>NC_081412.1:352781501-353498168 GCF_030272615.1 Cryptomeria japonica | reverse complement strand
CCCACAGAGCCAAGATGGATTGTCACCTGAAAAGGATCGAGTGTGAGGATGATTATGGTTTTCCTATAGTAATCACTGGAATTCAGAGACCCGTGTCTCTTCGTATGATCTTCGCCATGCAGCTTAAGCGGAGCATGCGAAAGGGATGCCAGTTATTTGCCATCACCATTAGTGATAGAGAAGAAGAAGAAGAAGAAGAAGAAAAGGAACCATCTATTGACGACCATCCTATCCTTAAGGGATTTTCAGACGTATTTCCTTCAGAGTTACCCAGTATGCTGCCTCGTAGAGAGATTGATTTTCATATAGACCTTGTTCCAGGAGCCAAGCCAGTTTCAAGAGCACCATATAGAATGACCACAAATGAGCTTAATGAGTTCAAGATGCAGCTTGAGGAACTCCTAGAGAAGGGCAAATTAATTATACCCTAGGCAAATAAAGGACTACATGAGAATTATTAATATTCCCTATCAATTAATGTTGAGATTATTTGCTAAGTGAGTTTAATTATTTATTAATGGAAGATAATATTAATTCGGTTGAAGATTTATAACCCCGCTTTTAACTTAGATGGTTTTTTGCCAAATTGGTGTAGTTATTGAAATCACTCAAAACATAGTTAAGACTAAACTAGTTTTGCATTATTTTAATTAGGTTATCTGTATTAGGTTAAGTATTTAAAAAAAAAAAAATTATTCCGTTTGTGCCCAAAAGTTTGGGCATAACACTAACATCCATCCAGATAACCAAGTTTAATATCAATGAAAACCATACATGCTCGTTCTATTAACAATCTCCAACAAGAAGTTTGTTAGAAATTTGTGAACAGAGATACCCGTTGGGGTGACCCAATCCTCCATTTTTTGCTCCTTCAAATTCAAATATGATTGTCGTCGCATTCTTTGTTAGATTATTCATTCATAGATTCTAGATATGTTGCCTACATGCAAAAAGTTGGAAAATGGTGTCGTTGGTAGGGATTTTCCTATATGTCAAACGTCGAGTTTGGAATTAACCCTTGAATTGAAATTGGTCTTCTAATGGACTTGACAGAATTGGAAAGATTACATTTTGAGGGTAAGGATAGATTTGAATTGAAATGATTGAATTGAAACTTGATATCTTGAGAAAAATCTTGCCTTAAAATCTTCATGCAAAGTTTAATGATATCGTGTAGAATATCTTCATAATGCCTTGATCATGGATGCCATCATGAATGCTTGAAATTTGAACTTGACCTCTACTACCTTGATGATGCTTGATTGCTTGCTCACTTGAATGTGCAAAAGTATAATTGGAAACTTGTAGAGAGATAATTGAGAGATGTCAAAATGAGGGGGTTGGGCTTGCTTTTATACCTAACCGCACCAAACATGTTTAGAATATTGAAGCAAGATGACACGAAGAGTTGTTTCTCGTCTTCAAAATATGAGCATTGTGGGGTCCAAATTTGGGCCCTTTTTGGGAGGTGAGAGGACTATGGTGCTTAGGGCTTCCTAGTCCTACCAATCAAGATTGAAATGTGGGTATAGTCCCACAAAGGTGTTGAAAATACTAATTTTGGGTTTGTGTGAGCATAATCAAAGCAAGGTTAGGGCACAGAAAACGTAGAAGTGAGGCTTAGGTGAGGAAGAACCATTATAAGGATCATACAATTTACAATGTTATATCTAGCCCCCACTTTAGCAAGAGTATGAGCCTATGTACATACTCCTGGTAAAGTATAGAGTAGCATTGAAAAACTTTCATCAAGATATTAAAGAGGCAAGACACACCAAACCCCCAAGGACTTAGGATCTTATCAATCTAATATCGAGATACAAGGAGTAACACATGAAGAGAAAAGAGAGCATGACTATGTTGGCCTCGTAAGGCTTATGCTTACTATGAGATATTAAAAAATTTGAATTTAAAAATCAGTGCAAAATATCACCAAGCAAAAGGCTCAATTTGCAAAGTAATCTGAATGAATGAATTGAATCGACTGCAAAATGGGTACTGCAACATATACCAAACATGGCATGGTGTGTGATCAAAAGTGTACAAACCAAGTCTTGTGGTGTGTGCACAAAGTGTAACAATGAGCAGAGTGAATGCCCTCGCATTAAAATGATTGTGTATGCCTTACCAAGAGAAATAGCTTTAAGGTACCATACATGCATCCAATTGACAAGCACATTTCCATAATGATATGCCCCCAAGCAAGGACAAATCAAGGGCAATGATCACAAAATATAATGAGAAAGCACATAGGGGATCCACTAACTAGGGTCAATATGTGTTTTTGACAAACCATGTATGTCAAGTATGATTGCATTGGATTTACCTCATCTCCCAAAGGTAGTGGAACTATGGACACAATGGAAGAAGAGCGCATAAGATGAACAAATAGAAGTCTTTTTGGGTTGACATGGTAGAGACCAAAAAGAGAGATCTTGATGCTTTGCATCGTTCCTAAGTAGATAACACCAAGGTACATTTATGAACAATAGCACGTGTATGACATATAGAAGAATTGAGATACAAATAGAAGAATGTCATGACAGGTCCAGCCTCTTTATTACCTTATGCCAACAAAGAAACAAGGGTCATCAGCCTAACATAACACGAAGAGATATCAAGCAACAAATCATGGGTAAGACATATTACATAAAAGCAAATGCATATACAAGTATATTATACAAGTGAAGCTAGTCAAGCAAATTGTCCACCCCCCAATCTTGCTTAAAATCACTTAGGGATGGTGGACAAGATACAAGAGGAGAAACAATGAGCATGGTAGATGGAGCCACTACAAGTTCCAAATAAGGACCATGCTCTAATGATGAGTCGCTTTGTTTGTCACTAGGAGCTAGGGTTAATGCTTTTAAAAATTGTGAATATAGTTCATGATTAATCTCATACATATCATTAGAATCGTTAGGATCAACATTGTTACCACAGGATCAACATTGTTACCATAGCATCAACATCAATATTATCATCTAAATTAATTATAATAAAATATGTAATATGTAAAAGAAATGAACCATCATTTTGCATAAACATTTTTAACTTTTGACATGCTAGATTAAGTTTCTTCCTCCCTAGGATTAGGTGAAGGTTGGACAAATGGTACCAAGTCAACATTTGGAATCTTTGAGGAATGTGTTTGGGAAGCAAGTTCACAAGCCTTGGGATGGCGTCTTTATCAGCATTCTCTCACACAACGATTTCTCTTAGTTCAACTCAAAACTTGTGAAGGTTGAGGATGAATCCACATAGGCTTCTTTTCTTCTTAGGAGGGGTTATTAGACTATATGTATCCAAACCATTGAGACAAAGAGTCATTATCTTCATCATGAGAATATAAAGAACTATCATTATGCTTGGTGCTAAACATATGAATAATGGACCATGAGCCACTAGCTAGAGGACTAGCAAACTTGTGTGAAGGGATAATGTTTATCATATAATCATATCAATACTAGTAGAAGAATCACAATCATCATAAAACTCACATGGGTAATCATCATGGATAGTTATTCTCGAATTGGCCCAAGTGTATCACCAAAAAAGAAAAGAAAAAAGTGCATATATGGGGTGAAATATTTTTATCTATATCACTAGATTCCTCAAGAAAAGATGAATCAAGAGCACATGGAGGAGAATCCATAGATGTAAAAGAAAAGATAAGATGCTTTTTGGGTACAAATTCACATGAACCAAGATCCCTAGTTCTATCAAAGTGTATTAGAGATTAAATAGTGGCTAAGTCACAAGCCACAAAAGATGTGCTTCATAAAACATAGTGATACAAAAAGTGAGCTTCGTAAGGAAGTGAGAGATGATATTCATGATGAGATAATGTAAATCACTCTAAGTTTAACAAAACAAAAAAATCAATGATATATCAATTCTAAAAATAAGTAAAACCTTAAGGCCATGGCAAGGTAGGTAGGGTAAGTGAAAGATTGGATATATAAATAAGCACACTAAGCCCTAAAATAAGGATGTGCCAATAAATCATGAGAAGGAACAAGAAGATTAGATCTAGATATAAGATGTAAAGTTCAAAAAAAAATGCATATTTAAAAACCCCTATTTTTAAAAATTTTAAAGAGAAAAAATTCAATCTAGGCTAATCCAAAAAATGCATATTTAAAAACCCCTATTTTTAAAAATTTTAAAGAGAAAAAATTCAATCTAGGCTAATCCAAAAAGCATAATGCAAATGCATAAGCATAAATGAGCCTAAATTGATGATGAATAAGAGCTATGTGCATGGATAATCTAGTAATTAATGTTATTCTAGAAAAGTAAATGCAAAATGAATGTGATCGCTTTGCTTGAAGACCAATCATTAATTTTTAATGAAGATTTTGTAATTTGGATAGTCTACGATCTAGATTATCTCCTCGATTTATATACAAAACTTTTACCATGTCTTGGGTCAAGTTTGCACGTATGGATCACTTATAGATCACTTCCCATTTGTTGATTCCTCTTCTACTATGTGGATATGATTTTGCTAGTTGTGTACCTCTAATCTTTGATTTGTCGAATTTATCTATGTACCTACATTATGCCAATGAAAATAAAAATTCTAGTCTATGTACCTACATTATGCCAATGAAAATAAAAATTCTAGTCTATGTACCTACATTATGCCAATGAAAATAAAAATTCTAGTCCTTTTAGTGCAGCTATTAAAGTGTTCCTACCATGCTCCTTCCTTAAATGCAAATGATATTTGAATGATGCTTGGGAATGATGAATATTGGATACCTTTAAATTCAAGTGCTATTAATAATTATACAAACATATGTTAATTAAATGCATGATGGTTAAATTTAAAAAGAGAGTAAACTTTGGAATTTCAATTTCAAGGGTTAATTCTGCACCATCTAAAGATAAGATGCTAATATTAATGTGAATGAAATGTATGGGAAAGGGTGTATAGGTATGTGTAATAAATAGCCAATGTATAGGAATATCTAGATACAAATAGATTCGCATGAAAATGTCGAAAAGGGGGAGAAAGAATCGAGGAATGAATTGAATTTCACCCACATGTTTAAGCATTATACAATTCCAAGTACATTTATTTGTCTCCGATCCTTTTTAATCTAGGACATTTCTAAATGCCTAACTTGTCTGTTTACTCCGACAGATTTTATTTATTCTTTCAAATCTAATCCACATAAATAACAATTGCAACTTCAAAATGATTAAATACAATGGCATTATAGGGGTCTAACAAAATATGAATATAGGGGCTGAAGAGCCCAATTAAATGCTAACGCATAACAACATACACACAAAATAAACTTAAACGTATACGAAAAAAAATTGAGAATATGCAATTACCTTGCACCTCTATCATTGTCTAACCAATAATTCAAGTTTGTTTTTAAAAAGAAAAAAATAAATAAACCAATATACAAAAACAATTAATAGAATAATCGTACCATAAAACAAAATCTAATGCTTTGGATATAGCTAAAACCAAAAACTTGCTGCGACTAGATTTTGTCATTCCCCTCGTTTGTGTATATGATCTATGTATGTAATTCCCCATGCTTTTCGTTCTTGCGTGTAGATGGTTTAGAATCTTTAATCAAATTTTTTTACTGTACTCACTTCAACAAGTGTGCTTCAAGCTCTGGGATTCAAGCCAAAAATCTGTCATTCCATATGATTTGCCCAGTGATAGTATCATGCAAACGCAGAACGCAATGAAATAGTGCCCAACTCCAATCTTTATTGAATTGTAAATTGGTTCAATTGGCTAGTTTAAATGGAATGGGCATTACAACATGGAGTGTCTGGCATACAAAGACATACAAATCAATTATGATGATACTCAAAGCAAATATCTATAACAGCTTTGCTCAAAGAGCGGATAGCAAGAACAACATATTACTTGAACAAAATTCATGACAGAAGATACATGATCAAAAAAGGGAAAAGGGGCAAGGGGACAGTTAGAAATAGGGGTTGTTTATTGTATGGAACTTTTATTTTGTTTCTGAACAGTTTAACAGTTCAACTCTCGGATCCCATAGACTGTCTGGTCCCATGAAACACAGCAGATGTCATTAAAATCTTTCATTTCCTTTCATTTCAAATCACGTCACTTATTGTGTTACCTACAACTCGGAATGCAGAAGTGCCGCTAAGCTTTCCAACCACTTTACCGGTGGTGGGTCTGTTGACCAGTCTAATTATTTGCAACAAACCGTAATTAAATATTTAATGAAAATAACAAATTTTGGATATTCAAAAAAGATCAGAACATCAGAAAGTAGAAGGCCTACATGAGATTAATACATTGTTATACAACTAAGGCTTATCCAGAACAGTAACGATGAGAGTATACAACATCATTAACATATTTATGAAGTCCAAGTCAAGAACTTGGCCGATAGCCTGTTCCAATACACTTAACAAAAATACTTAGAACATGAAGATCAGTAGACCAATCATTGTATTATATATAGATAATTCTGATCCTGGTTTACATGGTACCGATCATTGAATATCTTAAAAGTGAAATACAATTCAGATATGAATTCTGTTTGTGATACTATTGAGCCAGACCAATTGGAGTTAGAGATTTTAGTTGCAAAAAATTCAATCGTGATCATGACAATAAGAGTTGTAACTGCAAAAACAGGGTAAACATTCAAATGCATAATATGACTGGATTAGGCCAGGACTCTCATAAAGCGGTGCCTTTCTCGATCAAAGGACCTCCACGATAGGGTGACCTGGTGCCAGGTGGGGAAACATCTCTGTTATTCATTGGAAGCATACGAGGTGATCTACCCCTTCTAGGTGAAAAGGATAAGTCAGGAGACCCGTTTCTCCTCGATGTTGGTGGCCCTCCTCTCCATGGTGAGTTTCCAACAATGTTCTCAGGTGGACCACCCCTGTATGTATTGAACCTATCATTGTATCTATCAAGGCTGTGGCTGCGGCTGCGGCTGCGACTGCGGCTACGGCTGCGACTACGGCTGCGGCTTGAGCTCTGACTATAGTTCCGCCCTCTACTTCTACTTGGGCTTCTGCTATAGCTCTGACTATAACTACGACCCCTGTCTCGATCATCAGATCTTCTAGAACTATCTCGGGACTTCTCCTTGTCACCCAAATATTTGTCATGCCGTCCCCTATCATGACGATCATGATAATCTGTTTCAAAATTAACACGACCACTGTCATATCTGTCACGTGTATCCCGCTCATACCTCCCACGGCCTCCATATCCCCCTCTATCATTTCTGTCAAATCTACCTCCAGAAGCTCCCCATCCTCCTCTGCCACCAAAGGAATCCCCACGGCCACCATTGTAAGTTTCTCCACGACCAGCACTGAAGCCACGACCCATGTCCCTTCCACCTCGTCCTCCATAATCCCATCTTCCACCACGGCCTTTCATAAAACTTCCACCACGAGCAGCTATATCCCTCAACTCTGAAGGAACTTTTTGATTTGCACCTTCCAGAACCTTGATTAGTTCAGGTGCATATTTTCCATCCTGGTCAGAAAAAAATGTATATGCCAATCCTGTGGCACCAGCTCGACCTGTTCGCCCTATTCTATGAACATAATCTTCAACACCAGTAGGAAAGTCATAGTTTACCACAACCCTGCAGAAAGAGGAGATTTTTGCAGCCAATACATCAAAATACAACAAGAAGGAACTCCAAAATTGATCCTGCAATAACTAAAACTCCCATACCTTATATCTTTGATATCAAGACCTCTCGCAGCTACATCCGTTGCAACCAACACTGGGGATTTCCCAGACCTGAACTGAGCTAAAACCCAATCTCTTTCTCCTTGAGACTTATCACCATGGATAGCAGCAGCTCCAAAACGACCAAGACTACGAGCAATCTGGTCACACATCCTTTTGGTTGAGCAGAACACTATAATTTTAGAACCTGGTTCTTGTCCCCGGAGAATCTGTTCCAATCTTCTCTGTTTTTCCATTGGTGGTACTACTTCTATATACTGCAAAACAGTTCACACTAATCAAAAAATATTTAAGACTACCTTACCAGGTAATTCCTTTGAGGCCTGTACCAGTACATTCTGCTAGTGATACTGGTCCAAGTAGCCCCTGGATTCCAGGGTAACCAACTTTATTAATAAAACACAACAAAATAATAGTGGCAGAAGAGGGGTACAACAGTCATAATTAAAATTAAAATACAAATACAGAAAACCAACATTGAGCACAATAAAAACAGTAAACAAACACAATTTAATTAACAGCTGCAAGTCCCACTGTATCTGTCTATAAGAAAGCAATTGATGATTTAAAACCTGTCAATGAAGAAAAATGTGATAATTTGCTCACCTAGTTCTCAAGTTTGACTATAATCACTGACTATTTTCGTAAGTTATTAGTAATAACCTAGTTTTTGTTTATTTCGTATATTCGACAATGAAATTGCCATTAGTTTTATTTGTCCATATTTTGTATAGTTTTTATGTCTTTAGCCTTTCATATAGGCAAATGCAAGCAATAATATCGACTCAGGGTCCAAAGAGAAAACAGCAAACACCCAAACCCCATAGCCATACCAGTATTTTACATTTCAAGGCAAAATAATTTTGGTTTTGATGGTCAAATAAAAACTGCCAGATTAAAGTATAAGTGTCAACAATTAATCCACAACATGTGGCACACATAAAAAGCATACCTGAGTAATTGACTTATTTGCAGAGAGTTCGTTAACATCTCCTATAGTAACCTGGACCGGATTCATCAATAAATCACCAGCTATCTTCCGGACCTCCTTGGGCCAAGTTGCAGTGTACATCAAGGTTTGTCTTTGTCGAGGAATTTCATTTACTATTTTTCTTATCTGGGGCTCAAAACCCATATCTAGCATGCGATCAGCTTCATCCAGTATTAAAAATGATACCTGTTTCAAGCTCACTCTTTTCATCTCTAGAATATCATTGAGCCTTCCTGGAGTAGCAACAACAATATCTGCTCCTCTTTCCAATTCCCTCAACTGAGGAGGCTTTGGCGCTCCTCCATATAAACACTGCAACAGATAAAGAAATCACTACATTGAGCTTGTTCTGAAGAAGCCATTATATCAAGTTACATAGAAATCCAGAATAGATAAGTAACAAACCGTGCATGATATCCTGGACGATCTGCCAAACTTTACAGCTTCATCTTGTATTTGAGTAGCAAGCTCTCGTGTAGGTGCCAAAACAAGCACAGTAGGACCCATCTGTGAATTTTTGTGATGACGTCGCAAATGAATAAATGCAGGCATGAGATACCCTAAAGTCTTTCCAGAACCTGTCTTTGCAATGGCTACAATGTCCCTGTTCTGTAAAGCAACAGGCCAAGATTGTGCCTGTATGGGAGTAGGACTCGTGAAACCTGCATTTTGTAGCTGCATTACAACATGCAACAGAGAATATAAGATATTATAGATCAGCTGCCTAGAGATAATACACTGTCCCATAAATCAGTAGATCCACTATCAATGACAGTGAGAATAAATCAGTAAAACAATAACTACAAGAAGTGTTCCAACGTGCATGGCTACTTGTTACAGCAACAAGAAGCATATGCATTAGGCTTCTCAAGATAAATGGCTGACCCAATAAATTGGCAGCCTTGACCCCTTCCTGTAACAGCGAGCCCCGACCAAACAGGCCCCAATAATATGAAGCTCCCACATGAGAGCAGAGAGCTGTGTTTTTGTTGTACAGCAGTACAGCGTACGACATATGCTCCTTTCTGGAGCAAATATCGCACCTGCCACAAGTACAAGGGATAACAGACAAGTGAGTTTATCCACACATGTCTTGGGATGCTATTGGAGTAAACAACTAACTAAGAATTGCAGAAATCAACTCCACAAAGTCCAATAGAGCAGACTTCTCTTTAACCCACAAATTTATAAAACTACCTTAGAATCATACAATGAAAGGAATGGTACCTCTCGAAGCATTTCCGGTGGCAATCCAGCTTGATCAAACGTCATAAATGGGGCAGGAACATTGTCTCCCTGATTGCATAGACCCAGGTACAAGACAATCCAAAATTGTAGTAAACGCGTGTCAAAAAAGAACATATGAGTTTTATAAACCCTGACATCCCAGTAAGTCCTATCAATATAGAAAAATGAAAAAGTAAATAAATTCAGCAATTGATACACACCGTGGCAGAAACTTCATGCTCCATCCGATATGCATCCACAGATCCTGAACTAGGAGGCTGACTGGCTATGTGCGATCCTGGAGATTGCTTAACAGCTGGAACACCATAATTGGGTCCACTTGGCCCATACTTGAAAGAGCCGTTCATTTGACCTGGACCTTGGGTAGCCGTTATTGTGGAACCATTAGCAACTCCAACCGGCACATGTGAAGGGTGCATTCCACCCATCCCCTGGAACACGTAATATTTAACCAAGTGTACTCAGTCAAAGAGAAAATTTTATGATGCAATGCATTCGTGGTGGTCTTTACGAACACATTTTAAGAACACTATTGTCTGAAAACTTGCGTGCTAGAAACATTAAGCTAAATTTATGTTGTTTATTTCAACTTTCTCAACTAATTTCTTTTGTTTCCTTCAATTTTCTGTTTCCTTTTTTTATTTTTCATTTCTACAAAGGTTTAATTGCTTCTTTTTCGAATCTCAAATTAGACATTTGTTTTTACTTCTTTCTTTTTCCGTGGGGGGTATTAAAATCATAAATCAGTTTGTCAGTATTTCTGGATAATTAAAGATTACATAATCAAATCCAGAAATATCGCCAAATTGATTTTTTGGCAAAGTCAAACAGGCAGACAGTAAAAGCCAGAAGAGAAAGGGGAGGAAAGAATTGTGTCTTTTGCACGGATAGGGCGATTGGATCAGAAAAACACTTCATTTTAAAGTGGGGTCAACCTTGCAATGACAACCAGGCAAATTATAAAATACTGTAGCAACAGCTCCAAGACATCATCTATTCTTTCTTTCAATTCTGAGAAGCAGACTGCTTCTTTTTACCCTCTGATGTACGATTAATAAAGTTATACAAATTTTAAGCAATGAGACGGCAACATCACCCACAACCTAGGAAAATCATATATCCCTATGACCAAAAGCCTAGAGAAGAAGATATCCAAGCACATGAACACATCTAAACAACAACGGCGTCATTATAACAAAGGAGTGAGTACAGATTAGTTCCAGAGAGTATATTAAAAGGGAAAAAATTGAAAACCCAAAATAATTTTTTGCTGCATAAAAACAAACCCTAAATGTTTGAATACCTGGTCTTGATTTCGCAAGATGGGAACGGCTGCAATCTTGTGATGGGAAGGCATAAGAGTACCATTTATAGTGACATCAGAATTACCCGCCGGATGTTGTTGCTGTTGATGGTGTTGCTGTTGCTGGTGATGTTGCTGCTGCTGATGGTGGTGGTGTGGCTGAGGCTGAGGCTGCGGCTGGGGCTGGGGCTGGGGCTGGGGCTGGGGCTGGGTCTCCACAGGGATGGCGTGCGAGGGAGTCACACTGGGTGGTGGACCAGGTGGCAACGGAGGAGGTTGAGTTGGAGGAAGGGGTTTTTCATACTGGGTAACATTGGTCTCAGGATTCCAATAGTACAGATAGCCAGTATTGCCATCAACCAGCGCTCTCCAGGGATGGGGAAGCGTGGGATCGTGAGGAGCATAACGAGGCCCGGTGCCAGCGGTCGCTGCCGCCACCATTGTCATTCAAGCCCTACAAACAACAATCTCAGTCAAATAATAGTTACAGATTTCCAGATCTGGTGCCTACAAACCCTAAAGTGCAACACACACCTGGGAATTGCTCAGAAACCCTCTATGCGTCAGTTGAGTTTCGCTGCAATTGGGATAAATTCCAAGGGCCAAAAATTGCCCCCGAATTGAAGATGAGAAAAGGAGACGAGGTCAATCAATTTAATGAGAGCAAAGCGCGGACAGCTCAAAAGCTCTCTCCTGGCCTCTCCACGAAAGATAGGAGAAACGAGGTCAAACCCTAATCAAAAGTTGCTACTTGTATCCTTAACCACCCTCGTGAACTCTCTTAACCATGGTTGCAGCTTGAATTCCGATTAAAACCGTGTGAGGAGCCCACCTAATTTAAGTTTGCGCAGATTGCCCGCCCTCTCTCACAATAGTTAGAATTTTCAAGATAAGTTTTGCCCTTTCTCAAAAAAAAGTTTAATAAACATAATTAAAACGGTATCTATTTAAGTTTTGCCTTTTAACTCAAAAATAAAAAATTAAAAAATTAAAAATCTTATTTATTTTCATTTAGCTAATTTTGACTAGTGTCACTATCTTAATTATGTACTTAGAGCCAAAAGACACTTGATTTAATGGCAAAGTCCATGTTGTAGGCACCTAGAGTATTTAGAAATTACATGGGAACTTGGTAGATTCATTCATTTTTTATTTTCTACTTATTTTTAAAGCAAACATCCTAAATTTGTATTAAAAGTATTCATAATATTTGTGCACTTATATATACTTTTTTTTCTACTTAAAAGTAATATTAATAAGGAAAACTTGCAAAAAAAAATGAAGACTGTGAATTTTCGTAGAAAACTAGCATTCATTAGCAGCATATTTCCAACAAAACACTGGGACAATGGCAAAATGGACCCAAGAAATCTATCGGCATATCCACGGATTAGTATTTTCCCTCATTTTTCATGGGAACAAATAGGATACCACTTGGCAAGGGTGGATGGACCGCAATCCAGAGCTTCAGGAAACACTCAAATTTGGATCCTAATAGTAGAAAGGATGTCAATAAAGAGGATTTAATGATGGGAGTTTCTAGGGTTCCTCTTTATACATCAAATAGTGTTTGGGGAGGGTTTTAATCCAAAGGGGAAGCCACTAAATGGGGAAGAGGTAGGGTATAGAGGAGGAGAAGGAGAGGGTTTTCAATAGAAGAGGATATCGTAAAGATGAAGGATTCAAGACAAAGAAGAGTCCTAGTAGCAAGCTTTTTGTGATGTCATCAAACCTCATTACTCCAAATGCTAATCGGTTGAAGGATATAGCATTGTTGGTGAAGTGGTGTGGAGTTGGAGGAGACGACAAGGAGATGATGGACTAGTGGAGGAACTCTTACACAAGAAAGATAAGTATTTGAGCTCTCCAGAATGATTTCTTTCCTATTGAATGTATATATCTGAATTTGAAAATTGAAATTCTATATGGGAAACCAATTTTCTTTGAAGGATCGAGTTTTCATAGAATTAATTGGGCTCCCAACTTTGATCCTACTAAATACAACTTCAAAAAATCACCAATATGGCTTAGTCTGGTAGGATTATCTGCAAAATTTTGGAATAGAGAAGCCCTAATTAGAATAGAAGATGCCCTAAGCTCCTTTTTGGGGGAGGAAGAGGATTTTCTCAATGGCAAATCAGGAGATGTAGCAGATATTTATGTAGAGATTGATTTAGACCTAAGAGTTTATAAAGAACTAGAAATTTTATCAAATTTTGGCAGATGGCATCAAAAAGTGAAAGTGTTGGAAGGCAGGCAGCCTGGAAGATGTCTCTTAAGGGAAAAGTTGCAGGCTAGATGTTCAAGAGTTCATGAGAATGTAGGGGGGGTTAGGAGAGATTGCTTAGAAGTAGTCGTAGATTCTCAAATAGATCCTATGGAATTGGGGGTTTGCAAGAAAGTGTTAAAGGAAAATCCCCATTGATATGAGATGGAGATAGCAAGATCATTTTAACAACTTCCTTTCTTCAAGGAAATGAAGGCGAGGAGGGTAAGTCCCCAGAGGTAGGGCCTCCAAAGGATATCACAAGCCAAGCTCAGCAAGAAGTCCTTGAGAATGATGTTGAAGAAGGAGAATTTATGGCATTAGCAGAAGGCAATTCAAAATCAATTAAGGTTAAGGGGTCTCAATTGGACAAGAGGCAAGGTAGGGAGAAGGAGGGAGATATCTATATACAGTGAAAAATGATGATGATAGTTTATAGCAAAACCAGAAAGATCCAACCACAATAAACCTTAGTCCTACAATAAAACATTCACCATACACCAATGAAGATACCTAAGATCATGCAAATCAACAAATGAAGCAATATTACTATTCACATGCCAAGTAGGGTTTCAATCTCCATTGTTTCCTATCTCTATTGATCTTGTTTGATATATTTGCTCTCAGATTTTATATGTGCACAAGAGCTCAACAAAGAACAAATTGTGGTCGTGAAGTCGCTTGATCGCAAGAAGGCTTGATAGACGCATTAGGTGTCAAAAAGAGAGGAAGAAACCTCTTATATAGAAGATAGTTTAGAAAATGGAGGGATAAGATAAAGAGGTGAAAGAAATAAATGGTCAGCTGGGATTAAAGGGTAGGTAGAAGAAATAATAAAATAATGAAGGGGGTAGGTAGAGGAAAATTAAGAGATAAGTGACATGTGTCATAGAGAAAAAAGCTAATGAATTAATTAATTAAATAAAGATTTATTTAATTAATAGAGGAAATGGGAGCAATTAAATAAATAAAATATTTATTTAATTTAGGGGAAAATTAATTTAAATAAATAAAAAATATTTATTTAAATGAGAATAGGCTAGAAAAGGCTAAATGAATTAATTAAATAAATAAAAATTTATTTAATTAATATAAGAATTAGGATAAAGTAATTAAATAAATAAAAATATTTATTTAATTAAACAGGACAATTTTAGGTGTGTACACTTTGCCCCTCTTTGAGACAATGCAGTTTGTCACGTTGGCTCAAAGAAGATAAAATAAACTGATACAAAGTTTTCCCAAGACGGGAATAATATGCCCCCTCGAGAGACTGGATGGAAAAAGTGCAAACAATCTCTCGATAAGAAAGAAAGGTTAGAACGGATTGACAGGACAGGGTGACAAGGTCACGCAAAAAAAAGACTGACAAGGGATAAGAAGACTCACAAGAGACTAGGGCTAAGCAGCCTATATATACAAGCCATAAGGAAAACAATCTCATTTGTATCCACAATATTCAGGAGATCATAGCACCTAGAGTTTAGAGAGTAGTCAAGAGAGCAAGAGAGATGACAGAGAGGATTCATAGATTTGATCGCGTCTGATGGTTCTAGAGACTAGATAAAATGGGTGAGTCGATATGTACCTTGACCTTTCTTTGTACGTTTCTGCATTTATTGCTTCATTTAATGCATTTTAGAGTAGTTTAGCAAAAACACAAAAGCAATGTTTTAGGGTTTGAGCGCATCTAGGTTAGGTTTGTCTGTGTTTGCGATGAACAAGTGTGTGTGGGATAGTTGAGGGCACATCTACGTGAATGATTGGTCGCGTCTGTGATAGACAGGCACGTCTACATCAAGAAGGTGTGTTTTTGTATGACAGTGTTGTTGAACACTATATTTGAAAATAAAAATATATAAAAAAAAATGTATGTTTCCATAAGCATGAAGACTAAAGGATGTTTCGGCCAGCAAATTGTATCGAGCACTGCAAAAGACGTTTCATCGAAAGAGTATTTTCATCAAAAAGAGGTACGTAAAGCACCATGCAAAAGTATTTCGACAAAAGGTTACCTTCGATGAATACAAAGAACCGTTCATCGATACCCCAAGTTTCATCGAAAAGGTAAAAGCAAAAGGCGAAAAGGCAAAAGGTGATTTCGAAGGAATATCATTACCGAAGAAACTCAAAAGGCATTCATCGAAATGCAAGTTTTCATCGATGAACATGACGTCGAACAAAGGCAAAGTTGTTTCATCGATAAAGAGGGATATCGATGAAAAAAGGATATCGATGAACATACATAGGCCTTCACCGAAGAAAGAAACTCACCGAAAAGAATGATTTCGATGGAAATTGCAAGTGACTTATCGAAAAAGGGGTTTATCGATGAAAGATTGATTTCGATGAGTCTTAAAAGCGGCTTCTCGACATGAGCTATTCGCCGAAACAATAGCATCGAAGAAAATGAGCTTTCGATGGAAGATTTAAACACTCGGCCGAAGACAAGGGTTTCATCGATAACTTGAAATATGAGCACTTTGAGCGAACTGTACTTCCCGCGAAAGAGTTAAAGGCCCAATTGAAGAGTGTCACATCTGCAATTAAGTTTAAACACTTGAGTAGCCGTTATAGATGCAGAACATTAACTATGCACAAGTTGCCCATACGATTACAGTTGAACTGAGTGAATTTTCGTAAGAACCAGATCGATGCTAAAAGACTGAGAATTGCGAAGAACTTGCAGAGACTTGCGAACGATAGCCAGAAGAGTTGAGCATTCTTCCAAGTAAGTGTTGTCTCTCGTATTTACTGTAATTATGGAACCTTCGTCTTCTTCTTCTAAAAGGAGTAGGAAAGGAAAAGAGCTGAACCCTGAAGAGAAGCCCAAGAGACAAAAGAAAGAAGGGAGAGCTCTGACTCAGGATTTGTTAGACCAGTGTCCATCGTCTAGCGTAAGGTCCAAAAAGATTAAAAGTGAAGAAGAAGGATTAGAGGATAGATTTGAAAATCTAGGAGACATTTGGACTGAAATCAGAGGGCATGAGTTATTCTTATTTGGCTACAAAAGAAGGGATGCACCAGAACCCATAAGTAATCTATGGAAGAAGAACTTAGGCAAATTGGTAGTCCCAAATGTGTTTGTACACAACCCAAGAACCAAAACCATATGTGATTACAGAGGGAATACATTAGTAGTAATTAACAAACAGACTATTGATATGGTCTTTGA
This sequence comes from Cryptomeria japonica, assembly GCF_030272615.1. Lineage (NCBI taxonomy): Eukaryota > Viridiplantae > Streptophyta > Pinopsida > Cupressales > Cupressaceae > Cryptomeria > Cryptomeria japonica. Next base: position 353,481,441 of record NC_081412.1, on the reverse strand, counting down.
TTTGGACTGGGAAGTAGAGGAGAATATCGATATGAAGAAACTTTCACAGGAATTCTTTAGTTTGGAAAATATCTACAGGACTTGGAGACTACCTGTTCACAGGCCAAAAGTGGGTGGGTCATTTGTTCCGTTTGGTAAAGATGACAAGGTGCCGTTTGATGTCAACCACTTCCATCCATATTTCAAGTATACATATTATGCTGCAGCCCAAGTACTAGGCCTAGAGGCTCATCCGCTCATGGATATTGGGGTTATGGTTCTGTGTGTTGATTTACAGTCAAAAGACCCTAGGTCATTTGATTTTGCCACTTATATTGCAGATGCTTTAAATCATGGATTGGAAAAGTTGAAAGGGGACCTTGTGAATGTTCATTTTTCATTGTATTCCTTGTTAATGCATATCATTCTTTATTGTGGACAAGAGATTAATTTCTGGTCAGATGATTTCTGCATTCGATCCTATGATAAAAATGGTTTGAAGAAGCCAGTTCAGTTATGGGTATCTGCATGGGACCAGAGGTTCATGAACAACCAGTACTGGCACTTTCAAGAATACTTTGTGAAACCTCTTAGTGCAGCTTTTGGGCAACACAGGGATTACACTTTGTCTCCCGAAATCAAAAGATTCCTCAGACCAAAGGACTCCTCTCCAGAGTCACAGATTGATCATAATTGGGGTGATTGGTATTGCCATGATAATCACACATAAATAAGGGTATTTGGATATGAAGGAAAACCCCATATGCTTCCAATTACGGTACCAAACAGGGTGGCCAGCTTGGAGATTATCAGACAATTGTCTATTGTTAGTGCTAAGCATCTTACAGACTTCGGTAAACAATCTATTGTTCCAGGTTTATTAGTTTTCTCTGATTTCATTGTCAAAAGCTCAAAGAGTTATCATTTACTACAGAATAAATTAGACTATTATGGCATGACTCTGGGTGAACCTAGGGAAAACTTCGATCCTGAAGGATATATAAGAGCTGCCAGAGCCTCACAGAAACTCAAAGCTGGAATACATGTGGCCAAAATGCTAGATGAGTTGATTAAGAACCTTGAACGAGAGGAGGCCAAAGCTTTAAAAGGAAAGAGTGAGTTAGTTTGGGAGGCCTACAAATGGAAAAGGGCAAGGGGAATGATAGATGGAGACCTAATTGGAAATCTCCAAGATCCTCTGGAAGTAGCTAAAAGGCTGCTTCAACATGAAGCAGAAATTATGCACAGAGTGCCTTCGCAATTCCTTCATTTCATTAATACTGAGAAGGACAGTCAGCCCCCCTAGCTCACATGTCACCAAAGTCGACTGCCAGTAGTATCCCACTTGATTCTCCTAGGGAAGATTATCCTCCTAGTTTTGAAGCAGAAATGAATATGGACACTGGCGAGATTAACATCAAGGATGTTGTTGATATCAGAATGACTGAGCATGAAGACTTCGTTGCTGATGATGGATTTGCCTCTTCTAGGGAGTTCCTCTCATTTTTGTACCAATACAAAGGATCTCATGTAAAACGAAGCATGGCTGGAAGACCAGAGGAGGAACAGATGAAGAGATTACAGGATGAAATTGATGTCCTCATGAAAGACATGACTCCTGAGAAAGGGAGGAAATTATTAAAAGAGGCCGGTGTAATCATCTTCTCCGGTTGGGATATAAATTCAGCACTTTTATTTGATGGCTTCCTGAAGAAACAAGATTTGAATCAACAGGTGTTGCCTCAGGAGATAGATAAATTGTTCCTAGGCTCTGGATATGATCCAGACAAGAAAGCTCTCCTACAGTGGGCACTATATCCAAAGGGGAAGAGGCCTATCATTGTAGACATTGAAGAAACCTTTGGACACCTCATGGTTCATCAAGTTGGGAAAACTGATCCTAGGGTCACTGCAAAGCTCAACCTGGATGTTGCAAGATTGAACCTAGACCAGACAAAGTTTTTGGTTAGAGAGAACGTCACATATAAGGGGTTATATGAAAAATCTAAAGAGGAAAATCAAAAGTTGCAGGCAAAAGTATTGCAACTAGAGACAAGGACTCCTATCAGCGAGTACACCTCATACCCCGCGGGACGTAGCTTGGACGATGTCTCTGATGCTCTGTACTGGAAGTATCAAGCAGAAAAGGCAAATAAATGCGCAGACAGTATCCAACAAAAGATGGACAAATTGGTCAATGATATCATCGGACATCGGTTTAACACCATGCTCTTACAGGTTGAACCATATTGGAAAGTATACAATGGAACGATAAAAGCGTTAACAGAGCATGAGAGGTTAAAAGCACGACTACATGAAGTACTAAACAATGTCGATGCCATGACACCAGAGGAAAAAGCCGAGGGGACTGCGTATATGGAAAATCATATCAAACTTGAAGATACGTTGAGAAGAGACCTAAAGGAATTGGATGATGAGAAACCCGTTGGAATGCCTTCCGTCTACAAAGAAGGAGAAGTGATATCCCTGGAGGATTTGCAAAAAGAGCTCATCAGCGTCAGGGATTGGGCCTTGTCAGAGATAGATCGAAGTAAGGATATGGCCCCTACTGTTAACCAGATAATATTCAAGTATCTGTCGCTGGGAGATGAATTGAAGAAACAAACTCCTCGAATCAAAACCTTCAAAGACGATGATTACATTCATCATTTGGGGCTCCTGAATCTCTTTTTGCTTAAGTTTAGAAATATTCAAATTAACGATTAGTACTCTGAAAAGTCGTGTCTCTTCGTGAAAAGCCTTCATCCTCATATATATATGAGAATGATTTTTGTAATGTAGGGTGATAGTGATTAGATAAGAAGAAGATGGCGATGTATGACAGCCTGTAAGTTTTACAAATTTCGATGGAATACATGCTATGAACTATTGCTTTTCTTTGCGTATGTGTTGTGGATTATTTCACTTTGTCTTGGCAATCGTCTGTGATATTATCTAAAGTGATAAGGTTATTCATATTCTTGAAATCAAATTTGTGCTTCATGTTATAACGTTGAAACAAAAGTTTTGCTTGCGAATTGTAATTGTTCCTTGCAGTACTTCATTGATTGGTCCCTTAAAGGTAGGGTTAAAATTCATTCAATCAACACATGATATAAGCATTCAAATTGATCTCAAAAGAAATAATAATCGACAGGTCTACAAAAGGGTGGATTAAAAAACTGTCTCACAGGCTCGCATAATAAGTCCTGAAGAAAGTACAATGACTCTGTAGCCCAAACAACAAAGAAGGCACTGGTCAAAACAGATTACACTCATCATTATATTTCACCATTTGTTATTTTAAAAGCAAACAGAAGTAGTTAGGAAACATAGATCGAATAGCTTCTACAACAACAATCTTGAACTCATCTGCTATATCTCCATTCAAGGAACTCATGCCATTTCAAAGATCAGGAGATATCAGGTTAGGATAATACATCTGCTATAAAAAGCACTGGTTATTGGAGACATTCAGTGAATAGGTATACCCGCCTAGGTCCTGCAGAGCCTAAAGTGAGAGAGTTAGCAACCAAACAGGTTCACTCTACATGTTGGCCAAGTCAATTGGAGGGTTTGATCATAGGAGTTGGCATTTCCTTAGAACCTATCCAATCTGTTGATTTGAGACCCAACAAGTGTCATGTTTGTGCTTAAGAAAGCACGTTTATGCTGTCAAAACACGTTTGGGTAGGGTAAAAGTGCATCTGCATAGCAGAAACGCATCTATGTCTAAGATAGGCAAAAATTGACAGTTTGTGATGAACATACGTTGTCAATTGGATAAACTACTGAGAGGATTCACTCAAACAGGTGCCCTAAGTAAGACAAACTAAAAATCAGGCTCGTATTGACAATTTTGTGATAAACATATGTTTCCCATTGGATAAGTTGTCGAGAGGACTCACTCAATAGGTGCCCTAAGTAGGTAGGTTTGCTAAGCTGAATATAGGATAAGTCGTCGAATTGATAAAATCTGACGAGTGCTCTAGCAAAATAGGATCAAGTGCAATGTGATAAACATATACACTAATAGGATGTCGCACCATGTGATAAACATAAGCACTAGGATAGGAGTAGCACTATGTGATGAACATGAGTACCACTAGGATTGACATGATTAGTTTGACTGGATACATGAGTACTTGCCCTAGCTAGAGTCACAAGAGAGATTCCCATTGACTCAGAATTTATGACCGGAGTTGACCTTTGAGGAGCATTACCGATATTAATGCGTTGGGATTGAGACATGTGTTGTATATGCCAGAGATCAGGACAAACATAGGACTGTTGACTGCTCTTGCAGAGAGATGGCACTCGGAGACATGCACGTTTCATTTACCGACTAGCAAGATGTCAATCATATTAGAGGACGTTTACAGGATACTACGGGTGTCGATCCATGGGGATCTTGTAGTATATGACCAGGAGGGAGACATGGATGCACTCAAACGAGTCTTTGCAAACCCGAATCTAGAGTTGAGACAAAGACATTTGAGCTGGGAGGTTATGTACTCCAACAGACAGAGACTAGCAATGATGGTGGGAGGAGTGATCAGCGGGTTCTTATGTCCCGACAGGGCGACACGAGGGTTAGCTATCAGATGGGAGAGGACACTAGAGACCCTTATCACTGAGAGGAGGAGATTTGCATGGGGGCCTTGCATTCTAGCTCATTTGTACCGTGAGTTGCACCAGTTTGTATACCTCGGTGGTTGCGGGTTACAATGTGGGGTGACACTTCTATAGGTGTGGGCTTATGAGCACATTGTTGTGATGAGGCCGATACGTTTCAGATTTTGAGGACACAAGCAGTCATATGTGCACTTGTATAGCATGATCACTTCCTAGCTATGGATTGGGAAGGTAGAGTATTGGTGGTGGGTGATAGACGACATTGACAATGTGACATGGAGGTTATATCTCGACTACGAGGCCTGGGAGGAGGATGATAGGGAGTTACCGTATTGTTTTTGCAATAGATATTTGATAAGACGAACTCCATACATTCTTGACAGACATTTGATTGACAGAGTTTGCATGCAATTTGGTAGACAGTGGCGGATGCCACGAGGCTTAATAGAGTTTGCATGCACTGTTAGAGAGCAGGTCCACTAGGGGCCTATTTTGTCATAAGATGCAACTATGACATAGTTCCAGGAGATGGTTGCAATACCTTGGGATATGATAGCAGATGTGATTGATGTCGGGATGGATGATGAGTACGCGGCCTATTTTGTAGACCATTTGTTCCCGAGGCTCACAAATCTAGGAGAGCCCATACCACCTTCAGAGGAGGATGACGATGATGAGGATGGAGGTGGAGGTCAATGGAGGAGAGGGGAAGCCAAGAGGATGGTCCGAGGTAGAAGGGGATGGAGAGATGGGGGGAGAGCAAAGGGTGTTGAGGGAGGTGGAGAGGCAGGGCAAGGAGGCAGACCACCAAGGCCACCTAGGGGCAGAGGGGGATAGGTTCTACAGATTCTTGGACATGTATAGGTATAAGATCAAGTTGGACAGAGGCAGGTATAGGTATAGGTACAGGTACTAGCTACACAAGTTTAGGGTGTACGGGGACAGGATTCTCCACAGTAGAGAGAGCAGGCAGAGGGAGCCCAAGGAGGAGGAGGAGGAGGAGGATGAGTTGCTCATGCTGCAAGAGCTCACTTAGGGACAGGCCAATGAGATCGATGATCTTAAGAGAGAGGTGACTCGATTGAGGCGACAACTAGGGGATATGCAACAAGAGAGAGAGAGATGAGGCTATTCAGAGATACACAGTTGTCAAGGAGACATTGAGGGTGGCTAGGGCTACATCGACGAGAGACATAATATCAGGGTTTTCCTTCTGCCTCCAAGCATGAGATGAGATAACATACTAAAGGAACTTATACTATGTTGTAGTACCTCCACACTTGAGGGAAGGGAGCTATAGGAGAGCTTCATGCTCATCCACTACAGGCAAGAACAGTCGAGCAGCATCTAGTGGAGGGGTCATGGGTTTACCTGCACCACCACCAGCAAGGGGAATAGACGAGATGATCCTGGGGCTAGGACATCGAGAGCTCAGATTCCTTTGAGGCTTATCGGCTCTAAGGGAGGGTCATCATCATAGATCTCATGTATCCAATTTTGTATCAGTTTTTGTATGATGATATAGACACCTTTGGGTGATTTTGGAGCCATATGAGATTTTGACATCATTGTATCATGACAGTGATATATTTTTGATATATATATATATATATATATATATATATATATATATATATATATATATATGAGATGACCTATCCTTGCGGCAGTTATATACATGTGTTCTTATGATCTATGTGGTCCTTCTATATGCTTTATAATTATGTGATGTAATGATTCCATATATGATGATGTAATCTATGCATGATACTGTGATGCCTATGATGATTATGATGATACAAAATATGTACATAATGATATGCATTATTTTTGTGCTTTTATGTTTTTATGATTATTTTCATGATGTGATGCGCTATATACATGATGAAATGCATTGTTAAGATTTAAATGCTTATATGAGATGCTAATAAGTAGTGTGTGCAAGATGCGATGCTATTATGATTTTTATATGCATGTGATGAGATTTACTGACATGTGATAATGCAAATAAACACTATATGAGATATAAATATTTTTGGCGTGTCATTATACTCAGTCATGTGATAGCGAGAGTTACATGCACTCGGGAAGGGACAATGGAGGACAAACGAAAGAGAGGGGGATAGAAGGTAGAAGATATGGAGGTGAAAAGATATTCTTGTGCTATTATCATCATTGAGCTTTATTATGGTAAATAGGTTATGACCATCTAGGTATAGGTTTGACCTAGAAATCCATTGTACTTGTTTGCATGGAGATCAGACAGTCACAAACAAGGAATGCCCCAGTTCACACTAGACTCACAGTGTCCTCATATCCTTGGACAAGCCATAGTATTAGTAAGAGACAATCCGCAGATAGAAAAATAGGTGAACATATCCCATCCTCGCCTTTCTAGTCAAAGACATCCTAGAGATAGAATCTCTAGTAAGAGACATCCTAGAAAAGCTAAAAGACATGTCACCAAAAGATAGAATCAAAAGAAAAACAAGACTTGACACCAACATAAAATGTAATCCTCAAGTTATTTGTGTTTCTTGCCACATATGTTAAGATGTTTGATTTGGTCACAATGTTGTTTTCCTGATAAAGGACATAAAATGTTGAAAAATCCTGTTGTTGGCAAAGTTTTCTAAAAGATTTGATTTATTGAAAGCCCACAGCTGATTGTGTCTCATCTGAAACTGGCTGAATTCATGAAACTGATACTTTCATCGTGGAGAAGAATGAAACTTTATTGCGGAGAAGAACAAAACTTTATTGCGGATCGACAATGCAAATGACTTTTTATTGTAAATTGTGCGCAAAAAGGAGGAATGAAAAGATGATGTTCCTCAAAACATGCGATGCTCAGGGTACCACTTCCATCACTAGATTTAGGATTTTTCCCCAGTTATAGATTGGCCCTGATTTATTATGGAAGGAAAGGGTGAAGAAGGGGTTGATCATCAATGGCTAACCAATCTTAGGTAGATCAATAACAAGCCATGATGGGAATGGGTAAATTTATTATGGGATGGTAGGTTGTGAGTGTGTACAAAGTGAAAGGATGATATTGAATCCTGAAGGAGGGAGGAGCAAAGTCTCTACACATGGTGTTGGTAACCTGGTTTTCACCATGGTGCTTTCCCAAGGAGCCACCGAAGTGGTTTTCACCGTTGGACGAATTTACTTTTTACTTTTTTTCGATTTTTCAATTTTTTGTGTCACAAGGCGCCTGTTTGTTGGGTTTTCACCAAGTAACGATTTTTTTTATTTTTTATAATTGTTTTGTATATATATATATATATATATATATATATTTGTATTTTTTATATTGGGATACTCTAAACAACTGTGTAAAACCTGCAAAGGTGCATGTTGTTAATCGGATCCTCTAAAGGTTCTCCATCTTGTGTTGAGAGTTGATATGCACCTGATCCATAGACTATTGTGATGATGTAAGGGCCAAGCCAATTTGGTTCAAACTTACCCTTCTTTTCTCTATCTTGCTGATTTTTAGGATTTTCTCTAAGCACTAAGTCGCCCACCTCAAATGTGCAAGGCTTTACCTTGTGATTGTAGCTTCGACTCATTCTTTGTTGATACACTCTGAGATGATTGAAAACAGTTTGTCTACACTCATCCAATAATTCCAAATATTGTAAGCGGGAGACCCTATAATATTCATCATTGATTAGACTGTGCAAAGAGACTTGTAGGGATGGCAGCTCGACCTCAATAGGCAAGATAGCTTCGACACCGTAGACAAGTGAATAAGGTGTAGCTCCAATAGGTGTGTGAACACTTGTGCAGTAGGTCCAAAGCACAAGGTTGAGTTGGATATGCCAGTTACGGTCAGCGTCATCGACTATCTTTTTGAGGATTTTGAGGATAGTTTTGTTAGACGCCTCAGCTTGACCATTACCTTGGGGCTAATATGGGGTGGAAAAGCGATGATGGATATGGAAACGATCGCAAAGCTCATGAACATCCTGATTTTTTAATGGACACTCGTTGTCTATGACAATGGAAAGGGGAACATTGTATCGATAAATGATATAATTAAGGATAAAAGTTACAATCTGCTTTTCGGTGACTTAGGTGAGAGGAACAATTTCAATCCATTTTGTAGAATATTTTGTGGCTATAATAATGAATTTATGGCCATTGGAATAAGGAGGGTGAATCTTACCTACGAGGTCAAGTCCCCACTGACAAAAGGGCCATGAAGTGGCAATCGGCTAAAGTTCTTGTGCTGGTGCATGAATAAGGTCTCTGTGAATCTGACACTGCGTACACTTTCTGACAAACTGATATGAATCTTTTTCCATAGTAGGCCATTAGTATCTAGTCCTCAACAATTTCTTGGCTAAGGTTGGACCACTAGAGTGAGTACCACATATACCTTCATGAACTTCACATAACACAATTTGAGCTTTGTCACTTTCTAAACATCTAAGGAGAGTACCATCTAAACCCTAACGATAAAGGGTATCGACTAAAATGACATATCAGGAGTGTTGGATTTTGCCAAGATCAAGAAGTCATTGAAATGTACAAGATAGAGACATAATATGGGACAAGAATAAACTGTATTCTCATCAATAGAAAATGATCAACAACTGTTGTTGTTGTTGTTACATGCAATGTAGATGAGCCTGCTTATATAGGCAAGGCTAGGGATATGTATGAGCACACAAACATGACATGTGGCTCAATAAGAAACAAGGGTAGGTAGGAAATAGGTGTGGGTAGGTAGGAGAAATAATATAATATTCCACATGAGGTGGATCACCCACCGAAGGTGGAATTATCACTCCACAATAAGTGGATATGATAGTGTAATAACAAGATCAACACCTTAAGAGGTGGAATTTCTCCTACACACACTATCCCAATGTGGCACAAACACCCAAGTGTCTCATATCCAAACTACTATGAAATGCATTATCCTAAGTAAACTTAAGTAAGTGTAATAATATCCATGATGAATAATTATTTACACCAACACCCCCCCTTAAGTGCAACTTAGGGGAATGCACTTAAGTCTACAATGCAACTAAGCAATGCAAGATGGGTCCCGGCTACGAGGCCATGTTAGGTACCCATGCACAAATGCAAATGCATGCAAACCAATGCAATGAAATCGCTCACAAAGTGGGGAAAGAGAGAAAAACCCAATGGGAAAAAACCCTCCCCCAAAAGAGAGATGAAAGCTATACAAGAGAACTCTCAAAGAAGTATGTGAGGAACAAAACCCCATGTGAGGAAAAAGTCCCCCCCATATGAGAGAAGAAGAGAAGTCAAACTGTGATCATCCCTCAATGAAGAATCTGCACCAATGATAGAAGCTCGATGTATGAAGAAACTGCTCCACGAACGTCGAACAACATTCCTCCCCTTAGGAAGAAACAAAACCAAAGGTGTATCCATGAAGTCTCCCCAATCATGAAGGGAAGATGTATGAAGAAAACTCATGATGAAAGGAATCTCTGAAAACTGCTCAAGTGTCCCCATGTCGATGCTAAAAGATGCCCCTTCCAAAGATGGTAAACTGTGCCATACTGCTGAAAAAGGAACTCCAACATCTAGTGGAGATGGATGTAGAACAATGTCCAAAGACTCATGTGTCTCCTCAAAGAATAAAGAGACCTCCTCCAACTGCTGTACATAAGTATCCACAATCATGTCAACCTCGAAAGAATGATCATGTAGAGAATGAACAAGAGGGTCAGAGTGTGCCCTCGCAACAATCGAAGAAGGATCATCTTCATCAAAGAGAAGATGTATGTCATCAATGATGTCTCCCAAATCTGCAATGTAGGATTCCACAAACAAACCTGCAATATCTGTCATGTAATCATCCCATGAATCTGAAGCTGGAAGACAAGATATATCCTGCTGCACTGAATCACATGAAGGCAAAACTGTCGCACTATCTGCATCATCAGGTGCAATAGGTGATGTGATATCAATATGAGAAGATGAAATACAAGACTCAAGAACGGGGTTACATGTGAGAATCCCCAAGTTCAAGTGTCCAAAGTTCTCCTCAAAATCTGAATCATCACAATAAGTGTGATCAACATGTGTAGAATCATCAAATGTGAAATCATCATGAACAAAATCTGAAAAGGAGTATAACCGAGATGCATGATCAACCACCCCAGTTGCAATGATAGCTCTAGTCTCCATGTCTCTAATAAAAACTGAGTCAGGTGTGAACTCCACAACTCTCTTAGTTGCGCCATGTGTGATTTGATAGATAGAAAGGAGATTGTTTGTCAAGTGGGGTACACACAACACATCATTGAAGGAGTTATCCCCAATGTCAATAGATCCTTTCCCAATCACATCCATGTATGTATGATTGCCCATCAAAATCTGTGGCATGGTGCAAGGCTCAAATGTAGAGAACATAGATTATGAAGATGCCATATGATGAGAAGCCCCTGAATCTAGAAGCCATCTCTTTGAAGTATGATTTGTTGTAGCACATAGAGCTTGTCCTTTTCTTGTTCCAAAAGAGTGAGTCTTTCCACTTGTAGAAGCCATGAATGCTTGCCCTTTTCCTTTTGAATGTGAGGAAGTGGAAGTTGATGAATCATCCTTCTTGTAGACTTTAGGCAAATCAATGTTATGCTTCTTGATGATATGTGTGAGCTCATCAATCTTCTTAGTATGGCAACGATGTTCCTCATGACCAATCTTTTTACAATAAGCACAAGTAGTCTCTCTCTCTTTGGTGAATTATCTTTCTTGGAAGAAGATGAATCTCCTTGTTGTGGAGAAGATGGTGCTTTTTCTTTAGGCTTTGATTGCCATTTCTTCTTGTTTGAGTTGTCCTTTCCTTGATTTCCTTTGTTTCCTTGAGTTGCCACTAATGCTTGAGACTTAGAAGAAGTCTTAAGAATGCCCATGCTTATCAACTTAGTTTGTTCCATCATCAACATTTCATTGAAAGCATCAAATGTAGGCATTTTGTAGCTTGAACCCATTGTCATTCTATGAGTTTGGAAACTAGAAACAAATGCTGCATATTCTTGTGGAAGCTTCCCTATCAAGTTGAATATCAATTGAGTATCCTTCTTATCAATGCCACAATCTTTGAGTTGTGCCCTCAACTCATTTGCCTTAGTGACATAATCTTGTATAGTATCAAAGTTCTTGGGATCTAACATGGTGAGATCACTATCAATTTGATATCCCCTAATCTCATCAACTTGACCATACAAGTCTTGAAACTTTTGCCAAGCATCCTTGATTAGAGTACATTTCTCAATATGAAAAATGAGATCCTTTGATACATACTTTCTTAAGGTACCAATTGCCATGATATTTTTAGTGAGCCAATCTAAGTGACCAACTGGATCAACCTTAGGATCAGCTGGAGCAACAATAGTTCCATCAATGTAATGAGTGAGTCCTTTTTCCATAAGTTTACTCCATGCATCAATTTTCCAAGTAGCATAATTATGTGGAGTTAAGAGAGGAAACTTAGAAGAACCCATAGCAGCAAAAAGGAAGGAACACAAGAGCACAAAAGCACAAGAGACACCCCCCAAATTCAATCAATCAAAGTACCCCCCCAAAAGTGATGATTTTGGCACTTTATACTTAGTGCGATTACAATGAGCCACTTGCAAAACAAGGCAAAGTGGGCTTATGATGCAAATTTTACAACTTCTCAAATGAGATACAAGAGACTTCAATCAATAGTGCAATGAATCTAACTGAGATTCAAGCAAATATACAAGTACCAAAAGAGCCAAAAATGGCCTAGATCTGAAAGTACAATTTCTACTTACAATGACATCAATCTGATAGCATCATGTGAAAGTAGATGAAAAAATACGCACTTTCAAAAAAAACGGCACCTGAAAAGGAGGTCGGATGACCCCAAACGAAGCCTCTGAAGTTGCAAAAACTGGGATTACTCAGGGACAGTCACCAAAAACTGCATTTTCTGAAAAATTCGTGCATCAAAATCAAAAAATTCTTTCACCACTGCGGAGAGCACGAAATTCTATCCCATTTCAAAAAAATTGCACCCAAAAAGGAGCAAAAATGAGCAAGTTATGGCCATTTGAAGTTGAACTGCAAAATCAAAAATGCAAATGAGAGGGGGTCAAAAAAATTTCAAACCCTGCTGATGTGGCGCTGACGTCAGCAAAACACTGTCTTAAATTTGACGGCCGTATGACCGTCGCCAAAACTTCGCTGCCTGGCTGACTGGGCGTCCGTACGGTACGGACGGATTACGTGACAAGCTGACTGGTTATTCCGTACTGTACGGAATATGATGTGGCTGCTGATGTGGCCGTACGGATTTGGCGCGTGGCACTGTAAGGAAGGTATGGAGGGTTTCTGATGTGTCTGTCTGCGTGTGCTGACTGGACTGTCCGCGTGGCACCTGCCGGTGGGCCGCGGAGGAGCGGCAGGGACGAGGCGGCGGACGGTGCTCGGAATCTGGCGCGGGAGGAGATGAGCGGTGACCGGGAGGAGGCTGTAGTGGAAGCTGCCGGGAGAGGCGCCGGCGACTGCAGGGAGCGGAAGACGGAGGCGAGCGCAGAACGTGAGCTCGGGCGGCGGCATTCGTGCACGGCAGGGAGGACGCAGCTGCGGTGGGAGGAGCCGCTCGGGCGGTAGCGCAGGTGCACGGTCAGTGAGGCAGCGCCGGGATGGAAACACAGCGCGGAGCGAGGACACGGCTGACAGACGGCGGCACAGGTACGATCGACGGCGTGTCAGGTACGGTCGTCTTCAGACCTGCGCGCAAAACGGGTACGGGGGGGGTCTGCGGACCCCCAAAAACCAAAAATTTTTGATTGTTTTTTTCGGTTTTTTTTTTTTCGAATTCCTTTTTCAATTTTTTTTTTTTTCAATTTTTTTGATTTTTCAATTTTTTTTCGAAAAACAATTTGCAAAATTTTTTTTTTGAAAAAATAATGGGAATATTCGAAAAATCCGTACGCTAAGCAAAATTGGGGAAAAAAATTTTCCTCACCAAAATAGGCCAACTTTATAACCAAAATTCATGGAAACGGCCTTCCGGACGCAATGGCGAGGTCGGATCTGGTCTAGGACGCCTCCAAATGACGATGCTCCTCAGATCTGCCTCTTAACGTCACAATAATGCCTCTTTAAGACGAATCAATGAGACTCCAATAGCTCTGATACCATGTTGGATTTTGCCAAGATCAAGAAGTCATTGAAATGTACAAGATAGAGACATAATATGGGACAAGAATAAACTGTATTCTCATCAATAGAAAATGATCAACAACTGTTGTTGTTGTTGTTACATACAATGTAGATGAGCCTGCTTATATAGGCAAGGCTAGGGATATGTATGAGCACACAAACATGACATGTGGCTCAATAAGAAACAAGGGTAGGTAGGAAATAGGTGTGGGTAGGTAGGAGAAATAATATAATATTCCACATGAGGTGGATCACCCACCGAAGGTGGAATTATCACTCCACAATAAGTGGATATGATAGTGTAATAACAAGATCAACACCTTAAGAGGTGGAATTTCTCCTACACACACTATCCCAATGTGGCACAAACACCCAAGTGTCTCATATCCAAACTACTATGAAATGCATTATCCTAAGTAAACTTAAGTAAGTGTAATAATATCCATGATGAATAATTATTTACACCAACAAGGAGGATTGGTGAATGAAGGTACGACGTTGATTGTTGGAAAGGTCGGGTGGAAGGATATTGTCGCGGAGGTAAGTAAAAATGGTATCATACCAAAGGGGAATCGGGACCAACAACACATCATTTCGGCAGGAGTGATCTCATATGAGGGAACCAAAAGATTGTCCACCAATAACTCTTTGCGGGTTTCATTCTGAGGCATATCAATCAAAGAAGTAATGGTAGCCATGGCATCTGCAGCTCGATTATTATCCCTTGGAATATGTTCAAAGATTATCTGTGTGAAATATTGCTTAAAATCGTCCACTATTTTCTTGTAAGGCATTAACTTTTCATCTTTAGTTTGATAATCATCATTTGCTTGACGAATCACGAGTTGAGAGTCCCCAAAAACACGAAGTTCCTATATCTTCCATTGAACTGCAATTCATAGTCCTGATGTTAATGCTTCATATTCTGCTATGTTATTTGTGCAAGGGAATGATAATCCATATGACTTAGGAATGGAGTCCCCTTGAGGTGTGATGAAGAGGATACCAGCTCCTACGCCATGTTGCGTGTATGACTCATCAAAATATAGTTTCCAAGGCTTTACATTTGTCACTGTAAGAATAGATTCATTCGGGAATTCCAAGACAATCGAAGTGTCATCAATCATAGGTGCATCTGCCAGCTGATTTGCAATAGCTTGTCCTTTAATTGATTTTTTGTCCACATATTCAATGTCAAACTCGCTCAGGATCATAACCCATTTAGCTAGTCTGCCAGTGAGTGTCACCTTATTGAGAAGGTATTTGAGTGGATCTATCCTTACAACGAGCTTTGTGTTATGAGTTAGCATGTAATGATGTAATTTTTGGGAGGCAAAAACTACAAAAAGACATGCACACTCAATCAGAGTGTAATTAAGCTCATAACCAAGCAATGTGCGACTGATATAGTATACTGCTCTTTCCTTGCCTTCATTGTCATGTTGCGCTAAGAGTGCCCCCAGAGCTGTTTGTGTAGCTGATATGTAAAGTAATAGGGTTTTTCCTGGAATATGCGGCATCAATACTGATGGATTCAAAAGATAATCTTTGAGAATTTGAAAAGAATGTTGACACTTATCATCCCATTTGAACTTGATAAGTAGATGTTGAAAAGGATGACATTTATCTGCAAGTTGCACGATGAATCTATCTATCGATTGAAGTCTTCCTTGTAGAGACTGAAGTTGACTAATATTATTTGGTGGTCACATCTTTAATATAGCTTTGACTTTCACTGGATCTGCTTCAATTCCTTTTTGTGAGACAATGTATCCAAGGATTTTCCCAGAGGTAACCCCAAAGACACACTTCATAGGATTTAGTCTAACTTTGTATTTTTCTAGACATTCAAAAACCACAGATAGGATATCAAGATGGGTTTGTCTTGTTGAGATCGTGAAAATTTTTTGCCATTGCTCTTTGATATGTAGCACCCGCATTCTTTAATCCGAAAGGGCATAACATTCCAACAAAAGCTACCCCAAGGATAAATAAATGTTATTTTATGTTGGTCGTCAAGTGCTATTTTTATTTGGTTATATCCAGAGAATCCATCCATCAAAGATAACATTGCATGACCATTTGTAAGATCCACTATCAAATCAATGTTCAGCAGTGGGAAATCATTTTTAGGACAAGCCTTATTGATGTCTCTAAAATATGTACATATTCTGATACCATGATCTCACTTACTGACATGTAGCAAGTTAGAAATCCACTCAGGGTAGTCAATTGGTCTAATGAATCCAACATCCAATAATTTCTCCAGCTCTACCTTGACTAATAGTGCCACCTGCAGATGCATGTTTCTCAATTTCTATTTTACAAGTTTAGCTCCTAGAGTAACAGTCAAATATGCATTACTAAACCAGGGTCCAATCTAGGCATATCCACATATGACCATGCAAAGTTGATTTGTCATTCTGTGAAGAAACTTATGAACTTTGGTCTTTCTTTTTCTGTCAGAGATTGTGCTAAGAAGATGTTGTGTGGAACTTCCTTTGTGCCAATATATGTCTTGATAGTTTCCTCCACCAACATTGACGATTTCTCTTCATATGATGTCATAGGGAGAGTGTCAAACCTTCCATCCTCAAGTGCCTCGGAGAGGTTTTCATCTTCGGATACCTCCTTTATTTTTACCTTTTTAGGGTCTTGATGAGCCAAAATAATGACTCTATTTTATCCATGTTTATGTGTCATTACTGGGACATCAGGAGTCTATATATGTCTTTTGAGTTCAAAACCTTTGCTAAGTGATAAGACTTTATATTTTCTGATGATATGGTCATATGACATGAACTCGTTTGATATATGTTCCTTTTTGATGTAATATAATAGGTAATTATGCTACGAGGAATATCAATGGTAATGTTGCATGTAGATTTTGAATGTTACTCTAATAGGGATAAATAGGCCTATATTTGTGCACGTTAACAATTTCATGCAGGACTAAAGAAGAATGTTGAACCAGTCCAAGATGCTCAGCAATAAAGATCACAAAGTTGCTGGCTGATAAAAGAAACAGCAAGGATTGTCATTGAAAGAGTCAACTAGTGGTTGAAGATGGTTCATTATGACTTATCTGAAGACTTAATGATTTCCTTTATTGTAGGAGTAAATTTAGGATAGAGGTTATGCTAGATTCTCTCTCTGTTGTTCCAACAGACTTTGACTGATTCTCAACGCTTGTAACTTCACCTTCTCTTTCTCCTTGTTTAATAAAAGCATCCTCCTTAAACTATGGGAGTGGTATGCTAGGTAGTTAGGAATTTCATGCTTTAAATAATCTCTCACCTTCTCTTGTACGGTGGTTGGAGAAAATAATAGTTATAGTGTTTGTAATACAGTTCTAGCTTGGTTGAGAGACTTCCAGCAATATCTTGTTATGTTATCAAGTACTTTTGGATTAGTAAATATGATACTTTAAGTTCCAAGCATTTGATTCAGTTGTTTGGATGCTTACTAAGGGGGCCCACTTAGTGATTATTCCCTTGATTTCTTTTATCAGTTACTTTTTCATTCTGTACTTATCATTATCTTGATCAAGGATTGTTCATGCAGCCACTCGAATATCTCCTATGAATGTTCCTGCAGCCACTGCAAACTGAGTAGAACCTTGTTTGTTGATGATGGATAAAGTCTTGTCTTTCCTAGTTGTTTCTTATAAGATATTTAGTTTTCCTTACAAGTATTTCAATTCTTTTCCTTCCATATTTTGATTCAGCAACATTTCATTTCCAACAATAGGAAAGGTGATTGTATTAATCTTTCTAGTGCATATACTTTGCAGACCCATTTCAAGTATATGCCCTGGGTTGATAACTAAATGAACCTTTGTAATGAAAGATAACTACTTAATTGGATGTCCAATCCATAAGGTATGACTTCAAGGTCTATTCGTTGAACCATTGAGAAGATCAATCATTTTTGGCATTGTTGTCGAGGATGGTGTCAAACTAGAAACCTTTGTAGTTATTGATAATTGTACTTTTTTTTTCAGTAGTTAAAAGTTTTGTTTCCATTTACATTCGTAGAGAAATGACCTACAAATACTTCTGAATACTACTACATGCCGAGGAGAAGAGACGCTCCATGGAGGTTTCTTCCCAACAACCCTTATCCTGACAATCATTTTGAGCAAGATTATAATCTATTTGAAGACAAATACTAAGATATAAACCCTTTAGCTAAGTTATGTGCCAACTTTGAGGATCAAGCTAACCAAGAACCTATTGTAAACCTATTTTCTTTGATACTTTATCAACCAAGGATGGCTGATGTTGCACAAAATCAGCCTAACTCAGCTACCTTTGAATTCCCTATCACGGACCAATGTGATAATAACAACCTCAAGAATAACCCTGCTTCGGTTCTCCCTAAGTTTTATGGGCTTGTAATAGAGGACCTAGATACCTTTCTGTTCGAATTCAACATCCTTTGTTGAAGCTATGATTACACCACTGATGCTCATAGACTCAAGTTGTTTCTTGCTACTTTGAAAGAAGGATCCCTAAGATGGTTTACAAGTTTGGAGAGAGATGTTGTTGATAGTTGGGAAGCTGTGCAAACCAAATTTCTTGAGAAATACAAATTATATTGTATAAGTGGTAATAGGGGAGATGTCATCTTCAGGATGTAGCAAAAGGAAGATGAAAATTTGGAGGACTACATCTCAAGGTTCTTGTTCTGCCCAAAGAAAAATTCTAACCATACTCTTAACCAAGAGTCTCAAAAGTTTCTTTTCCTCGGAGAGATCAATGACTATTGTACTAACGCCCTGGACCAGATAGGAGGAGGAGACATCACTCAAGTTTTTTGGGAAGATATTAAGAAGATATGTCAGAACTACTCCCGAGCAGCTGTAAAGAAAGGTAGAGGTTATCAAACTACCAAGGGGAAGTCTTCTGCCAATGGAGTTTCAAGGATGGAGATTACTCACTTACTTTTTGACTTCAAGCAAGATATTATCAACAACATGGGCACCCAACTGGACACACTTTAGGAAAAGAAAAATAATGAGGAGGTAGAGGCAATGTTAGTTGAATATTGTCGTCACTATAGGCAAAATAAGAGGGACTGCAGGTGCAAGACGATAGCAAATATTGAAAACAAGCATGCTCCATTGGAGTTCAAACCTGTTGAAGGGGAGGAGGACCAAATATTCTATGTTGCATAAAGGAGACCATGGGCTCCATGACAAGGTATGCCACCTGATCTATTATCCTTTAATGGTCCTTATTCAAATTCATATAATCCTAGTAATCAGTGGCAAAATTCTTATCCATCACATTATGGGAATTTTCCTTAGCCAAGTTGGAATAACCCCCAAAATGCATTGACCAATTATCAGAACTCTCCCCCTCCTTGGAAGCAAAATCAAGGAGGCTGGCAACCACCTCAAGGAAACTGGAAACAAACATCTCAGTGGAGAGGAGGACGAAAATGACCAAATTAGTCCACCGATTTCCTGCAACCTCCTCAACAACCCCAACAACAAGCTCTGATGCCACCACCTAATCAAAATGTTACTACTCCACCTAAACCTACTTAGTTGCTAGCTCAGCCTATGCCCAACCCTAACAGTAAACAACCACAACAACAACACATTTATGCTACTGATCCAAACCAATATCATGCCTATGTTGTTACTATTAGTAACATCCAATTAAGGTCAGGAAAAACTCTTCATGCACCTTCACCTCCAATAATAACTAAGATGCCTGCAGAAGACCACATTCAGCAAAGTGAGATAGCTCCACTTGTTCCATCAAGGCTGGTGCAACAGGAATCAAACACTACACCTCCATTTCCCCAAAGATTGGAAGTAGAGTCAACAAAATTAAAAGAAGAGCCCATGTTTGATATTGTGGACGAACTAAAGAACATGTGTGTTAAGATTCCTTTGTTTCAAGCAATAAAAGGCATTCTGATCCATGAAAAAGCAATTAAAGAAGGTTGTTTGAAGAAGCCAGGAAGAAAGAGGAAAGACCCGCAGATGGTCCATGTTGTAGGCTAGTTAGCAGATATTATGCTAGGAAACCTTTGTGTACCTAAGTATTCAGACCCAAGGAGTCTTGTTGTGGGAATAATCATTAATGGAGTTCAAGTTTAGAATGCTCTTATTGACCTAGGGGTAGCAATAAATACCATGACAAAGGATTTGATGTAGAAACTCAAACACTACTAACCTAATATCTACACCTATTGTCCTGCAACTTGCAGATAGTTCTGTTGTTAAATCAAACGATATGGTGGAAGACCTTATTGTAACACTGGATTCCTAGGAATATCCAGCTGACTTTATTATCCTCTCACCTAAAGAAACTCTGGGGGGATACCCTATCATTTTGGGTAGACCTTGGTTAGCCACAACGGATGCCTTCATAGGATGTAGGTCAGGGGACATGACCATCTCAGATGGGATGAAAACTAAAAAGCTTGCACTATACCCACCTGCACAACCTCAACTTGAGAAAGAGCAACCAGTTTGACCTAATATAGAGGAAGAGTCTAATGAAGTCAATATAATACAACAGTTGATGATTATAAGAAGGCAACCCTTCCTATAGCTCCAGGAAGAGGAGGATGTGCTCTCCAATATCTTGCAAAATCAATATGGAATCCCTGATCAAACTGATGACTGTAATGCAGAAAATACATGTCCCTTACAACTGTTACTTCCAGCTTCTGTTGTAGGATCTCCTGCAACCACAGACCTATTGCATACATTATTGTTGCATGAAATACAAGTGCCACACTTTCTTGCAACATCTATAATAGAAATGATTAAGCAAGTTGAAGTGACTCCAGATAAATGGTTGAATGTTAATAGTAACCTCACTCAAGATCAAACCATGTCTCTGACAAGAGTACTAATGTCTCATAAGGAAGCATTTGCATGGGACTACATAGAAATGAAAGGATTACATCCTAAGTTGTGCACGTACATAATCTACATCAAAGAAGACTATAAACCAGTGAGGCAACCTCAGAAAAAAATCAACCCTACATTAAGGGAAATAGTTAAGCAAGAACTGCACAAATTACTAAATGCAAGATTCATATATCCTATCTCTGACAGTGAATGGGTGTCACCTCTGGTCATTGTTCCTAAGAAAAATGGAAAGTGGTGGGTTTGTGTAGATTATAGGGAGCTCAATGTTGTAACCAAGAAAGATCACTTCCCTCTACCTTTCATTAACCAAGTGTTGGACTCCTTAGCAAGAAAGAAATATTTCTCATTCTTAAATGGTTTTAGTGGATACAAACAAATAAAAATAGTACTTGAGGACTAGGAGAAGACAACATTCACATGCCCATGGGGGACTTATGCCTACTACGTGCTTCCATTTGGCTTATGTAATACCCCAACTACTTTCCAAAGGGCAGTCATAAGCATGTTCTTAGATATTTCTAATGATTGTATGGATATATACATGGACGACTTCACTACCTATGGTGGAACTTCTGAAGAAGCATTAAGTAACCTATGGAAGACTTTGCAAAGGTGTGAAGACCATAACTTGTCTTTAAATAGTAAGAAGTGCTTCATGATGATGTAAGAAGGTGTTGTCCTTGGCCACTATATTTCTCCCAAAGGAATTCAAGTGGACCCAACAAAAATTGAAGTTATTTCTAACTTGCCTATACCTGCAAAACAAAAGGATGTAAGGAGTTTTCTAGGCCATGTAGACTATTACAAGAGGTTCATCAAATATTTCAGTAAAATTGCAGTACCACTATATACACTCACTAAAGATGCAGAATTCCAGTGGACAACCTCATGCAACAAAGAATTCTTTGAGATGAAGGAAGCATTAATTCATGCACCAATGCTTCAAGGTCCTCGTTGGGAACTTCCATTCCATATACACACTGATGCATTTGATTATGTAATTGGAGTTGTCTTAGGACAAAAAGAAACAACAGTGGAGCATGCAATTTATTTTGTCAGCAAAAACTTGCAGGGTGTTGAATTTAACTACACAGTAACAGAAAAGAAAATGTTAGCAGTCATTTATGCCCCCAATAAGTTTATACTTTATATAACTTGGTATAAAGTCTTTATTCATACTGGCCATGGATCAATCATATATCTCATGAACAAACCTTCAATCTCAGGAAGGTTGGCCAGATGGATTCTTTTGATGCAAGAGTTTGATATCACTATTATAAACAAACTCAGAAAGGCAAATGTAGTTGCATATTTTCTTTCAAGATTAAAAAAAAATCAGGATTCACCAGTTATGGATGATTCATTTCCAAATAAGCATCTATTCTCCATTGTTGTTCATACACCATGGCATGCTGATATAGCCAACTATTTAGTTGCTCGAAAGGTACCCTCTCATTTTTCTCCAAAAGAAAGAAAAATACTTGTTGAAAAGAGTTTCAAATTCACATGGATAGCAGGATGCTTATTTTACATAGGTCTAGACCAAGTCATGAGAAGATGTGTGGGAGAAGATGAGACTTATGACATATTGCATGCATGCCACGATGAACCCCGTGGTGGACATTTTGCAACAAAAAGAACAGCTATCAAAATACTTAACACAAGATATTATTGGCCAACACTTCATAAAGATGCAACCAGGTATACAAAGAAATGTGATAGGTGCCAGGTTGATGGGTAGACCAACCAGATCAAATGAAATGCCCTTGCATCCTCAAGTGGCAGTAACACCATTTGACAAGTGGGGCCTTGATTTTGTAGGACCAATTGGTCCACCTTCTAATGGTAAGTCTTACATTCTGGTTTGTACTGATTATGTCACTAAATGGGTAGAAGCTAAGGCAATGAAACATGCAAGAGATAACAGGGTTGCTGAGTTTATGTATGAAGAAATCTTCATAAGATATGGAGTTCCTAGAGAAATTGTCACTGACCAAGGGGCACATTTCACATCTACACTTGTTACAACATTAGTAAATGAATATAATATCAGGCATTGGAAATCTACACCATACCATCCTCAAGATAATGGTCATGTAGAGATAACCAATAGGGACATTGAAAGCATCTTGACCAAAACTATAGATCTCCATAGGAAAGATTGGGCAACTAGATTATTAGAAGCAGTCTAGACATATAGGACATCTTGGAAGACAACAATAGGGTTCACTCCTTTTGAGATGCTATATGGGAAGAAAGCAATGATCCCCATTGAATTTGAGCATAAAACTCTCATAACAACAGTTGAGTTGGGTATGGATATCATTGCAACACAACAAGCAAGGCTCGTGCAACTGAATGAGTTAGATGAAATTAGGACAACCCTGCAAAACACATAAATCCTACAAAACCAAAGAATCAAATTGCATGATAAGTACATTAAGGACAAGAAATTTCAATTAGGAGATTGGGCTCTCCTATATGATTCACATTACAAAGACAATCTGGGCAAACTTCACACAAGATGGTTGGTCCCATACAAGGTATCATACAATCTGGGCAAACTTCACACAAGATGGTTGGTCCTATACGAGGTATCATAGGTATTTGAGAATGGAGTTGTTCATCTCACAATAATTGATCCCACAAGATTCAAATTGCTAGTCAATGGGCATAGGTTGAAGTTATATCACAAGCCCTCATCCAAAGTAGAGTTCCTACATCAGTTTGCTTCAATCCCTAATTTTCCTATAGCTTCAACCTCCATTTTTCCTACAGCCGATGAAGGTGGGCTCTCGGCCCTTCCTTCTGACTAGTCAACCATGACAATTCATAATAAACACTTCCATGCTTTTGGAAGTCGTTTCTCCATAATAAATTCCATATTCCACTACATTTCATTTTCTTATCTTCCGTTCCACTCCATCTCACTCCACATGCAACCACTTTTCTAGCACTTCCATTAAGTTAACTGCAGATAAGCTGAAGTGAACTCAACATTTGCATGCAACCGCATCATTCTAGGTACATCACAAATTAATGATTTATTTATTTCTTGTTAGATTTATTCATTATCTGCATCATTATTGCAATGTATATTCCACATAGCCATCCTATAATTTCTCTTGTGCCATGTGAGGACACCTGACACACTTTTGGTTGGGGGAAGCGCAATGTGATTTGACTTTCCCACATCCCACATCATCAATACCTTGTTTTTAAATGTGTGTTTAAAATGTCATTATGTCACTTTTAATAAAAATCAAATCTGAGTTAAGAGAATAAAGTGATAATGACATTTTAATTTGTGAAATACGCATTTTTGAAACTTTGCATGAGTTGCCTTTCTGGGTTGTCCTTCCACCTGTATGAGTCATAATTACACTATCTTGTCACCTTTTTAGTTGCCATTTTTTTTGCCATTTTCATCTAGAAAGGTAGCAAACACTCAGGTTTGAGAAGCGAAAACAGGGTTTTCTTTGAAAGACAGAGATTGTGAGCCACAAGAAACTTTGGTAGGAAGTTAAAATGGAGCATTGCAGAACTTGAGATGGAAGAGAATAATGAGAGGTTCTTTGATAAGACATGAACCTATGATCCGTACCTTCATTTTGCAAGACCAAGAATGTGGTCAAGAATTTGTTCAGAGTGGATGGTTGAATTATTTTCTAAAGTTGGATGATTTTAATGAAGATATAGCCACCAAGTTTTCCATGACATTCTCTAACGGTGAAGCAAATGTTAAAGGTTTGAGAGTTCTAGCCACTGAAGAAAGGATTGCAGAGGTGAAAAGTTTGCTAGCTGAAGGAGAGAAGTACCCAGAATCTAAGGATGCCAGGAGTGCCAGAGTAGAATTCATAAGACCTGGTGATTGTGCATTGATTGTTGACAAGCAAGGGGCCAAAAGAGTCTCTTTGCCAAATAAATGGACGACGACAGTTGTTCACATAATTAAATATTTGACTTGTGAGGGGAGGCGGTCCCATTTGCACTCAATTCCCTTTAAGTTTCTCAGCCATCTCAGGCATGGAATTAGGATGCATGTCCCAAATGTGTTGTATAACCTTCTGGTGAACATGACCATTGAAACTCAAAGAGGTAGGTCAAATTTGGTCTCTCACCATTGTTTAATTAAATTGTTAGTTGAACGGTCATTGAGGGATGTTTCTCAGTTATCATGGGAGGAATTTGTCTCAATTCGGGAATTTAGGGCAGAAGATTATAGGGGTCAGCAAAGGGCTTCTGAAAGAGAGACTAGGGTTTATAAAAAGAAAAAGAAAACTACTCTTGGAGCCTCAAGCTCTAAGGATGTTCCTATTCTAGAGTTTCCTACAACAGAGGTAGCCCCTAGCAATGTTGAGTTGACTCCTATAGCCACCAGCGGAAATGTTCTAGCGGAAATGTTCCAGAAAAACCAAGGCTTCTACTCGTAGGGAAAAAGGTGAGGCAATTGAGTCAATTAAGGAGGAAAGTTTGATCTCTAAACAAGCAAAGAGGAAAAAGTCAACTAAGACCATTGAGGAAGACCATAGTACAAAAAGCCCTAAGAGATTAAAGCAGAGGCAAAGGTTTAAATAGACTTTAGAGAAAGGAAAGGGGCCCTCAAGTGTCAAAGGTGTAAAAAGGAAACTTGAGGATGAATTAGAAGAAAAAACTTCAACCCCTAAAAGGAGAAAACAAAAAGTTGCAAAATCTCCTAAAAACAGAAAGGAGGCTGTTGTCACAAAATCCCCTGCAACAACTTCTCAATCCAAAGAAACTATAAACAAATCTAAACCTACCAAAACCCATAGGAGTGCTCCAACTATGCCTCAAAGAAGAATCCATGGGCTTAGAGGGAAGCCCAGGAAAAAATCAAATATGAAATCTGGAGGACCTATCCAAATTGATTCTTCAAACTCAACTTCTAAATCCCCCGAGTCTGAGGGAAATGAGGAGGAAGTTGAGCATCAAGAGATGAGTGGAAGCTCTGAAAAGGAGCAGACTTTTGAGGAGGAGTGAAGCACTAAAGAACAACAAGAAGACGAGGAAGAGCAATATTATGATGAAGTAGGGTTGGGTGGGTTAGATGATTTAGTGAAAGTAGTGGAGATGGTAATTGAACAGGAACAAGATGCAGCTCCTACAATAACTACTTCCATGCCATGACAAGATAAATTTCTTCAAGTAGAAAGGAATACAACAGACTCCTGTAGTAGAACAAGAAGCAACCTCTGCTGGAGAGTAGGAAGATGAAATGGGACAAAAAGAAACTCCTGCACAAGAACTAGTGAATGCACAAGTGGTAGAGCAAGAACAATTAACTGAGGAACGAAGGAAAAGGAAAGGAAAAGAGAAAGTTCGATTAGTTAGGCATAAGCCTACTCATTTTTCTTGGATGTCAGTTGCATTAGATATATATCGGGACATGTTGGACAAGGAAGCAAAATGGAAAAATGAGAAGTGTTAGCTACAAAAAGAAATCAAGAAGAGGGATGAGGAGATTGTCGCTCTTAAAGGGAAAATAGACACTGTGGTGACAATGGTGCCCAACATCCTTGAGTGTAGATCACCACCTTGGGTCTATGCAATGTATTTAAAGGAAAGTTTTATCACTTTCAAAATGTCTAGGATTCTTTTAGATTAGGATCACTCCTTGGGAACTGCGCAAGAATTTTATCAGGTTTATCAAGACTCTCCTGCTATAATTAGAAACTTACTTTGTGAGTTTTATTTGCACAACTATGCAGTGCCTCATGATAGAGAATGGAACCCTCTATTATATATTGGTGACATACATCTGAGAGCACTAATGTCCTGGATTCAGAATTAACATGCAAGAGGTGAAGAAGATAAGACCTATCAAGAGGAAGAACTCAGAATTCCTTTGCCAATAAGAGTAGAGAGTGATAATCCCAGGAAACTTGATTATGATTGGCAGAGAGTGTTGTATAATCTTGACTATAGACCCAAAATGTTGGCTCTAAGGGAAGAGGCATACAAGGATTTTGAATAAATGAAGTCCTTTGAGGCACAATCAGCTCTGGGCCACATAGCAAGAAGGTGGAATAGTCTTACAGAGGAATTAAAGAGGGCAGAACCACACTCTTTACATAATTACTATGCAGCCTTGAAGAAAACTTTGTGGTACCTCCAGTTGGGTTAAAAAAAATGAATAATTGACTTCCATTACTCTTTCAACCACGTATGCTTCTATGGCCAATACCAGACTACAACATATTTGTCAATACATTTGATGAAATAACAGAGAAATCTAGATGGGACAAACTTGAGAAGAATAAGGGATTTTATTGGAGCCTTGTTACAAGAGGCTCAAGACAAGCTCAAGTCATTGATTATGGGATTCAGGCAAGAGGAAATAATGTAACATCTTCATCTTCTTTTGGAGGACCAGAAAAAACCTTAGGTTGGGGGGAATGATGAGACAAAAGAATGACTCTATTTTATCCACATTTATGTGTCATTACTGGGACATTTTAGAACCTTTGCTAAGTGATAAGACTTTATATGTTTTGATGATATGGTCATATGACATGAACACGTTTAATATATGTTCCCTTTTTATGCAATATAATAGGTAATTATGCTATGAGGAATATCCATGGTAATGTTGCAGGTAGATTTTGAATGTTACTCTAATAGGGATAAATAGGCCTATATTTGTGCATGTTAACAATTTCATGCAGGACTAAAGAAGAATGTTGAACCAATCCAAGATGCTCAGTAATAAAGATCATGGAGATGCTGGCCGATAAAAGAGACACCAAGGATTGTCATTGAAAGAGAAAAATAGTGGTTGAAGATGATTCATTATCACTTATCTAAAAAAATTAATGATTTCCTTTGTTGTAGGAGTAAATTTAGGATAGAGGTTATGCTAGTTTCTCTCTCCGTCATTCCAACAGACTTTGACTGATTCTCAATGCTTGTAACTTCACCTTCTTTTTCTCCTTGATCAATAAAAGCATCCTCCTTGAACTATGGGAGTGGTATGCTAGGTAGTTAGGAATTTCATGCTTTAAATAATCTCCCACCTTCTCTTGTACGGTGGTTGGAGAAAAGAATAGTTTCAACGTTTGTAATACAGTTCTCGCTTAGTTGAGAGACTTCCAACAATATGTTGTTATGTTATCAAGTACTTTTGGATTAATAAAGATGATACTTTAAGTTCCAAGCATTTGATTTCGTTGTTTGGATGCTTACTAAGGGGGCCCACTTAGTGAGTATTCCCTTGATTTATTTTATTAGTTACTTTTTCATTATGTACTTAGCATTATCTTGATCACGGATTGTTCCTGTAGCCGCTAGAATATCTCCTGTGACTAGATATCACTAGAGGAATATCTTGAATACAAATACAAATCCAAATCGGTATCACTAGAGGAACACTCAGCAACGAGAGTCTTCACCCTTTGCGGTTTTGACCTGGAACCTTGAGATGTTGAGGGTTCGAGATCCCAAAATGTTTTTATCCATGACTCTCCACTCTTTCTTTTCTCGAGACATAGAATCTGATCTAGAGTTACTTGACCAACTCTAAATTTTTACTTAAATTCTTCTTCTTATGTGGGTTCACCTGGTTCTTTGAATGTTTCTGTGAGCTCATAATCACTATATGACTTGTTCAAACCTTATTCCCATTCGTTAGAGTTTATGGAATAGTGTTTCTTTTGTTATTGGTCATTATTGGAGATGGAATCTATGATTTGCAATGCTTCTTTAGAATTGTGAGTACCTAATCTAAAGGGTATGAAACCAAGTCCTCTGGAACACTAATTCTTGAATGTTAACTCTAGTTGCAATGGTTCAACAATTCCTTTCTTTTGTAACCCAAGAGAGCCTTTACCATCATATCCATTTTTTTGTAAGAACTTAAATCCTTTGCCATACTTCTCACATGGTATTTTGATGTGATCTCATGTAGATTCCTCTCCAGGTTCTTTATAAAGAATTTTGTGAAGATCTTCTTCTTCCATCTCACCCCATTTTTGGAATATGGTGGGATCCCATTTTACAGTAATAGCAAATACTTTTTTAGAAGGATGTGGCCATCCATAATCTTTAGGATAATCCATTGTTTGTCTTAAATACATGGTTTTATTCAAAGTATACTCTCACATGCCATTGTCCTTCTATTTTCCTTTGATATCACCTTGTTCTGATGCAGAAGGTTTTAATGATTCTGGATCCACATATGTCGATGATGGAGTTGTTTCTCTATTTATTGGAATCATTATCTCTAATCTTGGTCGCATATATGAAGGGATTTGGATCACCTTTTATTGTTACTTCAACTTCATTGTAAGGAAATTTGATACATTGATGATATATTGACGGTACTGCTCTCATTTCATGTATCCATGGATGTCCCAAGAGTATGTTATATGTGAGATCTAGATCAAGGACTTGACAAACCACATCCTTCATAACTGACCCAATTCTCATAGGTAAGGTACCTTATCCCTTGGATGAGCGTTCTTCGTCATCATATGCTTTAATGGTGATCTTATTCTTTGAATTCACAGTTTGTTCAAAATATCCCAATTGTTTAATAGTATTCAATGTACAAATGTTCGGATCTTCTCCTCCATCTATCAAGCCCCGTTTGATACGACTTTTATGGAGAAAGGCTTCAATGTGGAGAGGTGCATTGCGTGGTTGGCATATAGAGACATCATCAAATTCTGTGAATGTAAGGAAATATGGAGTGGAAATATATCCCACCATGGCTTGAAACTAGTCCACGTTCAAATTAGTGGGTACAGAGGTTTCTCTCAAAGTTTTGTCAAGAATAGTCTTGTGTGAAGGAGATATATGCAAGAGCTCAAGGATGGAAATGAGGGTGGGTGTCTTCCCTAACTAATCTACAAGGTCATACTCATTTTTGGTAGATGATGAGGCTATGGTCTTGGGTGGAACACCTTACAAGGTGACTTTACCTCGACGGGTTGTGACATTACATTAAGAGGTTTCGTCATTAGAGGATGATGAGGATGGTCCAATGCCTTTCAAAACAACTTTATTTATCTGTGTAGAACCTTCAAGAGTTTTTTCCTTTATGATAATGGTAGAAACATAATTGTCCATTGAAATGTGGTTAACGATGGAATCATAATCATAGGACATTTTAGCATAATTAGCTTGATTATCTGCTTTGGCTTTTCCTTTATCATGTTTAGGAAATGGTTCCTTAAACATTGCATGTTCCTCGTTAGAGGTATGACCATCAACTTCTATGTCACCTTTGTCAATAAGATCTTGTATAACATTCTTCAATCTGTGCCAATTACCAGTTGTATGCCCTTTGCTCTTGTGATACTCACAATACTCATCATCATTCCACCATGCAGGTTTTACATTTGGTTCATAAGATGGATTATCAGGTATTGTTATAAGCTTGTTTGTAATAAATTTCTTAAATGTTGTCTCAATTGGCTCTCCTAATGGAGTGTATTTCCTTTGAGGATTTGATGGCATTTGAGTGTTCTCTTGATTGTTCGAATTGGATGAACTTGCACCAGGGAAAGTTACTTTTGGTTTTACAACATTTGCATCTACTACCCCATCATTGATTGTGTTCTTGTTCTTGTTCCAAAAGTGGGGTTTGTCTTTCCCATTCGATTCCTCCTTGTTATCCTTGAATAGCTTAATGGTGCCTTGTTCAATAAGGACTTTCTTAGTTCCCAATCCCTTTTCTATGACTTCCTTGAAAGTAGACAAACAAGCTTTTCTAGTTCATATCCAATATCCTTGTTGACATTTCTACCATTTCTACAATAGAGTCATGATCCTGGAGACCATTAACATTGGAGAGGGGAACACTATGGCCAATTATATCGAAGACTTGAAGAACACAATTGCCAAAGCGGAAGACATCAAAGATGCCTTTAACCCCCGGTTCGAGAAAATTGAAAAGGAGATACAGGATAGAAAAACCCTGGAGGAAACTAGCGAAAAAAAGCTCTCGGATACAGTTGCCAAAGTGGACAAGATAGAGGAGTGCCTCAAGAAAATTGCGGAGTAGAGTCTCAGCATTCTGAAAATTTCAGCCAACAACACCCATACCCTCATCAGCAAGCTCGATAATGAAAAGGAAACCCAGGAAATTGACCTGGATGCAGAAGGAACCGGGGAAGTCCAAGGTCCCAGAACTCGCACCCATGGAAAGAGGAAGGAAAAGAAAGTGAATAAGGACCTGGAGGAGCTAAAAGCAGTTGGGGCAACCTATGATGAGTTGGTGACTAAGGCAGAGGATCTGCTGAAGAAAATTACTATGTAGTGTCTCCTTGGGTTCTTTGCTGTTTTTTATGTTCGCTGGTTTTTTGGACCAGTCGCTTTGTATGAGGACTCTATTTTCTCAGCTTCTTATTTTAAATATGTTGTAATGGTTTCGGGTCCTTAAAACCTGTTTTTCAATCAATCAAAACATTTCTACCATTTGTTTTTGTGGGATATCACAAGAGCATCGACTAGAAAGACCTCTCCATTGTTGTAGGAATGAAGCAAAGGACTCCCCATTTTTCTATTTGGTGTTGCACAAAGTAGTCACTGACACATTTGTTTCAATGTTGTATGAAAGCTTCTGCTATATCACTCCATGATTTAATTCCAAGTGGGAGTTGGGAGAATGTTGGGAGAACCATTCTATAGATTTCCTACCTAAAATTTGTGGGAACAATCTCATCAAGTATGTTTCTTCTTTGGGTACCTCAATACGTGTTGTGAAAAAATCTTTGTGCCTTAGGATCTCCTTTGCCTCTATACTTATCAAATTTTGGTGTCACAAAATATGGAGGAAATGGAGGCATTGGAATGCTTTTATGAAATGGATAAGGACATATGTCTTTCATTGTATACTCTTGCTTTGGTGTATTCATGTCTACCATTTATTTTTGCAAATCCTTGATTTGTTGTTGCAAGTCATTCTTGGGTGGTGTCTTTTCTCTTTGAGTTAGTCCCATCCCCGAGCCATCAGGTGGAGGAGGAGGGATATAATGCATGCATGGATGGTATTGATCATAGATGTGTTCATATGGAGGGGGAAAATAGTTGTAGCTAGCATATGGACCGCTTGGTATGGTATTGTAATGAGGAGCACTAGGTCTAGGTTGATACATGTCATGACCATGAGGATAGGAGGTTTCATAAGAATGATCTTGGATATTGCCCCCAAATATGACATGGGGTCTCCTTGTGTCATGATTTTGAATTCTCCCTTGAGTGTAATTGTATGCATTGGTACGATCTTGGGTATTATCATGGGCATGTGTATTAGCATTTCTTCTCCATGAGAAAGGATGATTGCGGGGTTATTCGTGAGATTTCCTAGCAAAGCTGGTGTTAGTATAAGTATTGGGGACTTTTGGTTTTTGAAATAAGGATGAGGGTGACTCGGGCATGAAACATTCTCTCCTATTACCACCATTATGTCCTCTAGGATTTGGATTTGTTTGAACCACTTGATTAGGATCCTCCTCTAAAATTTATGACACATAAAAGTCACGAGGTAGCTTCATCCCATTTTGTGCTATGACTTGAAATAAGTATTGTCTATCTCTTCTCGTGATTTCCTTAATCAATTTATTGAATCTTGGTTCCATGATAGTCCAATATCTACGAAAGTGATAGAAGAGTTTTCATTGTCATTATTGTTCTCATTATCTTTATCCAGCATATTACTGCGACTTTCAAATGGGTTGTAAAATTCATCTCCATCAAACTCATAGGTACTCATGTTTAGAGATCTTAGAGCTTCCTCGAATTCTCTTCTAGACCTTTGGGAATGAGTTTCAAACCATGAACTAAACCTTGGCTAAAATGAGAGATGGAAGAAAATGTGAAGACTCTGGAAGATCAAGAAGGAATATGAGATGGAATGAATATAGGGCTGTCTTTCAATGTCCAAAAATGTAAGTCCAAGATATGTGTGATCTAAAGTAGGGTGTGGATTTCAAAGAGATGATAGATCTCTTGATGAGGTAAGTTGACCTTGACTAAAGAGGACCGAGTGGGACCCTAAGATGATAGATCAGATACACACACCACTGAATGGTATGTTGTAATAGGTTTGCACTAGAGAAGTAGGACCACAAAGCAACCTTTTGACTCTAGTTTGGAAAATATGTATGAGGGATTGCAAATGAAGGCAAATGATGGACAAATATGTGACCAAGACTGGTTGACTGAAAATGATGAAGCCCTATAGGAAATGCCTTAGAAGCTCTTCAAATCTCAAAACTTAAGCATGTTTTCTCTTCTCAACTTTTCACAAAATTTTATTCTGAAACACAGCCACGAAGCTGTTCTACACAGACGCAATTTCCCAACCCAGACACAATTTTAAGGAACATAAACGTGGTTTAATTTCACAGACGTGATTTTGTATTTTACTGACGCGATTTCTTTGTTATTGACAATGTTTTACTCTTTTGATACAAAAACGTGATTTTGCCCTGTGCAAACGTGATTTCTCAACCCAGGTGTGATTTAAACTGACACAGATGTGGTTTCTGAGAAAATTTATGAGTCTATCCAAATATGAAGTTGTTGAATGTGACCAAATCTTGATGTTGAATGTTTTGTGGCAAGAAAACACAACAAACAATGAAGACACAATGTCTGAAGGTGTTTTTGTCCAAAATGTTTTGTGTATGTTCAACAGATTTCCACTAGTATAACACAAATTAAAGACACTCAAAAACATGCACAACCTAGGCTGGAAAGAGAAACCATTCAATGGGGGGCCCACGACATAGAAATATCGCAAACAAGCAAACAACTAGAGATTTTGGCAGCACTGGCTCCCCCACCATGACACTCACTTCTCAGGCATACTAGATTCTCTTACCTCAAAAGACCAAAGATCAAATGAGGGATTCTTGTCTCAACATGAAAGGGTAAATGAGGGGTATCTACGAGGTATGATCTGCATTCCCTGAACCATCGAATGTAGGGATTTTTGGCCTCTAAAACAAAAGGTGTTTAGTGGGGGAACTTTTGCGGTCCTTGGTGTCTACCCATGCAACGACGACTCATTTAAGAACCCACTCCTAATCCCCAAAGAGGATTTTTGATGCATCCAACATAAGTGGATACTAGGGAGAATTGTTGGTGTAGATATATGTCACCAAGACATCGTGGCTTTCGCCTAACGTATTAATTTATATAGCGAGCAAAAGAAGTACCGCTCGGGTCGTGCTCTCTCACTTGGCCTTATGGGCTACTTGGGAGACAGGTCCTCCTGCCTAAATAGAAGATGATAACAATGTCTCTTACACCCAAGGTCCAATGGAAGGTGAGGGGAGAGGATACTTTTGTTATCACCTCTAGGGTTATAAACATAAAATGTGCAAAATGCACCAAACACTTCAAACAAGTTATTTAACCCCAAATGAAAAAGATGTGACCCTAATTAGACTAAAAATAAAAGAGCCGCACTTAGATTACCCCTAAAACAAAAGATTAGTAGTTTTGATAAATTACCCCCATCAACAAGCACACTAATTAGGTAAATTTTAGAAATTCAAATCCAAATGTGAAAAGGGGCCTTCGACAATATGTTTTTGCCTTTTTAAATAGCTGCACCACCTTGTTAGTCCAAGCAAGGGGTTAGGCCTAAGGCTAGATTTGAAAAACCTAAGATGAATAACAAAAAGCAAACTGAAAAATAATAAACACGGCTATACCAGACACAGACACAATTATCAAACGAAGATGCGATAAGGAAGAACACATATGTGAAAACAGAACTTGAAAAACCTGCAAACACACCAGAAAATACAAACATGACAAAAATAAACCTAAACGCAGTTTCTAATCACATACATGACACTATGATTCACAGATGCAAAAATTCAAAAGTCTGAACCTACAGAAAATAAAGAAAATGCAGACGCGAAAAGGATGAATGAAGACACAACTTCTAGGTGCAAACGCGGAATGAAAAATCACAGACGCGATTTGCGATCTTGAAACCTGCAGACAATAAAACATAAAACACAAACATGGATTATAGAAACACAGACGCAGAAACTGAACAGGGACATAGAAAGAAAAGTCGCAGATGCGTAATAAATTAAAATCATCGTTGATTCAGCCTGCAACTTGACAAAAAATCTAAAAACAACCAACAAAAGTTAGAAACAAAGGGACAAGAGTCCACCAAGCGTGCCAAAATGTATATGGTGAAAAATGATGATGATAAACTATTGAAAAACCACAAAGATCCAACCATAATAAACCTTAGTCCTACAATAAAACATTCACCATACACCAATGAAGATACCTAAGAACATGAAAATCAACAAATGAAGCAATATTATCGTTCACATTCCAAGTAGGGTTTCAATCTCCATTATTTCCTATCTCCATTGATCTTGTTTGATATATTTGCTCTTAGATTTTGTATGTGCACAAGAGCTCAACAAATAATAGATTGTGGTTGTGAAGTCGCTTGATCGCAAGATGGCTTGATAGACACATTAGGTGTTAGAAAGAGAGAAAGAATCCTCTTATATAGAAGATAGTTTAGAAAATGGAGGGATAAGATTAAGAGGTGAAATAAATAAATGGTCGACTAGGATTAAAGGATATGTAGAAGAAATAATAAAATAATGAAGGGGGTAGGTAGAGGAAAATTAAGAGATAAGTGACATGTGTCATAGAGGAAAAAGCTAATGAATTAATTAAATAAATAAATAAAGATTTGTTTAATTAATAGAGGAAGTGGGAGCAATTAAATAAATAAAATATTTATTTAATTTAGGGGAAAGATAATTTAAATAAATAAAAATATTTATTTAAATGAGAATAGGCTAGAAAAGGCTAAATGAATTAATTAAATAAATAAGACTTTATTTAATTAATAGAAGACTCAGGATAAAGTAATTAAATAAATAAAAAATATTTATTTAATTAAATAGGACAATTTTAGGTGTCTACAATATCCATCTGGATGTGACAAGGGCTTTAAAAAAAGAGGAGCTTACTTAACTTAGGAGTGAAGCTAATTCTCTAAGCCAAAAAATCAACACACAACTGTCCCTAATAAATTCAAAGGATAGTCAATTGGGTATTGATAATAGAAATCCCTATGAGATTTAGTTAAATATGAGAGACCCTATCCATAATGACATAGATTTTGATCAAAGAAAGGCCTCAATGGCAACTCCTGGTTCAAAAAAAGAGGGAGAGACTCAAAATGTTATAGAGGTGGAGTCTATTGTAGGAGAAGAAAACCATCTCCCACTAGAATTGGAGGCAGTATGTGATCTCCTAGGTATCTCAAAACCACAATTTGAGGAAAGTGATGAAATGTTAAAAGAAAAATAGTTGTTGATTCAAAAAAATCTAGAATTAGATGAAGCAAAAGATGAAGATTAGGATCTATTATTTAGAGAAGAAAATAACCAAGGGCTAGAGGAATAGTTTAAGGGAGAGGAAACCCTTAGCATATGTAAGTGTCATCTTAATAAAGATAAACAAAATTACAAAAAATTATTCAAGCAAGAGGAGGGGAAAGAAATCGCTAGCAGAGCTCAAATTGATGGTTGGAGCTATAGGAAACCAAACTAAGATCACCACTTTACTGAATGCAGGGAAGGAAAAGATCCTTCCCAAGGAGCCATGATGATCCTAACATGGAATGGTAGGGGCTTAAATGCTCCTAAAAAACAACGCTTGGTCAAGCATGGCATCTCCTTAGCAAATGCATAAATAATTCTACTACAAGAGACAAAATTGAACAAAGATGAAATGACAATATTTAAAAAAAGTTTGGGAAATGGGGAAGTAGAAGTAGCCCAGGTAGAGGGAGCCTCTAGAGGGTTAGCTATCCCTTGAAATTTGGGAAGGGTCTCCTTTGAAATTTTAGCCAAAAGAAACCATAGACTAGGAGGGGTGATTAGAAGTGTTGGCAATAACCTAAGCTATGTGTTGGTTAATGTTTATGGTCCTATTGCTATTAGCAATAAAAAGAATTGTGGGATGAGTTAGATATTTTCATGAACCATATACCATTCCCCCATACAATTTTAGGGGGGGATTTCAATTGATATCCTTTATTTGTCAGAGAAAACGGGTGGATTCAAAAGGAGTTGTAGCCTCAAACCCATTTCAGAGATTGGGTTAGCAGGAACAACCTCCTAGATTTGATAACTGAGAATGGAATATATACCTGGAACAACAAGAGTTTGGGATTTAGCCACATAGCTGAGAAACTTGAGATGTTTCTCTTCAAGGGAGATTTAGCAAATTTTCCCTTTGAGATGAAGTCGTCCATACTAGCATACCCAGGGTCGAATCATTTTCTTGTGCAGTTGCTTAAAACAAGTGACAAAAAACCCCATAACTGCCCCTTCAAGTTTGAAAAGATGTGGATGAGGGATAACAAATTCTTTGACCTAATTGAAACTTGGTGGGGGGAGGAACAATTTAAAGGATCAAATCTTTTTTATTTTGTTTCTAAGTTAAAATCAATCAAACAAAAACTTTTAAAGTGGAATAGAGAGCATTTCAAAAATATTTTCTCAACAAAGAGTAGCATTGAAGGAGTTGAATGAAGAGGTAATCAAAGCAGGTATGGACTAGCAAATATTATTAAAGTAAAAAGAGCTTTTAAGTGAATATGAAAAGGTGTTGGCAAGGGAGGAAGTCTTCTGGAGATAAAAATCTAAAGAAACTTGGTTGGTGAAAGGTGATAAAAAATTGAAGTTTTTTTATAATAGCATAAAGCTAAGAAGAAGCATCAATAGAATCTTCAGATTGAGAGGCAATGATGGTAGCAACATAGAAGATCTGAATGACATTGCCAAGGAAGTTGTCTCCTTCTTCAACAATATCTTAAATAACTGGGAAGGATCTGATTATATTCCTCAATCATCTTTGTTGGAGAATATTCCTAGGTTGTTTTCGAAGGAGCAAAATAAAATGCTTACAAACAAAATCTCAGTTATGGAGATAGAACTGGCTCTTAAGTAGTTACATCCAGATAAAGCTCGTGGACCAGATGGTTTCCCAATTGGATTTTTCTAGAAATGTTGGCAGTAAAGTATTTGAATGATTCAGTTAAATGGTTTGAGAGTTTCAGAGATGTTTTACTATTAGTCTGTTATAACAGTCAACCAATTTAATTTGTCAGTATTCTTGCATTTGAAGTTCAGTGTTTAACTTGTCAGTTTAGAGTTTGCATTGAGAGGTTGATTTTGAGATTGGTGAAAGTTTATATCAGTTTTCTATCTATTGATTCACCCCCTCTTAGTAGTTGACTAGATCCTTATTCTTTCATCATACTATCAATTAGTATCAGAGCGTTTTAGGTCCTCTAAGTTCTAAGCCTAATAGCTTGAGGTAAAGATCTTGTAGAACATGATGAAGAAGGAAGATCCAAAGTTTAATAGAGAGAACTACAAGATATGGAGTGATGGAATGAAAATTTATATCAAGAGTCTAGGAAGTCAATACTGGGAATATGTTGGTACTCAATATGTTGCACCTGAAATAAGGCAAAACTCTTGGTTGCAAGGTTAGATTGAATCAATGAACAAAAGACATGAAACAACCAAATAATGAAATATGAAAACAACCTTTATACCTCGCCAAGAGAGTTCTCTTGTTCATCTGATTTGGACTCTTGTTGAAGACAAGAATGCGCCTCTTCCTAGCTTGATATGTTTGGTCCAATGGGAATGATGTGGTTGGCTCTCCAATATTATGCACAAATGATATAGGATGGATGGATGAGGGAGGATGGATTGATGATCAAAGGATGAAATGGGTAAGTATGGATGAGTGCAAATTTTGGTATAGTATGGGTATGAGGATGATTTCTTGGGCACAAAATAGCAACCTGGATTTACTAAACTTGGAGATGAGATAAAAGGGGATGGATTCCTCAATTTATAGGAGAAGAAGAGGAGAAATGGAGGGCTAGGATTTACCCACGATGGAGGGTCAGGATTTCTTGTGAGCCCACACAAGGCCCAAGAGGAGATGACAAGACAAGTGTGGAGACCAAGAGATATGCCTTAAAGGCATTTCTTGTCTCCACACTCCTCAAGTCTCATTGGGAAGACTTTCCAATGTGCCTAGGGAAGAACAAGGAATAAAATATTCCTTGAGGGATGGGGATGAATAATTTAAAATTCTTCAAAAAGGATGTTCATGGGGATTGGAGGAATAAGGAGGAATTAAAAATTCCTTGGAGGATGGGATGCTTAGAGGAATGTGAGATTTTGAAAATCTCACATTCACCTAGGAAAATAGCATTTAAGGAAGGTGGTTGGATGGAAGGGACATGGAGTTGACTTTGTGGCTAAGCATGATGATTAGCCACTAGAAACTCATTAGGAGAGGGGTTAGAAAAATGATTAGGTGGGATTAAGGTAGACAAGATTTGTAAGAGGATTTGACTAGGAGAGAGAATAAGCAGGGGGAATTAAAAATCAAAAGAATAATGCTAAGTGAGTTTAGGGAGCTTCTCGAAGAATTCATTAGGTTAATGATGGATTAGGAAAAAGGTGATTAACAGACTATAGTGACAACATTAATTATATTTAATTAATATTGAGGAGGAATAGGAATTGGCACAATTAATAAATTAATCATGTAAAGAACTTAAAATAATTATTTTTAAGTGTCTACATTTTGCCCCTCTTTTATGCAGTCGCAAATTTGGTGATGGATAAAAGATAGAAGAAAAAAGAAATAGATGCCCCAGTGTAAAGCATGGGTGGTGTATGCCCCCTCGAGATTTTTTTTGATTTTTCTTTTTTGTAAAATTTACTAAAAATTCTCAAAATGAAGAAGGTAGAATTAGGGTGGAGGAGATAACTAAAAAATAAAGAGGGAACAAATGAAGAAAAACTAGAAGAAGAAGTAGAAGGAGAGATACTGCAAAGGGAATGGGCCCTCAAGGGGGTCCATATAAGCCACAAAGGGCCCAATGAGGAGTCATTGTTACACACAAGCCTTGGAGCCAATCAGAGCCTAGAAGGAGTGATGGATCACATTCCCACATGTGAGCATCACGTCGAGAGGATTCGACGGTACAAGAGACCCACAGGCTACAGAGCATCGGTACGTAGGACTATCCTCCTTTGTGACTTTTTAGGTTTAGGGTAGAGTTAGGGCTTAGTTTAGGGCCAAATTTAGGTGAGGTGGATGCATTGATCGTCGTTTCAACATGCGCGCCTATAGGGTAGCGCGAGTGCTCGCGGGTGAAAGGCGAAAAGAAAGGGGGTTTTGGGGGTTCATAGGTGTTTATCGCATGCACTCGTGCAACCACACAGGCGCTCAAGGTATTACACGAGCGCTCGTGCTACTAGCGGGTGCTCGCTTTGGAGGAGTTTCTAGGTTAGGGGTAGGATAGGTTAGGGGTGTTTGTTAGCGTGTGCGCCTACAGAATGGTGCGAGTGTGGAGTGAATCAACGCGTGCGCTGGGGAAAGAAGAAATTAGAAATACGTTTAGAATTTTGGGATAGGTTGAAGGTATGGGTGCACCTGAGTGTAGAATATGACTCAAGGATGTGGAATGATGAATTGGATTTTTGGATGCAGGTTGAGTTGGGGTCGTTGGCTTCGAGGGAGCATTGGCTCGCTACCATGAGTTTATATCGACGGTTGCGGTCGGATGAGTTGGAGATCTTAGTTGCTCTAGGGTTGCATTTTTTAGGCTGGTGGCCGAGGATTCGAGCTCATATTGGGATGATGATGAATTTAGTTGAGAGGTGGGACAATAGGTATAACACCTTCTGTCTACCTACTGGCGAGGTGACAATGACTCTTGTGGATGTATGGAGGATCTTGAAGATCCCCGTTCACTGTGTCATCCCAAAGTACCATTAGGATGCCGCAGATTTTTACCTTCGGGAGGTTTGCGAGTTTGAGACCCTGCCGATGCTGGAGAGGAGTAGGATGCATTTGGGTAGGGCGATGGGTATTCGACATATTCCTCGTGTGGTACTAGTGATTTGTGAATTTTTGAGCGGATGAATTATATTGGATCTCAGAGGGCATGAATTTCCTGTTGGATGGAGCCGGTAGCTTTATTTCATGGTACATGATGGCGTGTAGTATGCCTGGGGAGCCGCGATGTTGGCTCAGTTATATCGCGATATGCATCTGGTGGTGTACAGGGAGTATGCTAGCTTGTTTGTGAGAGTGACACTTCTCCATATCTAGGCTTAGGAGCATATCACGGTTACTCGACCACTAGGTGTACAGGACAGGCGGGGCCGTCAACCATATATAGACAGGTATAGGGGTCTGCTACATTACACCCGGATAGGATCTATATGGTTTTGGTGTCAGATCTTTGATGAGCTTATGCAGTTTACATGGCGGCCATTTTTGGGTTGTGAGAGATGGAGGGGGGATTGGCAGCTACACTGGGCTGGAGTGGAGATGTGGATGTTTGGTAGGTCAGTATACATCATGGAGTATTATGCACCATATAGAGTAGTGAGGCAGGTCAGGTAGGTTCAAGAAATAGTGGGAGACATACCATTATATCCTCGGATTACACGAGAGGTGAGATCTTGGGGCCCGACAACGAGTCCATTGGAGGGTAGGACCAGTTTTCAGACAATGTCACATTTGGTCTGGGTTGAGTGGTTGGGGCATGAGAGGATCCGGGGATGACAGGGGGATACAGGAGCTAGTGGGAGGGGCACTTTCAGTATGTCTTACCATTCCTGGAGTTTTGGAGGAGGATGAGCTACAACCGATAATAGATCAAATAGTCGGCGGGGAGGATGATGGACCAGGTGAGAGGGTCGTGGTTGGAGCAGGGCGTGGTGCTGGCGAACAAAAAAGGAGGGTTAGGGTGGTACGGAGGAGGGATCCCGAGGCGGGAGAGGAGGAGGCAGGAGTAGTACCAATAGGAGAAGCCATGGAGGGAGGGGTTGGTGGGGGAGAGGATGTTGTACCATGGATATTCCTAAGGCACAGGTGGAGGGCATGACAAGAGTATCATAGGATGATCTTGACAGAGTGCAGCGTGAGAGAGACATGACCCGGGTGAGGCTCCACTCCCTCAAGGATGAGATACAGATAGAGAGAGTTGGGAGGGAGAGCTTGGAGGCAGAGATGGAGTGGTTGTGGTGGGAGATAGCAGATTTGACAAGGAGCCTCCATACAGTGAGGACAAAGGTAGATGCTTTGAGGGAGGATAGGGAGGAGTCTAAGCGGATGCTAGAGGAGGCACATATAGGGACGACTATTGAGGCCTTACAGGATACTCTTCGTCGATAAGATGGTGATCTAGAGGAGCTACGGGGATGAGCACAAAGGGCAGAGGTAGATGTGATACTACTGCGGGGGGAGAGGGATGAGGCCTGTCAGATGTTGGTTCCGGCAGGGCTTGGGTAGATGTACTTTGACATGATGCAGTAGAGGGATAGGACATAGAGGGAAGAGATGGAGGCAAGCTACTACAGGGGACTATATGATGGAGCAGTACCTGCAGCATAACGAACAACCTCGTACACTGAGAGTGTGCGATCCCATAGGACACATAGTTAGCAGACCGGTGGATCGGTGGGTTTTAGGCCACCTAGAGGAGGGGGAGCAGGAGGATCAGGTGGAGGAGGTGCAGAGGAGGGGGATAGAGAGACAGGAGGGGAGAGCTAGCTCCATTTTGGCATGTGTATCATATTTTGACCCTTCGGGGTGATCATTGTATCATGACAGACATATTCATCTTTTTGAGCTTATATGCATATATATGATTTGCGGTGGCGGATGATGTGTGTATTTTATTATGATGGACTTTATTTATTTTTGTGATGTGATTCATAGATGATGATTATGAATATGTTGTGCTGACCTATTTGTGGTGCAGTGTGGATGCTTATATATGTATGCTTATGATATGATGCTGACATGTGTATGGATGCAGGATGAGTGATCATGTTTTTGATGTGTATATACACTGTATATGCAAATGTATGATGGATATGTAATGTAATAGTAGATGTAGATGTAAATGATTTATGATGAATGATTAATTAGCGTAGGTGCAATCTATATGCAGAATGAATGTAATGTCACTTATACATCTATTGCGATGTAAATCATCAATGTTATGCAAAGAATGATGGAATGTATGTGTAATTTAATCTAAATGAATGAATTAATGTCATCTACTTATGAATGGATAATGTAAATTAAATGACGTATGCAATGAAATCTAAATGCAATCTATGTGGTAAAATGTTTGTGAAAAATGAGAATCTAAATGAGTAATTTAATGAAATGAATAAGTAATGCAACCTAGACGGATAGACAATGAAATCTATATGAATAATGCCACCTAAGTGGATAAAATGAATGAATAATTAAAAGAGGGAATATGCTGGTAGTAATACAATGATGTTAGATAGAAATTAGAAGAATATGGAATAGTAGGGGGGGGGGGATTGAGAACTCCATGGGGTTATTAGATCAAGACTTGATGGAATGATGATGAGAGTTGTGCACAAAAATGTGGAGAGGCAACCTAGTTTGATATTTCCCTAGGTAACCTGCACCACTGATTATAGGAATCAGGATGCCATGAGAAATCCAAGGCGTAGACTGACTCACAGTCAAACAAGAATTCCTTACACACATCTATGCAAGTGTTGAGGAACACTAATACAAAGTTGTGGGTACTTGCAAGAAAACCCTCAAACACACTGATACCTCTTATACACGAGAAGGTAAGTGTTGATAAACACTAGTACCAAGTCGCCGGTTCATACAAGAGAGATCCAAAACACACCATGCTATGAAAATATGCCCTAGTATGCATCTATTGTAAATATACCTGGATATGGAAAATTCGGGCAGTTGTAGATAGGTGCAGTCGTAGGGCAAAAGATGCAAGTCTAAATGAAAAATCTAAGAAATCAAACAAGTCACTCGTTCATGACCTACTGACATCTCTTGCCAAGAGTAGGATTAGGATGGAGGATTAAATTTCCAGGCAAGGGAAGGATTCATCCCTAGGGCAAAGGATAGAATGGGTGTATTTTGGATTAGGCAAGTGATTAGATGACCTTGAAGATTAACTTGTGGACTTAGGACTGTTCTCAAGACTTCATGAAGCTCACACAAAGGCACACAAGCTTAGTTTGATGGGACACTTTTATTTATGATCTAGGCTAAGACTCATCATCATACATGAGACTTATTCAAAGGTGGGAGAGGGGGGATGTCCTAATGGGCGAATGGGATAATGAGGGTGATGGAGTACCAACCTGATAGACAATGGATCTAGATTATTTACCTTGGCGCCTGCATGGAGGTTTTCACCAAGGTACTTGCCCATATTTTCACTAATGGACAAATTGTGGTTTTTTTTTTTTTTTTTGTGTCACAAGGTGCTTGTTTACCAGGTTTTCTCCAAAGTGATGATCTTTTTTTAGGATCTTTTTCTCATTTTTATGTATTTTTCATGATTTTTGATTTTTTTTTGACAATTTGATGACTTTCGGAGGACTACGCATAGAATATTTTTAGGTGCATGATATTCATTGGATCATCCAGAGGATCTCCTTCAGGAG
The DNA here is from genome assembly GCF_030272615.1 of Cryptomeria japonica. Taxonomy (NCBI): domain Eukaryota; kingdom Viridiplantae; phylum Streptophyta; class Pinopsida; order Cupressales; family Cupressaceae; genus Cryptomeria; species Cryptomeria japonica. Next base: position 353,437,200 of record NC_081412.1, on the reverse strand, counting down.
TAGCCAACTGATAGGCCCCTGATCCTTATTTTACTGTGATTACATATGGTCCAAGCCAATTAGGCTCAAACTTGCCTTTCTTTTCTCTTTCTTGAAGGTTATTCTGATTTTCCACGAGGACAAGATCACCAATTTCAAACTCCTGGGTTCTGACCTTCTTGTGGTAACTCATGCATAGGCGATTCTGATATACCCGGAGATGGTTCAAGGCCTTGAGGCACCTTTCATCCAACAATTCTAGCTCTTGTAGTCTAGAAATTTTGTATTCTTCATTTGGTAGGATATTTTGCAGCGACACCCTTAGAGAGGGGATCTCGATCTCAAGCGGGAGGACGAATTCAGAGCCAAAGACAAGGGAAAAGGGGGTGGCGCTTGTGGGTGTGCGGATGGAAGTGTGGTAGGCCCACAAAGCAGGGTGGAGTTGGAGGTGCCAATCACGACCAACTTCATTGACTGTCTTTTTTAGGATTTTGATTAGAGTTTTGGTATAAGCCTCAGCTTGACCATTACCTTGTGGGTAATATGGGGTGGAGAACCGATGTTGGATGTCGAATTTCTGGCAGAGTTCTTTAACATCCTAGTTTTTGAATTGTCTGCCATTATCCGTAATGATAACGTTTGGGATCCCATATAGACAGATCAAGTAGTTCAGGATGAATTTGGATATCTGCTTACTAGTGGTGAAAGTAAGAGGGATAGCCTCTACCCACTTGGTGAAATACTTGGTAGCGATGATAATGATTTTATGCCCATTGGAGAATGTAGGGTGGATTTTCCCAATGAGATCGAGCCCCCACTGTGAGAAGGGCCAGGGTGTAATGAATGACTGCAATTCTTATGATGTCGCATGGATCTTGTCGCCATGTTTCTAGAAAGGGATGTATTTATTCACATAGTTATATGCATCCACTTCCATTTTAGGCCAGTAATATCCTATTCTCAAAATTTTTTTAGCCAAGGTGAGCCCACTTGAGTGTGCCCCATAGATGCCTTTGTGCACTTCACATAGTGCCCATTCAACCTCTTGTTTATCTAAACACCTTAGGAGGGAACCATCGAAAAGCCTTCTGAATAAGGTGTCTCCAAGGACAGTGTAACAAGCATATTGACGGATGAAGGTTTGTTGTTGGGTTTTGGCAAGGTGTGAGGGAATGGTGTTGTCTTTTAGGAAAGCGAAGGTCTCTTGGTACCAGGTTGATTCGAGACCAATGAGTACACACACTATTTCAGACTCTGGTAGATCATATGCCGATATGAATAATCGCTCGATCAATAACTCACACTTTTGACTATGTGTTGGCATTTGAAGGAGGGAGCCAATGGCAGCCATTGCATCTGCAACTCTATTGTTTGTTCTCGGGACTTGATCAAACTTGATTATTGTGAAGTGTTGCTTAAGATCTTTCAACCATGCTACGATAGGGGAGAAGTTTGTCATCTTTTGTTTGGTATTCATCATTGACTTGTTTTATGACAAGTTGGGAATCACCATAGACTAGTAATTCCCTTATCTTCCACTGGATAGTTAAGCGTAGTCCTATAATGAGTGCCTCATATTATGCGATGTTGTTGGTACATACAAAAGCTATCTTGTATGACTTTGGGATGAAATCTCCTTGAGATGTGATCAATAGTATTCCTTCCCCCGATCTATTTTGGGTGCAAGAGCCATCAAAGTATAACTGCCATGTGGAGGATGTGGTGACAGTCATTATGAATTCATCTGATAGTTATGTAAGGATAGGATGGTCACCTGGAAGTGGAGCGTCAGCCAGTTTGTCTGCAATAACTTGTCCCTTGATTGATTTTCTATCTATATATTAAATGTCAAACTCACTTAACATCATGACCCATTTAGCAGTTCTGCCAGTGAGGGCAGCTTTTGACAAGAGATATTTAAGAGGGTCAATCTTAGCAATCAATTTTGTTTTGTTGTTTAGCATGTAGTGTCGAAGTTTCTGTGTACCAAATACCAATGCCAAGCATGATCTTTCAATGGGGGTATAATTGAATTCATACCCCACTAGTGTTCGACTAATATAATATATGGCATGTTCCTTCCCTTGATCGTCTATTTGTGCCAATAATGCCCCCAATGCCACTGTAGTAGCACATATGTACAAAATAAGAGGCTTTCCAGGAGTAGGAGGCATAAGAACTAGAGGTGATGCCAGATATTCTTTGAGGTTTTCAGAGGCCTTTTGACACAAGCAGTCCCATTTGAATTTTGTGTCTTTGCGCAACAGGTGTGCAAATGGATGGCATTTATTTGCAAGTTGTGAAATAAAACGTCTAACATATTGGAGTTTTCCCTGGAGGATGCGCAGTTGTCTGAGGGTCTTTGGGGGAGGCATTTCCATGATGGCTTTCACCTTTGCAGGATTGACCTCGATGCCTCTGTGAGAAACAATTAAACCTAGTAGTTTTCAAGATGTGACACCAAAAACACACTTCTTAGGATTGAGGCATAGTTTGTATTTTTCCAATCTTTAAAAGATCTACCTTAAGATAGGGATGTGCTCTTGTCTTGTCTTTGATTTGCCTAGAAGATCGTCCACATAGTCCTTCATAATTTTGTGCAAGAGGTCATGAAAAATTGTTGTCATGGCACGCTGGTATGTGGCTCCAACATTTTTGAGGCCAAAAGGCATGATCCGGTAACAAAAAGTCCCCCATGGTGTTGATCTTCTTCTGCAATCCTGATTTGATTATATCCAGAAAATCCATCCATAAGTGATAGCATCTCATGTCCTGTTGTAAGGTCCACAATCATATCTATGTTGGGGAGTGGGAAATCATCTTTAGGAAAAACCTTGTTTAGATCTCAAAAATCAGTATAGATGCGGATGCCCCCAACAGGTTTGCCGACAGGTACAATGTTGGATAACCATTCAGCGTAGTTTATTGGTTTGATGAATTCTGCGTCCAACATCTTTTGGATTTCTGCCATGACTAGGAGTGCAATATGTGGATGCGTTTTGTGCAACTTCTATTTTATGAGTTTTGCATCTGGGTGAACAACAAGATTATGAACCACCAAGTCAGGATCTAGACTTGGCATGTCAACATAGGACCATGCAAAGTTGATTTTTGTCTCTGTGAGGAAATTGATGAAGTCTTGCTTCTCTTGCTCCGTGAGGGACTTAACAATGAGCATGTTTTTTGGAATGTCTTCGGTGCCCATATTGATACTATCCATTTCCTCTAAAACAAATTTGACATGTCTTCTGGAAGGTGACCAATGGTAGGTCAAGTCCCTCATCCTCAGGTGCATTTTCTAGGTTTTCACTTTCAGATATGCCCTTTGTGTTTACTTTTTGCCCATCGAAAGGTACCTCAGAGAGGTTATCACCTAGGGAATCATGTTTTTTCTTTTTATTATCTTCTTTGTGGCTAAGGGCATTGACCTGACTATCAAAGTATCCCTTTTCATGCAGTTGAATCCCGTGTACTCTGTTGCAGTCTTCCAAATTTCGTAGTTAGGAGAGTAATGAGAGCATTATCATCGACGTAGATATCTAAAGTGGGTTTGTCTCGTTGGCCCCAATCTATGAGTCCAGGATGGACAAGATGTAGCTTGTGTAAAATGGGAGGGGTTATGGGGGTGATGGTGTTGACGTGAGTGTCAAAGAAGATGTTGTTTTCATATTCATAAGGCATTTCATGGAACTCCTCTTCGTTAGAGTTTTTGATATCCAAAGGACTTGAAAGGGCACCAGTGATAGTAATCTTAGGCACTGGGGTGTACCCCAAGCCTTTGTTGTATTTGTAGGAGATAGGATTTATGGGTGCTTTCTTCCTTTCTCCTCTGGTCCCAAGCCATGTCCTTTGTAACCCATTTTTTGACTATAGCTGATGCTTTTGGATACATTTTTTTAGGTATTTTTGTTGGGTCTTCATCTTCTTCTCGATACAACCATGAAGAGACATCTGTGTCTAGGCTTTCCTCATCAAGTGGGCCCCATTGCTGAAAGGTGGTATCTTTGCATTATATAACCGGTTTTTGATATTTTTTGACTTCTTGTGATTTGCCAAATGACTTGGGAGATAAGGGGAGGTTGCCTATTAATAAGACATCCTCCAATTTGCATTCTCCTCAACCATTATCGAGGTCTTGATTTGTGGGTCTGCTTGGGATGAGGTGGAGGCAACATTTGATGCGTCAGATGGAGGAGTTGGTGAGGGTCTATTTAGTGGGCAATGATATGGATGCTTCCCCTCTAGGATCTTGCAATATTGAAAAGGTTGTGGATCACCTTTGATAGTGATCTCTCTTCCATTGAAGGGGAATTTGATGCATTGGTGATAAGTGGAGGGTATGACCTGCAAAGAGTGAATCCATGACCGACTGAGAAGGATGTTTTAGGAGAGATCAAGATCTAGGACTTGGCAAAGGGTTTCAATTGTGATAGGGCCCACTTGAAGAGGTAAGGTGATCATTCCTTTAGAAACTCTTTTTGCATCATCATATGCTTTTATTGTGATCCTTCCTGATGTATCTACTAGGTCCTCAGAAATTCCCAATTATTTTATTAACTTGTATGTACACAAATTGAGTCTGGATCCACCATCTATTAGAATACGTTTGACCTTATGTTTCTGGATAAGGGCTTCGATGTGCAAAGGTTTATTATGATCTTCATTTGCAGGAGCATCATTGGAAGTGAACACAAGGTGTTGCTAAGCGGCAAGGTTTCCAATGAGAGCTTGAAATTGGGTAGCATTAATATTATCAGGAACACGAGACTCAAGGAGGGCTTGTTCCAAGATTTCTTTATGGATAGGGGAACTCTTGAGAAGTTCTAGGATGGAGATGGAGGTCTTCCCAAGTTGGTCAAGGAGGTCATAGCAGTGGGTGGAAGACATGGGGGGAGGGTTTGGTGGGGGAGGGGCTCCTTGAATAGTGACTCTGCTTCAGCGGGTAGTTACATTGCAGTCATTCTAAGAGTGGGAAGTGGAAGGTGTGGCACCTTGAATGACTATCCTAGCAGGGTTAGGTCTACTTTGGGAAGGGGGAGGGTTATCTCCTTGGATAGTTATGACATTGACATGCTTGTTTGCAGGCCCAATGCGACCTACTAAAGAGTCAAAGCCTGTTATATGATTAGTGTAGTCATAGTTCACAATGTTAGATGATGAAACTTTTCCTTTATCATGTTTTGGGGAGGGTTCCTGGTACATTTTGAGTTTGTCATTGCTATTACCAGGTTTTGCATTTGCTACCTCAATTTCACCCCTATCAATGAGATCTTATATGTGGATTTTAAGCTTCATGCACTTTCGTGTATCATGCCCCTTGATACGATGATACTCACAATATTCATTCTCATTATACCACCTAGGCTTGGGTTGATTGGGATCAAACAGGTGAGTAATCGGGAAGACCACCGCACTTGCTTGAACAAGCTTTTGAAACACCACTTCAATGGGTTCAGCAAGAGGAGTGAAATCTCTTGGAGTCCTGTTATTGGATTGGGGTGGTCGCCCCTGGATTGAGACATTGTTATGAGGATTTTGAGATTGATTTTTGATTATTTTGATTATTGAATTGGCAATTGGTGGTGGTGGGTTTTGGAGGAGCGGCTACGGTTTGGACCCGTTTTGCATCAGTCACACCATCATTGACTACGTTCTTGTTTTTGGACCAAAATTTTGGTTTATCATTACGAAAAGAGGAAGAATTTTGACTTGATTTTTGGTAATGTTTCAAGGTTCCTTCCTCTAACAAGACATGCTCGAGGGCTAGGCCCTTATTAGTTAATTTTTGGAAAGATTTAATACATTGAGATGTCAGAGGTCTTGATAGTTCAGGCACTAGATTATTTTGAAATAATTCAATTTGGTGTTGTTCTGGCATGTCCCATTGGAATTTCTTGATGAGGTGTTTCCATCTTTTCAAGAAGTTAGCAAAAGTTTCTCCAGGCCTTTTCTTTGTTTTACAAAGGTCCATCATGTAAACATCATTAGCTATGTTGTAGGCATAGCATGCCACAAACTTCTCTGCTAAGTCAAGGAAGGAGGTAATGGAACCTCAAGGTAAGGACGAGAACCATGCAAGAGCATCTCATGTGAGACTCTTAGGGAAGAGTCTTCGAAGGTATAGGTCGCTATAGGAGACTTCTTGACATAGGATGTGAAATTCCCAAACATGGTCTCGGGGGTCCCCTTTGCCCTCATACTTTGTGAACTTAGGGATCTCAAATCCTGGTGGGTATGGGGCAACTGATATAGACAGGTCATAAGGATAGGAACACAATTCCTCAAACAAGTAAGGTTTCCTTTTGTTAGTCCCTTCCTTCATGTCTTTGATGATGTTTTTCATGTCCTGAATTTCTTTGATGAAGTCTTGTTGTGGATTTTGGAAATGATGAATTGTGTTTGCCCCTAGAATCAGATGAGTTATGGAAGGTCCACCACCACTAATGTATTGATATGATGAGGAAACAGGGATATGAGATGTGATGACCGATGTCACAAGGACTTGAGTGACAGTCGGTTGCGACCCGCAAACTGTTGTGACAAGAGTAAGTGAGGCTCGAATGAAGTTAGCAACATTGTTGATGGGAATGGAGGTTTGAGGAATAGAAATGTATGGTCTGGTAGAAGATGGTATAGAGGCATGTTGGAGAATAGACATGATCGAATTTGATAGCGGTATAGATGGTAAGAAGGAAGAAGGCGGAATGGGGACCACGGGGATAGATGCCGCGGGCGCTATTGATTGGGGTTGAATGATTGGCGGGGCCGCAATTGATTGAGTTTGAATAACAGGTGTGGCGGTATGAGTGGGAGAAAGGTCTCCTTGTGGTTTTTGACCAAGGGTGGATCTATCAAAATTGGGTGGGAGTTGAGCTCCATTTTCAAGGAGAGTCTTTAGAAGAGCACTAGGATTGTGTCAGATAAATTTCTCCATCTTTTCTTGATTATAAGAGTCCTCTAAGAAAGTTTGCACTTCCGGAGAGAGTTCATCTTGGCAAACCATATTAAGATCTTGTGTAGGGTCTTCATATAGGACACTAATGTCCGACATACCGTATTGCTATTCGACCATCTTTTTCTTTTGAGATCAAGTTGTGACCATACAACAATAACCTTAGAAAAAGATTGATTGGAGAGAGAAGACATTTTGATGAGAGGACTTAGCAAGGCTCTTAAATTTTAGGATTTGAATTTGATGAAAATGGATTTTATTGATTGATAGGGTCCTTGGATTAGGACACAAATTTGATTAGGATTGCACCTTAGTCCTTGGATGAGGATTTTAGGTGGGAAATGTTGATGAAACCGCAAGTGAGGTAATGACCAAGTTGGGTAGAATTTAGACCTAGGAATGATGATCAAAAGCCTTTCTTCCACTAAGGGTTGACTAATGACCCTAAGTAAAACAAAGATGTGAGATAAGAGTCTTGATTGAGTCAAAGGATAAGGAAAAGGTACTTGGAGAGGATTCTTCTTCAAGCACAAAGCCAAGTGATCGATTGATTAAGGATGAGGTCTAAATGAAACTTCACAAGGCATGCAACCTTAACGTGAGGTTAAATTGGATTAAAGGATGATTTGATTTGGATTTGAGAATTGATTTGATAATTGAATGTGGTTGATTTTGTGATCAATTGATGTGCTAAGTCCTTAGGAAATGATTGAGGATGATTGATTGAAGAGGGATGATAGTGATGATTAGAAGAAATTTGGTGACTAGGCTATCCTTGGCATGAACATGACTCAATAGATGATTGGTTTGGATGGCAAGTTGTATGAAGGGATACAACCACCCTGATTTTGATGATAGTTGGTGTTAAAATACAAACCCAAACCTTGATGGAGGGCACAAACTCTTAATTCATCACTATCATCAAACTCATTGCTATGACCATGGACATAATCATGGTAATGATGCAAGAAGTACCTATGTTTAAGGAAGAGTTTGTGGTTTGTGTACCAAACTTTTTGATGTCTAATGAGTTGTGCTTGTGTGAGCTTCTTCTTCTTGATAGGTCGGTGGATTGACTTCTTAGGATGCTTATACAACTTGGGTTTATGAAACATGAGATAGACGAAGTTTTGACGCAATTGGGACTTTGTGTGGAAGGTGACTAGGATGTGAATTGGGTATGACTATGATTGGAATTGTGACTAGGACTTTGACTTGGATGATTGTTTGTTTTTTAGAAAAGTGTTTTTTGCAAAGTGTTTGAGGGTAATGACATGCTTAATCTACTCTTGGCAAGTAAGTATCAAGCAAAGCAAACACCATAATCAAATGAATTTTAGCTCAAAGACACTCATGCTCATATATAACATTCTTAAGGATAGCAAGGACAATAGTCATTAGATCCCAATTGGTTTCCCAGCTATGCTTACCTAGAGCGAACACTTAGATTCTTGACCCCATTGGCTCCCCTCCATGACACTCACTTCTCCGAGGCAGCCAAGCATCAATTCCCATGAAAACTCCTCATGTCAAACTTTGTGTCTCTACTAAGGGCCATAAAAATATGGGCGACTTTGGAGGTTCGACCTCCTGCACCAATGACTAGAAGGTTTTTGGCTACTATGTACAAGGTGTTTAATACGGCTTCCCATTAGAAGCTACCCTTCGTAGTTGCACAAGCACAATTGAGGCCTATAGCCCAATGAAGCACCAAGAACTTAGTAGTCACGCAAGCGTGATTGAGATCTCTAGGATCCTACTAAGAACCCAATGTGAGAGTGAACTCTCATATAGCCCTAATCATTGATTCTTTTGATCTCAATGGCCTATTTATTATAGTGAGGTTGGAACCCCAGGTCCGGGTGTACTCACTTGGGTCGTTCCCCTCTCATTGGCTCAAAGAGCAACTCGGGAGGGCAGGCCCACTAAGGGTAAACATGCGACAAACATGAAAAACTTGGAGGGTCTGGATTTCTGATCGTCTAGATAGATGAGAGAATACTCTCCTACCTTTATGCTTTTCATAAACACAAAAAACAATGATTTATTTACCCCCTAATTAGATCTAGGTGCTTACTAAAAAAAGACATAATGTTTGTTTGAAACTCTTAGGCAACTTGCAAAACCATTTGATTAGTAGTTTTGTATTTTTTTAAGTCTTGGACAATCGAAGAAGTTGTACCACTCACACAAAAAAATGCAATCAGTAGCTACAAAGCTGTAGAAATAGCACACGCGCTAATCTGTAGTTAAGCGCATTGAAGCGCCTGCGCAGGCGCTGAAACGCTTGCGTACGCGCTGCAATGGGCCGAAAGCAAAATAAACTACAGAAAATAAAATCAAACAGAGTTGCTAATTTATACCTGACTATCGCGTTATTCCGATTCAGTCGCGCTGAAGTGCTTGTGCTCGCGCTAAAACACAACAACTAAGAAAAAAAGTTAGCGGTTAGGCAAAAAATTCAATTTTTTCCAATTTTTAAATCTAGGCGGGATTCTGAGAAACGGTCGCGGTGATACAGATTTGCCTGTGCTGAAACACAAGCGCATGCGCTAAAAAGGCCAATACAGTTAGCAGAATTCAAAAAAATTCAAAAATTTGAATTTGAGTGGGGATCCAGTAGAGCGCCCGCACTATTCGTAGGTCGCTCGTGCTTAACCGGGAGTACTAAAAAAAACTGTCTAATTAGCAAAACTAACTCATAAATTTTTCTTCCTAGATTTATTTTTTATTTTTTATGTATTTTGACAGTTAACAACAAGATAAAAAAGCAAAATAAGAAATAAAAAAGATTGTTAGATTAGGCAGGAAACTCTTAAATCGGACGCGCTGTTCTAGAAATGCTCGCGCCATTGTGCAAACCTATTGGGGAGTGGAAAATAAATTTGAATATGTAGTGCTCACGCTGATGTGCATGCACACGCACTAAAATGCCTTTTGCTTGCACTGATCCCGAGTCGATCGCGCTAATTTGCAGGTGGTCGCGCTATTCTGATACCTGCAATCAAAACTTACAAAAAGAGCTTGAAAAATATTAAATTTCAGGGACGTGGGTCCCAACGGGTGTGCCAAAATGAACCAAGGGAAAAATCTTAGTTGTAAGGTTAGATTGACTCAATGAACAAAAGACATAAAACAACCAAATAACGAAATATGAAAACAACCTTTATACCTTGCCAAGAGAGTTCTCTTGTTCCTTCGATTCAGACTCTTGTTGAATCCAACAACACGCCTCTTCCTAGCTTGATATGATCGTTCCAATGGGAATGATGTGGTTGTCTCTCCAATATTGTGCACAAATGATATAGGATGGATGGATGGATGAGGGAGGATGGATTGATGATCAAAGGGTGAAATGGCTAAGTATGGATGAGTGAAAATTTTGGTATAGTAAGGGTATGAGGATGATTTCTTGGGCACAAAATAGTAGCATGGATTTACTAAACTTGGTGATGAGATAAAAGGGGATGGAGTCCTCAATTTATAGGAGAAGAAGAGGAGAAATGGAGGGCTAGGATTGACCCAAGATGGAGGGTCATGATTTCTTGTGAGCCCACACAAGGCCCAAGAGGAGATGACAAGACAAGTGTGAAGACCAAGAGATATTCCTTAAAGGCATTTCTTGTCTCCACACTCCTCAAAGTTCATTGGGAAGACTTCCCAATGTGCCTAGGGAAGAACAAGGAATAAAATTTTCCTTGAGGGATGGGGATGAAGAATTAAAAATTCTTCAAAAAGGATGTTCATGGGGATTGGAGGAATAAGGAGGAATTAAAAATTCCTTGGAGAATGGGATGCCTAGAGGAATGTGAGATTTTAAAAATCTCACATTCACCTAGGAAAATAGCATTTAAGGAAGGTGGTTGGATGGAAGGGACAAGGAGTTGACTTTGTGGCTAATCATGATGATTAGCCACTAACAACTTATTAGGAGAGGGGTTAGAAAAATTATTAGGTGGGATTAGGGTAGACAAGATTTGTAGGAGGATTTGACTAGGAGAGAGAATAAGTGAGGGGAATTAAAAATTAGAAGAATAATGCTAAGTGAGTATAGGGAGCTTCTAGAAGAATTCATCAGGTTAATGATGAATTAGGAAAAAGGTGATTTGTAGGAATCACCTAGATTAATTAATTAATTAAAGGGAGGAATTTGAGAAGACTTAATATTAGGGATTTTTAGAAGAATGAAGGTGGATTGATTTATTAAATAAATCAATTAACAGATTATAGTGATAATATTAATTATATTTAATTAATATTGAGGAGGAATAAGAATTGGCACAATTAATAAATTAATTATGTAAAGAACTTAAAATAATTAAAATAATTATTTTTAAGTGTCTACAACACCTAGTGGGATTATGACTGACGATCAGAAGAAAGAGCAACAAGAAAACAGTCAAGCATTAGAGGCTATTATTAGTTCTTTGTCTGATGCAGAGTATGCAGATATCCATGGTCTAGAGACTGCATATGAGGTATGGAATAAACTTGAAGAGATCTATAGCGGTGATGAGCATGTGAAGATTGCCAAAGAAGAGAGTCTAATAGGAAAATTTGATGACATGAAGATGGCTAAAGGAGAGAATATACAACAATATGATCAAAGGATCAAAGAGATAGTTGGTGAGATCAAGAGTGCTGGTGGTAAAGTGGAAGATGCCACAATGATTAGCAAGGTGTTGAGAACCCTGCTACCGGTCTACGCTATCCGAGTTGCAGCCATTCAACAGCTAAAGTCAATGGACAAAACTAAGGTAACCCTTGACTCCATCATTGGTAAGCTTACTACTTTTTAATCAAATGGTTATGATGGTAGCGTTCAGAAATCTGAATCTGCATTTAGAGCTTCAGTTTCTAACCCATCTGTGAGGAAAAGTAGAGACGTCTATCATAGCTATGAATCTAGATCTAGTAGAGAAGTTGATGATGAAGATAGTTTGGTTGAGCTTGAAGCATTGTTGGCCAAGTGATTGCCCAGAGGTACCGGTAAGTACAAAGATAAATTACCTTTGAAATGTTTTGCATGCAACAAGATTGGACACATTGTAGCTAACTGTCCTAATGGTGACAATTAGAACAAGTGTGAGAAGTTTAAGAAGTACAAGGGAAAAGGCAAAAGAGACTGTCTTATTGCAGTTGATGGTGGTATCACTGATGAGGAATATGAGGGAGATGCTAATGAAGACATTGTTTTTGTAGCTATTAAAGAGGAGACACCTGATCAGAAATCATTAGTTTCTTGCATGGATAATTCTGATGATTGGATCATTGATAGTGGTTGTTCACATCACATGACTGGTGACTGGAGAAAATTTCTTACCTTGAAGGAATTTGATGGAGGAGTTGAGAGATTTGGTAATGACTCACCCTACATGGTAAAATAAAGGTAAGGGAACTATTTCTCTTAATGGGAAGAGAAGTGTAGATGATGTCTACTAGGTTGAAGGACTAAAGAATAATATTTTGAGTGTTGCACAACTCAATGACAGAGGATATCCATTGGAGTTTAAGAATGGAATGTGCAAAATTTATGGGAGCAAAGGTGAACTGATTACAACTGGCAAGCAGACTAAAGGTAACTTGTTTCACCTGAATCCTAAAGTCAACAACTATTTAATTGCAAAAATAGATGATAGTTGGCTTTGGCATAGCATATTTTGTCATATAAATTTTGATAACATTGTTAAAGTGAGTAAGTCCAAGACAATGAAAGGTTTGCCTCAGTTGGACAAACCAGTTAATGCTCTATGTAAGGAATGTTAGTTGGGAAAGATGACATCCTCAACTTTTAAGAGCAAATCTTTTTTCAGCGGAACATCTGTTAGATTTGGTTCATACAGACCTTTGTGGACCAATAAGGACCAAAAGTATTCAAGGTGATATATATTTTATGATCTTCACTAATGATTGCTCAAGAATGATGTGGATCACATTCTTGAAGGATAAAACATAAGCATTTAGTAAGTTCAAGGCATTCAGGGCCTTAGCTGAAAAGGAAAGTGGCAAGAAGATAAAGTGTCTGAGGACTAATCAAGGTGGTGAATTAACTTTTATGGAATTCACTAGATATTGTGAAAAAAATGGTATCGAATGATAACTTTCTGCACTGAGGACACCACAACAAAATGGTATTACAGAGAGGAACAACGGGTCAATTGTTGAAGCGAATAGAACAATGTTGATACAAGGAGGTGTAGCAAAAACTTTTTGGAGAGAAGCTGTCAACACAACTGTCTACACTATGAACCAGATATTGGTAAAAAGAGGTAAGGATAAGAATCCTTATGAATACTGGTATGGTAGATCACCTAATGTCAATTATTTTGAGATATTTGGTAGTAAATGTTTTATTAAGAGAGGTGACTATGTTAGAAAATTTGAGGCTAAAAGTGATGAAGGTATATTTCTTGGTTACTCCTGTTGGGTCTCAAATCAACAGATTGGATAGGTTCTAAGGAAATGCCAACTCCTATGATCAAACCCTCCAATTGACTTGGCCAACATGTAGAGTGAACCTGTTTGGTTGCTAACTCTCTCACTTTAGGCTCTGCAGGACCTAGGCGGGTATACCTATTCACTGAATGTCTCCAATAACCAGTGCTTTTTATAGCAGATGTATTATCCTAACCTGATATCTCCTGATCTTTGAAATGGCATGAGTTCCTTGAATGGAGATATAGCAGATGAGTTCAAGATTGTTGTTGTAGAAGCTATTCGATCTATGTTTCCTAACTACTTCTGTTTGCTTTTAAAATAACAAATGGTGAAATATAATGATGAGTGTAATCTGTTTTGACCAGTGCCTTCTTTGCTGTTTGGGCTACAGAGTCATTGTACTTTCTTCAGGACTTATTATGCGAGCCTGTGAGACAGTTTTTTAATCCACCCTTTTGTAGACCTGTCGGTTATTATTTCTTTTGAGATCAATTTGAATGCTTATATCATGTGTTGATTGAATGAATTTTAACCCTACCTTTAAGGGACCAATCAATGAAGTACTGCAAGGAACAATTACAATTCGCAAGCAAAACTTTTGTTTCAACGTTATAACATGAAGCACAGATTTGATTTCAAGAATATGAATAACCTTATCACTTTAGATAATATCACAGACGATTGCCAAGACAAAGTGAAATAATCCACAACACATACGCAAAGAAAAGAAATAGTTCATAGCATGTATTCCATCGAAATTTGTAAAACTTACAGGCTGTCATACATCACCATCTTCTTCTTATCTAATCACTATCACCCTACATTACAAAAGTCATTCTCATATATATATGAGGATGAAGGCTTTTCACGAAGAGACACGACTTTTCACAATACTAATCGTTAATTTGAATATTTCTAAACTTAAGCAAAAAGAGATTCAGGAGCCCCAAATGATGAATGTAATCATCGTCTTTGAAGGTTTTGATTCGAGGAGTTTGTTTCTTCAATTCATCTCCCAGCGACAGATACTTGAATATTATCTGGTTAACAGTAGGGGCCATATCCTTACTTCGATCTATCTCTGACAAGGCCCAATCCCTGACGCTGATGAGCTCTTTTTGCAAATCCTCCAGGGATATCACTTCTCCTTCTTTGTAGACGGAAGGCATTCCAACGGGTTTCTCATCATCCAATTCCTTTAGGTCTCTTCTCAGCGTATCTTCAAGTTTGATATGATTTTCCATATACGCAGTCCCCTCGGCTTTTTCCTCTGGTGTCATGGCATCGACATTGTTTAGTACTTCATGTAGTCGTGCTTTTAACCACTCATGCTCTGTTAACGCTTTTATTGTTCCATTGTATACTTTCCAATATGGTTCAACCTGTAAGAGCATGGTGTTAAACCGATGTCCGATGATATCATTGACCAATTTGTCCATCTTTTGTTGGATACTGTCTGCGCGTTTATTTGCCTTTTCTGCTTGATACTTCCAGTACAGAGCATCAGAGACATCGTCCAAGCTACGTCCCGCGGGGTATGAGGTGTACTCGCTGATAGGAGTCCCTGTCTCTAGTTGCAATACTTTTGCTTGCAACTTTTGATTTTCCTCTTTAGATTTTTCATATAACCCCTTATATGTGACGTTCTCTCTGACCAAAAACTCTGTTTGGTCTAGGTTCAATCTTGCAACATCCAGGTTGAGCTTTGCAGTGACCCTAGGATCAGTTTTCCCAACTTGATGAACCATGAGGTGTCCAAAGGTTTCTTCAATGTCTACAATGATAGGCCTCTTCCCCTTTGGATATAGTGCCCACTGTAGGAGAGCTTTCTTGTCTGGATCATATCCAGAGCCTAGGAACAATTTATCTATCTCCTGAGGCAACACCCGTTGATTCAAATCTTGTTTCTTCAGGAAGCCATCAAATAAAAGTGCTGAATTTATATCCCAACCAGAGAAGATGATTACACCGACCTCTTTTAATAATTTCCTCCCTTTCTCAGGAGTCATGTCTTTCATGAGGACATCAATTTCATCCTGTAATCTCTTCATCTGTTCCTCCTCTGGTCTTCCAGCCATGCTTCGTTTTACATGAGCTCCTTTGTATTGGTACAAAAATGAGAGGAACTCCCTAGAAGAGACAAATCCATCATCAGCAACGAAGTCTTCATGCTCAGTCATTCTGATATCAACAACATCCTTGATGTTAATCTCGCCAGTGTCCATATTCATTTCTGCTTCAAAACCAGGAGGATAATCTTCCCTAGGAGAATCAGGTGGGATACTACTGGCAGTCGACTTTGGTGACATGTGAGCTAGGGGCTGACTGTCCTTCTCAGTATTAATGAAATGAAGGAATTGCGAAGGCACTCTGTACATAATTTCTGCTTCATGTTGAAGCAGCCTTTTAGCTACTTCCAGAGGATCTTGGAGATTTCCAATTAGGTCTCCATCTATCATTCCCCTTGCCCTTTTCCATTTGTAGGCCTCCCAAACTAACTCACTCTTTCCTTTTAAAGCTTTGGCCTCCTCTCGTTCAAGGTCCTTAATCAAGTCATCTAGCATTTTGGCCACATGTATTCCAGCTTTGAGTTTCTGTGAGGCTCTGGCAGCTCTTATATATCCTTCAGGATCGAAGTTTTCCCTAGGTTCACCCAGAGTCATGCCATAATAGTCTAATTTATTCTGTAGTAAATGATAACTCTTTGAGCTTTTGACAATGAAATCAGAGAAAACTAATAAACCTGGAACAATAGATTGTTTACCGAAGTCTGTAAGATGCTTAGCACTAACAATAGACAATTGTCTGATAATCTCCAAGCTGGCCACCCTGTTTGGTACCGTAATTGGAAGCATATGGGGTTTTCCTTCATATCCAAATACCCTTATTTCTGTGTGATTATCATGGCAATACCAATCACCCCAATTATGATCAATCTGTGACTCTGGAGAGGAGTCCTTTGGTCTGAGGAATCTTTTGATTTCGGGAGACAAAGTGTAATCCCTGTGTTGCCCAAAAGCTGCACTAAGAGGTTTCACAAAGTATTCTTGAAAGTGCCAGTACTGGTTGTTCATGAACCTCTGGTCCCATGCAGATACCCATAACTGAACTGGCTTCTTCAAACCATTTTTATCATAGGATCGAATGCAGAAATCATCTGACCAGAAATTAATCTCTTGTCCACAATAAAGAATGATATGCATTAACAAGGAATACAATGAAAAATGAACATTCACAAGGTCCCCTTTCAACTTTTCCAATCCATGATTTAAAGCATCTGCAATATAAGTGGCAAAATCAAATGACCTAGGGTCTTTTGACTGTAAATCAGCACACAGAACCATAACCCCAATATCCATGAGCGGATGAGCCTCTAGGCCTAGTACTTGGGCTGCAGCATAATATGTATACTTGAAATATGGATGGAAGTGGTTGACATCAAACGACACCTTGTCATCTTTACCAAACGGAACAAATGACCCACCCACTTTTGGCCTGTGAACAGGTAGTCTCCAAGTCCTGTAGATATTTTCCAAACTAAAGAATTCCTGTGAAAGTTTCTTCATATCGATATTCTCCTCTACTTCCCAGTCCAAATCAAAGACCATATCAATAGTCTGTTTGTTAATTACTACTAATGTATTCCCTCTGTAATCACATATGGTTTTGGTTCTTGGGTTGTGTACAAACACATTTGGGACTACCAATTTGCCTAAGTTCTTCTTCCATAGATTACTTATGGGTTCTGGTGCATCCCTTCTTTTGTAGCCAAATAAGAATAACTCATGCCCTCTGATTTCAGTCCAAATGTCTCCTAGATTTTCAAATCTATCCTCTAATCCTTCTTCTTCACTTTTAATCTTTTTGGACCTTACGCTAGACGATGGACACTGGTCTAACAAATCCTGAGTCAGAGCTCTCCCTTCTTTCTTTTGTCTCTTGGGCTTCTCTTCAGGGTTCAGCTCTTTTCCTTTCCTACTCCTTTTAGAAGAAGAAGACGAAGGTTCCATAATTACAGTAAATACGAGAGACAACACTTACTTGGAAGAATTCTCAACTCTTTTGGCTATCGTTCGCAAGTCTCTGCAAGTTCTTCGCAATTCTCAGTCTTTTAGCATCGATCTGGTTCTTACGAAAATTCACTCGGTTCAACTGTAATCGTATGGGCAACTTGTGCACAGTTAATGTTCTGCATCTATAACGGCTACTCAAGTGTTTAAACTTAATTGCAGATGTGACACTCTTCAATTGGGCCTTTAACTCTTTCGCGGGAAGTACAGTTCGCTCAAAGTGCTCATATTTCAAGTTATCGATGAAACCCTTGTCTTCGGTCGAGTGTTTAAATCTTCCATCGAAAGCTCATTTTCTTTGATGCTATTGTTTCGGCGAATAGCTCATGTCGAGAAGCCGCTTTTAAGACTCATCGAAATCAGTCTTTCATCGATAAACCCCTTTTTCGATAAGTCACTTGCAATTTCCATCGAAATCATTCTTTTCGGTGAGTTTCTTTCTTCGGTGAAGGCCTATGTATGTTCATCGATATCCTTTTTTCATCGATATCCCTCTTTATCGATGAAACAACTTTGCCTTTGTTCGACGTCATGTTCATCGATGAAAACTTGCATTTCAATGAATGCCTTTTGAGTTTCTTCGGTAATGATATTCCTTCGAAATCACCTTTTGCCTTTTCGCCTTTTGCTTTTACCTTTTCGATGAAACTTGGGGTATCGATGAACGGTTCTTTGTATTCATCGAAGGTAACCTTTTGTCGAAATACTTTTGCATGGTGCTTTACGTACCTCTTTTCGATGAAAATACTCTTTCGATGAAACGTCTTTTGCAGTGCTCGATACAATTTGCTGGCCGAAACATCCTTTAGTCTTCATGCTTATGGAAACATACATTTTTTTTATATATTTTTATTTTCAAATATAGTGTTCAACAACTCCACCAAGAGTAAGGCCTACAAATGTTATAACAACTAGACACAAAGAATTATTGAGAGTGTTGATGTTCGAGTGGATGAGTATCTTGAAGTCTTAGAGGAAATTAGTGTGGAGAAAAAGGATGAAGATCCTTGCGTTCTGATTTTGGAATCAGAACTAGTGAAACCTGAAACTAGTAAAGAAAATGTTGTCGTACCAGTTCAACTGGAACAGGTAGATTCAGAAGAAGATGATGATAATGAAGAAGAAGAACCTAAAGATAATGATCATGTTATTATGAGGTATGTGAGACTCAATCACAATCCTAACTAGATTATTGGAGATAAGGATGTTGGAGTATTAACCAGAAGAAGAGTTAGAGAGAATTCTTGTATGATCTCCACTATTGAGCCTAGAACTGCTAAGGAAGCATTTGGAGATGATCATTGGGTCAAAGCTATGGAGGAGGAGCTTGATCAAATTGAGAAGAACAACACATGGACCCTAGTACCCAGACCGATGAATAAAAATGTGATAAGTACTAAGTGGGTATTCAAGAATAAATCGAATGAAGATGGTGTAGTAGTCCGAAAGAAAGCTAGATTGGTTTGCAAAGGTTATGTAGAAGAAGAAGGAGAAGACTACGATGAGACTTTTGCACCAGTTGCTAGACTGGAAGGTGTCAGAACTTTACTTGCATTTGTAGCATATAAGGGATTCAAAGAATATCAAATGGATGTGAAGTCAACATTTTTGAATAGAATACTGGAAGAAGAAGTAGACATTGAGCAGCCAGATGGTTATGCTTTGACTGATGAAAAAGACATGGTATGAAAATTGCATAAAGCACTATATGGGTTAAAGCAAGCACCAAGAGCATGGTATGAGAGGTTACATTCACACTTGATGAAGATAGGTTTTCAGAGAACCAGTGAAGACAACAACATATATCTCAAATCTGAAGGAGATAAGATACTGGTTAGTGAAGTGTTTGTAGATGATATCATATTTGGAGGCAATGATGACATTAGAAATGACTTTGCAAATGAGATGAAAAATGAGTTTGAAATGTCTCTAGTGGGAGAGATAAAAAAATCCATAGGCTTGCAAATACAACAAATGAAGAGTGGTATTTTCATCACACAGTCTAAATATGTGAAAGAGGTATTGAAGACATTTGGAACGAGTGACTGTAAACCAGTTGGGACACCAATGATTACAGGTTGTAAATTGTCTAAAGAGGATGAAGCTACATCTATTGATGAAAAGGAGTACAGGTCAATGATTGGGAAATTGCACTATGTTGTTCACAACAGACCGGATATAGCTCATGCAGTTGGTCTAGTTGCTATATTTCAAAAGAATCCTAAGGAAACACATTTGATAGCAACCAAGAGGATATTCAAATATTTGAAAGGTACTATTGACTATGGATTATGGTATCCATATGCAGGTAAATTTGATTTGAAAGTGTATACAGATGCAGACTGGGTAGGTAATGTTGATGATAGAAAGAGAACAACTGGTGGAGCATTCTTTCTTGGAGGAAGACTTGTTTCATGGAGTAGCAAGAAGCAGAGTTGTATATCACAGTCTACTATTGTAGCTGAGTGTGTTGTAGTTTATATGAATTATACCCAGGCTATCTGGATAAGGCACATTTTGGAAGGATTCAAGTTGAATATATCAAACCAGTAAAGATCTTATGTGACAATACCAGTGTCATAAATATTTCAAAGAACCATGTTTTGCAGGAATGAACCAAGCATATTGAATTGAAGTATCATTTCTTGAGGGAAAACGTGCAAAGTAAAGATGTGATATTGGAGCATGTTTCTACCAAGGAGCAGCTTGCATATATCTTTACTAAACCTCTGCCTAAGACTACTTTTGAGTATCTTAGAAGTCAGCTAGGGCTTGTACCCCTTCATGAGGTCAATTGAGCATGATGTAGATTACATCAGTCCCAAAGCTACTTGCATAATTTTACAACAGGATTGGTGTAGAGTGGAGTTATTCCATAGGGGGAGCATCAAATTATAGGTTGATGATGCTGAACAATGAAGTTTGACATTGCATGTTTTACTTTCATTTTGGCATTGTTGTCAAAGGGGGAGAAGAACTATGTGATTATGCGAAGAAGAATTGTATGATTGACAAAGAGAAGATCTATAGCCAGTTACTAGCTGAAGACAAGGTGAATACATGGTAAAATGTAAACCAGGATTCCTATTCACAATCATAGCAATCAAGAGTATTGATACTTGTATTGCCATCAATACCAAAGGGGGATATTGTTGCATTTGCATGAAGATTGCATTAATGAAATGTTATGTTGTCATTGATGTCAATTAACCAGTAATGATGTTGTTGTAATGTTGTTTTGTAACCGGTAGGAAGATCTAGTGAAGGGAACTACAACCGGTAGGTGAGTTTGTGGAGGAAACCGGTATTGCTATGAAATGGAGAGGTGAACCGGTAAACCCTACCTGTTGATATGATAAACCCTAACCGATGAAGTTTGGTGAATCAGTTGTATTGGTTTATGATCTGATGATGAGCGATAATGATTATGACACATATGCATGTTGTATGAGAAGAGCTTCAAATGATTTTTGGCCCATAGAGAATGGTTTTTATCTTGGAAATGAGCAATCATTGCATGTAATGTAAACCGTGTGATGAGTTACAGTGTTTGATGAAGCGGTGATCAAGGAGCGATCGAGGTTATCTTGAATGATGTGCAGTGATTGTTATGTAATCCAACGATCATACTTGAACCAATTTGTTTGTAATCTCTATGAGAGAATTAGGTTTGTTATGTGTTACCAACCTATTGTTTTTTTTATAAGGTCGATGAGTTGTTTTGTTGAAGAGTTGGCAATTTTTAGTTGAGAGTATGAGAGTGTGGTTGCCGAACTAGATGATGTATCTACAGTTTGTGTAAAGGTAGATAGGAGCATGAAAAGGATCTAAACAAGCAAGTGTAGTGCTATTCAAACAGATCAGCAAACCCCTATTGTTTTCTAACAATTACAACAGTTAAATCCCCTAACCGGGTAAACTCTAACAAGATTAGTGTTATTAAAATCCTCTAACCAAGTGATCCATTAGCTTGGATTTCAAATCCTCTATCGAGGTTACTCCTTACAGGGTATTGCTTCTAATAGGGCATTATAGTCAATCCCTTAACTGGGTGGTCCCTAATAGGATCTGTTCTTAACAAGACTTATTGTAAAGATTTAACAGACTTGGCTCCTAACAGGGCGAACTTCATAAGAGTTCATAATACTTGTGGGTATTCATCCCCTCCATGGTTTTTCCTATTTGGGTTTCCACGTCAAAAAATATTGTGTCAAGTAGTGAATGTTTTTGCGGTTATGTTTACTATGGTTGAATTGCTTAACTGCTAAATACTCTTTGATATGTTATGTTAACCAACAACAATTTGAAATGAGGTTTTACTTATGTCAGTAAAGTATTTGAATGATTTAGTTAAATGGTTTGAGAGTTTCAGAGATGTTTTATTGTTAGTCTGTTATAACAGTCAACCGGTTTAACTTGTCAGTATTATTGCATTTTAAGTTCAATGTTTAACTTGTCAATTTAGAGTTTTCATTGAGAGGTTGATTTTGACATTGGTGAAAGTTTATATCAATTTTCTATCTATTGATTCACCCCCCCTCTTAGTAGTTGATCAGATCCTTATTCTTTCATCATACCATCAAGGATATATCTTCTATATTTTTTGGATGAATTATGATGCCAAACTACATTGATTTATATGGTCAAGAGGGATCCAGGTTGGCCCAAGATGGATCAAACACCGAGAAACAAGATCAAACGTGCAAAACCACTAGGTTGGTCTTCGCCAAGTAGAAGCCTCCAGAAAATCCAAAGGATGAAGTGCGGATTAGAGGGAAGGTCAACCACATGCTAACGAACATTGGAATCGATGAATTGAAGCTTCACAAGCTATGGAAAGGATCCGCAAGATTCACCAATAGCAAATAGGTCCAAGTGGTTCTGGGGTTTTAAGCCAGAAAACTGTCTCAGAATCTAGAAGCGATAACTTGTCAGAAAATGATCCAAATGTTCCGCGGTCCAAGAATAAGGAAGATAATCATGTTCACAAGCAAAATCTATCTCCACAAGATCCGGTGAGCAAATGCAAGAAAATACATAAAGAAATGCTGAAACTGCAAAACATAAAACAAACTGAAAAGAAATTATTTTGGTTGATGCAAGATTGCCAAGAACTGAGGATGCTCCTGTGTCAGTAACCCACTTTAAGAAGATCCTAAATTAATACTTGAAGGCCTCAGTGCAGTTGATCAGTCAAGAGAAATTTGAAATCTTGATTTTCTTTATCAAACCCATGGAGGAAAGAAATGTTTTGAATACTATAGGTTTTATATCGAGAAAGCTACCTTGCACTTATTTGGGTCTTCCAATAGATAAAGGGATTAGATCAACCAATTTTTGGGACCCAATTGGATAAAAGATGGATATAAAGATGATCTCATGAAAAGGTAGATGGTTATCATGGGCTGGAAGAGTAACAATGCTTAAAGTCTGTCTTGTCAGCTCTACCTATTTATCTAATGTCCTGCCTCTCCCTCTCAACTGGGGCTCACTCAAAACTAGTTCAAAAAATGAGAATATTTTATTGGTAAGGAATGATAGAAAAAAGAAGAAGATGGAAATGATAGCTTGGGATAAAATATGTAAACCTAAAGAGGTAGGAAGTGTGGGGTTGAGAAATCAGTTGTGGCAAAATAAAGCCTTAGGAGGTAAACTGGTATGGAAGATATATAAGGATCCTCATATCAAGTTGATCTGAATCCTGTAAGGCAAATACCTAGAGTATTTTAGTCTTAGTGGAATATTCAAAATAGCTAATCCACCAAGAGGGTCCATAGTTTGGAACTTAACTTTATGTTGAAATGTAGAGATATTATCACCGAGCAATTATCTTGGGACATTGCTGATGGGAGGAGTGCTTTATTTTGGAAAGACTCATGGGGGGATCTATCTGGTCATCAATAATATTATGAATACTGAAAGGATAAGAGAATTATTGGAGCTTGAATGGGGCCTTTATGTCATAAATTATGTGGAAATTATATATAGTGAGACTTCTATGGGTTGGAAGTGGAAATCCTTTAAGGATCTTCCCCTATTGGGAGAGGACCTAGTGCAATTGAAGGACATCCTGAAGAGTAGATTTCTAGCATTTCACAATAGTCAGGATAAACTAGTATGGGTGGGAGAAAAATTAGGAAGTTATAATTCCAAGGATGGATATAGTGCAATCATCAAGAAGCAACAATTTTAACAAACAAAGATTCCAATCTAGCTATGTTGGAATAAATTATGTCTATCCAAAGCAGGGATCTTCTCTTGGGCATCTCTTCAAGGTCGAATCCTCACAACAAAATGGTTTAAAAAAAATAGTTTTGAAGGCACATCTTGATGTGTCCTTTGTGAGAATAATGAGGAAATAGTCAATCATATTTGCTTGAGCTGCTCCTTCTCACAATAATGTTGGAAGTGGCTTCATGCCATACTGGGGTGGATTACTTCCCTTCCTAATGATATCTTGAGCCTATTCAAATATTGGCCCTGGATGAATAAGGAATGCTTATACAGTGTTCTTTGGGTTGTTTGCCCTTCTCTAATGTTGTGGGAATTATGAAGGAGAGAAACCAAAGAATTTTTTAGGGAAAAGAAGATGGAGTGGGGTTCATTAATAAATAAAATAGAAGCAACTATAGTGGAAGCAATCAATAGCATAATTGAGACTCATCCTTCCTAGGACTCTTTAATCAACTAGGATGGGAAGATAAGAGGGTGGTGGCATGGCCTGAGGATTTCACCCTTTGTTGGCAAGGGTGGTCCAAAGTGCAGAATTAAAAGAGCCAAGTGTGTTTGGACTCTACCCAAACCAAGTTGGTTTAAGTTGAATTTTGATGGTGCTTCTCGGGGTAACCCTAGTGCTTCAAGGGTAGGTTATGTTATTCATTTTTGGGATGAGTCTGTGGTGGCCAAGTTGGCTAAACCTTTAGAAGATGATACTAATAATATGGCAGAGTTTAAGGCTCTCACAAAAGGTTTGCTTCTTTTCAAAGATTTAAAGATTCAAAAAATTAAAATTGAAAGGGTTTTAGTAGTTGTGGTTAATGCAGTTAGAACTGGATCAAATCCAAATTGGAAGCTTAATGTTGTGTTCGACAGAGATTTAGAACTACTTAAATTGTTTGAAGCTTTTAGCATCAATCACATTTATAAAGAGGCAAATAATATTGCAGATCAATTGACTAACCTTAGGGTAGATGGGATTGATTTTGTTAAATTGGGCCCTGATGCTTAGCCTGATTGTTGTTTTCAGTGGTCTCAATGGTGAGTGGTAAAGGGATAGAACATCAACTCATATTAGAGACTTTTCCCAGCGTGGTTTGGGGAGGTGGAAAAGAGTTATCCAACTCAACAATCCCTTTGATAGAGAAGCAAGTTGTATAGGACAAGTTGGCTGGGTAGATATGTCTTTTTTATCTAATCATTTTCTTGGCACTGGTGAATGTTTCTTAGTTCCCTTTTGAAGTAATAAACCCCATGTCCCAAGTTGTCTTTGGGCATAATTATTCATATAATTGTCAATTTCTCAAATCTTTGACATCTTGTTTCTCACTTGAAAAGGTTAGTTGGTGACTGAATTTGTTTGGTTTTATCTATACGGTCATCTCTTTTGGAGTGATATGGCTCATAACACATCTTGCCATTATGAGTCATTTATGGCATGTTTTCCAAAGAATAGAGGACAAACATGAGCCTTTCTCTATAAATCAATCCCTCTGAGAGAATGTTGATGCATTCTATGCTTTGTGCTTCTTATATTCAGTCTTTCTTTCTGCATTCCCAATCTTAGTTCCCATGGATTTTCCCATCAAGCTCATTGATAACAAAACACAAATGTCTTTTTTGGGGCCAGTGACTAACAAACGCCTCAACGAAGTGTTGAATTATTCCCATAGACTATTTATTTTTGTAGTCAAGCAAATTTTCGGTGGTGAGTTTCTCAAAGCCAACCACAGATATAGAGTTAATACAGACATTATGGTTGTATTCCTTGCTACCATCTTGATAGTTGGAGAGAAAAAGGTGGTGGTTGAGGAATTGTGGAGGAGGTTTTTCAACGATGCCTTTTTGGGGGACCTTGACTGTGTGATGCAAAATGTGGATGGGAACCTCACCAACCTCCTAATCATGCATTATTTCATGGTTAAGCACGTTGAAAATGAAGTCCCAAGTTCCTAATGCTTTCCACATCGGATGAAGTGACATCAGATATTAGGAAATCTATTATTCGAAGGAGCTTGGAATTTCTGAAAAGGTTGATGGTCTTTATACTGGATGGGTTCCTGGGAGAGATTATTGGTGATGCTATGGATGAAGAAGCTGACTATTTTCTGTAATACAAACATGATGAACAATTGGATGGGCAGGGTAGCGATGACTCTAGTGAGGTCGAGCCAAAAATAGAGTCTAAGGAGGAAGGGCATCTTCCAGTGACCGCTATGGGTGCTCAACATGGCTCAAGTTTGGTTGGGGTTGGTCCCTCATCTCTTCTTGTTGGCAGAGGAAAAGGGAAAGCTCTAGCCAGAGTTTAAATTGGTATGCTTCTTGTTTGTATATTTTTTGAACGCTTCTACTATATTTTTGCTCAAATAGATAGTCAATGGTTTTGTCTTTTGATCCCAAGACAATTTTGCAGTTTTGGTCTTAATTTTGGCAGAAGGCTTGGAGCCATGCTTGGCCTCTATGCAATCTGATGTAATTTTTTGATAATTAATATAAATTTGTTCACAACTACGACCCTTTACCGATGAAAACATAATAATTTTTGCACTTAAAATTTGAAAAAAAGAGAGAAACAAATATTAAAAGATGGAAAGAAATTTGTGAATCCACGTGACATTTTGGACAATTGTTTCCAACCTCTCCTTATTTTCATATTTTATTTTCAAGTCGCAAAAAATCACAGTTAAGCAATGCCATGGGGACATGGAGCAAGTATTAATTATTTTAAGATAATTAATAAAATGCAAGTTTATAAGTATAAATTAATTTAATATATACAGGTGTGAATTGATTAGTGTTAAGTTGGGAAATCAAATAAAAATTAGATGGAGACAACTTGATAATTTAAGATGAATGATTTTGATGAATATTTTAGAATTTGAATTCTTTGATTTAGGAATGGAAATCCTTTATTTGTGTGTCACATCAAATTTTATGCATGACGTATGTCTTTAACTAGGTTGATTCTATATATTTGATTCAATTTTAGGTCTACAGGTATGTCCTTTAATATTCAATCTTGTTAGTTTATGTGCATGCTTCTAGATGTCAAATTCACCTATATCTACAATGTTATTTAAGTCTAGCATTATTTATGGATATCTTTAGAGGGTTGTCAAAATTGCTAAGTAAGTTCGTTCTAAGTCAACCCTTGGAAAATATCGGCATTACAATTGTGACAATGATAAAAAATAAAAAAGTTTTAACTAAGCACATACAACTAGATGAGTATATAGGTTTTGATTCTTTTTAGTGCACCAATTAAAAATGCAATAATTGTTTCTTAGAGTAAGAGAGAATATTCTAATAATTACTCCTTATAATGAGAGAGGATATAAGATGAATTCAATCAAATGCCTTTAAATACTAAGACATGGTAACAAATTTGAGACATCAATTGATGGTAAAAGGCACATAGATCTTCAAATTATTCTTATCTTGGTGTGGCTAAAATGTGACAAACTGAAATCATATTTCTATTGGCCAAAATAAGCCCTAATGTGTTACACTTTGCGACAAAAATGCTTAGAATGTCAAAAGGTAAAGACTAATCATATTTCTATTGGCCAAAATAAGCCCTAATGTATCCTAGTAACATATCCAACCATAAATGGTTAGTAATAAGAATATACTTTGTTGTTGGTTTACCCATAAATAAATAGAGAAACAAAGCAAGTTAATCAAATTTGAGAAGAATTGCTTAGAATGTATGACACAAATCAACCCAACAAATGAGAGGATTTTATGTAGTTAGTAAATTTTAACTATAATAATACCTCTTATTCATTTATAAAATGGTACCCTTTGAAGCATTGTATGTTGAGAAATGTAAGATGTCGCTTGGTTGGGATGGCTTTAGTTAAAAAGTAGTTATTAGGTAAGAGTTGTTTATATACGATCATGATGAGTAGAGCAAGGTCATTGGACAAAGATTGAAAGAAGCTTCAAATACATATAAAATACACAACTTAACACAACACCCCATGATTTTTCCAAGGGAGAAAAAGTATCGTTACTTGTAAAACCACTTGAAAAGTTTCTTAAATTTTGGAAAATGACACAAAATTGGCTCCTTAGTTTTTGAGTCTTTTCTAGAAGTGGTTAACCTTGTAGCTCACTTCTTGGCGTGCTATGACCTTCTATAGAAATAATTTATGATTTTTTTCATGTTTCATTACTTATAAGACATCTTTCTAATCTTTCTTGTGTTCTTGATTGACAAAATATACAAGTCAAGGGTAAATAATCCTAGAATCAATCAAAATTTTGGACAAACACAACATTAATATACAAAATAGAATGGTTTACTAGTTTTTACTCTAATGGGATTGGATGAGTGCTTGAAGTGCCTTGTGGGATGATACAAAATTTATGAATAAGAACTTCCCTAATCTATTCGAGCATCTATTTTCATTGCAAATGTTTATTTTTATTATAATGACTTAAAAAAAATTAGTTAAGTTCTTACTTGTGTATATTTAGAATCAATGATGGTACATTTTCAAGTGGGGAAGGATGTTATTGACTCCCCTTTCAATGTTTTTGATGATCATCCCTTAAAAATTTATGGTGATTGATTGTCATATTTTTAGCATCATTATAAATATAACTTTAATGTTATTTACAACATGTGTGCTTCTAGGTTTTGAAGATTGGCAAGTTGTTATAGAGTTGATTGTTCAAGTTGTTTAACTTTGTCATATATTTCACATTTCTCAAACTAATTGTAATTTTATGATAATAGAAACACTAAATTTGTAATAACCCACTTAACATAATCCAAAAACTCAACATATTTTGTTTCTTTTATATATAAAAATATTGGTTTCTTATTCTTATTTATTGTTAATTATGTTTGATTCAATTGCATACTCTGGTACATCTATCCAAACGAGATAGGCATCCATCCAATCAGGATGGGAATCTAATCATACAGGTTAGGCATCTAACCATACGGGTTAGACATCCATCCATACAGGACTAGGCATCTAACCATACGAGTTAGGCATCTAACCATACAGGTTAGGCATCTATCCATACGGGACATGAGGTTTCATCTATCCAATCCAAGATAGGCATCTACCCAAATGGGGTAGGCATCTATTCATAAGAATAGGATATGCTCTGGCTAGAGACTTTAGACTCATCGGGACTATTTGGGTCCTGAGCCACTCTCTAAAGACTACACTCCCCTACTAGGAGTGCATTGAGGTCGCCGTCCTTAGGAGTATAAAAATAATTACATAAACAAGCTTGAGTTTCGCCTCGGAATTCGGCCTAAAGCCTCAGGAAGTCAAGCGAATCCATACGGGATTCCTTCTAAGTATGCATTTTTAACCTTTTAATTATTATTTGTACCATTTGATTAAAAGACCGAGGAGCTTCAAGAACCAACTACTCACCCATAACCAAATCCAAATCCCCATCCCCGAACGCCTGAGTACAAGGAACAACTTCGTCCCTAGACTGCCTACATACCCGTTTTGGCACGGGATCAAGGCGTAAAGTATGTAGTTCTGGTTTCTAACTATGGTTTAAAGTAAACTATTTGGTGGGTCCCTTTCTAGGGTCAATGTCCCAGACAGTTTCTCTATGGTTGCTACCCACGATGGTAGATCTCGAGCAAAAAGGCTCAAGGTGGCCTTCCGCTTGTGGCCTAAGATAACTGTCTTATTTCCTATTAAATACGTCACCCTTAATCCGTTATCATCCGCTGAAATAATTAGGATAAAATAAATTTCCAAGATCATAACACACAACCAAACCCTAATGGGGTTTTCTAAGGTTTAACTGAGCGGATGCAAATTCATTTAAAATTTTATCTTTTTAGATTATCGATCAAAGAGGGATTACCCACCCCTTGGATTTTAACTTCCAAATGACCCTTATTTCTCCCCGACGATTTAGAGGGACGATGCCACAAACACCGTTGTTGCAACTTTATTAGGCGTTAAGTGCAGTAGTTTAACACGATGACATTACCCCTAAGTGTGACCCAGAGGCACCATAGATACCTAACGCCGCTAATTTTTTGTTTCAACTCCTCTTGTTTAGTTATCTAACTAGGAATTTAACTTTGAATTCATGAATCTTAAATGAAGCAATATACCAATACAATTATGAAAAAGAAACTATTATATACAAAGAATTATCGCTTGAATTTAAAAACTAAAGTATAAATTTTACGTAATTGAAGGGAACATAAACAAATCGACTACTTGGGAATAGTATTTTCTCTGAAGGAAAATTATGATAATAATTAAAAATTTGAAAACTTGAACTAAATACATGAAATTACTAATTGCTTGGAAACCATGATACTTTCAAAGATAACTTATGAAAATGATTTGAATTACTTGCAAGATATAATTATTTTGGAACAAACCATTACACAATAAGTATGAATCCTCGTACTGATTTGACTGAAAGAAAATGAAATGATTGAATAGGAAGACTTTGGAAATGAATTTTAACACCTACTTGTTTGAAGTGAAAAGTATTTAATAATAAGCCCAACTAATTTTTCCATATGAAGTAACATAAATTTCATCTACAAATGATAACACTACTTTAAATGTGAATCCTAATACTTGAAAGGTACTAAATTGCTTAAAAGAAAATTAAATGATTAAATAGCAAGACTTTGGAAAAGAGTTTAACATTTATCAAACTTAACACACTATACCATATTTTAAATAATTTGAAGGAACTTATACTTCATTTAATAATAAGAAAAATGTTTAATTAATAATAATTTATTTCATATGTTATTTGATCTCTTACTTATAATTCATTGCCAACATATTACTTTTAAATAACTCCTTATCCATTTTTATCCCAAATATAAGGATTATATATTATTTAATAATTTTTAAAAGTAAAGTCTTATTTAAATAATTATAGAGCACATGATAAGGTCAAAAGTAAACTTTACCCAACTATCATCCAAATATGAAAAGAAAAAATCTTTTTTTTTTTTTGTTTGTTTTAGCAAGGTGGCAATGCCACTTGATATATTTTATTAATAATAAATAATTTTTACAATATATTTAAAAACTGGTTCAAACTGAGCTCCCAGAGAAAAGAACCAGCAAGAAAAACTCTGGTCATTGCTCATCAACATGATTATAGAAGAGAAGTAGTGAACAATCCTCTAGCCGGAGCTAGTTACAAAATAGAGATCAGCAAAGGAGCATGCAAGCTCTTTTACACATAGGAGCATGCAAGCTCGTTTTATAGAATAGGAGCATGCAAGCTTATTTACAAAATAAGTTCTTGGGATATCTTGAATGCCCAGCAACAAAGAACTCCTGCAATCAAAATTGACATGCCCCTGCACCAAAAAACAACTGCAACCAAAAAATATATATACTACAGAACGCAGAGAATTTACAAGAAACACAAGGTTCCAAAACATGACTGACACCAACGACATGAGATCTGCAGTCCACCATTATAGACAAATGCCAAAGGAGAAGAGGTGAATGCAGAAATGCTAGAGAGAAAAAATCTTTTTTGTTTTGTTTTGTTTTGTTTTTTAATAAAATTTCCAAACACTTAATAAATATAATTTAACAAATGATTTTAAAATTTATGGAAATGCAAATAAGAAAGTTTTAAAGCTTTTTAGATAACTTACTAATTATATAAAAAAAACAACCTTCAAGACAATTTTATCCCTTAGCATTTTAAATTTTTAATCCTCATGTAATTAAATAATAAGTTGTGTAATGCCCCGCCAGGAACCCTAAAGGAAAACAACACAACTAGGCAACTAAAGGGTGAAATTTATATATTTTTTAAAAGATTAAGTGCATTAATTATAACAATAGCACGTTTAATAACACAACGGAAGTCTAACACATGATTTCCTAAGGGTTGCCAACGAAGATTAATTCGCAGATTATATTAACACCATGGTTAATCCAATTGTCCATTTAAATTAGGTAAATTAAATGCTTAAGAGTAAACCTACACATACATTTGAATTCCATAATGAAAGAATCAAAGTATTCCAATGCATTTATTTATCCATAAATTATTTATACAAGAGATCAAAGCAACTAAATTAACATACATTCCACCGATATAATATTACAATATCCATAAATACATGGCTTCCAAAAATACCACGAAATCCAAAAGTTACAATATCAAGGTTACATAAAAGTCTAATACAATGACCACAAGGTCTCAACTGAACAATGATCATGAACACGAGCTGTTACATGAACCACGAACCAAGAAACACCAGCGAAGCCTTTCCTCGCTTGAAGATACAATCCAGAACATCTGATTGGAAGTGGTACTACCACCTGACCATGTGATCTCGAAATGGAACCACCCCACCATGCTAGGAGATAGTAGAAGACCCTCAAACAAGCAAAATAAGACAAGTGCGAAAGAACTACATGACTCCGCAAACATCCATGTGACTCAACTCACAAACACTAGTGACTCTAAGGAGAGAGTGTCATCACATGGCTTATGGTGGTTACCCTGGTAGGTCTCCATAGGTCCCGATCCCCATCCTTGGTTATCCTGGTAACCTCTCTTGAACCTCCAGCTCCATCTAAGCCTCATGCGGACCCTACCAATCCTTTCGTGAAGACAACGTGGTAAGTTTGCCGTTCCAGGCCTTCTCACCACATCCTGAGCCTATACAAGCACTCAACCATGTGCGAGGCACATTATCTTAATTAATATTATAAACTACCCACCCCTTAATCAATTATTTGGTTATCACTTCTTAACTGACTTTTGAGGGGTTACCCTGCCATCCACTTCGGGCGCAACCCCCGCTCAAAAGCCACTCTGTCTCATAGAACACTAATAGGAAAGGTCTCTCTATGAGAAATCTATGGCGAAACTGATAGCCATATCTAATCCTGACAACCCACAGGTGAAGGATACACAATCACTAACCCAGGATTGACCATTTGGAACAAAACACACAATGATTCACATTAACAAGTTTATACAACAACACCTGACCAAGGGATATAACAACATATGACATAATGACAACTCAACCAGAATTGCAATGAAATTAAGCTTGATAGCAAATACCATTTACACAAGACCCTAATACAGACAATCTTCTCTTTAAACAGCCAAAAGCATAAAAAACTTGCAATTAAAGATTTTCCAGAAAGTAAGAAAATACAACTATATTAATAAAAGGAAATCAATGTTGTCATTTGTCCAATAAGGTTAAATAAAATCACATAAAAATTAACCCCCTAATGTATTTCCAAGCATAAATATAAAATCTTAAATTATAAGCTTTTCTGAAAATAACTAAATACTGAATTATCTAGGACAATATTAAAATAATACTTAAATGGTATAATGTCCAAAAATTAAAATAAACTTATATATTAATATATATGTACACACACACACACACACACACACACACACACACACACACACACACACACACACACACACACACACATATAATTTAATTAGAAACCAAATTTTATACCTCTGGCACGGAAATCCAAAAGTACCTTTTTTTTTTGGTTTGCATGTAATGCCCCGCCAGGAAACCCCGAAGGGATAAAGCTAAAACACACAATTGGAGTGCAATAATTTTAAAAAAAAAAAAGTTACACCACATTAAGATACAACAAGATATCAAAGATTCAGATTACATAGCGGAAGACATCAACTAACACCTAAAGAGTTTCCCAACGAGATTACTTAAATTTCACAATTCACTTAACTCACACAATTAATCCAATAAACTGATTATCTTAATAACGAGATAATTCTTAATTAGGATAATTTCTTTCAAAAGATGGAAATATATAATTCACAAGATAAGGTTCATCCATTAAGATCTATTCATAATCCTCATTCAAGCTTTTCATAAAAATACAAGCCATGCATCTAATATTCTAACACACTAGAATTTCATCATAAACATATGAGATCTTTTCATGCATACTTAATTTCCTTAACAACAACTGAATATACTCCATTACTCTAAGTTACATTCTTTCACAATCCAATTTACTACATTTAAAAGACGATTGCATACATGCATCTACGATAAATCTCATCTAAACCACTTATACATTCTAACATAAGCTATTCATACATGATAAATTGAATAAGGGAAACATAAGAGAATAACATCACATAACACCATAATGATCTCGGAGTTCACCCCTAAAGGGCTACATCTTCGGGTCTGCTCAACTGCAAGACCCCTCTGATAATTAATAAAGTTAAGAATACATGAGGTTACACCATTACAATCCGGCCATCAAGGCGAAACATAATCAATATACAAACGACCACATCGGTCAATAAATACATAAACGATCCCTGAAAAGAAAATGATCCAGCTGAACATAATCAAAGCTAATACAAAGGTCCAGGAGAGCATCCACAAAAATGAGTAATCACCACCCAAGGTCTAACATGAAAACGACACTCACAAGGGCACAGACAAAAGGACAACCCACAAACGTGCTCCTAACAGGACAAAACGACAACACACTAGCGAACGTAGGGACAAGTGTCATCACACAACCTGGTATGGTTACCATGGCAGGTCTTCATAGGTTCCGGCCCCATACACTAGTTACCCTGGTAACCTAATCCGTACCTCCGGCCCATCCAAGCCTCATGTGGACCCACACATCCTTTCGTGAAGACAAGGATGATGGTTTGCCATTTCAGGCCTTCTCACAGCATGTCGAGTCTGTGTTAGCACTTGTCCCATGTGTGAGGCACAATTATCTTACTTAGAGATTACATTCTAATCTACTGTTAGGTTATCACTTATTAGACTCACTTTCGAAGAGTTACCCAACAACCACTTTGGGCGCGACACCCAATCGAAAGCCACTTTCCCATACGACACTAGACTATACTCAGACAAACTCAAAAACCAAGGAATAGACATGGTCAGACGAACGGAGTTCAAAAAGGAGGGAATAACCATCTGGTCAAACACGACTCAAAAGAGGTACACTACTGACGATACTCTAACCAGAGACCTGACCAACTATGGTCAACCACGAATCATCATTCGACACCCACACAAAGGATATGACCAATTACGACACTACCACAAAACAATAGTCAACTCGGAACCGAGGAGTGAAACAGGTACCCAAATCAACCATACGACCGGGTCCAATCAAACAAAGCACGACTTGCCATTACTTAAGCAAAAGCGAATACAGAAATTAAACTCTCAAAGGCAATAACTGGAAAAGACAATATTTTCCCATATTAATTTGAACATTAATAGTCAATCAAGTTTTCTAATGATCTAAGTTTTCGAATTGCATTGACAGAAAAACCACCGTTATCAGGTGAGTACAATACCACAATCTCAATGGTCCATTCACCTATGTCTCAAAACAAAGGAAGATTATAACTATACCATTTATTTTACAAATTGAAATTACCATTAACTCACCAACATTCCAAACAATACATTATTAATTTCCAATAGTATATCGTTTAAATGATCAAAATATCCAATGATAAAATATTTTATTTACTTCTCAATTACTCAAATGATATGTTCTTGAATAAAATATTATTTAACATAATCAATTAGTAAATATATCATATTTCAACAATTTTCCAATAAAATAATATTCTATTTAAAAAAAAAAAAAAAATACTTCCTCAATTAGACAAATACCCAAATTAGCTATTAATTAAGGTATATATTTATTAATCCAAGATTAATCAAAATATAACCAATTAATATTTAATTGCGAAATTAGCAACTCTAGAATTTAATTAGAAAAAGTGCGTTAATCATAAAATGAAATTTGAATATTAATTAACGTATATATTCCATTATACAATTAATTAATTTCAAATTAATCATGAATTATAATTTATGCCACATTAATCATAATTAAAAACTTAATTAAAAATTACCATTAAATAATATTAAAATATTATATATATATTTTTTGAATAAACAAATACATAAAAAAAAAAGAAACATTTTTAAAAAACTAAAAAAACATTAATATGGGGGAGGGTACCCACGTGGGCCCCCCCCTTGGGAGCTCACGCTGCTTCCCAATGGGAGCACGCAGCCCCCATGGGAGCGTTGCTATTCCCAAAGGGAGCACGCAGCCCCCATGGGAAGCGCTGCTGCCCACAGGGACACGCAACACCCCTCCACGTGGTGGGGAACTCTCCCACGTGGT
This sequence comes from Cryptomeria japonica, assembly GCF_030272615.1. Lineage (NCBI taxonomy): Eukaryota > Viridiplantae > Streptophyta > Pinopsida > Cupressales > Cupressaceae > Cryptomeria > Cryptomeria japonica. The sequence continues at coordinate 353,401,348 of NC_081412.1, read as the reverse complement.
TGGGGTTTCAACATTTTTTTTTTTCATTTTTTTTTTTAAAACTTGATTACTGTGTAAAACACAGTCTAAAAAAAAATAGTCTCCCAGAGACTAAAAGAATTATATATATATTTTTTTAAAATTTATTTACTGTGAACAAAAAACACATGCAGTCTCCCAGAGACTTAAAACAAATAATTTTTTTTTTAATCTTTAAAACAACACAGAAATTTCTAGAGTATGAGAGGTTTTCAAAATTGAAAGGATAATCCTTTTGGGCATAAGAAAGCTCATTTTCCATGCAAGGATGCAAACAATAAACCAATACCAACTAATTCCACACTGATTCATAACCTTGAGGCAATCAATGGAGAAATTAAAACCAAATAGCATGAAGAACATCCAATGCCCATTTTTTTTGAATTTAAACAATAACTAACTGATAACTAGAATTCCTCCCTCAGTAAGCATTCCTAGAAAGGATCTGATGAAGAGCCCCAACCTATAGCTCAAGAAATCCTTCTCCTTCCAAAATCCTCAAATCTTTCCTCCAAAATATTTTCCAAAAAAATATATTTTTCTCCAAAAAAATTCCATCCCCAAAATTTCCAAAAGTCTAGGTTATAAGGGAAAGGTTGACCAAAAAATTTCATTTTTGGAATTAAATTTTTTATTTAAAATAATTCAAAAAAATGATTCTTTTAAACTATATCAACAAATTAAATTGTTTTTCAATTCAAAATTGATTTTCTCAATTAATTCAATTTAACCTTTCTATTTCCAAAATGCCAAGAAGATAAAATTAATTCTATTTCAATTAAAATTAAATCTTTCTTTTTCGACAGCATAAACATAATACATTTAATATTTAAATTTAACCATTTAATTGAACTTGCTCCCAATTTAAATCGAGCAATTCAGATTAACGATAAATCACATAAAGAAATCCTGTTTAATTTAGTCCATTAATCTTTAATGCACAAACACATATTTAATCATATTAAATACTAAGGACTAAATAATCAATTTAACCATACACACCAAGCACGCAAACCAAGAAGGTCAACCGGACAGATGACTCACAAACCCAAACAAAAAGGGAATACTGACGACGACCGACGATGCTTACTTGAGCACGACTATGGTCAACTAGGGTCTTACGACCACCTAATCCAACTCTAAGGATTAAAGAGGTACACTCAAACCTGCAAATCTAGGTGAAGACGAACCTCACACTCGTGCGGCGTTGTACCTGAAATCTCCTGCAACCAAGAGTCATACATGCATACATATATAAACTTAATGAAAGCATTAGCCAGATATTAATACCACGAAATAGGAACACTAAACAACTTGCATACAACTAGTGTGAAAACACATTAACAGATATGCACTAAATCAACACATCTGACTATAATCATTATATTATGATAAACTAACGAAGATTAAACCGAGATTAAAAATTGATTAGGGCAGGGGTACTACATTGCACAAAATTGGTTTAGGGAATAGTGAAAATAAAACCCCCTGCTACCATACGGTAGCAGGTACTACCGTCGGTAGTACATGCTACCTTACGGTAGCAGGTGCTACCGTCGGTAGCATTGCTACCGCACGGTAGTAGGTACTACCGTAGGTAGCCTTCTACCTTACGGCAGCTGTACTACCATCGGTAGTTGCTACTAACATTTTTTTTAATTTTTATATTATATATTTTTTTAATAATTTTTTTAAAAGAAAATCTCCATAACCTAAAATCAATAAATTTTATTTCCTATTAAATATCAATAACTTAATAATATTAAATTTCAATAACCTAAGAAAATATTAAATTTTATTTCCAATAAAATTTATTTCTAGGGAATCTAATTAATACAGATTTTCCCATACACTTAATAAACTACTAGATTTAATTCCCAAATAATTTTACAACTAAATATACAGAGATGCACAAATATACATAAGGAACAACCATAGCAAAATATCGAATCCAATACCAAACCAAAGGACATTTTCTCTGGCAAAACCCGTTTCTCCCAAATCTTGCAATTTCCATGCACAGTACATCTTGGCAAAATTTGCTAGAATAACTTTTCCCAAAATTTTCTCAAAATTTTAATCTACAAACACCCAGGAAACAACTTCTTTCCATAAACTAGAAACTAATTTCAGAAATGGACTTTAGCCAAGAACAAGAAATAACCAGAAAGAATTTTGGATTTGACAAATATTTTAACACACACATCATTCAGACAAAGGGAAGAAATAAAAATATTTTCTTTTAAAACAAACAATCAAAAGAAGCCACCCAACTTGGTATAGCTTTCCTGGAAGAAATTTGTAGGAGAGAATCAATCCTTCAACAAGCTTCCAAATAATTTCTCTTCACCTAAATCCCTGACTATTTCCCGTGCCTCCCAAAATAAAAGACATATTCCCCTTTTTAAACTAAAATTTTAGGTTGAATATATTTTTCCCAAAAAGCCCTAATATTTAATTTTAGTAATAAAAACAATTTTATTTTATTTTCTAATTTTCTAACAAAGGAATAAGTTAACATGCAATAAGTAAAAATCATTTTTTTCTTTTCTTTTCTCATGCAAATTAATTAATTTTCTAGATAAAGAAATTAAAGCAATACTTTAATTCTAATTTATTCTTTTATTCATTCATTTATTATTTTATTTATTTAATTATTTATTTATTTTGTTATTCTTTTATTTAGTTAAAATTCTAGGAAATAATAAATGAAATTAATCTAATTTATTTTTCACTAAAATTTAAATAAAATATATTTCTAATATCATGCAGCTTGCAACTTAATTTAATAAATTCTTTTAATTAATTAAATTTATAATCTCAATGCATAAAATACATAATTCAAAAATACCAACTATGAGATAACTCCATAAATTTAATTAATTAATTAAATCCATTAAAACACACAAACTAAACAAACCCCGAGCAAAGACTCAGAAAAAGTCAAACGACAATACATAAAGGCCAAACAAACTAACAAGACGACCAACTGACGACACTCACAAGAGTGTAACCGAGTAAAATAGGGTCAACTACTACCTCCTCCACTTCCATCGGACAATATAAGGCACACTCAGACCTGTGAAGCCAGGTGGAGACGATACCTCGTACCTACCCGGTACTTGTACCTACAATATCCCGCGTCACCGAACCACACATGCATATATACAATATAGAAAACATGACATGCACACTGATGAAGGAGAATCACGACGTTCCCTGTCTCACTGGAGTGAGTGAAGGAAAATCGTCCCCTTGCATCCAATACACTCGCAGACACAACATATTATTACACATTGCATAGATAAAGTAAAGTGTCAGTACATAGCAATAATCCATAAAATACCATAATTCACAAGTACTGAAATACTGCAAATAAATTATGCATCTCATATCTAGATAAAGCATGAAATAATGTCATATAAGTTTGAATAACACATCATGGTAATGTATCCACTAAAAGTAAACAATAATAAAATATGAGTCTAATAAGTTCAAACGAGTAGGGGTACTACAAGTTGATTAAATCATTAGTTCAAAACTATTGGTGCAATTTAAAATTAAGGGTGTTAATATCTATTTATAAAATAAGAATTTAATTTAATATAAATAGGATTAATTTTTATACAAGAGAACATAACAACCAACCAATCAAATCAATGGTAAATTTACTATAATTGATTTTTATTTATTTTTCTAAATTTATGTTTATCAACAAAAAAGATTACTTAATATTTATGTTAAATAAAAATTGCCTCACAAAAATGTTATCTTAAATACCCTGTTAAAATTAAATTTAAATATGAAGGAAATAATTTCTTTTTTATTTTAACGAATAAACAAATTAAGGAAGCAATCTCAACCCTTATATTAGATTAATCTTAGCCCTTAGATGCAGAGTTCATCCACAACCCTAAAATCTTTATACCGATACTAAAATTTAGGGCTTTTCTTCCATTTCATTGTCGTGAATCTTGTAGGAAGAATGGAGAAGAAGAATGCATACAAAAGACTTCTACAAAATCTACCATGCATATCTATGAGTTTGCAAAGCCATCAATCAACTTCATATTTGAATAAATCCTTCTTAACATGATAATTATTTTCACTCTTATTTGTCAGTTCATATATGCAAATTATGTAGATTTTGAAAACCCTTTTGCAAGGATTGAATGGAACCTCTCTGGAGGCTGTACAAAGCTCCTCTGGGGCTGCAATCTTTCACATGAAGTCTTGATTTTTTTTTAATTTATTTATCTAATGGTTTTCTTTTATTAAATTGTATTTTATATTTTATATTTTACTAATTTATTTAATATTGCTATAATCACTGTTATTGATTATCATATCATAAGCGAATGGCAATAAAAATTAAATTTTGTGCATATCTAATATTGTTTTCATATACATATACATGTGTATCTTTTCAGCAACATAATGCTAATCAGAGCATTGACTTAATATTAAGATTACTAGAATTAATATAAATATGTTCTTCTTCTTCTAATTATATATATACAAATTCAAATAGATAAATAAATAAATAATTACTTAAACGCTTATGCAGTACACAAATAAAAATAGATGTATAGAATTTCACTTTGATAACGCCCTTTCATTCAAATATAATTTTTTTTTTTTGGGTTCAAAGATTAATTAATCTAAGGGAATAAAAAGTATTAGCTAATCATAGAGTCTTTTTTTCACTTTCAAGTAATATTGCAATATATAAACTATTATGGATGTAAATTAGAAACATAAGAAGTAAAATTTATTATTTTTTTAAGAAAGATGAGAAATGGAACCTATATTATTTAACCCATCCCCTTTCAATTTTTTTTTTCTTTAAAAAAATACTAACTATATTTGAAAACTACATTTAACCTCATTTTTTTTCTTCTATAAATTAATTATTTTTGGCACTAATATTTTAGAATGAATTCATTATTTAATTTTCTCTATAAGAAATTAGAAAAAAAAGAGATTAAATGAAGAGAAGGCTTTTTAATGGAAGATGTGAAATTGATTAATATTCACATTCATTTGCACATTTTGTTTTAAGAAGAGAACTACTAGTTTATTGATGAAAAAAAATTAAGATATACACATCTATTCACACATGCACACATATTTCTTCTATCAATATCTAAAACAAGATGGTACATGCATATAGATTTCCTTATCAAAATTTGAAAAAAAAAGAATGCAAAAAACTCTATATTATGCAAATAAAAATCTCTCCCCTCTTTCCGAATTAAACAATATCAAAATCTTTCTCCCTTAAACTACCTAATTTTTCAAAGAAAAACAACATGCATGCTAATAAAAATCTCATTTCTGGAAGAAAAATATACAAGTATGGAAAGAGGGAACTTGGATCTGCAAGATGAACCAAAATCTTATTGATGAATCGCCCCATGTTCTCCCAACTATCCTTCTTCAATCCTCATATTGTAACCTGACAAGATCTTCTCCAAAACCTCTAAAAATCCTAACTCACACAATACAAAATGTCTACAAAATTCATCTATATTTAACATGATTTGAAAAAAAAACTTTCTTGAGAATTCAAAAGACTACTTAATCACATAAAACAATCAACCCCCCTTTTTCGAACATCTAGTATTCAATAAATAGGAAAAGAGAGTCATTTCCCACTACAAAGAGAATTAATGGATTTAGATATTCTTTTCCAAAGTAATTTCCATGCAAAAGTGGGGGGTGGGGGGGAGTTACATGCATATTAAATTTGAATTTTAAATTCTTTCATGCAAGAAATATTCCTTACAACTCGTCATAGTGGTGGTTACATTGACCATGCAAAATTTGAATTTGAAATTCATTTCTAGAATCTTCTTATTTCTCCTACACCATGTGCTCATTTAGAATATTGAGGAAATAAGTAATTCTCAAGTAAACTATGACCTCACATGCAAGCCAAGTAGTAGTAGCAGCAACAACAACAATAGTAGTAGATAATAATAATAACATGTCATATCAAGGTCCAAAAAGAGGGTTATGACAAAATTATGGCTTGGTCACTATCATACATGAGATCGAATTCTTTGCATAAATATTATACCAAACTAGGTGGTAAGTGAGATTCTAATAAGTTAATAACATTTGATTTTGGGTTCATTTTTAGTCATTTGAGTTACTATTGCCTTAAATGATTACCAAATATATGATTAATGTCTAACTCAATCTCAATAATATGCTTGCTCAATTTGCATACAATCACTTAATCATATTCATATATAGTAGTTATCTAATTATTTATATACATATATATTCATTGCATTCATATACGTATCTATACACAAATATATATGTATACATACATATGTATGTATGTATGTATGTATGAGTAATTGTATGCATATATACACACATATGAATATGGTTAAGTGTTAATAAGCATATATACATATATGTGTGTGTATATGTATAAGAATACATACATACATATGCATACACACAGGTACATAAATACAAGAGACACATGATTATATTTATAATATATATGATATATACATATTTATATTTACAATATGTATGTATATGAATAATTATATAATTATTACAAAGGAAGGAAGGATGGATAGATAGATAAACAAGCAAACATATAAACTAACAAATATAGAGATAGATAGACATAATTATATATGTAGGATATAAGCCTATGAATAATTATATAATTATTATTTATGATAGATAGATGGATCCATTAATGGAATACTTTATATGATTTTTATTTAGAAGATAGATAGATTCATTCTTTTATTTATATAATGTAATCTAATTCACATTATATCAAAATGAAATTGTTAAGAGCTTATGGCTATGACCTAGGCTCAAAGTTAAACTTAAAGATATTAAGATTTCTTATGGGTTTGTTGTTCCATGTTTATGAGTGTTGGGAAAACTTAATCTTTATTAGGTAATTGAAACCTAAACAAAAATCTAATTATTGTAAATATTTATCGCAACAATTGCATGATTGATATTATTTGTAGATTTTTTTCATAATATTGGATACTAAATGAAAATATCTATTAACAATACAACATTCACCATCTCACACTTAAATAAGGCATTGAGGATTATAGTATAGACACCTAAAACTGAATAATGCATTTCTCCATCATTTCTCATCATCACCCCTAAACGACATTAGTTAAATAATTTTAAATTATCTAATTATGCTAACATATTCTTCCTTTTCTTTAATAAAAAAAAAAAATTTAATTATTCAATTTCAAAATTTTCCTCCATTTTCTTCTAAATTAATTAATTAATTTTTTTTTTTAATCCATTAATTATCCATTGTCCTCTATAATAAAATAATTTTAATTATTTAATTATTTTCTTCCTTATTTTCCTCTTGCACATTCGTCCTTATGTATATGTATATGTATACGTACATGTTTGTATATGTGTATATGTATGTATGTATATATGTATACACACACACACATACACATACACATACACATACACATACACATACACATACACATACACATACACATACACATACACATACACATACACATACACATACACATACACATACGCATACACATACTCATACTCATACACACACGCACACGCACGAACACACACACACACATATACATATGTATGTATATGTATACATGTATATATATACATGTATATATACATATTATATGTATGTATACACATATACATATAGTTAATGGGTTGGTTTCGTCCCTACACACACACAAACACACACACACACACACAGAGATATATATATGTGCAGATCTATACATATACATACATACATGCGATGCCCAAACTTTTGGGAAAAAATGCAACAACAATTTTTTTTTTAAATAACACTAAAATAACTATGATCTACATTCACATAGAAGTGATAGCTTAATTAGTTTCACTAAAAGATATCTTAAGTGTAAACTTTAATTAGATCTATAATATGAGCGATTAAATAATTAAATAATTTAAATTTTAACCAAGTGTTATAATCATTCAACTCATCTTAAGTATAATTACTTAGTAAATTATTCTTTTGTTTCTTATAATTACTAAAATCCCACTTCTAATAAAAACTGACTGAATTAGTCCAATAATGCCATTATTTAAATTTTAACCAAGTGTTATAATCATTCAACTCATCTTAAGTATAATTACTTAGTAAATTATTCTTCTGTTTCTTATAATTACTAAAATCCTACTTCTAATAAAAACCGGCTGAATTAGTCCAATAATGCCATTACAACTTCTACGTTAACTAAATCGTGTAGTTATAAATCTTCGACTATAACTATATTAGTATTAATATAATTTCCTTATATTAATATTAATATTAAAGTCATATGTAACTGATTTCCAATCATAAATTAATCATTTAAATATGTTTATATAGGTGAAAATGTAATATATACATATCCAATTTCCTTATATATATATATATATATCACCACAATTTTTTTAATTTTAATGCTCAAAAAACAATACACCCCATAACAACAAATGCTATTATATATATATACACACACACACACACACTTGTATACATATTTAAGATTTCCCTTCTATATGTATACAAATACATACGCATACATATATACTTTTAAAAGAAATGTTAACTCCACTAAAAGATTACAAACCCTAAAATTTCAAATCACTTGCTAGACCCTCTTTTATCTATGCCCTAACTTAATATTAAGTTAGGGCATCCAGTATCTCCTTAACTCCATACTCTTGTTTTCCAGGGCAGACCGAGATTGGGAGGCGACGACGTTTTCCTTTTAGGACATCCGCATTGTATAGGGTTTGTGAGGGGAGGGCGTGGAGATGGTGGTCTGCAACCACCGGTGGGTCACGGTCGCGGCCCACTATGTGGGTTGCAACACACTGTAGTGCCGCTACCCATGGGGGGAGTGGGGTAGAGCCTTTGGCTCCCCCATCCCCTACGTCGTCGGGCTTAAAAATTTATTTCCCCTTTTTTTATATATATATATCATATTTTATTTATTTATATATACATATATACATGTATACATATATGTGTATATATATATATACATATATAGCTATATATATATATGTATGTATATGTATGTATATATATATATATATGTATGTGTATATATATATATATACATATATATATATATATATGTATGTGTATATATATATATACATATATATATATATATATATATGTATATACATATGCATATATATGTATATATACATACATACATATATGTATATATACATATATATGCATATATATGTATATACATATGCATATATATGTATATATATGTGTATATAAATGTGTATATATGTATATGTACACACACACATATATGTATGTATACACACACACATATATATACATATATATGTATATATGTGTGTATATATATGTATATGTATATGTATATACATATATATACATATACATACATATATGTATGTATATGTATATGTATATGTGTATATATATGTGTGTATATACATACATATATGTATGTATATACACACATATATATACACATATACATATACATATACATACATATATGTATGTATATGTATATATATGTATATACATATACATATACATATACATATATGCACACATATATATATACATATATGTATGTATATATATATGTGTGCATATATGTATATGTATATACATATACATACATATGTATGTATATGTATATATATGTATATACATATACATATACATATACATATATGCACACATATATATATACATATATGTATGTATATGTATATATATGTATATACATATACATATACATATACATGTATGTATATATACATACATACACACACACACATATCCGTGTATATATATATATGTGTATGTATGTATATATATATGTATATAGATATACACACACACATATATATATACATGTATATATATATACATGTATATATATGCGTGTGTATATATATGTATGTATATATATGTGTGTATATATATATATGTATATATATGTGTATAGATATGTGTGTATATATATATATGTATATATATGTGTATAGATATGTGTGTATATATGTACATGTATATGTATATATACATGTATATGTATATATATGTATATATATGTGTATATATATGTATGTATATATTTGTATATATATGCATATATATAGATATACACACACACATATATATATATACACACACATATATATATACATATATATACATATGTATGTATATGTATATGTATATACATATACATATACATATACATATGTACAGTTTTATCTTAAATCTTTTTTTTTTATTAGAAGGTTTAAAAGTAGCATATATATACATATATAGACAAATGTCTGTGTATTTACATTATATATATAGGTTTCAGAAGGTGAATATTCTATTATACTAACAGTGAGATATTTTATTTTTAATTTTTAAAAAATGCAAGGTGTATTTTTATTTATATATATATATATCAGGGTTTATGAAAGAATATCTATTTACCCACAGGTTTCTTGGTGGGTAGATGTCAGATTTCCAAGTTCTCCAATGAGCTGGTTTGATTCCCATTCATTATTTATATTTCTTTTGTTTGTTTAATGATGATATAATGTATACAAATAAGAGGTTACAAAAGGGGAAATGGGAAAGAGAGGAGGACTCCCTTCCATGGAGATCCTTTCTCCTTTCCAACCCCAACACTAAATAGGGAGTTTGATTAAATCTGCTCCCATAGTTTTCTCTCTTAAATCCTATTAAAATTTGGTTCTCTAATGTTTACTTTAACATAGTAGCTCTCTAGTTTATATTATTAACTATATGCTGAAATGTAAAACAGTTCATGCGATGTAATCATTGTCTATTGTTTGGTAGAAGCTCTCTCTTCCTAAGCCGTAATTATTCCTTGAAGTCACAACTTACTCTAAGGCTACTAAATGTAAATAGAAATTGAAATAAAATTCTTTCTTTATTTTGCAAAAAACTTTCTAGCAAGATGAAATGTAGAACAATACTTAATTTAAAATTATATTTTAACAAGGACTTATTCCATGCTAACATTCATTTAGTCAATAATGGAGGATGCAGATTTGAAGTACATTTTCCTCTTTCTAAGTTATCAATTGAAATAACCAACTAGGAATGAATCAGACTTTGAGGTAAAATTTGAGTAGTGTAATACTAGCTTAGAAAACATCATAGAATCATTTATTTCCTCATTAACTAAAATCTGGAAAATTTAACTCAACACTATTTAAGGAATAAATCTCTTCCAGCCTTGCTTCCTTTTCAAATAAATATTTCAACAGATATTTAAGATGCATATCTTAACTCCATTTCTTTGCTAATAAACAAATGAACATTATTAGAACAAAACATATTCATTATACACTTAACTTTTGTGTACCCAATAGTAGAATAAAGAAATACTTTGATTTTACTATCACAACGCCTTTCTATAATACAAATAAACAACTTCACTACTAGGTCAACTTTTACATAGCTGGGAACAATAATGCACATGCCGCAATACATGTCAAGGTACATGGAATTAATCATCTCTTTTCTGCAACATAATTTTGTTTCTTCTTCCAACTCCTAATAGCCAAAAAACACAGACCAACAAATAAAATACTTTGAGTTGTGACCATGGAGGCTCACCTCCCAACCTAGGCCTACTAGAGGCCACCCTCAAGCTAGTAGAACCAAGAACCAAATGGGTAACACACTCACTCAAACAAAAATACAAAGGAAAGCATATTTTACAAGAAAACATCTCAACAAAGAACTCCCAATCCAAGGCTTGCACATAGTCACCAAGTGACTCAAAAAAATGGGGTGAAGGTGGACCAAAATCCAAGGGGATATATGCAAATAAACATTACATTCAAATGCCTTCACAAGGCTAAAATAATCCTCCTACTTGGTCTCACACATGACCAAAACATACCTTATGACTCCCAAAGGCTTCAAGCCAAAACTTCCCTTATGACCCCCAAATTTAATACAAAAATCTAGCAGCAAGGATCCTAGATCCATGTTTTATCCCTCTTCCAAGAAGAGAGACTCTACACCCAAATATTGTCCTAAAACCCTTCACCCCAAGACTACTCTTCCCTCCCAAGGCTGAGTTTAGTCTTGACTCCCATGAACATATATACAACAAAGCTCAAATAGAAATCAACATATTACAACTTAAAACAAAGTTCAAGATTTTGAAGCACACTCAACAAACAAACAACAAAACCAAATTTACATACAACAATATTAATGCATCTAAGATATAAAATGAATAACACCAACCTTCTCTCCTGCCAATGGTATATGTGTTGTAGAAAAGCTGCCCAATTCCCTTCTAGTATCCTTAGCCAAATTTACTACTCAAACTTAGTCTCCAAGATTGGAGAGTGGGTGATCAAAATCCCCAAGTTTGAAAATCTTCCCTAAGTAGACTCTCCTCACACTTTCCACTTTCTTGGAAACTAAAAAAGGTGGTTGCAAGATGGGGAAGTGCACCTAAACACCAAAAAAAAGGGAAGGTTGTCTACCCAAGAGTCCATCTTCTTGTAGTTCAATTTTTGTCCATCTTGGAAAACCAACTTTTGAAGTGACTCCACCACCACATGTGAGTGGGCACATGACTCAAAATGTCCCTTACCCATAGGTATATCAAGTGGGCCTTCAAAAGTGACCTAAACTCAACCATAGGAGTTAGTTTGACCCCCCCAAAAACCCACCTAAAGTTTGTCTACGGGTGAAACTTGATTTGACTAAACTAAAGGCTCTCTAACCAAGATATCTTTTGGGACCACAACAAGATATTTGACAATGCATTGAGTTACACACTTTCCCTCCTAAGGACATGTCATTTGCCAACTCACACACATCACAAGTGTCAAGTGACACCATAAAATACACATCACTAAAATACACTTGACATGTCCTTTTTGGGAATACTAACAATAACAATTACAATTATGAACTTACACTCAAGAATCACTATTATGAAATTAAATACATCACATACGAGGTATTGTCTCTCCAAATAGACAACCCTTGGCTTTACTATTTCACATAGGTTTGGCCTTAGTTCTCCATATAATTTCCATGGTCACATGGATTAATTTCCTGCACATCTCATTTCAAACATTAGTAGTCCAAAACCATATGCACATATAAATATATGTAAGGAAATACAAATTAGACACATCGTATTCAATTCACAACATCTCAAAATTTAATCCAAATCAAAGCTCAACATAATTAGAACCCAGTTACTCTTCCCTAGCAACTCCATAAATAACCAATTTCTCAATTGCATCATCATAGAAATCATATAAGGAAAACATCCATAAGGTATGCATAAATGAATCACTACACCAATCTAAGTACTGAAATCAATCGCAATGTGGAATACCAATCTAAGTACTGAAATCAATCGCAATGTGGAATACATCTTATCCACTAGTTTCATGAAGATCATATGTCCAAAGGTCTCATGAACATGATGTATCAAGGTTCTATCTCGGAAGATAAGTCCACAATAGAAATGAAAGATACTCTTATGATGGGTTCGGGATAGGACCCCAAACCCTAAACAGATATAGGATACATAAGCAAATTACTTCTAATTATCTGCAAGGGGTCATCATTCACTCATTTAACCATCTTACATAGTCTGTCATAATAAATCAAGGCATCTTAATGTAGTGTTTCAACCATCCATGTAGGCTATTAATGAGGTAAACCATGGTCAAACTAGGTTAACCAGAGGTTGATCGGGGAGGGGTACTACAATACACACACACATATGTGTGTGTGTGTATGTATATATATGTATATATGTTTATATATGTATGTATATGTATATGTATATGTATATATATACGTATATATATGTATGTATGTATGTATGTATGTATATATGTATATATGTATATATATATACATATGTATGTATATGTATATGTATATATGTATATCTGTATATCTGTATATATGTATATGTATATATATACATATACATATATGTATATATATACATATACATATATACAGATATACAGATATACAGATATACATATATACATATACATATACATATACATATACATATACATATACATATACATATACATATACATATATACATATATATATGTACATATGTATATGTATATGTATATATATGTATATATATGTATATATATGTATATATATGTATATATATGTATATATATGTGTGTATGTATACATATAGATGCATGTATATATGTATGTATATACATTTATATATATATATGTATATACATATATACATGTATATATATATATACATATATATACATATACATATACATATGTACATAAATGTATATACATACATATATACATGTATCTATATGTATACATACACACATATATATACATACATACATATACATACATACATACACACACACACACATATACATACATATACATATACATATACATACATGCATACATACATACACACATATACATATACATATACATATACATATACATATACATATACATATACATATATGTGTATATATATGTGTATGTATGTATATATATGCATGTACGTATGTATAGGCAAATTGCTACCATAGGGGTAGCTCCCATTTCATTAATCAAAGAAAAGTTTACATTGCTTTAGTTACTCATAATGTAAGATGCAAAAGAGACGCCCATTATCACACAAGTAAAACATACACAGAAACACCCATTGAAGGGGGTTCAAATAAGGTTCACCGCAAACATTCTATGTCCCCATGGACACCAAGAAGAGATCTCATGCCATAACCAAAATCCTTCCTACAAATTAGTTCATGCAAGATGTTTTATCATGCTTGATAATAGCGATGAGACCACACCATTGCCCACAATTGTTAGTGATCAAGTGGGTAGATAAGTCCACCGCCGTTTTTGACAGGAAGTCTGCCGCCTGATTGGCTTCCCTATAGATGCATTTGATCATGAAATCACTCAATTTATCCAGTTCATTTTGTATTATTATCACCCAAGGCCCAAATTTCCAATTTTGTATAGTATTTGTCATTATGGTGTTAACCACTAGCATTGAATCGCCCTCAGTATCTACATGATTCAAATTATTCTCTCCGCAACACCTAACACCCTTGTACAAGGCTCTAAACTCATCTTTATTGTTTGTGCCATTGGGAGGTTTGATCGTACCTAATCACAATAAAGACCCGAACTCATCTTTGATGATAAATCCACAACCGGAACTACCAGGGTTAGATCGGGATGCCCCATCAAAATTTAACTTTAATATACCAACGGGGGGCAAATTCTTCTAAAAATAAATAAAAACATTTATTTATTTATTTTTCTACCATGCACATAAAATCATTATTTTTATTTATTTAATTCTATTAGCATCTTTCATGCAGATTTCATTATTCAATTCAACTAACACCCACTTCCAGTCTTCTCATCATTTTTTCTCCATGCATTCAAATCTCTAAATCTGGTTATTGGTTGATCTCCTAAATTTAAATCTTCTATTACCTTGATAAATTCTGGTCATTGATCTATACAATCAATCTTGTCTATTGATCGATATCTAATGATGCCTATAAATTCAACCTCTCTCACCTCATTTGATCCATCTATAATCCTTGAGTATTCATGCAAACTTGTGATCATTGTGATATCTCGAGGTTATTATGATTATAGAGAAATCCACATTCCATCAACTATGAATTCAATAATGGAGCTAAGTAAGGTGCTTGGGTGAAGGTATAATCATTTGTTTTATTCACTATTCCATTCATTTGTTTTATGCTTCATTAAGTGATTTGATCAATTGTAAATTGGGTTTCATTGAATTACCTATTTTGATTATTCATAATTTTTCACTTTCACATTCTATATAAATTCATGAAATTGTGAATAATCAAAATAGGTAATTCAATGGAACACAATTTAGAATCAATAAAACCACTCGATGAAGCATAAGATAAATAAATGAAATTAATAATAAATCAAAACCCTAATATATTCATACAAAAAGCTTGTTTAACTTCATTTGTCTTGATATTTGCTTTATTTTGTTAGTGTATACACATAAAAATGGCTATGAGCAATTAAATAAATATTTTATATTTATTTAATAATTATTCTTCTATTAAATAGTTAATTTGAAAAGATTAATTTATTTAATTAATTTCATGTCCTTCTATTAATTAATTTAATTGAAACATTTTATTAATTAATTAATTTATCCTTTTCTTCTAATCAATCAATTAAATATCTAATATTTAATTATTCCTCTATCTACTATCCTATAGTCTCATTAATTAAATAATTTCTTAATTATTTAATCCCTTTTCCAACTCACCTTCCATCTCCACTTCATCTTTCCTTTGCCAACTCATCCATCATGTGGCTAAATTAATTCAACAAAATAAAATAAAATAAAACATTCATTAGCCACTTATCTCCAACTTCTAAAATAAATGAAATATTGTGTACGTACACATATTTCCTAACCTTTTTCTATATTCTCTCTAACACCCCTATATCTTAGGAGGACTTGAGTCCACTTGTCCTCTCATTCCTACATCTTCTCCAACCATCCTATATCCTCTCAAGTCTTCAACTCAGTCAAGGTGAGATGAGTGACACTTGTCTTCTCCTTCCCCCTTTCTCTCAACCTTCAACTTCTTTCTCATAACCATCCAATTTGCAAGATTCGATCATGACCATTGATCTCTACCACCTAAGCTCATGCACTCAAAAATCTATAAAAAGAGGTCTCCTAAGCCATTTTAAAACTAATAGACTAATATCTAATTATATAGTCATTCTAGGAGTCTTCATCTTACATCGTTGAGTTTGAGTTTGAAGCAATTAGCAATTTTAGAATTTCTTTCATAGCTTAATATCATTTGCATTTGCATATCATAGTATCAGTTAACTATCACTCCATTCTTCATATTCCATCTTGGAAACTACCAATGGTTGTCTGAGAGCAAATCATCTGCAACCAGGAACAATGGAGTTACGACACAATGAGACTTAAATCATGCAGGTAATAATGTTTTTATTTTATATTCATTTCATGTAGTTTCATTGGTTGAGTTTCCTTTGTATTTTGTGAAGCTAATATGTTGCAGGTAGTATTGTGAAGATGAAATTCAAGTCGACACAATTAGCATGATGAAAGTATTCACTAGATACAAGAATGATAATTTATGCTTGATAGATGCTTGATATGAATATGTTTTCTTAATGGTTTCTTGATATGAATAGGACATTATAAATGAGGAATTATATAGAAAAAAAAACAAAAAATAAAATTAGATGTAGGCATCATCTATTCCATATTCGGGGTTTAAAATCTTGTGTTTCTACCTAAGGAAGGAGGCAAGTGACACACCTATATAGGTTATAGGGAACTCAATACTACCATGAGAAATACTAATTCCCTTCTTCCTTTCATTGATCAAGTCCTAGATATATTGGTAATAAAAAGATACTTTTCCTTTTTGAATGATTTCAAAAAATATATTTAGACCATGATTACACTCAAGGAATAAGATAAGACAACATTCATATGTCCTTAGGGTGTGTATTCTTATGTAGTCCTTGGGTTGTGCAATGCCCTTGTTTCTTTTCAATGAGTTTTTTAAAAAACTATAGGGATGGGTTCACAATCTATGGGAACTCATACAAAAAGCCCTTACCAATATAGAAAATATTTTATAATGTTATCAAGACCACAAGAAATGATAAATGTTACAAGATGATGGAGAGAATAGCATTGGGACATTACAACTTACAAGTAGAAATAAAAGTGGACCCTACTAAATTGAAGTCATTACAAAATAAGAGTATGATAGGAGCTTCGTTGGACATGCTAGTTCTTTTGGTGGGTTTATAAGAGAATTTATTAAATTAATAACACCTTAATTTATGTTAATTGCTAAAGATGTTGATTTTGTCTAGACAAATACACTATAGGAAGCCCTCTAAGCTCTCAAAGATTTTTTCATCACAACTCTATTGTTGCATGGATTTAATTGGATAGTTACTTTTTCACATTCATCTTGATGCATTTGATTCAACTATATGTGTTTTCCTCGAACAAAAATATGAACCATTGGAATATGTAATTTACTTTATAAGTAGAAATTTAAAAGTACTTAAACTTAACTACACCATAACAAAAAAAT
The DNA here is from genome assembly GCF_030272615.1 of Cryptomeria japonica. Taxonomy (NCBI): domain Eukaryota; kingdom Viridiplantae; phylum Streptophyta; class Pinopsida; order Cupressales; family Cupressaceae; genus Cryptomeria; species Cryptomeria japonica. The sequence continues at coordinate 353,383,075 of NC_081412.1, read as the reverse complement.
AGTTTCTTGTAGTGGTGTATGTAATTAAAAAATTCCATCACTAGACTATAACTATTTTGGTCACATTGATCATGTAAGAATAAGATATGTGATGAATAGACCAGTTATAAGTAGTAAAATAACATGTTGGTAGAATAAGGTTCAAGATATTACCATCATAGATAAGCCTAGTAAAGATAACATAATTGCATATTTTCTTTCTATAATTCCTTCCAATGAAGACAACCCTATTGTTGATTATTCATTTTCTACTGAAAATTTGTTTACACTAATAATTAGCACCCTATGACCAATGCACACATTACTAATTGTTTGGTAGTAGAGAAGACAAATCCATATTTTTCACCAAATAAAAAGATGAGGACTTTTACATCTTCCAAGCTTGTCATTATGAACCGCATGTGGGGGATTTTGTAACTAAAATGAAACCTCAATGGTGCTAACCATTGGATACTACTTACCTATAACTCACAATTATGGCATTCTATATACACAATAATGTGATAGTTGTTAAAGAATAGAAAAGTCGACAAGATAATATGAAATGACCTTGCAACCACAAACAATATTGAAACCATTTGACAAATTATGGGTATTCGAATCTATGGGCCCCATTGATCCACCATCTAACCAAAATGAATGCATATTGGTGTGCATATACTACTTAACTAAATGGGCTCTAAGAGAAGGCATTAAAACATGCAATAAGTGAAAAAGAAGTAGAATTATTGTATGAGGAGATGTAAATATTATCTATGGAGTTCCAAGAGACATATTTATTGATCAAAACCCATGAATCACGTGCGATTTGATAGTAGCTCTTGTTTACGAGTATTAACTACAACATAATAAGTCTACTTCCTATCATCTGCAATCTAATTACCAAGTTCGGGTCATAAATAAGGAATTAGAAGTCATTCTTACTAAAATAATAGCTTACACCACTGCGATTGGGTAGCATAGCTTTTGGAAGTAGTGTGAGCATACAAAACTACATGGAAGACTACATAGGGTTCACGCCCAGTGAGTTACTCTATGGTAAGAAAGTCGTCCTTATTGAATTTGAACATAAAACTTTGAAGACTACTCTTGAACTTGGTATTATTTCTTTAAAGGTAAAAAGGTAAGGTTCACCTAATTTGATGCATTAGATGAATTAAGGAGGGAATGCATCTATCACATAAAGTTCATACAAGAATAGTGGATATAATGATATGATATATTTATTTGTACTAAGGAATTTTAGCAAGGTGATTGGGTGTGAATCAATTTATAGAGATCATAAGTAAAATCTATAGACACAATGGTTTGGTCTATGTAGTTAGAGGAAGTGTTTCCAAATGGATTTTTTAAGTTAACAACCATTGACCTAGTAGAGTGGTTACATTCTTGTTCATGTGGAGTGCATTTAGAGAGCTTGATGTTTTAAAAGTATTCATGGAGACTTTGAAGATTTATTGTGATGTTTTTACTTCCAAATAGTACATAAGTGGCATATGCTTTTAGAAGCTAGGATTTTTTCTCTCAAAGGTTTTTCCTAAGTTATAGCTTGTGTCATTAATGGTATGTTGTGTAGTGTTTTATATGTGGATTTTGAGTACTTGTTTGCATGATTTTCTTTATTTTCTTTATTTGGGTTATGTGGAAATTGTCATATTAGATGGTTGTAAATTTCCTTTTTTTTGGTATCAAATCCACGATTATGGTGTTGGCAAGAGACACTAAATTGATAATAAGATGTTGTCATTGATGGCAACTTGAGTCAGATACTCAATCCATAGTTCATGATTCATTCATACCGGAAGATTGATTGATGTCTGGTAAGGTTCGATGAGAACAAGTTATCCGATAGTGTACAACATCTGGTTGAATTCATTTGTGTTGCATATTTTATGTTGTGGATCTCAGAGAAGAATTTTGGTCGTGTGATATATATTATTCCAGGTTTATGGCCTCTGGTGTTAAGTTTTGTGTTAGTTGGTATGATTTGGTGGATTGGTTTTTGGCTAGAATGGTGTTCATTAGTAGTAACATGTGAAGATTCTATGTGCAGATCATGTGGAGTAATTTTGGCAGTTGTTTGCATGTCTGAGGTAGTTAAGTCGACATATGGGAAGCGTATGGACATCTATTTTTGGTCTGCCTAGTTGTTTTTGGATCGAATTGAGCTGACTTGGGTAACAAGTTTCATGTTGTGTGTTAAGTGGTCTTTGGGCAGACATGGAATTGATCTAATTTGATGTTGCAGACATATAAGACTGATTGATTTGATCATTTGGGATATAGATGGTGATATGTGAAATGTGTATGAGCGATTGTGCCCAGTTGCACATGCACGGTTGGAAGATTGGTACTCTGGTATAATGCAGAGTATAAGAACAAAGAAGAGTAGCATACAAGAGTGTGATCATGTATTTTATGCTTAACCAGAACTATACTCAAGAATTTGTTGATGCTATTAAATATTTAAAAGTCTCTTGTATCCCTTATAATCATTTTGTAAGGCAATGAGCCTTCCCAGTTGTAGCCCTTATTGTAAACATTGAGCAGTGAGCTCTAGGTAGTGTGCCTGAATGCATGTGCATTCCCCTTATGTAATATTTTTATACTTCTAACAGAGTATATTAATATTGTGGGTTTGAATCCAACCATGGTTTTTCCCTTAACCGGGTTTCCAAGTAAAAATCTTGGCGTTATGGTGTTGCTAATCTTGGCTTTGTGGTTTTGGACTTTGTTTTTATTCATTTGCATTAAGTGGTTGAAAAAATTAGGTTATTAAAGTTACAATTGCTAAACATTGATTCACCCCCCTCTCAGTGTTCCCTTGATTCCAATAATTGGTATCAGAGCCTAGTTCCTCAGAAGGAGCCTAACAGCTTGAGGGAGATCCGGGAAGGTGTTTTAATGGATTCTAGTGGTCTTAGATAACAACTACTTGTTGCACTTGATGATCTTGATCAGTCCAAAGCTAAAGTTCAGGAATTGAAAACAAATGTCAAGGATGTTGAAAGTTTCATTTAGACATTAAAGGAGAAATTGAGTAAGTCCAAGTAAAAGAGAAAGGAGCTTGTTGATCAACTTTAGGAGAAACAAAGTCAAAGCATTGATGAAGAAGCCATGAAGGAAAAGACAGAAGAATGTGATAGACTTGCTAGAGATAATGCACTTCAAAAGAATGAGATGGAAGCCATTGTGATGAAATTGACAAAGGAAATTGAAGAAAGGAAGAAGAATGAGGAAAAGCTTGCTCAATCCTTGAAAGACAAATTTGAAGAATGTTGTAAACTTGAGAATGAGAATGGACAGTTGATAATTAACCCTCAAAATGCTAGATAACATGAGGAAGATCTTGGAAAGAAGGTCCTCAAATATGATCTTGATGTTGCAAATGAGTACAAGGAGAAGTTCTAGATCAACTCAGCTAGACTAGATGAGATGCTTGCAAGTCAGAAGAATCCTAATGATACACAAGGTCTTGGATTTAAGAAAGGTGAAAGTTCCAACTCAGCACAAAAGAATGACAACTCAAGAAAGCCTCTGGTAAGGCAACCTAATGCTCACAAATTCAATGGTAACTATTTTGTTTGTAATAAATTTGATCATATGGCTAGTCAGTGCAGAAATAGGATGATCAATAACGGTTCATCTTTTACCGGTCATTGTTTCAAATGCAATAAGTATAGTCATAAGGCAAATTTATGCAAAAGTATGATAAATAACTTTCAAAATAGGAGAAATGTCAGATGTTATGCATGTGGTAGGTTTGGACATGTTGCTAATCAATGCAGATCAAGGGGAAGCCAGATAAATTTTAGACCTATGCAAGGAAATGTTCTTTGCCATGCTTTCAACAAATCTGGTCACATTGCTAAGTATTACAGAAGTAGAAATATGAATAAGAGAGGCCCGAAAGACAAGAAAAAAATGTGAAGGCTGATGAGAAGGGTAAAGCAAAATTTGAGGAGATCAGAGATCAGATGAAGAAGACTTGGTTCAAGAAGAGTGATGACAATGCAAGAAATGGGTGTGCGCCTGATTGTGTTGGAACCTAACTAAATCTAAGGCATTCAGCCTAGGGGGAAGCTCTCATGAAAATATTTCAAACCTCCTGTTTGAGATCTGTGCCTGATTCTAGTAGGTTGTAGAGGTATATATGATGTTTCCAGATGTTTATGGTGGATTTATGGAAGAGTTCAAACAGATCTGAAGGTCCACATAAGATATTTTGTGAAATGTAGAGTATCTAAATGAATTAGGGCATAATGCATTTATTACAGTGAAAAGTTAAGTATGCGTGTTGGGTATTTTTGCTGCTAGCATATGTTGTTGTCATTGATGTCAACATATTCCTATGATTTATTGTCCTCCGATGATTGCAAATTGGTTTATTGGGATCATGGTTTGGTGTATGGAGTATTTCTAGTATCATTATATCTTTCTGTATTGTTTTTGGTGATTCAGAAAGCTTAATTGATCATATCATATGATCCGGTTTGCAATTTGTTTTTCTGATCAGTGCTTTACAGAGTTTAGTATTTCCTCTGATATATTCCGGTGTGAGCAGATCTTGAGTTGAGTTTTTGGGAGATTGTTTGGGATTGTCTTGTGTATCTTCGTTTTAGATGGTTCGTGATTTGGTGCTCCACAAGTTATTTTTCTTCATGACAATTGTTGTTGTTTGAGTGTTCTTGAGGTTCAGATGTTGATTGATGAAGATTTGATAAGTGGTGTTGGTACAACTGTTACTGATGATTCTAATGTGCTTGCTGGTGTTTCCTAATTGTGTCCTATTTGTTTTGATGATCCACATTGATCATTGTGCGAGTTCTTGGTGATTTTGTTGAACCGGTGATGTTCTTCATGTTATGCAATATTCCTGGTGGTGTAGCATGTTGCAGTTGATCTTGGCATGATTTCTGGTGGTGTTGCATATTTGGAGATTTGATTTAGGTTCATGTTATATCATGTATATCATTATATTGGTCAGGTGGTCGATCTTTGTATCATGTGATGTAATTTTGTAATTATAAGTTTGAGGGTTTAGCCGACCTTGTTGTCAAGGTTGATGAATTGTATAAATAGTCATGTAATTTAGGTATCAAGGTTGTGTCCGAATTATACGAGAGTGATGTATGTGTGAACAAGGGATCCATCTTTTAGTGTGGTGTATTGATTGGTGTTGCAGAGCAAACATATGTGCTTAACCAAAACTATCATAAGGCATTAGAAGATGTTGTTATTGCAGTCCATTTTATTTTGGATTATTGTCCGAACATTTTGTAAGTCAGTGAGACTTCCTTGTAAGGTAGTGAACCTTCCCTAAGGGTTGTAGCTTTCCGATTTATTGTATCTTGAGTTGTAAGCTCTAGGCAGTGTGCTTGAATGCTGGTGCATTCCCCATTTTAATATTTATATGTACTACTGCATAGTATCATCTTATTGCGGGTAGGTTCCCACCATGGTTTTTCCCTTAACCAAGGTTTCCACGTCAAAATCTTGGTGTTGTGTGTTGTGCTATCAATTTGCTTATTCTTGTTGTTGCTGCAGTTTATCAGATTTTTAATTGTGGTTGAGTTAGTAGATCTGGTGAAAACTGATTCGCCCCCACCCTCTCAATTTTCCTTCATTGTTGTTGCCAACAATTGGTATCAGAGCTAGATCCTTCAGAAGAAGCTTAACCACTTGAGGTGATCTGGGATGGTAACTGGAAGTGGAAGTGTTATCTTTAAGAAGGAAAGTTCAAGATTTGATGGAAGCAACTATGCTATATGGAAGAACTAGATGGAGGTGCACTTGAGATGTCTTAGAGAAGATTACTGGAAGATTACTAAGAATGCCTATTTCGTTCCTCTGAATGGACCGGTTACTCCTAATGAGATCAAAGGAAGCTAACAATAACATTAGAGCTAAGGAAGCATTGCCGAGTGCCCTTATTGATTCAGATATGACTAATGTAATGGGACTTCATACTGCACATGAGATCTAGGAGAAGCTTGAAACCCTGTATGAAGGAGATAAACAATTCAAAGCTTCTTTTGATAAGATCCAGAGTGTGATGATTGTAATAAGAGACATGCTAGTTAGAAACATTGCAACATTTGAACTAAGTGAATTTGGTGAATCACATGGAAAGTCTGAGACAACATTTAGAGCATATGTATCCAGAAGGTAGAAGTGTGACCCTGAAGAATACATAATATCTAGATATGAAAGAGAGAGAAGAGAGATGCAAGAGAAAGAAAGAGAATTGGAGGAGCTTGAAGCATTGATTTCCCGAAGATTGCCTAAGGTAGCTGGTAAGTATGATGGAAAATTGCCTTTGAAATGTTTCTCTTGCAATAAGATATGACATTTTGCTTCTAGATGCCCATAGATAATGTCTCAATATGATAGGCATGATAAATTTGATAAGCATGATAGGAATGATAGATATGAGAAGCATGAGAAGTATGACAAGCCTTACAAGCCTAACCGGAAGTATAAGCATCAAAAGAACTATTATTATGATGTTGATGAAGGTGTTACAGATGAAGAATCAGAAGGAGATGAAGTAGTGTTTATTGCTATCAAAGAAGATGGTCCGATACCTATTGATTCTACAAGCTGCACGATTGAGGATAAATATTTAGTTACTAAAGTTGAAGAGAAAGATGAATGGGTAATTGACAACAGTTGTTCACATCATATGACTGATGATAAAAGCAAATTTGTGAATATGGAAATATATGATGGTGGAATAGTAAGATTTGGAAATGACAAAGCCTGTGTAATCTGTGGTAGAGGTTCTATTTCCTTTGATGGTACACTGATGATGTCTTGTTTGTTGAAGGTTTGAATCATAATATTTTAAGTGTTGGACAGATGGTTGACAAAGGTTTTGATTTACAATTCAAGAATGGTAAATGCAAGATCCTAAATGCCTCTGATATAGAGATTACATCTGGAACTAAGACTAAAGAAACATTAGACAAATTCAAGCTATTCAAAGAAAAGGTTGAGACTAAGACATGATTGAAGGTGAAATGTCTGAGATTTGACGGAGGAGGAGAATTTTGTTCCGGTGAGTTTGATTGATTATGTGAGAAGCATGGGATTAGAAGACAATTATCTGCTCCTAGAACCCCACAAGAGAATGGAGTTGTTGAAAGGAAGAACATGACTATCTTGGATGCTACAAGGACTATGTTGATTAAAGGGAATGTTATGAAGATCTACTGAAGAGAAGTTGTTAGCACTGCTGTTTACACATTCAACCGAGTTCATATAAAAGTTGATATCGGTAAGACTCCTTATGAGCTATGGTTTGGTCATGTTCCTACTGTGAGATACTTCAAATTTTTTGGTAGTATGTGTTATATCAAGAGAGATGAGGATATAGGAAAGTTTGATGCAAGAAGTGATGAAGGAATTTTCTTGGGATATTCAACAAAGAGAAAAGCCTACAGGTGCTACAATAAGAGACTAAGAAAGATAGTGGAAAGTGAAAATGTGAAGGTTGATAAGAACTTTAGAAAAGAAATAAGAGCACGTGGATATGATGATGGTCAACATATTGTTCTGTAATGTGGTAAAAAGTGATGAGATGAGATCAAGTGGAAAGATTTACCCTCCTCAAGAAAGGAGTGAAAGTTTCACAAAGGATTCCCTTCAACTTCTCACACACATTACATTTAAAAGAGGGGGTTGAATTCACTAGATCCAATCTCAATGGAAAGAGATTGAATGCTAAGTGAATTGTAGGGAGTTTGCAATAAATTTGGAAAGCAAAGTAACCCTCTTTAAAATAGACAAGTTGAATTAAGCGAATTGAGACTAAGTGTAAAGATGACAAAGAAATAATTATATCTTGAGATAGAGATGCGGGATGAAGCCGTGCACCTAGAATAAGCAGTGAAATGTCAAGACAAAGCTCCCCTACAAATTTGAGCAAAAGTTGCTGAGATTGGGTTGAAAGTGTACTTGGTCCTCCAAAAAATCCACGCACCGAAAAGGGTTTTTCCGTCTATGAAAATGGAGTCTAAACCTACAATTACAGTAGTGCACCTGCAACCTACAAACATAAAAGAGAGGAAATGTTGTTGGGATTAGGGGTTTGCCTTCAGGTCAAACCCTGGTTTGGAATTAACTAAATGATGAAAAATACTTGCAAGTAAATGAAAGGAAACGTCTGAAGTAGGATTAACCTCAAGAGAGTGCAATTGAAATACTGATAGAATTGATTGTTCAAAGAGATATGTAAAATATAATGTCTTGATTGTTGGTAGAGATCTCTTCTTCAATGGTTGAATCCTTGACTTGAATGCAACACCTAGCCTTGAAAGGAGACTTGAGATGGTCAATGGATGCTTGAATGCTTGCACTTATTTGGCTCATGATGAATTTCACTTATCATCGACTCACTTGTTGAACTTATTGAACTCCTGCAAATAGGAGGGGAAAATGCTCCTTATATACTTGCCAATTAGGGGTATTTAGATAATTTTCTGTCTTAGGCTGACATAGGAAAACTTTTTCCCGCTCGCAATTGACAAGCCCAATGTAGGAATAGGTCAAGGGAGCCCCAAAATAGGGCAGGGATAGGGGTGCCACACCCCTATCCTACCCTAATTCAGGATAGGAAGTGAGAGCAGGCAGTGCGGGGTGCAAGAAAATGCAAGTTTTAGGTGGTATGAGCATGTCTCAGGCCGCCAGTTAGGCTTAGGGATTCATCTGCTAATGCGAAGACCCAAATGTAGTCGAAAATTGCAAGGTCACAATTTTTTGATGCTACATTTAGCCCCTACTTTAGCGGGAGTATAAGCGTACGCCAATAGTACCGGTAAAGTACAAGGAAACAAGATTGAAAGACTTTCACCACGTCAAGGAGGCAAGATACACCAAGCCCTGAGTGGACTAAGGATCTTTCGACTTCGATTGAAAAAGTAAAAGGGAAGATCAAGAGGGAGAGAACCATGATTGCAAGTAGCAAGGTTCCCCTCACTATGAGTCATGAAAAAGCAAGGACACCAAAAATTACAAAGCGAAGCCAAGTTCTCTAAGTAACTTAAATTATCAAGAAGGAAAATATTAGCGGAGTGTATGCCCCCATGTTAAAACGATTGCGCACACCTTATTGAGAGTGATTGCTTTAAGGTAGGATACACCAAAGAGAGAAAGAGAGGGAGCACGTTATCGCAAGGATTTAGCCCCCAATAGAGGAATAAACCCAAGGATAATGAACACAAAACACAAAGCATGAGGTGGATTCGCTTTACTTGGGGTCAATATGCTATATGATAACTCATGTATATCATGTATATATGCATAGAATAGTCCTCATTCCCCAAAGAAAGGAAACCACCTTGGAAGAAAGGGAACACGTGTCTTTTGAGTCAACATGAAAGAGACCATAAGAGATCTCAATTCTTTGCATCATCCTCAAGTAGACATCACTAGGGACAACAAAAAAGAAGAACAGGGGTACACATAGAAGAATTATCACAAAAGAGCAAGAAAGGAGAGAGGTAGAGGATCTGCGGTGCTAATACAACTAGTCTAGCATGACATCCACCTCCTGATCTTGCTGATCACTATTTCAGGAAGGCGAGAAACACGCCAAAGGAGAAAAATCGAGCACAACAGATGGAGCTATCACAAGATCCAAACAAGAACTATGCTCATGTGTTAATTCACTTTGTTTGTTTCGAGGAGCTAGGATCAAGGCTTTTAAAAATTCTGCAGATACATGTTTGTCAACATCAACATATTCATATTCACTATCAGAAGCATTAGGAGTTGTATTGCCATCATGAATAACATTTTCACCCATTTCTTCATCAATATGTATAGAAAGAGGAGCTCTAACATGAATAAAAGTAAAACCATCACATGTTTTTCGCAACTTATGATTTGGAGATTTAGGTTGAAGATCTTGCTTAAGAGAAAAGGGAATCATGTCAACTGTTGGTGTTTTGGGAGATTGAATAGTTTGAGAAACAACTTCACGAGCTCTAGCATGACATTTTCATTGGTGATCTATCGCACGATTCCGTCGAGTCTTAGCGGAAGGCTGAGAAGAAGGAGGAATAATTATTGAAGGAGGAATATTTGTTGAAAGAGGAATATTCTCATCTTTGGTAGTTGGAGGTTTAGGTTGGGGTCTCTTAGGTTGAACAAGAGGAGAGGCAGGTCTCTTTTCTCTATAAGAGCAAGGAGGTAGAGCTGCACCATATAAAGGAGGAATATTCAGTGTAGGAAGAAGACCAGGTCCATCATGAGGAGGAGGTACCGGTCTAACCTTAGGAGGGATATTATTGTTCTTCTTAGGAGAAGTCATAGTTTCATCCATAGGAATAGGTTGGGAATCTTCCTTAGGAGGAAGATTAGTTCTATCCGTTAGAGGAAGAACTTCATCTTCAAGAATAGTGGGAATATCAAGTGTTGGAGTTCTAAGTTGGCTTAAGGATAAGATCATATATTTCTTCCATTTCTAATAAGATTGAAAGAGTGCATCACTTCTTGTTGGAAGATATTGAAATTGTTGAGGCCAAAAGTAATCAATAGGAACACCTGGGCCTCTTTCAATTGGTCGAAATAAGATATGGTTTCAAACACTTATGGATTGGAGAGGCAATAGCCTTCATGGAAGATAGCCAAGGGTAGCCTAATTTCACACAGAATTGTTCAAATGAAGGAATGATAACGAAGTTGACATCTATAGATTTAGTGTGAACCTCAATAGGGAGTGTGATAGAACCAATAGTAGGACAAGCAAATCCATCAAATAATTTAACGACCACATTAGTATCATCATAGATTGCTTTATGCAAATGTAAAGTATAAACATATTCTTTAGTGATGACATTAACCATGCAAGAGGGATCAATAAGCACACCACGACAAGGTTTGTCTTGGATTTTAGCAACTATATATAAAGGGCCATCGGGTGCTCTAATGGTCTCACTAGGGTCAAATGTGATACATGGATCCTTAGGTGCTTCTTGCTTCTCTACCATATTCACTAAATTTGGAGCTGTGGTAGTGAGATTAGAAGGAGAGAAAGAGGTATGTTCAGTCTCAATCATGTTAGAGGTGTGAGAGGGTAAAGGATCAATAAAAATCTTAAGATTTTGATTAGGAGGAGCCACTGATTTGTTTCCCTTGTCATTCACACCTGGTACAAATATAGTATTATTATCAATCAGGTCTTGAATCTTACTTTTTAATGCAAAAAAGTTCTCAGTATCATGACCAGGTTGACAATGAAATTGACAAAAAGAATTATTATCAAAGTAAGGTGAGATGACCTTAGAAGGGTCAACTGGTTTTATTGGAGGGAGTTTGATAACATTTCTTTGTAACAACTGAGATATGATGCTATGCAAAAATTCATTCAAAGGAGTAAATTGTCTTTCTCTTTTGAAATATTTAGAAATAGGAGGAACACCTATTGTAGCATTCACATTGTTGTTGTTGATGGTGTCATTGAATTTGATGAAGCCTTTATTAAGTTTGAACTTCGAAAACAATTGTTGAGCACTCTCACCGTTATCACTCAGAGCCATAGGAGTAGATTACCCCAGTTGACTCACAGTCAGTTGATAATTGTGAAGTGTTGCGCACAACTGTGAAAAGGAAGTAAACTCAGAAAGGAGAAGTTTGTCCCTAATGTCTTTTTGCAAATTAGAAATGAAAACTCTTTGAATATCATTATCAGGCACTAGAAAAGAAATTTGAGAACACAAATGCTTATATCTACCAATGAAATGAGTCACTTTTTCTTTAACACCTTGTTTACAATGCATTAAATCAGTCAAAGTGATTTTAGGACCTATGTTGTTTTTAAATTGTTGAATAAAAGCATTTGCTAATTGTTGAAAAGAAGCAATGGAATAAGAATGAAAAGAGCAACACCATTGTAAAGCCCTATCTCTTAATGTTCTAGTAAACAATTTAGCAAGAAATCTTTGATCATAAGCAAAGTCAGTACACAAAGTTTGGCATGTTTTGACATGTGTTAAAGGATCACTTTTTCCATTATAGAGTTCCAATTGAGGGAATTCAACATGTTTAGGAGGGACAACTCTAACAATATCAAGAGAAAGTGGGCTCGCAACATCAAATGTGGGCACACTAAACTTGGATTGACTCATAGAAGCAATTTGTTGTTGTAATGATGACATAGTTTGGGCAAGGCTATTAATGGTTGCTTCGGTTGAAGAATTTATGTTAGACATGTTTGACTGAGAAGGTGGTGTGATGTTATTGAAAGAAGGCATTGATTGAGAATAAGGTGGTGGAACACTATGGTAATTAGGCATGAGTGATGATTGAGTAGGAAATGGGATACCGAAAAGAGGGATAAAATGATTGGATGAATTGCCCCCTTGTGTCACATTGATTGGTTGAGAGACAATAGGAATACTCATTGAAGGCATAGATAAAGATGGAGGATTTATTGAGGAAGACGGATTTTCCCCGTTACTAATGGTTGTAGGTATGACATTTTGAGTTGATGTAGTCATCATGTTTGAAGTGAAAGTAGGAATACTAATCATTGAAGTGGTCAAAGGAATAGAATGATTGATTTGTGTAGGAGGTTGTGAATAACCTAAGGTTTCAACACAACTCTTTATAGGTATGACATTAGAATCGACAATATGAGCAATACCATACAATATATCAATTCCATTCTTATCACTTTGAATCATGCATTTTCGACCTTCAATTAATGGAAGAGCTTCACTATTAGGATATTCTTGGGACATCCATTGTTGGAAATTGTCAAATTGATTGTCCAATTTTGAAAGTTGATCTATGGAAACTCTAGTCAAATCTTCTTCTTCGTCATTGGAATCATCAATTGGGTAGATTGGGATGCTACTAGGATGGGAAGAATTAGAATTATCCTCATTGAAGAAGTCACCCAAATTAGGCTCCATCTCTCCAAGAGTTAAACCTTGGGAAGCCTTAATTCTAATTCTTCGTCTAATGGGGACAGTATAGGTAGGACTAATAGCTGTAAAACTCATGCACTAAAGGGAAAATTTGAATTTCGAATTTGAATTTTGAATTTTGGGAGCAAAGTTTGCAAAATTGAATAATGCTAAATTCAAGGAAATGATGATTATACAATTTGAACTTTGTGGAAAGGAGAATTGACACAATTTCCAAGATAATTTATGATGAATGAAAAGAAATTAAAATTTAAAATTAGGGCCAATGGGATACCACTTAATTTTAAAATTAAAATTGACAAAATTAGGATTTTTAAAATCAGGGTAGATTATAATTAACCACTTAATTTTAAATGTTTCCTTGAAAGTTGTGTTGTTGAAATTGGGAAATATTTTTGATTTTAGAGGGATCAAAATTTGACAAAATCAACCAATTTTATGGATTTAAGCAATTATATACAGTCATAATAGTCTCCCGAAATTTCAGGAAAAAAGCCGAGGACCGGGTTGAAAGTGTACCTGGTTAGCCCAACTTTTTCAGAAATTTTTAGGGATGAAAGCTACGATGATTTTAGAGCTAACCCCCCAAAATTGGTTGATTTTATCAACTTTAGATACACGAAATTAAGGTTTGAATGCAAAATAGGACCCTATTAGGGTTTTGAAAAAGACAAGAAATTGAATTGCAAATTTGAAAAAGGTGAAACCTAATGGATAGGGCCACCTTGAATGATATTTAGAAAACTGAAATTGATTGAAGTTTTCACAAAATCCAAGTAAATTTGAAAATTAGGGTTTTAGGGCATACCACTGAATTTTAAAATTTTGAATTTTGGAAAAAGGAGGGAAATTGAAAATTTGAATTTTAGGCAAGAAGACAAGTCTTAAAATAGTCCTAAATCTGAAAATTGAATGTGAATCCAATGTTTGCACAAATTCAAGTTGATTATTGAAAATTAGGGTTTTGACAATTAACCACTTAATTTTGTAAATTTGATTTGCAAATTGAAGAAGACAGTGAAAGAATTTAATTTGATAAGCAATGTAATTTTCAGATCTAAGACAATAGATAGCAATTTTTTGCAAAGCACAAGTTCAATTTCAATTTTAACAACTAGGGTTTGATTGAATTAACCACTAAGTTTTGCAAGAAAATTAAACTTGTAAATAAAAAATTTGTAATAATTTTCAATGTCAAGCATGTAAGACGTCGGGTTCACCAAAATGTAATGTGGTAAAAAGTGATGAGAGGATATCAAGTGGAAAGCTTTACCCTCCTCAAGAAAGGAGTGATAGTTTCACAAAGGATTCCCTTCAAATTCTCACGCACATTACATTTAAAAGAGGAGGTTGAATTCACTAGATCCAATCTCAATGGAAAGAGATTGAATGCTAAGTGAATTGTAGGGAGTTTGCAATAAATTTGAAAATAAAAGTAACTCTCTTTTAAAATAGACAAGCTGAATTAAGTGAATTGAGACTAAGTGTAAAGATGACAAAAAAATGATTATATCTTGAGATAGAGATGCGGGATGAAGCTGTGCACTTGGAATTAGCAGTGAAATGTCGAGACGAATCTCCCCTGCAAATTTGAGCAAAATTTGTCGAGACCGGGTTGAAAGTGTACTTGGTCCTCCGAAAAATCCGTGCGCCGAAAAGGGTTTTTCCATTTCTGAAAATGGATTCTAAACCTGCAATTGCAGCTACGCACCTACAACCTACACACAGAAAAAAAAAGAGGAAATGTTGTTGGGATTGTGGGTTTGCCTTTAGGTCAAACCCTGGTTTGGAATTAACCAAATGATAAAAAATACTTGCAAGTAAATGAAAGGAAATGTCTGAAGTAGGATTAACCTCAAGAGAGGATGAAATTGAAATATTGATAGAATTGATTGAAAGGATATGTAGAATAGAATGTCTTAAATGTCGGTAGAGATCTCATCTTCAATGCTTGAATCCTTGACTTGAATGCAACACCTATCCTTGAAAGGAGACTTGAGATGCTCAATGGATGCTTGAATGCTTGTACTTGATTTTGCTCATGATCAATTTTGCTTATCATCAACTCACTTGTTGAACTTATTGAACTCTTGCAAATAGGAGGGGAAAAATGTTCCTTATATACTTGCCAATTAGGGGTATTTAGCTAATTTTTTGCCTTAGGCCGACATAGGAAAACTTTTTCCCGCTCGTAATTGACAAGCCCAATGCAGGAATAGGTCAAGGGAGCCCAAAAATAGGGTAGGGATAGGGGCACCATGTCCCTGTCCTAGAGGGGACAACGATGCCACACCCCTATCCTGTCCTAATTCAGGACAATAAGTGAGAGCAGGCAATGTGGGGTGCAAGAAAATGCAAGTTTCAGGTGGTATGAGCGTGTCTTGGGTCTCCAGTCAGGCTTAGGGATTCATTCGCCAATGCGAAGACCAAAATACGATCAAAAATTGCAAGGTCACAATTTTATGATGCTACATGTTCTAACACTTGTTGAAACTGAAGAAGAATGACCCAATAGAGACAGTTAATCTAGATGTTCCTGCTGCCGGTGGAGAGGTACAAGAACCTGAGAGTTAGAATAATCAGAAGACTCTGAGGTATGTAATATTGAATAACTCTGAAAATTAGATTATTGGAGATAAAAATAAAGGTGTGATGACTAGAAGAAGGCTAGCTGCTGAAGAGGTATGTTTGATTTCCAAAATTGAACCTAAAGATGTTGCCGAGGTTTGCAAAGATGAAAATTGGATAAGGGCTATGGAAGAAGAATTAGATCAGATTGAAAAGAATGACACATTGAATGAAGCTTGTGTCTAGACCTAAAGATAAGAATGTGATTGTTTCTAAATGGGTATTCAGGACAAATTGAATGAAGTCGGTGAAGTTGTCAGAAATAAAGCAAGATTGGTATGCAAAGGACATTAATAGAAAGAAGGGATTGATTATGAGGAGACTTTTCTCTGGTAGCTAGACTTGAAGCTATTAGACTGTTTCTTGCGTATGTTGCCTACAAATATTTCAAGGTATATTAGATGGATGTCAAGTCAACCTTTCTAAATGGTGATCTTGAGGAAGAAGTCTACATTGAGCAACCTAATGGATTTTCATTATTAGATGATGGAGACATGGTATGCAAACTAAAGAAAGCTCTTTATGGATTGAAACAAGTCCCTAGAGCTTGGTATGCTAGATTGGATAAGTATTTGCTGAAATTAGGATTTAATAAAGGTACTGTTGATAGTAATTTGTATTTGAAGATTGAGAATAATAACATCCTGATTGTTGAAGTTTTTGTTGATGATATTATCTTTGGAGGAGATGATAACTTGAGCATGAAGTTTACCGGTGATATGTAGAAATAGTTTGAGATGTCTATGATAGGAGAGATGCAATTTTTCCTAGGTTTGCAGGTTTCACAGACTGGAAAAAGTATCTTTATATCTTAAACTAAATATGTGAAGGAATTGTGTTGGAAGACTCCAAACCGGTTGGAACTCCTATGGTGTCTAGCTACAAATTATCTAAAAATGATGAATCTCTGAAAGCTAATTAGTCTTTGTATAGATCTATGGTTGGTGGATTGTTATATCTTACTCAAACTAGACCAAATATTATGCATGTTGTGTGCATGGCTACTAGATATCAAGCTGATCCAAAAGAGAGTGATGTCACTATTGTAAAGAGGATATTTAGATACTTAAAAGGAACTGTAGATTATGGTTTGTGGTATCCGAGGAATGATGATTTCATGTTGTGTGCTTACATTGATGCTGATTGGGTTGGTGATGTTGATGACTGGAAGAGTACCTCTAGTGGTACTTTATTTTTGGGTAAGAAATTGGTTTCATGGGTGAGTAAGAAACAAGATTTAGTGTCCCTATCTACTGTTGAAGCTGAGTATATTGTTGCTGCTAGAAACTGCACTCAGGTAGTTTGGATGAAGCAAATGTTGAAGGATATCAGAGTTATCTATGATGAGCCTACTATCATATATTGTGACAATTATAGTGCTATTAATATGTCAAAGAACCCAATGCAACATTCAAAGACTAAACATGTGTCAATCAAGTATCATTTCTTGAGAGAAAAAGTCAGTGAAGAGGAAGTGAAGCTAGAGTATGTATCTACAAAGGAACAGATTGCTGATATTTTTACCAAGCCTTTGTCTGCAGATAAATTTGTCTGTTTGAGAGACAAGTTAGGGGTATCTACCCCTCTTGATGAGAACTAGATGCATTGAGTTGCATCAATCCCGTGGACCTCACAGTCTTATCTCTTTGTTCGGATTGATGAGTTGGTGCAGCTACTTTGCTAGAGTAGTCAGTGTGTTTATGAAGGTGAGAATCATGATTTGTTTATCTAAGGGGG
Organism: Cryptomeria japonica; assembly: GCF_030272615.1. NCBI lineage: Eukaryota > Viridiplantae > Streptophyta > Pinopsida > Cupressales > Cupressaceae > Cryptomeria > Cryptomeria japonica. The sequence continues at coordinate 353,365,775 of NC_081412.1, read as the reverse complement.
AGAGTAAGTTTGGTTTTCTATTTTTAAGACCTTTGTCATTGATGTCAAAGGGGGAGAGAAGCATGTGAAAAAATGTTTTATCTACTTGGTCTTAGGGGGATTTTGTTGGAGATGTTTTATTTCTTTGCATTGATTTTTTTTCACATTCATATGTTGCCATCAATGCCAAAGGGGGAGATTGTTGGGTATTGTTGCTGCTAGGATATGTTGTTATCATTGATGTCAACATATTCCTGTGATTTATTGCTCTGGTGATTGCAAATTGGTTTATTGGGAACATGGTTTGGTGTATGAAGTATTTATAGTATCATTATATCTTTCTGTATTGGTTTTGGTGATCCAAAAAGCTTAATTGATCATATCATATGATTTGGTTTACAGTTTGTTTTTCTGATCAGTGCTTTGCAAAGTTCAGTATTTCCTCTGGCATATTTCGATGTGATCAGATCTTGAGATGATTTTTTTGGAGATTTTTTGGGATGGTCTTATATATCTTCATTTCATATGGTTCATGATTTGGTGCTCCACAAGTTATCTTTCTTCGTGACAGTTGCTACTGTTTGAGTGTTCTTGAGGTTCAGATGTTGATCGATGAAGATTTGATAAGTGGTGGTGGTACAACTATTACTACTAATTCTAATGTGGTTGCTGGTGTTTCCTAATTGTGCCCTATTTGTTTTGATGATCCACATTGATCATTGTGCGAGTTCTTGGTGATTTTGCTGAATCGGTGACGTTCTTCATGTTATGCGGTATTCCTGGTGGTGTAGCGTGTTGCAGTTGATCTTGGCATGATTTTCAGTGGTGTTGTGTATTTGTAGATTTGATTTAGGTACATGTTATATCATGTATGTAATTATATTAGTCTGGTGGTTGATCTTTGTATCGTGTGATGTAATTTTGCAATTATGAGTTGAGTGTTTAGCTGACCTTGTTGTCAAGGTTGATGAATTGTATAAATAGTCATGTAATTTAGGTATCAAGGCTGTGTCTGCATTATCAGAGAGTGATGTATGTGTGAACAAGGGATCCATCTTTAGGTGTGGTGTATTGATTGGTGTTGCAAATAAGACATATGTGCTTAACCGACTATGTCATCAGGCATTAGCAGATGCTGTTATTGCAGTTCATTTGATTCCGGATTGTTGTCCAAACATTTTGTCAAGACCAAAATTCAAGAAATACCTCTACAAGTCGATGGACGATGATCCAAATGGGGCATTTTCATTGGTCCCATACAATGTTTTACATGTGGAGTACATTAGGGTTTATAGTCACTATAATATTGAAGAACTTGGGAATGCCCAAATGTTGAAACTCTACACAAATCATATAATTGACGGAATGGGAAATCTAAAACCAAAATTCAAAACGCTCGAGGAAAAGGGTTTCACACAGTTTGTGAATTTTACAGATTTTGATGAACCTAAGTGGGTCTGATATATCTTAAGCAGAATGCATGATGAGTTCTTGTGGCTTGATAAACCTCATAAGATCACCAAGATAGCAATCAAGGTGGTAACCTATTTTAATTCAATTGGTGAGGTACTTGGGCTAAGAAATGTGAAAAACCAAATATTAACGAAGGTGACCGGTTCCCAAATTGACAAGAGGGAAATGACTATCAGTGACATAATCAAATATGATGTCAGATTTGCATCGATGGTGACAAGATACAAAGTCTAACAATCTAGTCGAGACAATTTGGTATCCGGTACAACCATCTATGCTGCCTACCAAATCTTGAAAGAAGATAAGTTGTATGACCTGTGTGAGGTGCTCCAAAGTGATCTTTTGAGAAATTTGAAGAAAATAAAGCAAGACAAGAAGCATGCATTCAAATTCAGCACTTTGATTATCTGTCTATACTTCTACTTCATGAATGAGATTCTAGGAGTAGGAAAGGTTCAATGGGCCTATAACAAGTCGGTGGTTGTGCAGATCAAGGAGACACTTCAGAGTCTAGGAGATTCACAAGCACAAAAATGTATGCTTTGGGGATATTTCAAAACCTTTAAAAGCATGATGCAAAGCAGAGAAAGGATTCCTAAAGAGATAGTTGAGAAGTATCAAGATACTATCTTCTTTATGGTAGACACTAACCAATGTCTTATGGAATGCATTGAGCCAAGGACTTCATGGATAATGCCCATGGGATATGTGGTTGAAGGACATGTACTTGAGGCATATGCTTAGCATCTATGGAGCAAACCGGTGGACAAGTCGTAAGAGAGGTTAGGCACATATAAGGAAAAGATCTAGAGCCCACATTCTCAGTTCAAGCAACCTGAGATACAGAAGAAGGTAAGGAAGGAGGTGGAGCAGCTGGTAGAGAGCTTGGGGATCACCAAAGAGGCAGTGTGAAGAGCCAGAGAGAAGAACATCTTGAAGGATGAAGATATTGTCAAGCCCAAGGGAACCAAACCAAAAACCCCTCCACCTAAGCCAAGATAGACAAGGAATTTTGCACCCTCCTCCGGTACTCATAAACCACCCAATTCACCTAAGCCTCAAGCCCAACCATCCAGTGGAGAAATGAAGAGGAAGAAAGAACAACCATAAGAGTTTATGTGAAAGCCTCTGTAGAAGAAGAAGAAACAAAATCTGATGAAGCGGTAAAAGAAGTAAATAAAAGTGCTACAACTGCCACGGTTGTCAAGAACAAAACCATCTGGTGAGAAGCAGCCTAGAAGGAAGGAAAGAGGTGAAGAAAAACAGTTCGAGATAACACTAAAGAAAGTAAAGGAAGTAATAACTGAACAAGGTAATTTCAAACTACTTTATCAATTCTATGATCTATTGGATGACAATGGGAATAATCATTGGAAGAGGCCACAATTGGATATTTGAATAAGTATAATAGGGCTCTCATTGAGATTGTATCAGTAGTTCCCAAGATCTTATATGATCTCTTAGAACTAAGGAAAGAGACAACATGATTAGAAGAAGAGAGGATAAGGGAGTATATGTTAGTGAAACTTTGTCTGGTAATTGCTAAAGAAGAAATAGATAAAATTCTCAAGAAGAATAAAGAAAATTTTAGAAGCAAATCAAGGGTGAACAGATTAATAATTGGGAAAAATGAGGAAGTTCACAAAGAGACTAAACAAATTTTGAGGGAAATTCTTTTGAAGTATCATTATGAGGTGAAACCTAAGAAATCTCAAGAAGATGTTCAAAAATCTATTCTGGTAGCCCTAGGAATGCCATCCCTAGGAGATAAGACAAAAGTTGATGAACTGGGAGAGCAGATAACCCAACAGGTTGATTGAGATGCTCCGGGAGATGCAGGAGTTGAGGATATTGCAACTGTGGAGGTAGATGTAAGTCAGAAGGAAATTGATGCAGGTGAGGGTACTTAGAACCCTTTGGTGGTAACTATTGAGCTTAAGGAAGAAGCATAGAAGGCAATAGAAACAAAGAAGGGAGCAAAGGAAATAGAAAGCAAGATTGAGCAGATTCTGGTGGCAAGAGACACTGTGGAGGGGAAACATACCATAAGTGATACAAAATTCACCCAAGGCCCCATCAATTCTGACTATCTATCTCCTATTCAGGCGCTCAAATTGGCCGCACTTGTTCAAGCCAAAGCAAGCAAGGACTTATTGAAATCTCATGTTGGCCTTGTATTGTCATTGATGTCAACTGATATGCAAGATGTTGTTACCAATATTGGAGATTGTTGGTGGCATGCAAGTTATTGTTACTAACATTGGAGATTCTTGGCATGTTGATGTCAACTGGTAAGCATGTCAACCGGTAAGCAAGCAAGTATTACAGATTGTTGGCATGTTGATGTCAACCAGTAAGCAAGAAAAGAGACAAACTGAAGGACCCAAATAAGAAGATTAAAGGATGTGAAGTGTTTGCCACTTTGGCAAATTAGTTGAGGTCTCTCACCGGTAAATAATGAAGACTATGGTTTGTAGTTTGACAAGTGCGGTCTGAGATAGCATGTCCTAACCGACAAAACAAAGAAGTGCACGATATAAAGGTTAACCGATTAGTGTATACCGGTAGCATGTTCAGTCGGTGATCGAGTTTGAACCGACATAGTCAAGTGAGTTGGATGTTGACAAAGATGTCATGTGGACTCTAGGTGGCAAACATGCAGTAGTAAGTGAATGGTGCCTCGACGAGGTAGTTGTCGACTAGGTTGGTATTAAATTAAGACTGCAGAAATCATGGATTGATTGTAGAGGATTGCGGCTCAAAGCAAATCGAAAGACATAGATTTAATTCTTTGATATTATGATCGAAGCAGGACATCTGATCATCCTGTTGATCTGGAGAATGAAAAAACTATATCATTTATTTTAATCGACAAAGTAAAGGTCAATGAACATGATCAAGTTTGCTAAATATAGTAAATGTTTATTGGAAGAATAAAAAAGGACAATTATTTTTGTTGAACTGTTGCAGGCTGTCGATTCAAGATGATGAGATCCAATTTGATACAAATCATGGTCGGTGAAGAAAACCCTAAGCGCGTGAAGTTTGATTTTTTGTTTTGGCGGGAAAGCATGTATATAAATATGCAGATCAAAGACTTAAGTTTTTAGAGAGAGGATGCTGAATGATTAATGATAAAGTGTGATTCTACTAGGTGAGGGTTGATCAGTCTGAGCATTGATAGAAAAATATTGAAGTGATTGAGTGTAGGAAGAAGAAATGGTAAGGAAGGTGTAACCGACAAGGGTTAAGGTAACTAGTAAACTGTTACAGAGCATAAGAGTCTATTAAACCGACAGAGACTAAATCGATAAGATAACAACAGTGGGTGAAGGAAAGCAGAGTGAGTGTCAAAAGAGATCTGGCAAGGAAAAAGCTGTGACATATAGGATTCAGACAAAAAGACAAAGGACCGGTAGAGAAGAAGCAATGTGACTGAAAAGAGTTCAATCGATAGAGTGAAAATTTTGCAGGTGTTACAAAACTCATTTGTAACAAAGTGCATATCATTGTATTGTTTTTTTTGTGTCACTATATTTCATTGAGTGGGTGATCAGTGCATGGGTTGGTTCTCCTTGAGTTGGTGCTTATAATAGATTAGGGGTTGGTGTTCATTTGGGTAGGTGCTCATAAATTATTAGGGGTTGGTGTTCCTTAGGTTGGTGCCTTAAAAAATTGTAAACCGTTATTTCATTATGAGGTTGGATTGGAGCAGTAGATCTCCAACAACATTTCTCACCGAGGTTTTTTCCCACATTGGGTTTTCCTTGTATATCTGGTGTTATGTGATGTGCTCTTGTGTGTGGATGCTTGTTAGTGTTTTCATTATCCTACTGGTTGCACACATTGTTTGAAATTGTTTATAATCACTGTTTCACCCCCCTCTCAGTGATATCTTGTGTTCTACAATTGGTATAAGAGCCTTAGGTTCCCTGTTGGTCAAAGCTTTCTCTTCCTTGGGTAGACTATGGTTTAAGAACACAATGGAAAGGAATGAGTCCTCCTCCTCCAAAGCTCCCATGTTTGATGGTACCAACTAGCTTTCTAGAGCAGAAGCATGGAAACCTATCTGTCCTTTCTAGGTTACGATGTTTGGATGTCTGTGAAGAATGGGTATACTGTCCCTAATTCTCCTCCTATAGATTTGGATGATAAGAAGGAGTATGAAAATAATGCCAAGGTCAAACATGCTATTCTTAGTGGATTGTCTGATAATGAGTTTGTTAAGGTTATGCACTGCTCATCCACCAAGGAAACTTGGGATAAGTTGAAGAGATTGTTTGAAGGAGATGTCAAGGTCAAGGAGGCTAAACTGCAAACACTAATAGGTTAGCTTGAAGGCTTGAAGATGAAATATGAAGAAAAGATTGCTGATTATCTTCAAAGAGTTGATGAAATAGTGAACACTATTAGAGGACTTGGAGAGGATATATTTGATGAAGTCATTATCAAAAAGGTACTTAGATCTCTCACATCTAAGTAAATACAAAGGTCTGCAATAGAAGAAGCCAAGGATCTGAAAACCTTTTCAATGGATGAGTTATTTGGTTCCCTAACCGCTTATGAGATGAGAACCACTGGTGAAGGAACTTCAAAGAAAGAGGCTGTGTTCAAGTCCATAAAAAAGGGTAAGGAATAAATTAATCATGGAGAATCTAGTCAAGACTCGGATACAATGGTAGAAAACTTTGTAATGAAGCTTAAAAGAGGATCCGGTAAGTAGAAAGGAAAATTTCCTTTTAAATGTTTTAATTGTGGAAAAATAGGACACTTTTCCTCAAAATGTCCCTATGGTGAGAATGCTAGAGAGGAGCAACAAAGCATCGAGAGACCTTCAGGTAAGGGTAAAAAGAAGAAAGTCTACCGATAAGAAAGAAGAACCTACATGAAGCATAATAGCTTGTATACTTTTGAATATGATGCCACATATGAAGAAAGTGCCTCAGAAAATGACTACTATGAGGATGAAAGAGAAACTAATCTCTTTATGGCACTAGATGAACTGGTTGATGAAGCTAATGAAGAAGAAGACATTGAAGCTGAAGTGGACTTGGAAGGTGAGCTCATGAGTTCTCTTGAGGAGTTGAGTAGAACAAGAAGGGAACTCAAAAAGGTTAAGTGTGCTACTACAAAAGAACAAGATCGTTTGAAGCAATCCCTAGATGAGTCCAAGAAAATAATTTGTGATCTAAAACTCTAGTTGGAAGACGATAAGAGGATATGTGAAGTTACATCCTCCGATTTGATAAAGAAGGAGAAGGAGCAACATAATCTGGAAGAAGAAATTGTAAGGCTCAGAAAGGATCTTGAAAAGAGAAAGAATTAATTAAAGATATGGAGCAAATATGAGAGCAACACTGAAGCCTTGGACAAAATGTTGAGTAATTAGAAGCACTTAAAAGATACTAGAGGTATAGGTTTTGAAGAAGGACAAAGTTCCAACAATAAATGTATATCTAGAAAGGAGATACAGTTTACTTCTTCAAGTGAAATTAAAGAAAAATAAACCTTTACTGTCAGCAAAGGTACTGAGAAGAAGATGTATGTTGAAGCTGCTAGAAATCAGCTTGTGAACTAGAATGCTCAAACTTTGAACTGGAAGGCTCACTCATTGTACCAGAATACAGATTCTAAAGGCAAGGCCAAGGTTCATAATGAAGGGTTCACTAAAGTCAACGATGTGAGAGGAAGACACCCGGTGAGACAAGATTGGTATGTACCCAAATTCCATCGTTACTGTTACCGGTGTAATAAGTTTGGTCATAAAATTGCTGATTGTAGTTTGATGCGTAAGCCCCCTACTAGTGTTGAAAATAGAAACCCGTTTGCTGCACTCCGGGAGATGAATGTTATTTTTTATCAATGTCATGAGTTTGGTCATAGGAGTTATGATTGTAGGAGAAGTCAACCAGTATCCTACAATAGTTTTTCAAGTTCATCTTTCAATGTCAATGTGAAATGTTATCATTGTAAAAATGTTAGCCACATTGCAAAGCATTGCAAACTCAAGACATCTAAGAAAAAGAAGTTAGTATCGGATCAAAAACCAGAAGCAAAACCGGAGTAGAAAATTGCAGCAGACAAGAAGAAGGAAGCCAACCCAGTTTTGGTTGAGAAGAATAAGAATAAAGCAGAATCAAGTCTGATTGTATAGACCACCCTAAACGTAGAAAAAAGAAATTTTTTGGGTTGTAGACAATGGATTTTCCAATCACATGACCAAAGACAAAAAGAAATTCATCAAGTTTGAGGATTGGAATGGAGGTTCAGTGAGGTTTGGAGACAACTCTTCCATCAAGATAAAAGGAAAAGGAACCCCAAACATAGATGGAAAATTGAAGGCTCATGATGTATACTATGTGGAAGGAGTAAAACATAATTTGCTAAGTGTGAGTCAAATGTGTGATAAAGGATACAAATTCACATTTAGCTCTACCAGTTGTCAGATAAGGAAGGAAAGTACTCGATAGATTGTTGTAGAAGGAAAAAAGGCAAATGGAAATCACTTGATTATTATTGTTGTATATGTGGATGATATAATATTTGGAGGAAACAAGGATACCTTGTGTAAAGAGTTTGTTGATCAGATGTAGTCAGAGTTTGAGATGTCAATGCTTGGAGAGCTATCATACTTTCTTGGTTTGTAGATTTCACAACAAGATAAAGGAATATTTATCTCTCAAACCAAGTATGCTAGAGATATATTGAAAAAGTTTTAGATGGAAGACAACAAACCGGTAAGTACCCCCATGGTAACCGGATGCAAGTTGAGCAAGGTTGATGAATCATCGAAAGTGGATCAAACCTTGTATAGGTCTATGATTGGTAGTTTGTTATACCTTACTGTCTCAAGACCGGATATAGTGCAGGCAATATGTATGGTGGCAAGATTTTAAGTTGCACCTAAACAGTCACATATGAATGCAACTAGAAGAATCTTTAGGTACCTTCAAGGAACACTTAATTATGGCTTATGGTATCCAAAGAAAGGAGATTTTGTTGGAATATGTGCAGAACATGTTGACATGACGATATTGTGTTGTCATTGATGTCAATATGTTGAAGAGAGAACTGGTAATATGCTGAAGAGTGAACCGGCAATATGTTGAAGAGTGAACCAGTTTATTGAAGTTAAGCAACTGGCAAAGTGAACCGGTATATGTTATGAACCAGTATAGGTGCAAAAGGTGAAGTGGTACGTTTGTCCAAATGAACCGGTATATGGAATGTTCTCTATCAAGGTTTTATCAAGGTTTAATATGGTATGACTACCGGTTGGTAGTTCCAGCCTCAGGGTTTTCGATTGAAGTGTTTCGAGCCTGTGTGATTTAACTAATGGCATTGTGTGATGAGTTAGCATTGTAATGGAGATCAGATCATGTTGCCACGTTAGCCTCATGCGTGTGAAGGATCTTGCATGAAGGGGATTGTTCCTATCTACCTCGGGAATGTGCAAAGTCCCTGTAAACGGTGAAGAACGCGTAATGGGTTATTGCCTCCAAGAAACGATGAGGAACAAAGGATGGAGAATGTCTTGAGATCTGTTCAAGACCATTGTATTCAAATGCAAAGTGTTCAATGGTCAGGATTGAACCGACTGATTTGCTCAACCTAAATGTCTAGGGTTTAGGGTTTATGCTACCGACCTATCTGTTTCCTATAAGGTCGATGTTGTTTTTCATGTTGAAGTTGTTGGCAAATGTTGTGTGTGTATCTAAGTGCAAAGATACATGATTCTTGCCAGACCAGATACGAGGAGTGATACCTGTAGAGTGTGTATGCAGAAGGAAGGAACTAAAGCGGGTCTACATTGGTATTGAGTGCTATTACCAGATCATTGTAATACTTGTTGATCTCTAATCACTTCAACAGTTGGAAAATTCCTTAACAGGGTAGCTTTAACTAGCTTGCTGTAAATCCTTTAATACGGTGACTAAAAGGCATTGAGTTCATAAAATCCTCTAACAAGGTAACCCTTAAATGGGTGATCCCTAACATGATCGGTTCCTAACAAAACCTATTGTAACAGTCTTTAACCAGACTAGGCTCCTAACAGAGCGGACTTCTAAAGAGTTCAAAAATAGCTTGTGGGTATTCATCCCCACCGTGGTTTTTCCTAGTTGGGTTTCCACGTGAAAAATATGTGTGTCATGTGTGATGCCTTTTTCCTGTGATGCTTTGTTATTTCCTGTTTAAGTGGTGAATCATGTTGATTTAGCAAGTTATTAGATCTCTGATGATAGATTACTTGTTTATGCACAAGGATAATGTGGAAATGAGAGAATATGTTGTGTGGAAAGATAAGTGTTTCCGGTTTATGTCTTTCATAGTTTCATTGTGCTTAACTAGTAGTAATCTGGTTCTGACCACTGTTAGCGATTGCCAGTTAAGTTCACTGTTTGCAGTCAAACCAGTTTAGGAAAAGTTTTTGTGTCTGTACTGATTCACCCCCCCGTCTCAGTACCATTTTGGTACTCACTGTTCATTATTGACTTATCAATTGGTATCAGAGCATCCTCCAGGTCCTCTGTGTGTTGTAAGCCTAACCGCTTGAGGGAAAGATCCTATTGTAATGATGAAGAGGGAAGGTCCAAAGTTCAACAGAGATAATTTCAAAATATGGAAGGACAGAATGAAGATATATATCAGAAGCATGGGTGCTCAACACTGGAGCTATGTTGAGAATGCTTATGTTATTCCTACTGGTACTCTCACCGATGACGAGAAGAGAGAGATCTAGGAGAATGGGCAAGTCATGGAAGCCCTAATTAGCAGCTTATCTGACATTGATTTTATTGATGTCTAGGATAAAGAAAATCCCAAAGAAGTATGGGATACTCTTGAGAATATCTATGGCGGTGATGAGCATGTAAAACAAGCTAAGGAAGAAAGCCTTAGGGGAAAGTTTGAAGACATGCAGATGGTTGAAGGAGAGACCATTCAGCAATATGGAATAAGAATCAAAAATTTGTTGGAGATATCAAGACTGCAGGTGGTAAAATGGAAGATTCTACTGTTGTTAGCAAAGTCTTGAGATCCTTATTACCGGTCTATGCAATAAGGGTTGCTGCTATTCAGGAGTTGAGGTCAATAGACAAAACTAAGGTATCCCTAGACTCCATCATTGCAAAGTTGACAGCCTATGAGCTAAATATTTTTGATGGCTATGTTCAGAAGACTGAATCAACCTTTAGAGCATCTGCTGCTCCATCTAGAAAAGGCAAAGAAGCTAGTACCAGTGGTGAACCAAGACAGAGCAGAGAAATGGATGATGAGGAGATCTTGATGGAATTTGAAGCCCTTCTTGCCAAGAGACTTCCTAAGGGAATCGATAAATACAGAGGTAAGCTCCCTTTGAAATGATTTTCTTGTAACTGGATAGGACAGATTGCTGTAAATTGTCCAAATGGTGATAGCAAGGACAAACCATAAAAGTTTAAGAAGTTCAAAGGAGGAAACCAGAGAAACTGTTTTGTAGCAGTTGATGATGGTGTCACTGATGAGGAATCAAAAGATGAAAAAAATGAGCATATTGTGTTTGTAGCAGTCAAGGAAAATGTGTCAGACAAGAAGGCTCTTGTCTCTCACTTTGACAATTCCAATGAGTGGATTATTGATAGTGGCTATTCTCACCATATGAATGGTGACTGGAGTAAGTTTCTTTCTCTAGAAGAGTATGATGGTGGTGTGGTTCATTTTGGTAATGATGTACCATGTATGGTAAAAGGCAGAGGGTCCATCTCTCTGAATGGAAGAAGCAATGCTGACAATGTGTATTGGGTAGAAGGTCTAAGGCACAACCTTTTGAGTGTTGCTCAACTGAATAATAATGGACTCACTCTGGAATTCAAAAATGGAGTGTGCAAAATCAAAGGAAAGAGTGGTGAACTGATGGCTACCGGTATGCAAACCAAAGGTAATCTATTTCAGCTAAATGCTAATGTCAGTACATGTCTTATGGCTAAGTTTGAAGACAACTGGATATGGCATAGGAGACTCTGCCATGTAAACTTTGACAATATTGTGAAGGTCAGTAAGATCAAGGTAGTTAGAGGATTGTCGGTGCTGAGAAAACCGGAAATTTGTGCAGAGAGTGTCAACTGGGGAAAATGTCTTCCTCAACTTTCAAAGGTAAATCTTTCACTGTAGACAATTTACTTGAGCTTGTGCATACTGATTTGTGTGGTCCTATGAAAACCAGGAGTGCAGGGAGATAGGTATTTTATGATTCTTATAGATGATTGCTCAAGAATGATGTGGGTCACATTCTTGAAGGACAAGTCTGAAGCCTTTGGAAAGTTTAAAGCTTTCAGAGCACTGGTAGAAAAGGAAAGCGGTAGAAGAATCAAATGCCTTAGAATTGATCAAGGAGGGGAATTCACTTCCGGTGAATTCAACAAATATTGTGAAGAGAATGGCATCAAGAGGCAACTGTTCGCTTCCCGGACTCCACAACAGAATGACTTAGCAGAGAGGAACAACCAGACTGTGGTTGAGGCAACTAGAACTATGTTGATCCAAGGAAAGGTTGCTCACACCTTTTGGAGAGAAGCGGTGAGCACTGCAGTCTACACAATGAATCGGGTACTCATCGAGAAAGGAAAGGATAAGACTCCTTATGAGTACTGGACCAGTAAGACACTAGTGGTAAGCTACTTTAGAGTATTTGGTAGCAAATGTTATATCAAGAGAAGTGAACATCAAAGTAAGTTCGATGCAAAATGTGATGAGGGAATATTCCTAGGATACTCCACCAAGAGTAAAGCTCTCAAATGTTTCAATAGTAGGACTCAGAGAATCATTGAAAGCATCAATGTTAGGATTGATGAAAACTCTGAGAAACCTGAAGAAACCGACAGTGAGAATGTAGGAGACGAACCGGTAGTAACCTTCTTGGAACCGATTGTAAATCTGCCCAGTACCAGTAACTGTACTCCTACACCGGTAGATGCTGATGCTGATGAAGATGAGGATGAAGAAGAAAAGCAAGTATAATCTATTAAGAATATACCCAGGTATGTCAAACTCAATCATGATCCAAAGCAAATCATAGGAGACAAAGATGTGAGAATTCTTACAAGAAGAAAGGTCAAACAAAGCTCATGTATGATCTCTAAATTCGAGCCTAAATCATTCAAAGAGGCACATAAAGATGAAGACTGGATCAAGGCAATGGAAGAGGAACTTGACTAGATAGAGAAGAATGGTACATGGTCTTTGGTACCCAGACCAAAGCATAAAAATGTCATTGGAACCAAATGGGTTTTCAGAAACAAGCTGAATGAGGATGGCACAGTGGTAAGGAACAAAGCCAGACTAGTATGTAAAGGATATGCCCAAGAAGAAGGAGAAGACTATGGAGAAACCTTTGCTGCAGTAGTAAGATTGGAAGGAGTTCATATGCTTCTTGCATATGTAGCTTTTAAAGGATTCAAGGTATACCAAATGGATGTGAAATCTGCATTTCTAAATGGAATACTTGAAGAGGAGGTGTATATAGAGCAACTAGATAGGTTTGCCCTATCAAAAGACAGTGACATGGTGTGTAGGCTACATAAAGCCTTGTATGGACTGAAGTAGGCACCTAGAGCATGGTATGAACGCTTGCACTCCCATCTTGTGAAGATTGGATTTGAAAGAACAAGTGAAGATAGCAATATCTACTTGAAATTAGAAGGAGATCAGATTCTGACTTGTGAAGTATTTGTTGATGACATAATCTTTGGTGGAGATGACAAGATGAGTCATGACTTTGTAGATGAGATGAAGAAGGAATTTGAGATGTCACTCATAGGGGAGATTAAGTTCTTCATTGGACTGCAGATTCAGCAAATGAAAGATGGAATCTTTATTACTCAGTCCAAGTATGTCAAAGAGGTGTTGAAGACCTTTGGGATGGAAGACAGTAAACCAGTTGGTACACCAATGGTGACCGGTTGTAAACTATCAAAAGAGGATGACTCAACATTGGTAAATGAGAAGGAATACCGATCAATGATTGGTAAGTTGCATCATGTAGTGCATAGAAAACCAGACATTGCACATGCAGTGGGGATTACCGCTCAGTTTCAAAAAAGCCAAAGAGAATACCACTTGGTAGCAGTCAAGCGAATTATTTGATATCTGAAGGGAACTATTGACTATGGATTATGGTATCCATACAATGATGATTTCAACCTGAAAGTGTTCACAGATGCTGATTGGGCTGGTAATGTGGATGATCGGAAGAGCACAACCGGTGGTGCATTGTTTCTCAGTGGTAGACTGGTCTCATGGATGAGTAAAAAGCAGAGTTGTATCTCTCAATCTATAGCAGAAGCAGAGTATGTTGCAGCTTTTATGAACTGCACCCAGACTATTTGGATGAAGCATGTATTGAATGGATTCAAAGTTCCTGTATTTGAACTGGTAAGTATATTTTGTGACAATACAAGTGCAATTAACATTTCCAAGAATCCAGTTTTACATGCTAGAACCAAGCACTTTGAACTCAAGTATCATTTCTTGAGGGAAAAGCTTCAGAACAAAGAGGTGGCATTGGAACATGTTTCTAGTAAGGAGTAGTTAGTAGACATATTCACCAAGCCTCTATTAAAGGCTACCTTTACCTATCTGAGAGGTGAATTAGGGGCCCTACCCCTTAAGGAGGCAAACTAAAGGTTTGTGCTCCACACCAGTCAGATCTTACTCTACTATATCTTTTCAGGATTGATGTGTTGAAGGATGATACTCCTCAGGGGGAGCAACATAGTGGAATAGGGAAGCTCGTGCCTCCACTTTGGCATTGTTGTCAAAGGGGGAGAAGATGTGAAGCGGAGAAGATACCTGCAGTATTAAGGAGAAGATGTGATGCAAAAATAGAGATATCTTTGTATATTGCCATCAATGCCAAAGGAGGAGATTGTTGGCATATGTGCAGAACATGTTGACATGATGATATTGTGTTGTCATTGATGTCAATATGCTGAAGAGAGAACAAGTAATCTCAAGAGTGAACCGACAATATGTTGAAGAGTGAACCAATTTATTGAAGTTAAGTAACTAGAAAAGTGAACCAGTATATGTTATGAACTGGTATAGGTGCAAAAGGTGAAGTGGTACGTTTGTCCAAATGAACCGGTATATGGAATGTTCTCTATCAAGGTTTTATCAAGGTTTAATATGGTATGACTACCAGTTGGTAGTTCCAGCCTCAGGCTTTCCGGTTGAAGTGTTTCGAGCCTGTGTGATTCAACTGATGGCATTATGTAATGAGTTAGCATTGTAATGGAGATCAGATCATGTTGCCACGTCAGCCTCATGCGCGTGAAGGATCTTGCATGAAGGGGATTGTTCCTATCTACCTCGGGAATGTGCGAAGCCCCTGCAAATGGTGAAGAACGCGTAATGGGTTATCGCCTCCAAGAAACGGTGAAGAACGAATGATGGAGAATGTCTTGAGATCTGTTCAAGACCCTTGTATTCAAATGCAAAGTGTTCAATGGTCAGGACTGAACTGACTGATTTGCTCAACCTAAATGTCTAGGGTTTAGGGTTTATGCTACCGACCTATCTGTTTCCTATAAGGTCGATGTTGTTTTTCATGTTGAAGTTGTTGGCAAATGTTGTGTGTGTATCTAAGTGCAAAGATACGTGATTCTTGCTAGACCAGATAAGAGGAGTGATACATGTAGAGTATGTATGTAGAAGGAAGGAACTAAAGCGGGTCTGCATTGGCATTGGGTGCTATTACCAGATCATTGTAATACCTGTTGATCTCTAATCACTTCAACAATTGGAAAATCCCTTAACAGGGTAGCTTTAACCAGCTTGCTGTAAATCCTTTAACAGAGTGACTCAAAGGCATTGAGTTCATAAAATCCTCTAACAAGGTAACCCTTAACAGGGTTTAACCCTTAACCGGGTATTCTAGCCATCCCTTAACCGGGTGATCCCTAACAGGATCAGTTCCTAACAGAATCTATTGTAACAGTCTTTAACCGGACTAGGCTCCTAATAGAGTGGACTTCTAAAGAGTTCAAAAATAAGTTGTGGGTATTCATCCCCATCGCGGTTTTCCCCAGTTGGGTTTCCATGTGAAAAATATGTGTGTCATGTGTGATGCCTCTTTCCCGTGATGCTTTGTTATTTTCTGTTTAAGCGGTGAATCATGTTGATTTAGCAAGTTATTACATCTCTGATGATAGATTACCTGTTTATGCACAAGGATAATGTGGAAATGAGAGAATGGGTTGTGTGGAAAGATAAGTGTTTCCAGTTTATGTCTTTCACAGTCTCATTGTGCTTAACCAATAACAATCTGGTTTTGATCGCTGTTAGTGATTGCCAGTTAAGTTCACTATTTGCAGTCAAACCGGTTCAGGAAAAGTTTTTGTGTCTATACTGATTCACCCCCCCCTCTCAGTATCGGTTTGGTACTCACTGGTCATCATTGACTTATTAGATTTCACTTTACAGGCCCACATTGATGTTGATTAGGCAAGCTGAATTGATGACTGGAAAAACACAAGTGGTGGAGCATTCTTTTTAGGTAACCGGTTAGTTTCATGGCATAGAAAAAAGCAAGATTTGGTCTCCTTATCTACTGTTGAGGCAAAACATATTGTTGGTCCTACATGTTGTTCTTAGGTGTGATGGATGAAGCAGACCCTCAAGGATATTTAGATAGAAATATTTGACCCTATTTCAATTCGGTGTGATAACTCAAGTGCAATCAACATTTCAAAGAATCTGGTTATACACTCAAGGACAAATCACATTGCCATCAAATACCATTTTCTCAGGGGGAGAAGGTTGCAGAGCAAGAAGTGAAGGTAGAATATGTTCCTACAAGTGAACAAGTTGCTAATATCTTCATAAAACCTCTTCTGGTAAACACATTTGAATATCTAAGACATGAGTAAGGAGTTGTCTCACTAGATTTATCCATTTAAATGTGTATAGAGAACTATGGTTCAGGGGGAGTTCACAACCACACATTTTTGACTCTTGGACCATATGTTGGACACGGGTGGAGATCAGATGTTTGTGTGGCAGTACCAGCTGGTTTGAAACTTTGGGAAGTTGTCTATTCAATTTGTTTATCTACCAAAGTCACCATCAACTTAACCAGGAGAGTAACTTCACATGGGGAGAACTTGATCATCAATCCTCGTTTGTCAGTTTTATAGTTGTCTATTCAATTTGTCTATCTACAAAAGTCACAATTAGCCTGCCGGAGAAAGGGTAGAGTGGTCTGACCTACTAGAAATTGATGTTTGAGCCCTTTGTCCTTATTGTCAAAGGGGGAGAAAGAGCAAGGATTGTGAGCCCAAATTGTGCAAAAAGAGCCCAGATTATGAATAATATGTGTGTTGACATCAATGCCAAAGGGGGAGATTGTTGGCATTGTATTCTCATTGATGTCAATCGGTATGCAAGATGTTGTTACCGGTATTGTAGATTGTTGGCGGCATGCAACTTATTGTAACCATCATTGGAGATTGTTGGCATGTTGATGCCAATCGGTAAGCATGTCAACTGATAAGCAAGCAAGTATTGCAGATTGTTGGCATGTTGATGTCAACCGGTAAGTATTTCAACTGGTAAGAAAGCAAAGAGAAAAACTGAAGGACCCGGATAAGAAGATGAAAGGATGTGAAGTGCTTGCCACTTTGGCAAATCAGTTAAGGTCTGTCACCAATAAATGATGATGACTATGGTTCATGGTTTGGCAAGTGTAGTTCGGGATAGCATGTCCTAACTAGCAAAACAGAGAAGTGCACGATATGAAGGCTAATTGGTTAGTGTATACCAGTACCATGTTTGATCGGTGACCGAGTTTGAACCAACATAGTCAATTGAGTTGGATGCTAATAGAGATGTCACGTGGACTCTAGTTGGCAAACATGTAGTGGTAGGTGAATGGTGCATCGACGAGGTAGTTGCCGACTAGGTCGGTATTAAATGAAGACTGCAGAAATCACAAATCGAGTACAGAGGATTTTGATTCAAAGTAGATCAAAAGGAAAAGATTTTATTCTTTGATATTATGATCGAAGCAGGACATTTGATCGTCTTGCTGATCTGGAGAAGGACATAAATAGATCATTTATTGTAATCGACAAAGTCAAGGTTGATAAACAGATCTAGTTTTCTAAATATTGTAAACGTTTATTGGAAGAATAAAAAAGGACAGAGCTTTTTGTTAAACTGTTGTAGGTTGTCAATTCAAAAAGATGAGATCCGATTTGATATGAATGATGGTCGGTGAATGAAACCCTAAGCACGTGAAGTTTGAGTTTCTATTTTGGCAGGAAAGCATGTATATAAATATGCAGATCAAAGACTTAAAGTTGTTAGAGAGAGGACATTGGATGATTAATGAGAAAGTGTGATTCTTCCAGGTGAGGGTTGATCAATCTGAGCGTTGATAGAAAAATATTGAAGTGACTGAGTGTAGGAAGAAGAACCGGTAAGGAAGGTGTAACCGGCAAGGGTTAAGGTAACCGATAAACTGTTACAGAGCATAACCGTCTGTTAAAATTGCAGAGATTGAACCGATAAGATAACAACAATGAGTGAAGGAAAGTAGAGTGAGTGTTAGAATAGATCCGACAAGGTAGAAGCTGAGACATATAGGATTCAGACAGAAAGAACAAAGGACTGGTAGAGAAGAAGCAGTGTGACTGAAAAGTGTTCAACCGGTAGAGTGAATAGTTTGCAGGTGTTACAAAACTCATTTGTAACAAAGTGCATATCATTGTATTTTTTTTTTGATCTCATTGTATTTCACTGAGTGGGTGCTCAGTGTAGGGGTTGGTGCTAAAAATAGATTAGGGGTTCGTGCTCCTTTGGGTAGGTTCCCATAAGTTGTTAGGGGTTGGTGCTCCTGGGGTTGGTGTCCTAAAACATTGTTAACTGTTATTTCATTGTGAGGCTGGATTGGAGTAGTAGATCTCCAACAACATTTCTCATTGAGGTTTTTTCGCACATTGGGTTTTCCTCATATATCTGGTGTTATGTGATGTGCTCTTATCTGCAGTTGCTTGTTAGTGTTTTCATTATCCTACTGGTTGCACACATTGATTGAATTTTTTTATAATCACTGATTCATCCCCCTCTCAGTGATATCTTGTATTCTACATCTCACACGGAGGACAGTAAGGTGATATCATTGGAAATGGGTGTTCTTGAGAATATTTTACCATCTTTCAAGAATGATTCATCCCACACACCCTCCGGAAAGCAGAAGAGTTTGCTCGATTCAGTTGATTCTCATTTTGAATCATTAGAGAAAGCTGCTTAGGCAAAAGTTCTAAGAAATTTTAATGCTATGAGGATGAAGACAGTTTTGAAAATGATTGAAGGAGATAGAAAAAGTTTGGTCACCTGTATTAAAGGCATTCAAGATGCACTAGCCAAAGGAGGAAGAATCTTCAAGTCATACCTCTTATTGCCTAAGTTCACTATTGAGGTTGACAAGAAGATAAAGGAGTGTGAAGGGCAGCTAGCCAACCTATCTCAATCTTATGATCCTCAGTTTGGTTTTGCAAGCAACAGAGAAAATTAGGTGATATCTCTACTTGATAAAATCAAGAGTCTAAGTTAGGAGAAAGATAGGATTGTAGGAAGAGTGGGAGAGATAAGGAATCTAATCACTCATTAGTTAGACACTTTACTTAGCAATCTGCAGGATGCTCAGAATGCATTGAATAAAAGTGCTTCTACAGATCTTAGGGCTGCAGAGATGCACACATATCTATTCAACGCCCTCATATATATCTTGGAGAATCTGAAGAAGGGATGGGATGACCATATCCAATCATTGAAGAACATTTTTGCAGATATCTTCAAATTTTTGTGAATGTGTAAGGGCTATGTACATATGTAAATAGCAATTCTAATTTCTGGGACCATACCTTTGTCATTGATGTCAAAGGAGGAGAATAGATGAGTGAAAACTGTTGATCTTAGGGGGAGTTATTTGATTCTTTAATTCTTTGGGATCCAATGATTAGATTTTTGGTTGTAGTATATTGTATTTTGGTTTTTGTCCAACACTGGTGCAGGAGCACCTAGGCCAATTGACAAGAGCACCATGGCAATGGTGTAAATGTGGTTTTATGTTTTTGTTTTTTGAGTCTTTTGAAATGTAATAAGGTTTTTTATGACAATTTCAAGTGTGTTTGAGTCATTTTATGGTCATATTTCAAATGTCAAAAAATTGTCAAAGGTTGACAAAAAAGTTGTCATTGCAACTTTCTTATAAAATTGTCATATTGAGCAAAATTGATTAGTTTGGGGTTATTTAATGTTAAAAAGTCAGTTATGGATGTTTTAGGGTTGAGCCAATCTATAAATATATTTTTTTATCGACCATTGGGTTGCTGGTTGGATGTCTTGAAGAAAAATAAATAAATTTTTGAATTTCCCTGCATTTTTACTATTTTTTCTGATGTTGCAGTCTGATCCTTTCAATTTTTAATAGTTTAATTCATCATGTTTTGGTAGTAAACCTATTTGATATTATATATAAATTAACTAAATTCATTTTGGCTTTTGTTTCATCAAATTTGGTTAAGATTTGAGGGAGTTATGGTCATTTTATTGACTGCAACTTTCCAGCTTTCTTTTTTATCAGTCGTGTTGCAGTGAATTGTATGTGTAGGCATGAACTCCAAATTAACTAAATATTATATGGTTGGATAGAGGAATGAGTTATATTTATTTTGGAGTTGGTTTGAGGTCATTTTATTAAGTATCAAGGGAGACGTGAGCAAATTATTGAAAGTGGGTATGAAATTCCAGCAAACAAGGGTTTTGACAAAAAATTGGTGATAAATCTCCATTCCACTGTGGGAAAATTATAAATCTTGCTGAGATGGTAGTTTTAAAAGTCCTTTAAATGTTCCAAATGGTTTTAGAGTGGAACATAAAGTTTTAAGGGAGAAAAATGATGCCCTAGGTGGACTGCCTGTGTGTTTTTGTCCATCTTAACAGTGTTGTGATGAGGGTTCCATGAAATAGGTGAAGATTGATTATTTCAAGTTATTAAAATTGTGAATTGATGTTTTTTATAACATATACTAACCCTTGGAATGTAGTTTTGAATTTTGGGAGTAATCATTTATTAAGTTGCTTTGTGGAAGAGGCCTAATTAGGCCTAGGCTAAACAATAACAACCCCATTTTGTATAAAGTGCCCCAAAATAACCTTGTGATAATTTTTCATATGTTTTGAGTCTACTTAAAGGGTATTTGAAAACCTATGTTTCTTGTGGGTAACTGGTCCATGTCTAGAGTTATGATTAGAAAACCAACAATGAAAGGCTACTAGGAGTTGGGGAAAGTCTATGTGGAAAGTACACAAGTTTGGAACTCTAGTAGTTTGGAGGGTTACCAAGAGTGTATGAATGTTCTTTTTGATTGTTCTAAGACATTTCCAAGGTTGGTTGAATCTTGTGATACACTAATCCATTGGTTGGAGTTGGTAGGCAATGAAGCCTAGGGTTATTGTGAAGAGTAGCTTGGAGTTTGTGAAGGATGGTAAGGAGTGTTGTTTAGGAACCATTCCTTGATGATTCTTTGTTAATTTGAAAGGTTGAAATACGAAAGAGTCTTTGAAAGTAAACTTCATGATATGAGTAATTGTGTTGAATTTATGAAGAGGGTTTGAGCCCATTGCTGTGAAATATGTCTACTTGGTATTGATATGTGTTCATGTTGATGAAATTTGAACCCCACCTTTGCATTAGACACTTAGTCATTTTTCACTAAGTATTGCCATCAATGCCAAAGGGGGAGATTGTTGGAAAGAGACATTGAATTAATGATCAGATGTTGTCATTGATGGTAACTAGAGTCAGATACTCAATTTGTAGTTCATGATTCATTCATACCAAAAGATGGATTAAGGTCCGGTAAGGTCCAATGAGAATAGGTTATCTGATAGTGTACAACATCTGGTTGAATTCATTTGTTTGCATATTTTATATTGCAGATCTTAGAGAAGTATTTTGGTCATGTGATATGCATTATTCCAGGTTTATGGCCTCTGGTGTTAAGTTTTGTATTAGTTGGTATGATCGAGTGGATTGGTTTTTGGCTAGAACAGTGTTTATTAGCAGTAACATGTGGAGATTTTGTGTGCGGATCATGTAGAGTGATTTTGGCGGTTGTTTTCATGTCTGAGGTAGTTAAGCCGACATATGGGAAATATATGGACATCTTGTTTTGGTCCACCTATTTGTTTTTGGATTGGATTGAGTCGACTTGGGTAACAAGTTTCCTGTTGCGTGTTATGCAGTCTTTGGGCTGACATGTAATTGATCTAATTTGATGTTGTAGATATATAAGACCGATTGATTTGATCATTTGGGATATAGATGGTGATATGTGAAATGTGTATGAGCGATTTTGTACAGTTGCACGTGCGCAGTTGGAAGATTGGTGCTCCGATATAATGCAGAGTATCAAAACAGACCAGAGTAGCATAGAAGAGTGTGATCATGTGTTCTGTACTTAACTAGAACTATACTTTGGCATTTGTTGATGCTATTAAATAGTTCAAACTCTCTTGTGTCCCTTACAATCATTTTCTAAGGCAGTGAGCCTTCCGGGTTGTAGCCCTTATTGTAAACATTGAGCAGTGAGCTCTAGGCAATGTGCCTAAATGCATGTGCATTCCCTTTATGTAATATTTTTTATACTTCTAACAGAGTATATTAATGATGCTCTGCAAAATGGAAGGATTAGTTAGGATAACCAAACACAAACAACAAACAAGAAACCAATTGTTAGTGTTAGAAATCACAAGCAAAACACTTTCCTAAGTAAGCATATTAAAAAAGACACTACAAAATAGATAGAAAGCTTAATACATCTAAGAAATGCTACTAAACACCTCCAAATGCTCTCTACCATGTTGGTAGCTTCTCCTTCCTTGTTCCTCTCCTCTCCAAGTTCCAAATAAGTGTAGCTCTCAACAACTTTTTGCACTATGGATGCCTTATGGAGGTTCAAGATTGAATATGATTAATCTATGCTATGCAAGTGTAAACACAAGCTAAAATGAGATGTTATTTAATTAGCTAGTGTTGATTTTAAGACACAAGAGTGAATGTAAATGATTTATGCTAAATGCTCTCTATCTAAAAATGAGTATAAGGTAAATGCATACAAGTTTTCAGGATCTAGATTATGAAGAAATGAGCTCTATTTATAGGAAAAATGGAGCAATGGATGGTTGAGATTGAGTAATCTCAACAAGGGTCAGGATTGAATGGTTTATGATCTATGTGAATACTTTCAACCCAATACCAAGATGACAAGTGTCAACATGAGATGGGTTGAGAGGAGAAGGAAGAATCAGTAAATGCTCCTGAGGGTTAACCTGGGAGGTAAGGTTAAGGTTGAGTTGAATGGATAAATTCATTATTTAAGGAATAATGCTTTTATCCAATGGATAAACTCTTGTGCAAGAGTTAGTGAGGATAACCATGGTCAAAGCAATAAATGCTTGAGGAGACACATGGGTTATATGAGGGTTGAGTTAGGGGTCAAAGTCCCTAACCATGGGGGCAAGTGGATTTAACCATAAATGATCATGTAAGAGCCATTAGTGGTTTAGAAGACTTTAGAGGTTAGCTTGTTGAACACATCAAGCCTTAAATGCTTTTCAAAGACTTTGAAGTCTTTGAGAAGTGACTCCAAGTTGCTTAGGAATGTGACAATAATGAGGGGATGGATTAGGTTAATTAGGAAGGGGTTAGAAGAATCTAGAAGGGGATTAGGATTGCAAGTGGGTTTGGTGGGTGAGGGAAAATAAGATTTTTATTAAAATAAAATTCATTCATTTCAACAAATAGGTGCAACTTGCATTTTTAGGAGAATGCAAGTGGGGATTTATTGATTTAAATAAATGTTTTATTTAATTTATTTAAAAGAGGAAAGGGGGTTAAATGAAATAAATAGGATTTATTCATTCAATTGATTGTGAATTTAGTTTAATGAATGAATTAAAATAAATTGAATAATTTATTTAATTAATAGGAGAATGTTTTAAGATGAATTAATTAAATGTTAATTTAATTTACTGATGGCTAGTGGATTTTTAATCAAATAAATAGCAAATATTCATTTAATTAAAATAGACAGATTTATGTGACTACATTTGCCCCTCTTTGAGACGGTGTGGTTTATTGTGTCGTTTCAAAGAAAGAAAAATAAATGTGAAGAAATATGCCTCATAAAATGTTAATTTAATGGGTGGTATGCCCCCTTGAGAGATGGGTCAAATTTTTTGAAAAATCGGGCGATCTCTCGAAAAAGAATCAAAATTGGCAGGGAGATAGAAGAGAAGAATTTAGCAATACTGGTGAAAGAATGGAAGAAATCAGAGATAAAACAGAGAAATGGGAGACGCTGGAAGTTCACGGGGACCACGATGGTGAGCGGGGTAAAATTAGGTTTAGGGCGAAGGGTATATATGGGGGTGAAGGGGTAAAAACAGGGTCATTTGCATTCATCTCCATAGTGATTTCAGAGCTCTGATAGGGACCGTTTTGAAAGAGCGAGCAACAGTCAAGATACCGGTATAGATAGCAGATCATTGGCTAGAGCGAGTTCGTCGATTCCAGCGGCCAGATGACTACGGACCAGAGGTATGTAAATTTGAAAATTTGTTTTTCATGCATTTTTTATGCCTTTTTTGCGTTGTCCAAGTTTAGTCAAAACAATAGCGCTAAAACTATGTTTTGGCGTTGTTGTCAATTAAACTAGCGCTATTGTGCCGCTATAGCACCATTGCATAGTGGTTTTAGCGCTTTTGCAATTTGTAGCGCATTTGAGTAGTTGCTTTATTGCTTTATTGTTTGAGCGCTATTGTGTCCTTCTTGTAGTGCGATTGGTTTGAAATGGCACTATTGTGTGGTTGGTCTAACACTATTGTTTGGTTAGTGCTAATGTGTAGTTGTTCTAGCGCGATTGTCAACATAGTAACGCTATTGTTTAGCAGAGTAGCACTTTTGTTAGGAAAAATAGATGTCCCAGTGTTTAGAAAAAAAATCTATTGATGCCAATGATGGATGGATGGAGAGGTTAGTTGTTTTGAACCATAGCAACCCTGTTGAGACTTAGGTCATTAGGATAAATGCCTATTGTAGTCTAGGTGTGCCATGATTGCTTACCTGTTGAGACCCGAAGATACTTGATCAAAGTATCTGTTGATAGTCTAGGTTTAAACTTAAGAAAGTTTGAAATAAAACAACTGTTGATGATGGTTGATGTGCGTGTGTAGGAGGAGCTTCATGTCTTACAGATCCGGGAGAGGCATCTAGCCACACAGGTGTTGCGAGATCGATTGACAGAGGCCGAGGTTGATTGCATTGCAATGATAGGCCTATACGATGTGATGTATATGCCCATGATTCAGACAAATCGCGGTTTGATGACAGCATTGGCAGAGCAGTGGTACGTTTCACCTAGCACAGGGGGAGATGACTGTGATACTGGAGGATGTGTGGCGTATCTTGCACATTCCTATTCGAGGAGAGTTGGTGACATATGACCGAGCTTGGGGGACCGCACCAGTGCAATGATTTTTTGATGAGGATGTGTTTATTCACGATGGCTCGATAGCATGGGAGGATATAGCTGACTTATATGAGCCACTACCTGCTGTTTTATCAGGTATTGTTGGGGGTCTGCTATGCCTAGATCGACGATCTCATGGACTGGCCATGGGTTGGGGCCAGGTGATAGAGAAGATGATGACTGAGGGGACCCACTTTGCATGGTTGCCGTGCGTTCTGTCGCACTTATATCAGGAGCTGCATGAGATAGTATACCGAGAGGTGAGATCACTAGGAGTGGGGTTCACTCTACTACATATCTGGGTGTGGGAGCACCTACCTCTGACCTGACCAATGAGTTTGAGATTTAGGGCAGTGGATCAACCCTATGTATATATGTATGGCGGTATGATGAGTCAGCCCCACCTGGGGAAGTTAGAGTGGTGGCGGCGGGCGCTCGACGATTTGGATACAGTGATCTGGAGGCCTTATATTGAGTACGAGCCTTGGGAGGATGATGCAAAGGCCTTGCCTTATGTATTTATGACACGGTACTTGATTGGTAGGACAACCTACAATGTGGAGAGACAGGTACCTGGTAGAGTGCTGAGACAATTTGGACGAAGGCAGGGGTTGCCGAGTGGGTCTAGAGAGTATGCACGGGTGGTATGAGAGAGGTTCCTGTGGGGGCCAATATTACCCTATGATCAGGCTTTAGCAGAGTTTCAGACTCTATAGGCGAGACCATGGCAGATGAGGGTGGGGGTAGTAGATGCAGGTGTTAGTGATGAGTACACACAATATATTGTGGCACATCCTATTCCACACATATCAGATCCAACAGAGCCAATTCCATCCTTTGAGGAGGAGAGGAGACAGATACGGAGGAGGAGAGGAGACAGATACGGAGGAGGAGAGGAGGTCACATAGTGGTAGTAGGAGGACGAGGGAGAGGTGATGGAGGAGGAGGGGATGGACGAGGAGGTGATGGAGGAGGTAGTGATGGAGGAGGAGGAGGTGGGGGTGGTGGTTTTGGAGGGGGTGGTGGATTTGGAGGTGGAGGTGGTGGAGGTGGATGGTTACAATGGAGAGGGAGAGGCGGGCAACCATTGCGACTATCACAGGGACCTTTGATGTAGGGAGGAGTTAGATTAGGTGGCAGGGATATGGGGGAGGGGGAGGCACCTATGGATACAGGAGAGGGAGTCACTAGAGGAGGAGAGGGAGCTACTGGAAAGGAACCTATGGATATGGGGGAGGGAGGAGGATATTTGCGGGATCATATGATATTATTTTTGCAGACGCGGCTAGAGGATATGGAGGCAGAGGTTGCAGCTAGAGATGTTCAGCTGTTTGCCCGGGAGTCAGAGTTGACTATGGTGCTGTGGGAGAGAGATCAGGCGGTTGATAGGGTGATCTAGCTACAGGAGAGAGTTCAAGCCTTGGAGTGAGTACAAGGACATGGTCCATCGACTGATTCACTAGCGAGAGGGTTACGAAGGGCAGGTGAGAGGCTGATTATTGGCGGGGTCTATATGAGCAGGTGGTGCCATCTAGTCGACGGGCACTGAGCTATTCACAAATGTGTCGGGAGAGATCAGAGCGGTCTCAGAGGATGCAGAGCAGTGGTGGTGTGATGGGTCCTCCACGACGAGGTAGTGTAGGTGGTGCAGGGGGGTAGTGGGGGAGCAGGTGGTGATGGTGGTGCAACATCTGATCAGAGTGGCATTTGAGAGAGCATTTATGTATTTTATTACATTGTCATTTTGGACTGTGTCTTGGATGGCTCTTGGTAGCCGATATTTTTGACATCATTGTACTCTGATACATGTATGTTTGTTTGCGAGATGATATGATGTGATATATGAGGAGATCCCATATTTTGTGATGATATGCATGTTGATGATATGTATGGATTTATGCAGGATGATGATCTATGATTGTATGCTTAGATGGATATTTGTACTTGCTATATGTATGTGTTAATGAGATGATTCCTATATGCATGTGATGATGATGATTTTATGATGTTTATATGCATGGTTTTATGAATGTGATGCTAACATGTGGATGTAGATTTATATATGTATGATGTGTTGATGAAATGTTTTACGTATGTAATTCCATGATGATGATGTATGCATAATGATATGATACTAACGATGGTGGTGTGATGGGTCCTCCACGACGAGGTAGTGTAGGTGGTGCAGGGGGGTAGTGGGGGAGCAGGTGGTGATGGTGGTGCAACATCTGATCAGAGTGGCATTTGAGAGAGCATTTATGTATTTTATTACATTGTCATTTTGGACTGTGTCTTGGATGGCTCTTGGTAGCCGATATTTTTGACATCATTGTACTCTGATACATGTATGTTTGTTTGCGAGATGATATGATGTGATATATGAGGAGATCCCATATTTTGTGATGATATGCATGTTGATGATATGTATGGATTTATGCAGGATGATGATCTATGATTGTATGCTTAGATGGATATTTGTACTTGCTATATGTATGTGTTAATGAGATGACTCCTATATGCATGTGATGATGATGATTTTATGATGTTTATATGCATGGTTTTATGAATGTGATGCTAACATGTGGATGTAGATTTATATATGTATGATGTGTTGATGAAATGTTTTACGTATGTAATTCCATGATGATGATGTATGCATAATGATATGATACTAACGATGATATATAGATAGCACTTGTGCCTCTATGTCGATGAGATGATGATATGCAGCCGTGTTTGATGTGCTGAAATACAATGAATTGAATGGTTTATGTAAATGTGTATAGATGGTTAAAATGAATGCAAGATGGATAAACAAATGCAAAGTATAGATGTTTAAGTAATGATTTCTAAATGAATGTATGTGTAAAATGTATAAACCAGTGTTGAGACAAATGGTTTTTGTTATGATTCTAAAATGTTGATAAAACATGATTTAAGTGAAATGATAATGTGATGATAATGCAACTCATGGGTAATGATCAATTGTACCTTAATGCAATTAAAAGGATAATGAATACATTTTAATGAATCCTAAATGAAATCATTTGTAAGATGAAATGAATAAGAATATACTAGATGGATAGATGAATGTACTTAACTAATGGATAGATAAATAAATGTATGCAACTAAGGAAATCTAAATAAATGTATGGTAATCAAATGTAAATAATGGTGAATGATAATGTTAAATGAATGTGCAGTAATGGCTAATAAATGGTAGTAAATGCAATGATGAGAAATTTATACAAATGAATCTAAATGTCGTGATTTTACAATGATGAAATGATACTAATGCCAGTAAATGATAATGAACTATATGTATTCAAATGCAACTAAATGATATTAAATGCCCTGTAATGAACATCTAAAAAATAAAATTAATAAACCTATATGCACGTACATGATAATGAACTTAGGTTTATTTAAATGCAACTAAATGTAATGAAATGATGATGTGTTCATGATATATGAATGCAAGGTTGTTTAGACTTTGCATGATGCACTGAAGATGTATCAGAGAACTCTGTCGTGATAGTATCCAAGACCAATTTGTTTTTCAAATAACTTCTCATATTAAAAACTTGTTCATACTTGCATACAAAACCATGAATATGAATTATGAATGATCAAATGGATGGGTGATATGCAACGAAATGCAATATAAACAGATGAGATGAAATGACGATCCATAGTGCTTTATTTTCATCATTTTTCATGGTAGTATAAATCTTGGATGAGGAAGTAGGAACCAAGGATGGAGCATTGTACCTGCAAACAAGTAGCATAAATAAAGAATAAAGAATATGGACCCTCCATAATGGTTCATACTCATATTGTCGAGGTATACACTGTAGTCAGCAAGCCATAGTGATTCATGATTGTATTTTGCATAAGATCACGTAGCTTAGTGAACTTCCCACGTAGACACCATTAGTACATGCCGCATAACTTCATTGGAATAATTCATAGAAGACATACAAACAATTCTTGGGAACCATCCTGACCACTCTAATCACTTATGGATATCCAGGAGTAGCGTAGGAACCTGATATAAATGAATAAATAACTTATCAAACTTGACCAAGTACTTGATAGCTTAAACAAAATTTTCTTGTCAAAGAAAAATGTTAGCATGTCTTTGTTTTGGTAAGGAAAGATGCATCCGTGTTAAGATAGTTGTGTGTCGGTGTTGAGCATTTTGTTGGTATGATAAGTGGTCATCATTTGAGTATTTCACAATGTTTGTTTGGTATCTTCTTGGATGCATATATACAAAGTGTTGCCATGTTTTTAATTGATTTTTTGATGTTTTCCGATGTTTTTGGATTTTGTGAGTGCTTTTGAATGTTTTTGGTATTTTGTGAGATAGTTTGAATGAAGAATCCAATGAATCACAAGTAATGCAAAATCCACTTCCATAAATAGGTTAAGGGCATTGCCCCTAGTTTTGACATGACTATGAAAAAGCGGGATGCAAGACTCATGAAGTATTATCCTTGACTGCAGATCAATAACAAGCCATGGGTTTGACTGATGGATGTGTGGATGCAATGAATTTGATTGCAACAAGTCTGAAAGACAATGGAGCCATAGCCTATACGAGTGGCACCTTTTTGCTAGGTTTTCACCATCGCACTTACCCAAGGTGCCACCAGAGTGGTTGTTTCACCGTTTGGATGCATGATTTGTCTTTACTATTTTGATTTTTTTTTTTTTTTGTATTTTATTTAGGACATTTATCTGAATGTTTTTGGTGTTTTTTTGATATGTATGGGAGCCTGATGCTTTGTATAGCTTATGTATAAAATTGTTTGAGGTGCATGATTTTGATTGGACCTGCTAGCAGTTCTCCTTTTGAAGTAGCCAACTAATATGCCCCAGACCCAAATACAACAACGATAACATATGGACCCAACTAGTTTGATTCAAATTTTCCCTGATGTTCTTTGTTTGGTTGGTTACAAGGATTATCTCAAAGAACAAGATCACCTACCTCAAATGTACGAGGTCTAACTCGATGATTATAGCTTCTGCTCATGCGCTGCTGATAGGCTTTGAGGTGGTTGTATGCAACTTGTCGTTTCTCATCAAGTAGTTCCAAGTCTTGAAGATGTGATACTCTGTATGCTTCATCATCTATCAGATTATGCAAGGAAACCCATAGAGATGGTATCTCAACCTCAATAGGAAGGATGGCTTCTGCACCATAAACCAATGAGTAGGGAGTTGCACCTGTAGGGGTTCGAATGCTAGTTCGATACGCCCATAGTGCTGGATATAATTGAACATGCCAATCATGATCAACATCATTGATTGTCTTTCTGAGGATTCTCAATATGTTCTTGTTCGATGCTTCATCCTGACCATTGCCTTGTGGGTAATAGGGAGTGGAAAAGTGGTGTTGGATGCGAAACTTCTCACAGAGCTCACAGACATCCTGATTTTTGAAAGGAAGCCCGTTATTTGTGATGATGGACATGGGTACACCATACCGACAGATGATGTAATTAAGGATGAATGAGGTGATCTGCTTGTTGGTGACTTGGGTAAGTGGAACAACTTTGATCCACTTTGTGAAGTATTCATGTGGCAGTTATAATGAATTTGTGGCCCTTGGATGAAGATGGATGGATTTTACCCACAAGGTCAAGTCCCCATTGAAAAAAAGGCCATGGTGTTGTGATTGGTTGGAATTACTGTGCTGGTGCATGTATCAGGTCTCCATGAACTTGGCATTTCTCTCATTTTTTGACAAAATAGTAGGAGTCTTTTTCCATAGACGGCCAATAGTATCCAGCTTGTATGATCTTCTTTGCTAAGGACGAACCACTTGCGTGAGTCCCACAAATTCCTTCATGTATCTCTTCCAAGGACTTTATTATCTCATCCTATTCTAAACATCAAAGGAGAGTACCATCAAGACTGCGTCGGTATAGGGTTTCAACAATGATGGTATATCGAGCGGTTTGGCGAATGAACGTTTTACATTGGTTATTCGATTGGTTAGGAGGAAGTGTATGATCGCGTAGGTAGGTGTAGAACTCACTGTACCATAGGGATTCATAACCGATAAGGCAACATATCATCTTAGATTCGGGGATATCATATGCAGGAATCCAAAGCTGTTCTACCAAGAACTCATAGCGTGTTGAATTCTGTGGAAGATCTAGGAGAGATACAATGGTAGCCATGGTGTCAGCAGCTCGATTCTGATATCTGGGTATCTGCTCAAAGGTGATAGTAGTAAATGATGCCTTTAACCTCTCCACCATTTTCTTGTACGACATGAGTTTGTCATCCTTGGTCTAATATTCATCATTTACTTTTTGGATGACCAGTTGGGAGTCGCCATATATCTGTAGCTCTTTTAATTTCCATTGTATGGCTAGTCTGAGTCCTGTGATCAAGGCCTCATATTCTGCTATGTTGTTTGTTTATGGAAATGTGAGCCTGTAAGACTTCAGGATACTGTCACCTTGAGGTGTGATAAATAGAATGCCTATGTTCGAGCCATGCCTCGTGCATGAACCATCAAAGTATAGTTTCCATGGTTGTGCTGCTATGATCATGAATATCTCTTCATTTGGAAAATTGGAAATGAGAGGATGATCGCTTATGAGGGGTGCATCAGCCAACTGATCTGCAATAACTTGACCTTTGATAGCCTTACGGTCCACATACTCGATGTCAAATTCACTTAGAATCATCACCCATTTAGCCAAGTGACCAGTCAATGCTACTTTGCTGAGTAAGTACTTTAGTGGATCGATATTTGCAATGAGTTGTACTTTATGTGTTAACAAGTAGTGCTTCACTTTAGTGGCTGCCAAGATTACTGCTAGGCAAGCTCGCTCAATAGGGGTGTAATTGAGTTCATAGCCAACCAGTGTGTGAGAGATGTAGTAAGCAACACACTCTTTCCCTTTTTCATTGTGCTATGCCAATAGTATGCCCAATGCTGCATTTGTTGCTGAAATATAGAGTAATAAAGTTCTACTCGGATCTGGTGGGATCAACAATGGTGTATTCATGAGACAATCTTTAAGCATTTGGAATGCTTTTTGGCATCTGACATCCCATTGAAAGTGGATGTTTTTGTGTAACTGGTGTGTAAAGGGGTGACACTTATCTGCCAGTTGTGCAATGAATCTTCAGATGGATTGTAGCCACCCTTGTGATGTCCTTAGCTGACTGATGTTCTTTGGAGGTGGCATGTCCATGATTGCTTTGACTTTTGCTGGGTCAACCTCAATGCCTTTTCTTGAGACAATATATCCTAGAAGCTTCCCGGAGGTTACTCCAAAGACACATTTGTTTGGGTTGAGTCGAACATGATATTGTTATAGTCTATCAAAGATTTTATCTAATATTGCGAGATGACCTTCTCTTGTTAATGATTTTGCCAATAAGTCATCGACATAATCTTCCATTATGGTATGCATCATATCATGAAAGATGGTGGTCATTTCTCTTTGATAGGTCGCCCCTGCATTCTTTAGACCAAAAGGCATTACATTCCAATAGTATGTTCCCCATGGACATGTGAAGGCCGTCTTATGTTGATCCTTTGGTGCAATCTTAATTTGGTTGTAACTTGAAAATCCATCCATGAGAGAAAGCATGGCATGTCCTCCTGTTAGGTCTATGATCATGTCAATGTTTGGTAGGGGGAAGTCATCTTTAGGACATGCCTTGTTTAGATCTCTGAAGTTAGTACAGTTATAAATGCCCCCATTTGGTTTGCTGATAGGTACAATATTGGATATCCAATCTGCGTAATCAATTGGTCGAATAAAACCAACATCTAGGAGTTTCTTAAGTTCTGCTTTTACAAGCACAACTATCTGAGGGTGCATCTTGCGAAGCTTCTGTTTGACAGGCTTAGTTCCTTTTGCTATGGTGAGGTGATGCATGACTAAATTAGGATCAAGACCAAGCATGTCTGCATATGACCATGCAAAGTTGA
This sequence comes from Cryptomeria japonica, assembly GCF_030272615.1. Taxonomy (NCBI): domain Eukaryota; kingdom Viridiplantae; phylum Streptophyta; class Pinopsida; order Cupressales; family Cupressaceae; genus Cryptomeria; species Cryptomeria japonica. The sequence continues at coordinate 353,332,781 of NC_081412.1, read as the reverse complement.
TCTGATGCTTTTGGAAGAATTTGACAAACTTAGGTTGTTCCTCTGGAGTTAAAAGAGATGCCAGGTGTATGTGGTGAGGAGTTTGAGGAGTCCCCACGTTGTATTATTTTGTCTCTTCAATAAGGATTGTGGATCGTTCCTGCTGTGTACTAGAGGGGAGGATGTCAAACCTTTCATCCTTAGGTGCCTCAGAGAGGTTTTCACCCTTGGATACACTCTTTCTTTTTACTTTTGTGGGATCAAATAGTGCCACAGTGTGGTTTTCACTGGAAGATCCATGTTTTATTGTTATATTTTTGTAGCTGAAAGGTTTGGCATCCTCCCCAAAGTATGTTACGCTATTAAGTTCAATGGTGAATCCAAATTTGTGATCCCCGCTTGGTATGTTATTCCGTAGTTCCAAAAAGTCAATGATCACCTCATCATTTTGGAATTGGTCAAGGCATGGGGGATTAGATTGGTTCCATTCTATGAGTTTGAGGTGGATAATGGGCATTACCTCATCGATCAGGTTAAGTTCATAAGATGTGTCAGTGAGGGTCAAGATGTTGTGGTGAAGGTCGTTGATGGTACTCTCCCTGTCAGAATCGGGCGTAGGATGTGACATAGGGTCTATGGAAGGTTTTTCCAGTTCAGGAACCCAAGAGGTTTTAATCTGCGCTTCTCCATAAATAGGGATTTATTTGTGAGGTGGAGGTGGTGATGCATCTTCCTCATCTGAAGTATTGAGATGTACTGAATCAAATTTCCACTCATGTGAGTCGATCTCTGAGTCGCTTTCCAGTATCTGATTACTATACCATACCAGGATATCCTTTGAGTTAAATACCATAGGTGTGATTGGTTGATGTACCATCATAGAGGAAATGATTGGTGCTGTAGGAAGGATTATGGGGATCAGTGAATCCGATATAGGTAGCATCGGTGTTGTTGAATCTGCTGCTTCTGATGGAAATCGGTGTTGTCGATACTGCTGAGGGTTCTGATACTGCTAATGGTGCTATTGATGCAGTTGCTGCTGCTGATGGGGTTGTTGGTTTGATTGGTGGGATGATTGGTGTTGTGGATGTTATTGCTGGGATTTTCAACCGTATTGGAGCAATTGGTGTGATTTGTGGTGCTGTTGATATAATCAAGGGTGACCTCTTTTTGTTTGTAGTAGGCTAATATAGAGGTTTACTGGGTTTCCCTTTGAATCCGAGCTTAGGAAGGATCTCCTTTTGAAAGCCTAATCCAGTGTTATCTTTAGGCTTTAATTTTGGCTGCAGCGGTTCATGTCATCCTTTCTTGCAAGGTCCCAAATCACTTTGACCATCATAACCCATTCTTTGCATAATGAGACGACCTTTTCCATATTGATCTGTGGGAAGCTTAGCTTATGGGATGTCCGTGATGATAGGGTCTTTATAGATCCATTCTGCTAAGTCCTCATCTCCGGTCTCTTCTTCTTGACTCTTTCCAAGGATAAAAGGTGTCAAAGTGCATGCTGGCTTGACTAGTGGCATTTGAAGTAACCTTTGAGGTTTATCATGAGTTCTAGGAGAAGTGGGTAGTTGCCCAACACAAAAGAGTTGGCTGAGATTGTACTCCCCAAGACCTTCCTCTGCCATTTTCATCTTTAGCTTCTCTTTCTTGGGTATAGTGGTGTTTGAACTGGAGAGAGAGGCTAGACTTACATATGATGTGGATGGGATAGCTTCTTTGTTGTTGGGAACGGTAATCTCTGGTTGATGGTTGATATTGTTACAATATGCAAAGGGATTTGCATCACCCAGGATTGTAATTTCCACACTGTTATGAGGGAACTTGAGACATTGGTGGTAGGTGGATGGAACGACTTGTATGGAATGAATCCAAGGTCTTCCTAACAATAAATTATACGACAGAGGAAGGTCCAGAACTTGACATATGATGTGCTTCACCACTGGGCCCACTTAGATTGGTAACATAACTGCTCCTTTGGATGAACGCTCTACATCATCATAAGCTTTTATTGTTATCTTTTTGCGGGGATCCACTGATTCAACTGCAGATCCCAATGTTGTGACTAATTGTAATGTACAGATATTTAAGCCTACTCCATTGTCAATCAAGACTCGCTTGATTCTGTGTTGGTTGATAAATCCTTCAATATGGAGTGAGGCATTATGAGGTTGCTAGAAGGATGTATTGTCACTTTTAGAGAAAGTGAGACATGGTGATGACCTTAGATTTCCAACCATAGCTTGGAATTGATCTGTATTTAGATTTGTAGGGACTGACGCCTCTTAGAGAGCTTGATCCAAGATTGTTTTATGAGATGGGGGTAGGCGCAAAATCTCTAAGATGGAGATAAGTGTGGGCGTCTTATCTAACTGTTCCACAAGGTTGTACTGCTTTGGGATGGAAGTTTTGCCTTGTGGAGCTTCTTTAATGGTGATCTTGTTGCGACGCGTAACAACATTGCAGGTAGAGCTTGGATTTTTGATGGTAATGGTTGCAATTTGTTCATTGGCATCATATAGGTGATTCACAGTGTAATTATAGGCGGCTCGCGTATAATCGGTTGTATCTGTGTTTCGCCCCGAAGTGGAAGGACCCCTTTGATCTTGTGATGGAAGTGGATTATTAAACATAACATGATCATTATTTGTAGTTTTTGGGTCATGTCCTTCAATTTCAATCTCACCTCGATCAATAAGATCTTGAATAAGATCTTTCAATCTATGACAATTGCTTGTTTTATGCCCTTTCTCTTGATGGAATTCACAGTGTTCATTATCCCTCCACCATGAAGGTTTAACCTGAGGTTCATAATTGGATGTCTTTGGTAAGGTCACCAGATTTGAAGAGACCAACTGACGTAACACTATTTCAATAGGTTCCCCTAAGGGAGTGTATGTACGTTTTGGTTTATAATTTTGCTGGCGTTGTCTTGGTTCTTCTTGCGGTATATTGCGTCCTTGATTTTGGGGGGCAACCGTGTTATTTTTAGAAGGGGGGTTTTGCCCCGCAAATTGGACCATAGGCTGTGCACTCTTGATAGTCCTTGCATCTACAACCCCGTCATTGACGATGTTTTTTATTTTTATTCCAGAAGTTAGGTTTATCACTGTTGAATCGCAAGCGAGGGGCATCTTTGGGTTCATTGTATATTTTGATAAGCCCCTTTTTGATGAGGGCCCATTCACATTTTAAACCCTGGGTGATCATGTCATTAAAGGACTCTATGCCTTTCATGTCTAAATCAAATTCCATTTCTTCATTCAAGTTGGAAATAAATATTTCCACTAGCTCTCTTTCAGGTGGCTGAAGGGAACGTCTACTAGACATTTGTCACCATCGTTGCAGGAAAGCTGAAAATAGCTCCCCTGGTTTTTTCTTGGTGTTACATAGATTGGCCATGGTTATATTGCATTCAATGTTATGTGAGTAATGTGCAATAAATTTCTGGATTAGTTCTTTGAATGTCCTAATGCCGCCTGCTAGTCAGGAAAACCATTGCGTGGTTGTCCCTGCCAAACTCTAAGGAAAGAGACACATTAGGTATGTGTCTTCATATGCCACTTCTAGGCAAGCGGAGTGAAATTATCTAACATGATCACGAGGGTCTCCTTTTCCCTGATACTTTTCAAACTTAGGTGTTTCAAACCCTTGTGGAAAAGGTGGTATATGTAGATTCCTATCAAAGGGATAGGGACAAATATCATTAAGTGAAAACTGGTTTGTTTTCACACCACTGTGGAGTTGTTGGGCAAGATTCTCAGCTTGTTGCCGCAACATGTCAATGTCATTTGGAGGAGGAGGAGGTGGGGGATTTCCTTAATGAAGGTTGTATCTGATGTGATCTTGACCTCTTCTATCCTCATTATGACTCTGGTGTTTTGATGCTTGCCTTACTTGTGCTGTATCAAAATCAGAGGGTAGTTTGGCTCCCTCTTGGGCAAGTCTTAAAAAGTGAGCATCAATGTTGCTCCTGAGTATTTCATCAAAAAGTCAATTAAAGAGAGGGTTGTGTTGTGCCCTTTCTATTGCTGCAGGAGTAGGAGTACTTGGATTTTCATCATTTGGGTTTCCTCCAAGGGATTCTTGGAATTCATTGAGATTTTCCTCCTCTTCCTCTTCAATTTCTAGTTGTCTAGACCTTGATCTGGTTTGAGCCATTTTGTTTACAAGTTTTTGTTGAAGTTTGGTGAAAATGATGATGACTTGGTGATGGAATGAGAGATATATGTTTCGTGAAGTGTTTTGCATATGGATCTCTAACACTAAAGGTAGATGTTACCAAAGTTCTTCTATGAATTTCTTGTTGAGTTTGGTTGATAATGTTTGATATGATAAGGTTTAGAGAGGCCTGAGATGTGTTACAGACCCAACTACCTAGTAATAAGAGGATGCACTCATAGACTAGTTTTAACCTGCGTAGAAATGACTCTTAGGATGAGTTTATCCTAGATGTAGAGCCACTCTAAAAAGTGATGTTTTGTATTTGATTCAAGCAATATCAAAAAAAGGAACTTAGGACAAGACCTCTTTATGTTTTGAGAGTTGGAACAGATTGATGATGTGTGTGAATGTGAAAATGGATGGAATGTTAACCTCAATAGAAACTCTGTGTCACAAAAGGGACAAATTCTTCCTCTTCTCTTTCGGGGGTTGGTGGTTCTTCCCTAGCTGAGTTATATGTAATGCAAATGTCTGGAAAGAAGGAAGGATTGATTTTGCCTGCTTTGTTTTTATGATAACTCAAAGCTCTATATTGAGTAAAAGCTCTGCGATTTAAAGACTCTTGATAAAACTCGTTGGATTTTCCTTGAAGATATAGACACATGTGACCTAAGAAGGTTCTATGTGAGACAAAGATTTTTCTATTGAGATAGAAGAATCTCCTTCTTTTTATGAAAGCCTTTGAGCTCAATGGTCTTTTCTTCAAGTTGATATGTTGATGAAGATTCTTCCTTCTCAAAATGTGAAGAATGGTCATATAGTTTGATACTTTGTGTTTGCACTTTGTTTTTGATCTTTGTCAAATGTTGGTGTTTTGAAAATTCTATGTTGGATGAATACTTGTTTTGGAATTTGGTTTTTTGATTTTTTCTTTGACAAGAAAACAAAGCAAGCACACAAACACAAGAATGTTGCCTCAAAAGGCACAAATAAGTGTGGGTCTAAATCAACCCAATCTTTGGACTTTTATGACCCTTTCCTTCCAAATGTTTTTGAGTATGTTTTTCCAAAAAGCCTGAAGTCGACTCAGTTTATTACTGGTCTTGACACAAAACGAAGACACTTCAAACACACTTTATCCCTAAGGTCAAATGGCCAGTTGCGATAATTTCAGCCCACATCTTGATATTTCTTCAACTTTGGTACTACATACCTTATGAATCCCGCCATGGTAGGTAAGGATGTGATATGCTAAGTCTTGCACGAGCATAACAAATAGATGATCCCTATGATGGGAGTCACCACTTTTATCAAGCTATAAGTAGCCTTTCAAAAAGCTATGTTTCTACTCAAGGAAATATGTATGGTGAGTATCTTGGGAGAAAAACCATCTATGCTCTTGCACTAAACTTCTCACAAATATCCTCAATCAATAGAACAGGTGGGCTACTACATAAAGGTGTTTAGTAATTTTTGATGTCTTTGGACATAAGTTCATTCTACAGTGACTCACTTAAGAACCTTGTAACTTGTGGTGGGGCCCATTTGTCCTTTCGACAAGTTACACCGTAGGAACAACTATACCCAAGGCTACAACTTTCGCTCACACCTGATTTCTATAGAGGCTCGAAGGATTTACCATGCGAGGTTGTTCACAAGAGTGATGTGTCTCTTGGCAGGCCTCTCTTAAAAAGATAAACTTTGAGTGTGTTGGTTAACAAATTTGTCCTTCTTAAATACCTTTCAAAAATGACTCCCAAATGCCCAAATTGAAAGACAAAAATAAGAACCAGTAGTCGAGTCACTTGCAATGGTGAGTGCAAGTGCTCTCTGAATTTTGATATGAAGGTACAACTCCCTTCGTTGGATAAAAATGTATATTTTCTGAATATGCTTTTAACCGGAAAGCAAAAAAGGCAACACACATCTGCTCATAGCCATGACATAGATGCGAATAACAAATTTATAATGAAGTGAATGAAGATAAGTAAAACACAGTTTAATTATCCACACTCAAGAAAAAACCATTTCCAATAAATCAAAATGCTCTGGACTCTGATCGAGTCTCTCTCATGCCTCAAAGGACAAGGGGGATCAAAATACCCAGACAAAGAGCTAACATCACATTTCTTCCCAACATACAAATTGTTTCTAAAATCAAAGTTTCAGAATTAAATGTATATACATAGTTTGATGTAATAGAAAAGGAAATGAAAAGTAATCACAATAGAAACAAAGTTCATTGTAATAAAAAAAAAATATTGACAAATCCACAGATCAACAAAATCTTCTTCATTCCATCAATGCCAAAATGTGAGCTCACAGACTCAATTTTTCTGAAAAATGAAACTATGCAATCCAGAAAACAATGCTGTCCCTTCTTCTTTTACAGCAGAAAGAGAAAAAAAAAGAAAAAACAAGAACCCTTACTCTTTTATTTTATTACATATATATAGTCTTTGATAATTTCACTTATCAATTACTGATTCTTGAAAAGATTATTAATTAATCTCTTCTTTTATCTTCTATCTTCTTCCGACAACTTTTTTTCTTTTTCTTTTCTTCAAATATTTTATCTTTGAAATTTTTATAGACCCGTATTCAGAGATTAATAACTTTTTAAGACGATAACATTTTTCCAATCTCTCCGGCGAGGATTTAGACAACTAGGTTTTATAAAACATATTCAAATTTAAGCATGATCCAATGGTTAAATTGATATTAATGCCCCCTGCACCGAGACTAATTTTTCTGTTTCATAAAATTCGTGGTTACAGATTACATTAAAAATTACAAACATTAGACATGCCAATGTTATTGGATTTTGAACTTTTTTGAAATTTTGAACTCACACACTTTGAACCTACATCTGATGAATCTCTTGACTCCAAATTTTAACCTTGAACCTTAAACCAAAGAAGGTTCAAAGTTCAAGTTCAAAGACCAAAAATTACAATGAACCCAAAATTTGAACTTTGAACCTTTTGAACCTGCGCGCTTGAACCTGCGGGCTTGAACCAAAAAATGGTTCAAAGTTCAAGTTCAATGAACAAAAAATACATAGCCCACTCCAGTTAAATTTGAACTTTGAACTTGAACCTGAACTTTGAACTTTTTGAAAAGGTTCAAGGTTCAAGGTTCAAGTTCAATGACGATTGTTCTTTTGGGCTGCCATAGAAAAACCTGCATAACTTTTTATTGAGAGTTCCGTTTCTTATGAAATTTTAACTGTAGAATAAATGGGCCCAGTAGAGCATAACACATAAATCATTTTTGCATAGAACATATAAGACTTGAGATTTAATTGTTTGGGTATATGGGTAACCCAAAAATAAAACAATTAAAATCTCCGAGCCGACATGGAGTTTGGCCATAAAAAATTCAACATTAAAACATTAACAATAACTAATTTTTAGCTGATCATGAAGCCTTAGGAATGAGCAAAAATATAGGGGTAACATTGGCTCCGATTGGGGACTAGGACTGTAAAGGACTAGGAGAATCCAGAATGTCTCTGGGAGAGATCAATGCCTATCATCGATTGGGCAATAGAGTCAAGAAGAAACAAAGCATGGGGAGATTTTTGCAAAGAGGGGAACATGGCAAGAATTGAAAACTAATAAGACAAAATCACTAAAGCCTACGACAAACCAAAAATTTATTTGTAAGTATGTACATGGGTGGGAAATCCCTTTACCACAGGAAAACTCTAGGCCGTTCATGCAAAAACTGGCTGGGAAAAATATGAGCCTTTCCTCAGCAATGGATTGTGACCATGAAATGTAGCTAAGAATAATGACCCTCTGTCGACTGCTTCACTGCTAACTCTCAGATTAATGATGTAGAAGAAAAACCTGTATATATGCTCATATTCAAAAAACCACCTTTCATCATAAATTTTTGAATTTTCTTGAACTGCCTGCATGGAACTATTCAAGCATTTTTCTATTTTTGATTGCAAATAATAACAGTCAGAGTTTTTTGCAGGAATGGTTGCATCATCTTTAGAATTTTTACTATTAAAATCACCACCCTTAAAAGGAATTTCAGCATTTATACCGAGCTTGGAATAAAGAAAGACTTCATCAAGCATAGGATCTACACTAGCTGAAAAAACTTCATCTTTCTTTACTGCAATCAAATTTGAAAAACTCCCTATCCACAGCCAAAGCATGAAATGCATCAATACCCGAGCTTACTATAGAAGAGTCTTCTCCTTTAATGGATGACAAAAATTGACATATGATTTCCTCTTTGTAGAAAGAAATATCTTTCAAAACGTCTGAAAATTCTAGAAACTGCAATGCTTTAACGACTTGGTAGCTTTCTTTCTCTAGATTCGTTTCAAAAGCTTCTTTTTCTTTCATTTTTTCAGAAAAAATTTCAACAGAGCAAGATTTTGTTTTATTTCTAACACAAGCCTCACTAGATAAACCTTCAAACAATATCATTGTATCTTCAAAGTGAAATGACTCCAGAATAGATTCATTAAAATCTTGCAAAGAATCATTTTTACCATCTTCTTCTATAAAATTGAAGGCTGCATATTCTGACTGTGTGTTAATCTGAAAACTTTCATCTTTAAAACTTGTTGGGACAAGCTGATTTTCAATAATTTCAAAACTGAAACTTTCTACTTCTGGAGAGGAAAAAGATTTCAACGAATCTTTATCATTCAAGCTCACAAGACCTCCAATGTTGTCTTGATCATATGTTAAATCTTCATGAGGTTGAATCATTTTTCCTTGGATTTCTTGCTCACTCGAGACTAGATAGTTGTAAGAATGAAAAAAAAATGAAATAGTTGGAGCATCCTCATCATCAACTCTTAATTCCTCTTTAAGTTGTGATATTGTCTCTTCATGTGCTTTCAACAAATTTGTTTTTTCTTCCACCTCTTTCAACTTGTGAAATCGAGCGCACAGGCTCATCCATAAGAGTGCAGATGCATGATCATCTTCCATACTTTTCTTTGTTTTTACAGCTTCAGTAATACTTTCTTTGCAGCGAACCCAAAAGTCATGCAACACTTTATCATCCATCTCAAGAATTTCCAAGATGGTGAGATTTGGTCTTTTCCCCAATCTTGCAACCTTTTGATTTTGCATGATGATTTAACATAGTCGCCAATCCTACACACACAGAGATATTTAATAAAACTAAGGAAAGAAAGCACTGATCTTTCATTTTTGAGTTCTCCAACAGAGTCACCAAAAATCTGTTGGTTAACAGATTTTTCCTTCTTAAATACCTTTCAAAAATGACTCCCAAATGCCCAAATTGAAAGACAAAAATAAGAACCAACAGTTGAGTCACTTGCAATGGTGAGTGCAAGTGCTCTCTGAATTTTGATATGAAGGTACAGCTCCCTTCATTGGATAAAAATGTATATTTTATGAATATGATTTTAACCGGAAAGCAATAAAGACAACAAACATCTGCTTATAGCCATGACACATATGCGAATAACAGATTTATAATGAAGTGAATGAAGATATGTAAAACACAGTTTAATTATCCACACTCAAGAAAACACCCTTTCCAATAAATCAAAATGCTCTGGACTCTGATCGAGTCTCTCTCATGCCTCAAAGGACAAGGGGCATCATAATACCCAGACAAAGAGCTAACATCACATTTCTTTCCAACATACAAATTGTTTCTAAAATCAAAGTTTCAGAATTAAATGTATATACATAGCTTGATGTAATAGAAAAGTAAATGAAAAGTAATCAAAATAGAAACAAAGTTCATTGTAATCAAAAGAAAATATTGACAAATCCACAGATCAACAAAGTCTTCTTTATTCCATCAATGCCAAAATGTGAGCTCATAGACTCAATTTTAAAAAAAAAAAAAAACTGCACAGTCCAGAAAACAATGCTGCCCCTTCTTCTTTTACAACAGAAAGAGAAAGAAAAGAAAAGAAAAAGAACCCTTACTCTTTTCTTTCATTACATATATATAGTCTTTGATAATTTCAATTATCAATAAGTGATTCTTGAAAAGATTATTAATTAATCTTTTCCTTTATCTTCTATCTTCTTCCGACAACTCTTTTTTTTTTCTTCAAATATTTTATCTTTGAAATTTTTATAGACCCGTACTCAAAGATTAATAATGTTTGAAGACGATAATATTTTTCCAATCGCTCCAGTGAGTATTTAGAAAACTAGGTTTTCTAAAACATATTCAAATTTCAACGCGATTATGCCCCCCGCACCGAGACTGATTTTTCTGTCTCAGAAAATTCATGGTTACAAATTACATTAAAAATTACAAACATTAGACATGCCAATGTTATTGGATTTTAAACTTTTTTGAAATTTTGAACTCACACATTTTGAACCTGCATTTGATGAATCTCTTGACTCTGAATTTGAACCTCTGAAATTGAACCTCGAACCTGCGTGCTTGAACCTTTGATCCTTGGACCTTGAACCAAAGAAGGTTCAAAGGTTCAAAGTTCAAGTTCAAAGAGCAAAAATTACAATGAACCCGAAATTTGAACTTTGAACCTTTTGAACCTACGCGCTTGAACCTGCGGGCATGAACCAAAAAAAGGTTCAAAGTTCAAGTTTAATGAACAAAAATTACAAAGCTCGCTCCAGTTAAATTAGAACTTTGAACTTGAATCCGAACTTTGAACTTTTTGAAAAGGTTCAAGGTTCAAGTTCAATGACAATTGTTCTTTTGGGCTGCCATAGAAAAACCTACATAACTTTTTATTGAGGGTTCCGTTTCTTATGAAATTTTTACTGTAGAATAAATGAGCCTAGTAGAGCATAACCCATAAATAATTTTTGCATAGGACACATAAGACTTGAGATTTAATTGTTTGGGTATATGGGTAACCCAAAAATAAAACAATTAAAATCTCCCAGCCGACATGGAGTTTGGCCATAAAAACTTCAACATTAAAACATTAACCATTGCTGATTTTTAGCTGATCATGAGGCTTTAGGAACGAGCAAAAATATAGGGGTAACAGAGTGTTACTAACACTTTTCTCTTGCACCTAGGACCACGAAAGCCAAGGGAGAGGATAGTGTGTGTTAGAAGTAGGAACACTTGACGAAACTGTTTGCACAAGTGTGCCAATCACAAAAATCACTTGTTTCTTTTTAACCTTTTTTTATCGCAATGTGATCTAACTATTTGGAGATGTTGCTCCAACAATCATGGTATTATTTTTAACTTCAAAGACAAAATGTTGAGTAAACTAGGAAATGGAAATCCTGGTCAATTGAATTTGAAACACGTATGCTTGAAGTAAATCGCCTTGAAACATGAAAACCTTTGACAAGTTGATTGTTTTTTTTACTTGCACAAAAATTGAAGTGTTGATTGTCAATTGCCTTAAGTTTGATGCAAGAAATTAAGTTTGTTTGTTGATTTTAAGCATCAAAATAAGTGAATCCTAACTTGTAATGAAAACAAATTCATGGGATTTTGAGTTTGTTGTTCTTTTTTAACTTGGACAAATGAAGTTTGTTTTAAGCCCAAATAAAAGTTGTGTTTCTTTTTAAGAACCCAAAATGAAGTGTGAGTTTAATCTTTAAGCCAAAAATATAATGAATTCATTTTATCCAACTTTGAAAAACAACAAAGATTAAAGAAATAAATTCAAATGCTTTCTACTCTAAACTCCTTCACCTTGCACAAACAATCAAACAGTTAAAAAGATAAAATGAAGTATAGGTGGGCTTCCACAAGCCTAAGTTTTGATTTTCGGTTACAAGGTATAAAATTTACAACTCTCTGTTACAATAGCGCCACTCTGTGTAAACACAAAAGCGCTATTTAACACGAAAATGCTAAATAACTTACAAATGTGATAAACTAATTATAGACGCGCAAACTAAGTTTCATAGCACTAAACTTATTACAAATGCACTAAAAGATCCTGTCGGACAGAAATAAATTCTGTCAAACAGGGAATGCAAACGCGCTAAACTAAGGACAAAGGCACTACTCTATAAGCAAAAGCGCTAAAATATGGGAAATAACGCTATTTCCTAGACAATAGTGCTATTTTGGTGAACAAAAGTGCTAAAACACAAACTTTTGTAAGCGCTAAATCTCGTTCAAAAACGCCAAAGTGCAACCTGTGTGGCAATTAAAATCAGAAAAATGTTAGTAGTTTTAAAAATTTTTGGTGTTGGATTCACGTCGGGTTCACCAAATGATGCTTTGCAAAATGGAAGGATTAATAAGGATAACCAAACACAAACAACAAACAAGAAACCAATTGTTAGTGTTAGAAATCACAAGCAAAACACTTTCCTAAGTAAGCATATCAAGAAAGACACTACAAAATAGATAGAAAGCTTAATAAATCTAAGAAATTCTACTAAACACCTACAAATGCTCTCTACCATGTTGGTAGCTTCTCCTTCCTTGTTCCTCTCCTCTCCAAGTTCCAAATAAGTGTAGCTCTCAGCAGCTTTTTGCACTATGGATGCCTTATGGAGGTTCAAGATTGAATATGATTAATCTATGCTATGCAAGTGTAAACACAAGCTAAAATGAGATGTTATTTAATTAGCTAGTGTTGATTTTAAGCCAAAAGAGTGAATGTAAATGATTTATGCTAAATGCTCTCTATCTAAAAATGACTATAAGGTAAATGCATACAAGTTTTCAAGATCTGGATTATGAAGAAATGGGCTCTATTTATAGGAAAAATGGAGCAATGGATGGTTGAGATTGAGTAATCTCAACAAGGGTCAGGATTGAATGGTTTATGATCTATGTGAAGACTTTCAACCCTATTCCAGGATGACAAGTGTCAAAATGAGATTGGTTGAGAGGAGAAGGAAGAAGCAGTAAATGCTCCTGAGGGTTAACCTGGGAGGTAAGGTTAAGGTTGAGTTGAATGGATAAATTCATTATTTAAGGAATAATGCTTTTATCCAATGGATAAACTCTTGTGCAAGAGTTAGTGAGGATAACCATGGTCAAAGCAATAAATGCTTGAGGAGACACATGGGTTACATGAGGGTTGAGTTAGGGGTCAAAGTCCCTAACCATGGGTGCAGGTGGATTTAACCATAAATGGTCATGCAAGAGCCATTAGTGGTTTAGAAGACTTTAGAGGTTAGCTTGTTTTACACATCAAGCCTTAAATACTTTTCAAAGACTTTGAAGTCTTTGAGAAGTGACTCCAAGTTGCTTAGGAATGTGACAATAATTAGGGGATGGATTAGGTTAGTTAGGAAGGGGTTAGAAGAATCTAGAAGGGGATTAGATTGCAAGTGGGTTTGGTGGGTGAGGGAAAATAGGATTTTTATTAAAATAAAATTCATTTATTTCAACAAATAGGTGCAACTTGCATTTTTAGGAGAATGCAAGTGGGGGGGATTTAGTGATTTAAATAAATGTTTTATTTAATTTATTTAAAAGAGGAAAGGGCATTAAATGAAATAAATAGGATTTATTCATTCAATTGATTGTGAATTTAGTTTAATGAATTAATTAAATAAATTGAATAATTTATTTAATTAATAGGAGAATGTTTGAAGATGAATTAATCAAATGTTAATTTAATTAACCGATGGCTAGTGGATTTTTAATCAAATAGATAGCAAATATTCATTTAATTAACATGGACAAATTTATATGATTACAATTAATATTGTGGGTTTGAATCCCACCATGGTTCTTCCCTTAACCGGGTTTCCATGTAAAAATCTTTGTGTTATGGTGTTGTTGATCTTGACTTTGTGGTTCTAGACTTTATTTTTCTTCATTTGCATTAAGTGGTTGAAAAAATCAGGTTATTAAAGTTAAAATTGCTGAACACTTATTCACCCCCCCTCTTAGTGTTCCCTTGATTCCAACATATGGTTGGTATAACCCTTGTATGGTATAAGGTTTTACAAGATATAATGAAGATATTGTAAGGCATGAGAATTTTGTGTAGGGTGTTTTTGTATTTATGGTGTTTTGGGTTGTATAATTGTGGTTAATTTTTGTAGATATAGCATTACAAATCAAAGTTGGAAAAAGGGTTTTTTCAAGGTGTTTATATGAGGGTTTTGTAAGGGGATTTTTATAGATGACCCCATAGGACAAAATAGACCTTGCCATTGGATTATAGAGGCATGAGAGATGAAGATTGGCATATAAATTACCCTATATTGGCTAAATGAAAAAAAAAAGGAAAAACAAATTGCCCATGCCCTTATCGTATGGTCATATGGATCTATGGGAATGCATAATAAATAAAAAAATATCATGAATTTTTTTTTAAAATATTAAAAAAAAAAATAAATATTTTTAGAAGGCTCTATAGACCCTCCATATCCCTACAAATCTAGAAACTACCAATGTGATAGGTCAATTGGCCATATGTCACTAAAGATGTCAGCAACATTGGTCCCCAATGTTGGCAAGAGACACTATTCCGGTGAAGATTGATGCATGACTAATGCTTAGGACTTGTCATTGATAGAAACTCAGTTCAGAAATCATATACGGTACATGTAGATTTAATTTACTAGAAGTTGTATTATCATTTGGCATAAGTCTGGAAGGTGGAATATAATATCTGACAAAGTATGAGTACAATGTGTAGATCTTGATTTTGGTTGTGTAACTTTGGTTGCGGTAATAAAGGTAGATGATTTGAGGTTTGAGGAAGCTTATTCCATAATCCTGATATCCGGTGTTGATTCATGAGAGAGATTTAAGGTCTGGTAACCGGTAATCCAGGTAGAACATAGTCATTTTGGTGTAACATGTGATCCAGAATCTTTGGGATGATTTCGGTGATTGGTTTCGAGTTAGAGGAGATTGGGATAATATACGTGAATCTTTTTACTATCTTGTTTAGGTCTGCATATGGATTTGTGGACAGATTGAGCCGACTTTTTGGTTACACATTTTATGTTGCGTGTTATGCGGTTTTTGGAAGCCGAGATGGGAATCGATCTATTTTGTTGATGCGAATGTATAAGATCAACCTGCATGATCATTTTTATATTGTAGATGTATGGTATATGTGTGTATGTTGATTTGTGATGAGCAAATGAGCATCAAAATGCATATTTGGTGCTCCGGTATATGACTGTGCAACATAACAGGGCAAATAAGTAGAACAGAGGAAGACAACCAGGTTGTGCTTAACCAGAACTGCTATTTGGCATTGGTAGATGCTATTCTTTAGTTCAGACACTATTGTAACCATTTGTAATCATTTGTAAGATAGCGAGTCCTCTGGATGTAGCCCTCTTTTGTATTTGAGTAGTGAGCTCTAGGCAGTGAATCTAAATGCAAGTACATTCCCTTTTTTGTAATATTATCATACTCTTGATCAATGTATAATAATATCGTGGGTTCAAATCCCACCGTGGTTTTTCCCTTTTCGGGTTTCCACGTAAAAATTCTGTTGTTATGGTTTTGTGGTTGATTGGCTTATGTTTTTGCACTTTACTTTCATTCTTATGCATCTGGTTGTTTGAGAATCAATTTAATAAACTTCTGAATTGTAGAACATTGATTCACTCCCCCTCTCAGTGTTCATTTATTCCAACACACAAGTGGTGGTCATGTTGATGGATAATGACCCTCAGAACCTGAGCCCCCGATCTTGGAGGAGACCCCTTGCATGCTCTTTGGTGCTTAATTTTTTTATCATCATTAATTAAAAATTAAATATGATTTAATAAAAAAATCAGTTTGAACACCAATTCCTTACCCACAAGCCATTGGTGCATCACCCAAGGCACTATTGCCACATGGGAGCCACCAATTAGTCACCATATAGCCACCAACATAGGCCTTACTGGTAAAAAAAATTTAACATGGCATAAATTTGTCATTAAGTCTATGTTTTTCAACTTCTTATAGTTGTTGGAAAATTATTTCCAAGAACTAAGTTATGGTGTTAGTATTTTTATAGATTTTTTTATTTTGATAAAGAAATTCTTCCTAAAAGTTGGATGTTCTTTTCAAGCTTCAAGATGTCATAAATTGTGCATACAAAATCAAATTTTGTACTTCTTATAGTTGATATATTATTTAGCTAGAAATACATAATGGATCAAGATTTGAGATGTTTTGTATGAATTATTTGCTATTATTTCCATCTAAGCTATTTATAGGTTCCTATGACTATGGTACTTTTGTGAGTTGATGACAAATTAAATCTAAAGTGATTTGGTGTTTGAGTAATTGCATACTTACATATGCTTCTTTGGTTATACTCATTTGACATGGTTACCAATATATTATTGAATTTCTATGTTGCATTGTAATATCTATGAGTTTTATAGTATTGCAAGCCATGTATACTAGCAAGTTGCATATATGATTGGGTTTTTTGTACCTATAGACGTTTTAGTGTTGATTCAATTTTTTATATTTTGGCTTGGTTTAGTCACATGTTTTGATCATTTGGTTGTCATGATGAGGTGGATAGATAGCGTTACTTGGTACAATCATCATGTGGAACCTATGGTTATTGACTATGTGATGAAAACATGAGTGATATAGTGGGAGTTTGATGTTGTTTCATTTTGTGGTGATCACAGTATAAAAAATGTTGCTTGTGCCTTTAGTACTTTGACATGGCATGATTATTTATGCAGGTACATTGTTAGTGGTGTTGGATTGATTCTTGATTATTTGTGGCAATGTATTTTCTTGGTATGATGATCATGATTTTAATTTTCCTCTTGGGAGATCTTGGTTCTATAATTGAGTTATTTGATTATGTGAGGGCCTTTGGTTAGGAGATGGTTGTCATGAAGTCATGGTTATATTGTTTACACTTTTTAATGGGATATTTTGACAATAATGGCTTGGCAGTGTTATATCTTCTTGGTTTTAAGATCATGGTTGTAATATATCCTTTGAGAGCTCTTGGTTTTGATTTCTTTGATTATGTTGGCATCACAAATTATTGTTAGTTATGAGGTATTTATCATGATGTCATGTTTAGTTTGATATCAAGATTTGGTGGGAGCTTTTGGCAATTATTTGGATTCATCATTGATTATGGAGGATATTCTACCAAGGTTGTCAATGTCATGGATGAGGTCTTGGATCTTGTTTTCTATGCAATGATTTTTTTAAAAATCTTTGGTTCTATTGACACAAGACAGTTATCTTCATATGGTTTGGATATGTTGACATCTTGGAACCTTGGAGGACTCTTGGAGAGATTGGATGAGGTGTCAACTTTACAACTTATTGGTTTTGGTAGGCGATCCTTGTTTGACGAGATGATTATTATTATGTGATAATGTACTCTTGATTACTAGTGTAGACACCTAAAAATGACCACTTTAGTCATATCACTTAATTCATCCAATCATCACCTGGGTCTCAATTTCATTTATGTCATCTAATCATCATATCATCTTGTACACACATGAAACCACCTTATCACCTATAGCCTAACAAATTAATTAAATAATTATTTAATTAATATCATTTATTAATTTATCCCTTTTCATCCTCTTTAGTTAAATATTTTTAATTATTTGATTATTTTCATCAATATCTTCTAATTCACAATAATTAAGTAATTTTGATTATTTAACTAACTAATATTTCCTTCATAATTAAATAATTATTTAATTCTATTAGTATCTCCATATCATCAATTAACTCATACTCACTCTTAGTCACCTTGAATCAATTTTTCCTCCATGCATCCAATTCACTTAGTCATGCAATTAGTTAACTCCTATTTTTAGCTTTCAAATCCTCTTAATCATTATAATCCATTGATTATTCCGATGAATCTTAATCATTGATCAACCTTAGGTCCAATCTATAAATCAAACCTAGATCTATAATAATTCATCAAGCATTCATATCAAATTCAAGCATTGAAGTTCATATCACATTCGTATCAAAGTATTGTGAAATATAATGTATTGGTCTCGTATCTAATGATCACTTCCATCATGCTGACAAAATCAAGCAACCAACATGCCAACAATTCAAGCAAATATCAAGAATAAGGAGCTAAGCAAGGTTTGTGTGTGAAGATTATAGTGTCTTGACATGTTATTCATTTAATACATTTATCATATACTTCATTGAGCGATTTGATTGATTGCGAATTATATATTATTGAATTTTGTAATTTGATTGTTCATGATTTTTCTAATCCACATTATAATCATAATCTCATTATTTCCTCATCCCGATCATTTCCTAATCACCATTCATCTCATCATTTCCTCATCCTCATCATTTTCTAATCAACATTCATCTCATCATATTCCTCATCTCAAGACTAGGGCATATCATCACTTTCTTCTTATATCATCCATTTCATAATAATTACTTTTCTTTTCTTTGAAACAATGCTACTTCAACCATTGTCTCAAAGAGGAGAAAAATCTAGACACCTAAAAATGTCCACTTCACTCATATCACCTAATTCATCTAATCATCACCTAGGTCTCAATTTCACCTAAGTCATCTAATCATTAAATCACCTAGTACACACATGGTCCACCACCTTATCACCTAACGCTTAACAAATTAATTAAATAATTCTTAATTTATTTAATTGATGTCATTAATCAATTTATTACTTTTCATCCTCTTTAATTAAATAGTTTTAATAATTTAATTAATATATTAATCTATTCCATTTATCCACATTAAATAAATAATTTTAATTATTTAATTGAATATTATTTCTTCCATAATTAAATAAATAAATTTAATTTATTCAATTGTCTTTTTGTATATTTTTTTCTCTAAAAATAAATAAAATTAACATTTTATTTATTTTCTATCATGCACATGAATTAAATAATTTTAATTATTACTTCTATTAATATCTCCATCTCATTAGTTGAATAACACTCACTCTTATCTACTCATCAGTCATTCCTCCATGTATCTAGTTTGCTCAATAATGCCACTAGTCAATTCCTAGTTTTAGCCTTCAAATCCCCCAATAATTTTGATCCATTGATTATTCTAACAAATCTCAATCATTGATCAACCTTAGGTCCAAACTCTAAATCAAACCTATCTCTCATCATTCATCAAATATTCAAACATTCATACTGAATTCAAGCATTGAAGTTGATGTCATATTCATATCAAAGCATTATTAAATATCAAGTATCAATCTCATATCTAACAAATTCGTTTGTCATGCTCATGAAATCAAACAACCAAGATGTCAACAATTGAAGAAAATATCAAGAACAATGGATTTAAGTAAGGTTTGTGTGTGAAGGTAATAGGGTTTTGATTTGTTATTCATTTCATACATTTATCTTATGCTTCGTTGAGTGATTTGATTGATTGTGGATTGGGTTTCACTAGATTTCCTATTTTAATTGTTCACAATTCTTTTGATCCACATTATAGCATGCTCAATGGGACCCATGTCTTGGACTATTAACTTTTTTGTACAAAATTGGTGTTTTTTTAAAGCTATAGGTATAGACGTGCACTTTTTTTAATAGGTGGTGCACTTTTGTCACCCAAATTTACACATTTGCTTCACCAAACTATGCTTTTGCTTCACCAAACATCACTTTTATTTCACTAAATGATACATTTGATGCAGTTTGGGAAGTTTTGAGTAGAGTGACACTTTTAATTGATGAAATTTCTATTTTGATTCATAAAACTATGCATATGTTAAATGTTATGGTGTATAGTTAAATGACATGTAGTTTTAGAAACCGACCACAACTTTTGCATAACATATCAAATTTTAAAAAATCATAAAGTGTTGGAGAACTGGTTTGGTTTCTCTATATTGTGGTATGATTCTTTTTTCTATATGTTTCATCAAAAAATGGTAAATTTGTTTAAATTCATTTCTTATTTTGAAAACTTTAGTTGCTCACAACTTCTTCATATGAAATCATTTTTTAGTAAATTTTCTTTAAAATCTATGAGAAAATTATAAGGAATCCACTTTTAGTATGTTTTATATGAATCATAGAATATAATTTTTTGGACTAATATTGTTGTGGCTTTAGAAAGTAACCTAATTTATGTACTTTTGCATTTGTTGGGACAAGAAGAGGTAAAAGGCAAAATACTTACATATTTTTTGCGCATATTTCAATGCTTTGGTTTCTAGATTATCTCACACTTTATTTTATTAAGGGTAAAGAACCTTGTTTTCCATGTTTGCTAGGCTTCTAAGTGTCTATGCTCTCCCTTATGTCTAGTGAAAATGTGGGGATCAAAGACACTTTTTAGCTTAATCTATTATTTTTTTAACCAAAGAGTGCTAGTTGTGTATTCTCTCGCCCTTGCATTTTTGTGTGAGCTTGGGAATAAAAAAAAATGGTTTCTTCTTTTTGTTTTCAATATGAGGCCTACTTGAGGATTTCATCACCCCAAGGGAAACTCCAATCACATTTTCTAGTTGGGTATATATAGGAGGGAGAATGAAAGTTGTACCTCAAATTATGGCTAATGTTGTTTGAGACAAGTTTTAACACCCTCGGTCTACTGAGACCTATTAGCTAAGGAGAAAGTAGGAGCCCCCTAATCTCAAGCATTTTCAGATGGTCTCACTATTCACAAAACCACCAAACACCCTATTTTTAGAGATCTTCAACCATTTCCAAGTGTGGTGTAAGGTATAGTATCACACTTGAAGTTACCCGACATGTTTGAGTAAGGTGACAATTCTTTGGGCAAAAGGATTTAAGCCTTTGAAGTAAGGGAAAAGGGTTAGGCCTTGAACCATTTGATTTGTACCTACCAATTCTTGAGAGTGGAACATGCATACACAATCCTATGGTATTTTATTATTGGGCTTACACTATCAAAACCACTCCTACTTGAATAATGTAGGTTGTTATGGTGTTTGGCATGTGTTTATTATGTCGTACTATTAACACAATTCAACCTTGTTACCTTGGATATTATTAAATGGATATTATGTTTTCTTGTATGATCTTGTCCAAACAAGATCAACTAAAAAAACTGCAAAAATTCACATGTGAAACATCTTATTGCACAATTGAAACATAAAATTGTGATTTTGATTAGTAAAAAAATGCTTTTTCTTTCTCAAGCTTCACATGTGCTTCATAAAATTACACTTCTATCTTCTAAAACTGCACATCTATTGAACTAGAAGCTAAAATTTTGTCTTGAGACAATGCACTTCTATCCTAAGTAATTATACTTGAATCAAACTAATTTTACATCCATCTTATAGAACCCTAGGAATAGACACCAATTTTTATCAACCATTGATACACTCTACCAAGATAATCAAATTGCCTTGGTTTCAGATATCTAAGCTTTGAACTTAGGAATTTGGGTAAAAATCAACTAATCCAAAAAATTTGATAGACCTAATTACAATATGATGCTTTTGTCAAATAGTCCTATGCTTTTACAAATTAGTCTTGCACTTTTGCAACATAGTCTTGCACTTTTATAAATAGATCTATGCTATTATCACATAGCTCTACACTA
Source organism: Cryptomeria japonica (assembly GCF_030272615.1). Lineage (NCBI taxonomy): Eukaryota > Viridiplantae > Streptophyta > Pinopsida > Cupressales > Cupressaceae > Cryptomeria > Cryptomeria japonica. The sequence continues at coordinate 353,311,199 of NC_081412.1, read as the reverse complement.
TTGTCACCTGAATCTACACTATTTTCACATAAGCCTATAATTTTTATCACTATCTCTACGCTTCTAAATAGTTCTACTATTCTTGTGCCTTATATTAGAAAACTCATAGATTCCACAATTTGTTGTGATTACACTCACAAACCTTTAGAGTATTAGATCTGGAATAGATCAAATCCATCCATCCATTGGGCTTAGAGCTAACTAGGCTTGAACAAAATGATCACCCATCCATAAACAAAAAACTATCAACAACATACCAAAATTTCTCATAAGTTATTTGGACCTTACATTCTTTTATCTCTAATTTGTCTTTTTGATTGGATTTTTTTCCATCTCAAGTAGAAGATCAAACCATTCTATCGTCATTTTTCCACAATATTAGGAGGTTAGGCTACTCTTGGGTTGATATATTTACCCCCATCCATTTTATTGGGCTCATTATTCTGGTCTAAGTATAACACATCGCAATCTCGACCCCCATCATTATAAGTTCTAGATTTTACTTTGACCATTTTTCGTCTCATCCAAAATTATAACCTATCAACCAAGTATCAAGGCCAAATGCAACATATCATCATTTTTATTCAATAAATACTCAATCCTACTCCAAAACCCATAAATAGACTGTTGTCATGAAGTATTTTCACCTTGATGCTAAGCTGCGAGCTCAATAATCCTATGACACATGGAAACACCTTCGAGCCTTATTAGTCGTATCCCTACAACCACAATGCTAGTTCTAATCCAAATAGCCTTGCTACAATAAGTAACTAGTATTCTTATGATTCTTACCACCCACCCACCCTTGGTCAACCTTCTTGGCAACTAATACATGCTCAAATCCAATCCCAAGAAGGCCATTTTGCTTCAAATCAACATCTTTGCTTGCAAATTCAACCCTAAAACACTAAAGGTGTTGAGCTTAGAGATATTACAAAAATGGCCAAAGAAGCTTTGGTTGACTTCACCAAGTAGCTGGATGATATCAAGAGACAACAAGAACTCGATTTGCAACAGGATGAGTGGGCTTATCAAGCCTATATTATTTTGGAGTACATGGAACACTAAGAGGGGGGTGGGGGGTGAATCAGTGTTCCTAATCAAATTAAAATTTCACTTTAACTTTTCATAACTCAATAAGAATTTTATATAAATTGAATGCTATTTTAGTATTAACAAGTATGATGAAAAATAATCACATCAACACACAAAACACATTGCTCATAGAAAAGTCAAGACGCAATGATTTCATGACTAAAAAACCCTCATGGGGAATATGTTGGCATGATGATGATTTTTGTATTTTATGACTTTATGTGTTGTCATTGATGGAACACATATGTTTTGATTGTCATAGTTAAGATAAACCAGTATCATTTGTATAGAGTAAGTTCAACTGGTATGAAGATGTCTAAACCGATATATGTAGACAACCGATATATGCAGTTAAGACAATCAGTTTTGGTCAGTTCCACTGTTACCAATTTTGAGATGTGTAGAGAGAGACAAGGAGGCGTATGGAGACAATTGGTCTGTGAGTTTGATGCGGTCAACACTCAACTAGTATCGGTGTTCCAACATGTTTTCCAGTTCGTGTGATGAGTTATCACCGGTTGTGATGTGTTACCACCAACTGACACTTTGGCAGAGATTTGTGTCGTGTTAAGGAAGATTGTCTAGATTCACTAAACCTAGGAAATTGTGTCAAGGTTCAGGAGTCGACATGAAATCTAATGTCTATAAAAAGACATTGTTATGAGTTATTTTGATATACAAGATATGAGTGATGTTATGAGTTGGAGTTGATGCGATTTGTTGAAGGAGTTGCAGAGTATGTCAGTGATGTAGTAATGTGTGAGCAGAAAAGGATCTAAACAAGAAGAATATGTTATTCTTAGATCATATCACCTGTTGTTTTTTAATCACTACAATAGTTTAATCCCCTAATCAGGTAAGCTCTAACAAGCTTCATTGTAGAAATCCTCTAACAAGGTGATTCATTAACTTGGATCTAAATCCTCCATTGAGGTTACCTTTAGCCAGGTATAGCTCCTAACAAGGCTTGGGATCTTTAACAGGATCTGCTCCTAACAGAGCATTTGTAGACCTTAACTGGTCAGTTACCTATTCTGCAGATAGTTAACTTGTGAGTTCCATCGCACCATGGTTTTTCCTAGTTGGGTTTTCCACGTATAAATATTTGTGTTATGGTGAATGCTTTTATAACACTTTGGATTACATGCAAAGTCATTAGTAAACTGGTTAATTTTTTTTACCGATATGAAATTAAAGTGTTATTGTTTTTTCTATCACTGATTCACCCTCCCCTCTAGGTGCTTTATAAGTTTATCAGTTGGTATCAGAGCCTAACTTCCTTAAGGCTTAACCGCTTGGAAGGAAAACCTAAAGCCATTATGGGGGATATGAGTTATAGAGAGATGGCTAGAGAACTTGCTGAAACTAGGGATGAGCTAGAAACCATGAGAGGTAGATTCAAGGCTTCACAAGCAAAAAGGAAAGAACTAACTAAGCAATTATTAGAGTTCTCTGACAACAACTCTTCAAATGAGGTGAACATTGATGCACTGGTTGAAGAAGTGGAAAATTTGAATGGTTGGAAACTTAACCTGAGGAGAGAACTTGAAGCCCTTACAATCCGTATGAGTTAAGAACTTAAAGTTAGGAGGGTAGTTGAAGACTTGATCAAAGAGAAAGATCATGAAATCCTTAAAGTTAAGCAGGAGAAGGCAACTTTGCATGAACACTGACATGAGGAGAAAGAAGAAAAATAAGCATTACAGTTAGATCTTGAAATAGCAATTTCTCTTAGAGAGACCCTGATGAAAAGTAATGAAGATGTTACTAAAGATCTTACAGAAGCCAATGAGAAGCTTGATAAATTCAACAAGAGCTCCTCTATGTTGGATGAACAGATCCAATATCAAAGGATGAATGGTGATACATCTAGGTTAGGATACAATACATCCAAGAAGGGAGAATCTTCTGGTACCAAGAGCGACATGCATGAAGGTAAAACTTCTTCTAAGGCTAAGAAGCCTATTGGTAAGAAAGCTTACAAACCTATTTTCTTTAACTGTCATAAACCAGGACATATGGCTAATGTTTGTAGAAGTCGATCTGATGGTAATACTGGTTATAGACCTAATGCTAGGTATGTGCCTAGAAGATTTGAAGGTTATTGTTATACATGCAATATGTATGGACAAAGATCAGTTGAATGCAGATATAGAGCAAACAATCTAACACCTCACATTAATCCAAGACCTATTGGTGACTGGAGAAGGAATATCACTTACCAGAGTAACACAAATTGGCAAAGACCCTATGTTAACCAGTCTAGTCCTTATGAGATGGAAAAGAGAGTCAATGTGATTTGCACAATTTGCAACAACTTTGGACATGTGGCTATGAAATACAGAAGAAGAACTAGAAGAGGTAATGTAGGACCTTGGAGAGCATCTGCAATGGCCTGCTATCATTGTCACAAACTGGGACACATTGCCAAGTTTTGCAGAACAAAGAAGAACCAACCGATAAGTCATAATGCAGATCAGAAAGGAAAGCAGAAGATTGATGTTGAAGAGACTAGAGCGGAGATGAATAGAATTTGGAAGAAGAAAAGTGAGGACAAGCCACCGGAAGAATCGAATACTTCACCTCGTGTGGAGAATCCTTCACTGGCAAACTGAGCTTTTCAATAAGCCTAAGGGGAGCATATCGGTAAATCTATTTTTGGACCCCTTGAAGAATGTATAGTAAGTAAATTTTGCATTTTTAATTGGGATATGAGAATTTTTGATATTGTTATCTATCATTTTTCTAAAGGATTATCAATCGGTTAGTATACCTACCAGTAAAGGCGAGTTTGTTAAGTGGTAATTAGGGTTAAAGTTAAGAAAATACAATTTCACTAAGTTATTTTACCCTATTTGCATTCAAAGAGCATTTTGTGAGCACTTGTAGAGAGAAACAAAGCATTCTTAGCAAATTGTGAATGGATTTATTCTACAGATTGAGGAGTTGAATCGGATTTGAATCTAAGAAAGGCGAATCGAGTGTGCAAGTGAGAGAGCAACCAGAAACCCAAGCGGCGTGAAGGGAACAAGGTACTTGGTCAATATTCTTTCTTGAATCAAAGTTATTAGAATGGCATCTTTATCTTCTGCACCGTCAAAGTCTTTTTATCACTGCCGAAGCTACTGAGTCAATGGAGTCAAACAAGATAGATTCGTACAATGCATTATCATAGGTACCCTAGGGAGTTTTGATTAAGGGTGATTTGTCCAGTTAAATAGATTGTAAGATAGAAGATTTAGGATCTTTGGCAATCTATTCCCAGTTAAAATCTTCATGTGATAAGAATGGGAAGATTAAACCCGAACACATTAGGGTTTATGAAAAGGGTTTTCACAATGCAGTCTATTTTCTAGAGGATTTTAAGGAAGAACATGTCAGGATTATCCTTAGTCATGTTCATGGAGGGAACATGTACTTGGATAGGTCACACACTATTACAAAGGAGGCTATTCATGTTGTGGCCGGTTTCTGTCAAACCGACGAAGTTCCTAAATTGAGGAAAATCTCACAGAATACTGTCATTGAACTGATGAAGACCACTTGTGACGGTCATGCCATGTCTGTTAGCAACATTCAAGATGAAGCAGACAGATATGCTACAATGATTATCGGTTATAGAATATTCCATTCTAGCAGAATGAACAGTGTGCCATCGGCTGTTGTATACGCCACCTACCGGATGATTAAAAAAAATGTAGATTATGATCCGTGTGAGGCTATGTGAAGTCAGCTAATGGTGAATCTAGAATCAGTCAAGAAGGACAACAATCAAAAGTTTAAGTTTGGACAACTTTTGATTGGTTTGTTTTTCTATTTCTAGAATTTTATTCCAGGTATTGGTGATATACAACGGTCTAATGATACACCTGTCTCAGCCTAGATTAAGAATAGTATAAAGGTTGTCAAGAACATATTCCCAGTTGCTATGAACAGGTGTTTCAATGAATTCCAGAAGAAGATGAGTATGAGTTTAAGGTTATCAGATGAAGTGGTGAAACACTTTGAAAAATACATTTGTTTCACTGTAACCACCGATTTCTGCCTTATGGAGGCTGTTGAACCAAGAGAAGAAGAAATGGAGCAAATGGGCTATGAAGTTAGTTATGACTTGCTGATCAGTTATGCCAACAACCTTTTGGCATCTCCTAAGGATACAAAGAAGAATATAATTGGTACTTATCAAGAAATGATTGCACCAACACAACCCAGTAGTGTGAAAGGGAAAAAGAAGAAAGATGAGCAAGAAGCTTCTATGTCAACCGATACTACAATAACAACGAGTGTTCAAATCAAGAAGGAAACGGTACCTAAGGTGTATACAAAGAAGCAAACTACCACTAGAAAGAGAGACAAACATCTCATCCTACAAGAAGAATCCGAGGATACTGATTCTAAGGAAGAGAAGAAGAAGCTGAAGGTAACCAGTAAGAAATCTAAATCAGTAGGGAAAATCCCTAAGCAAAATATTTCTATCGATGTTGCATCTTTCAAACCAATGAGTCATTTTGAGAGGACTCTGAAACTATTAAAGAGAAATCAATTTAGTAATGTATAATAATATTTTGATTCTTTTGATGAAGTTTAGAAAAAAGAAGTTGTACAAGAGGTAATCATTTACCTATGTCAATATAACCGGTTACCACATGAGATTCATAAGGAAATCTCCGATTCATTAATTTAATTCTTGAAAATAAATGGAAGTTGATTATTGATAAGGAACAAGAGATGATTAATAAATTTTTTGTTCAATATTTTCTTGAATTGTCTCATGAAGAATTATTAGCAATGCTTGTTAGAAATAAATGATAGTTTCATACAAGATCAAGGAGAATGAAACTATTGGCAGGAAAAATTCAGGAAGTTGAAGATGATACTCATCGGGCAGATAAAGCTATTTAGGGAATGAATGATTAGTTAAAGAACTATCACAATAAGCCTGATCAGAATGATATTGGAGCTTGACCGGAGTTGGACACTGAAGAAATTATTCCACCAGATGTAGTCTACCCTATCAAGGATAAAGATGACACTATTTTACCACCTGTCGTATTCTTTGTGGATGAAATTGAAGATGTTTGGGATACTGTTGATACAAATGGTATCTCCATTGAACTGGTTAAAGAAAAAGAACAGGCACTAGAGAAGGTTGAGGAACAAAAAGCAGAGGAAGCACTGACTACTGAACAAAGCGTGGACATACAACCACCACCAGAAAAATAACATAATGTTGAAAGTCAACTACCATCGGTCATTACACCAACACAGGAGGAACAAACAGAGACAGAGAAAGAGAAACCAGAGAAGAAGGCGCAAGAGAAAAAGGATGAAAAGAAGAAAATAGAGAAGAAGGAGAAAACAATAACTGATGATGATGATGACTCAATCAACATTAAAGGTCCTATAGATATGGACAATTTGAGTACCTCTAAGTGAATGGAGATTGCTACTATTATGCAATGTCATGCACAAAAGAAGAGGTTAAAAGACCAACAACGAGAAACAAAGACCATTCAAACTGTTGTTAACATTTTGTCAAGTCTCCTATCGGAGAGTGATACAGGTAATCTTTCCACCCCTATTGCTAAACTTGGAAAATTAGTTGTTGATGCCAGTGAATAACTAAAATCACTTGAAGAGGGAACTCATGCCTTAGCAGAAAATATTACATGAAGAAAAGGGGATAGCAACTAATTTCAGAAATTGATAAAGGCAAGATTGCTTTAACAGTGAACAAAGATCTATTAAAAAATGGTATAGAAACTGGCAGTAAGATTTTGGCCAATATATCCAAAGTTTCATTATTTGTTTAGATTTGAAGAAAAAGAAAGAAGATAAAAAGAAGGAACTTGAGAGGATAAGTGATGCATACCTACCGGTACAAGATTCCTCTTTGAATTTTGGTAAATCTATTGATGCCTTACAACACCTATTAGAAGTTTATGATTTTGAACAGGTGAAGCAAATAATATCCTTGAAGGAACTAAAGAATCAACTAATTTCAAAATTTGAAATCTTACAAAGGGCATACAAGGATTCTCAAGCAATTTTGGCTACCCGAAGATGAGCACTATTGATGCTATGGAAGAATTTGCTGCACAGATTTTGACACATGTTGAGATCACTGAGACACTGTTAGAAACATGGGACAATGACCTTGAATAGTTGAAGTTTCATTGCAGTGATATTTTCTTGAGAATTGCATTGTAAAGACTTCAAAACTCTTATATTTATCTATATATGCAGTTTTTGATGATAAATTTTGATGTAATGTATGTAATTTACTTTTTTGTTTGGCATTGTTGTCAAAGGGGGAGTAGAATTAGTTTAAGAGTGAAAATTTTGTATGTACTGTTAAAGGGGTCTGTACATTTTTGCAAGGATACTTAGTTGTCAAAATTTTCCTAAGTGTTTCCATCAATGGCAAAGGGGGAGAATGTTGGCATGATGATGATTTTTGTATTTGATGACTTTATGTGTTGTCATTGATGGCACACATACATTGATTGTCATAGTTAAGATAAACCGGTATCATTTGTATAGAGTAAGTTCAACCGATATGAAGATGTCTAAACCAGTATATGTAGACAACTAGTATATGTAGTTAAGACAATTGATTTTGGTCAGTTTCACTGTTACCAGTTTCAAGATGAGTAGAGAGAGACAAGGAGGCATATGGAGACAATGGATTTGTGAGTTTGATGTGGTCAACACTCAACCGGTATCGGTGTTCCAAATGGTTTCCTAGTTCGTGTGATGAGTTATCGCCTGTTGTGATGTGTTACCACCAACCAACACTTTGGCAGAGATTTGTGTCGTATTAAGGAAGATTGTCTAGATTCACTGAACCTAGGAAATTGTGTCAAGGTTGAGGAGCCGACATGAAATCTAATGTCTATAAAAAGACATTATGATGAGTTATTTTGATATACAAGATATGAGTGATGTTATGAGTTGGAGTTGATGTGATTTGTTGAATGAGTTGCAAAGTATGTCGGTGATGCAGTAATGTGTGAGCAGAAAAGGATCTAAACAAGCAAAATGTGCTATTCTTAGATCATATCACCTATTGTTTTCTAATCACTACAACAGTTAAATCCCCTAACCAGGTAAGCTCTAACAAGATTCATTGCAGAAATCCTCTAACAAGGTGATTCATTCACTTGGATCTAAATCCTCCATTGAGGTTACCTTTAATCGAGTATAGCTCCTAACAAGGCTTGGGATATTTAATAGGATATGCTCCTAACAAAGCATTTGTAGACCTTAACCGGCCAGTTACCTATTCTGCAGATAGTTAACTTGTGAGTTCCATCTCATTGTGTTTTTTCCCAGTTGGGTTTTCCACGTATAAATATTTGTGTTATGGTGAATGTTTTGATTGTGGTGAATGCTTTTATAACACTTTGGATTACATGCAAAGTCATTAGTAAACTGGTTAAATGTTTTTACCGGCCTACAATTAAAGAATTATTGTTTTTTCTATCACTGATTCACCCCCCTCTCAGTGCTTTATAAGTTTATCAGATTAAAAACCACTCAAAAATGCCTCACTGGCTTAATTAAGAAAATGCCTCACATGCTACAATATGTCTCACTGACTGAATTCAGAGTGCCAACTCTAGGAGCACAAACCCCTTACAAGATTTAGGAGCACCCAATCCAAGGAGCACCAACCCCTTACACATTTAGGAGCACCCATTCCAAGGAACACCAACAAAAACTAGTTTAGAGGGTTACTTTGTTTCCATTCAAAGCATCTGATGCATATTGTCATAGAGATCTTGTCTCTATGTCATAATCCTTCACATCACAATCTTCTCTTCAAAAATTTACACCCTGCATTCTCCTTCAAATATGCAATAAAAATGACAAACATGCCAACATACCACCTGCAAGTTCAACATTAGTATTCAACATTATCTGTTAGGAAATCAACAAGCAATTACTCTCTCTGCAAGCAATCCATCACTGTCTATACCAAACCTTGGCTTATTGCTATTACAAAACCCTTGCTAACTATTATGATCAGACATCAATGCTTTTAGAAACATCTTTCAATTTCATACCACTGTGTTACAACCTCCATAAAGTGTCTACACAAGTCGAGAGATAACCCTGTTTTTCACATTCAGTCCAATTTTCCATACTGAACAAACAATTCATCTGCATAAATAGTCATAGACATGATAGCCCACATTTTATAGTTACAATTGTAAGGATAACATTAATTTGAAAATCTTACACTCTCAATGATCATTCTCACAAGTCAGTGTAGTAATGTTCTTACCATCAAACCCTGCTTCTCAAACACCACATCTGATATTATTCATTTTCAACACTCTATCTCTTACTGAGTATGCTAACATCATCCAATCTTTAATATTTTCCCCAACAACAAAAACTTCTTCATGATGATTTAAATATCACAATTCAGAATAGTTCAATTTAGTTCCCTGATCGATTCAACTGTCAAACCTGCCAAACATCGAAGAGACTTGGAAAAATCCCATCGAATACATAAGATAACTCCAACTTGGACCAACCATATTTTTCCAACTCAATAGGTCAAAATAAGTTAGAAATGGTCCCCACTTAGTCCCAAAGATTATCGGCAAAGGATTATACTTCACAATGTCTTAAAACATCTCTTACCAAACTCTAATGTCTCATTGACATCAAATTTATCGCCTAGACAAGATTAATGTCTTACCGATATGAATACCTAACTTCGATGAACTTCTAAAAGTGTCTCATCAAAAATGACTATCACATCGAAATAACTCTTTGACAAGACCTATTGAAAGTCTCACTGAAATTCCATACATTGCCAAGACAAGTCAAATGTTACACCGGAATATGACCTGTCGATATAATAACATGACTTCAGATAATTCCTGGGAGAAACATACCAAAATTAAATCACACACCGAAAGCTCTTTTTGCCAGGATAACTTTAACATCTCACCAAAACACAAGCTCTTTGCCCAATATGAAGTCGAAAATGATCTCTGCCAAAAACTCCAGAGTTGACCATGTGAAACTGAGATAGACCCACAAAATCATGAAGTAAGATATCATTGTTCCAAGATGTCACTGGGCCAAGATTTCACTGTGCTAACTCTTAGCACTCACCAAAATACTCATACCGACTGTAGTTAGGGTTTCACAAACAATTTTATTGATACACCTTTTCTTTAATCACAAGTATGCCAACCCTAATTGAAGGGTACGATGATAGGATATTATTATCCAATTTTGACAAATCAAACTAATGCCCAAGGTAACAACAATAAGCAAGATATCAATACCTCAAATGAGATGTACCCAATGTGTGCATGCCAAACCAATCTCATATGTAAACCAATCTGAGATACCAAATGAGTATTATCATGTATACCATATACCAATAGTGATTAAATATCCTGACATTTGAGAAGCATCTAATACCAAATGCACATTGCCTTTTTGACATCAATGGAAAAACCTTATACCAAGGGTCAACATATTTGTGAGCATGAAGAGTTGTCTTACCAAGCCTATCTTCAGGATCAACAATTCGAGATGAAAAAAAGACAGTTTGAGGAGAATATTGAATGACAAATTGTTCTAAAAGAGGTGGAGACGAAGTTGTTTCTTTCCATCCAAGAGGCTTCCAAACTTTAGACAAGGTGAGTCTCCTTAGCTTTTCAAATTTGAAATTCCAAGTTTTAGGAGTCCTCCTTCTTTTCAAGAACATGTAAAAGAAGAGCCTCGAATGTTTGCATTTACAATTTTTAGAAAGCTTTTTTTAGTTGAAGAACCTGTATTCATTCAAGAAAACCACCTAGCTATTACTTTTCCAAATCCATTTTATGGAAAAGAGGTTCCTATGTTCAATATATAATGATTTATGCAAGATGAACCACATGAGAAAGTTCAGCCCATAATACTTCAAGAGAAGCCTTTAAAAGAGACCATTGTCTTTCAAGAAGCTCCACAAACTCCACAAATTTCTTTTTCAAATGTATCTTATCAAGTGAGTTGGATTAGTGAGCAAAATAAGGAGTTTTGTGAGATAAAAAAAAGAGGCTTTTATTGGTAATCTAGTTGTCCATAAATTTTAAAATGAAATGAATTAGATTTGCTTGAAGAAAATGGTGAGCATACTCAATTAGGACAACAGATCGAAGAGACATTGTATGTTGAAAAGGAATAGTCAATAGGTTTGTATGAAGAACTTCCTAATTTTGTTAATGATAATGATGAAGGCATGCTTGAACTAATACTAGTGGAAAGTATTGAACAACAAGAGGTCATAGATCATTTGGACAGGGTGTTGCTCCTTCATGAGGAAAATGAAGACAACTTTGTCCTAAGAGATAAGAAAGGTAATATGGGTGAAATAATTGATCTGATAGGGAAAAGTGTGAGATGAGAGCCTATTTCCAAAGGTATGGATTTGAATATGCTTTCAAATTTTGAAGAACATAGGCATGATGATGAAATAAGATGTCATGTGCATAAGAGGGTCAATGAGGAGCTTGACGAAAATCATTTTTTAAGTATCATTGAAGATTTTTGCTCTAATGTTGATAATAACTTGACACCTTTAGAAATAGAGGTTCGTGATCAACATCATTAGGTAGATGAAAAAAGTATCCTTTCTCTTGTTTTACATGAACTGAATGTTTCTAATCAAATTGGTATGGTGGTTGAGGAAACAAATGACAAAAAAGAAGCCAATAGACAAAATCTAAAGATAAACATCTCAAGAGGATTCCCAATTAGGCATCTTTCTAGGATGGAGGTCAAGCATGAGGTTGCACTTACAAAACAACAAATCCAACCTACATATGCACTCCAAACCAATAATGTGTTTGATCAAAATCAAAGGGTATGTGATCTTGCTTATGATTTTTAGGACATGTTGTAGCAATTACTTGTATTTCCAGCCATGTTTCATCTCATTTCAGTGTTTCAAAAGCATGTAACTTATCATTTGTTGATGAGAAAAGGAAGTTATTTTAACCAATCAGGGAATGGATTTGTTTGAGACTTTAATGGTTGTTTTATTAGTATAGCATAGGTTAAATTTTTTCATTCTTCTAAGTGCTATTGCACATGTTTTAGTTTAGATCTTTCATTCCCCTAAGTGTTGATGCACGAGCTTTTAGTTTAGTTTGTAGGTAGTCTTTGTTGTTCAATGTTTCTAACAGCCGAGTCTGAGTTTGATACGAGTTTGTTCAAGATTTCCTAAGACTATGCCAAATGGATACAAATTTAAGGCTATCGGTCCAACATGCTTAGCAAGAAAGCACCCCTAAGAGGTCACCAAAATGTGACCTATTTTTTAACTTTCAGGCTAAAAATAGCCTCACACAAGGTTCTAGGTCTTCATGGTAAATTTTTAAGGAATTTTAATGATAGGAGGAATCAAAATTTCAAATCAATTATTTTGATGATTCAATAAGACAAGTTACAATATTAAGAAATCTCCCTTGGATAATGTCTAAGATTTTAAAAATCTTATTCTCCACGTTGAAGTAGGTCAAAGCATAGTCTTTTATGCATTAAGAGGGAAATAATAAGGTTTGAAAAAAACATAGATTTTCAACGTTGGTTTACATTTTTTTCTTGTTTCTTCTTTGAGTTCACTACTAGTTGCTACTTTTTCATCTTTAAAAGAGATGAAGGTTTTTATGGTGAGAGATGCATGCAAAGGTTTTACACTTCAGTTTCTTTTCCTTGGATGTGCCAACAAGTAGTATCCTAAACCATGCAGATAATCATATGAAAGATATGCTTTCTCAAATCTTCACACAACATTTTCAGAGCAGCCAAGAAGTTAGTTTGCAAGAGGTCTATTAGGAGAACCAACTCACTTTGGAGATTCACCTTCATTACAAGCAACCCATAGGCTTGAAGGTGTTTCCATGTTTCATAGGATTGTTGAGCTCCTAGCTTAGCATTAGGGTGCAAATCCTTTGCGACAACACAAACATCATAAGTTGGTTTAAAAAATGGTTATGGAAGTTAACACATATATATGTTGAAATCCATTCCTCAAACCATGCCTCCAATCCAATCAACATCATTATTATACCAACCTTTATACTCTTATGAGACCATGTCATCACAACCAAGATATCAATCATACCAATCTAACTTGTCAATGCCTCAAATTTATCTAACCTCCACATATTTATGTATATCATGTCGATCACCACCATATGTGTCATGTCCCCTTTCTAGAGTGGACATCAGAGATGGAGGAGTTGGCCTATCATTGGAGTCTTGTAGGCTAGCAAAGGTTGATTAGGACTCATTCAATGCATATAGTGATCGGATTTTGGCTTTACATGCAGTTTGGAGCCAGTTTGGAGTAGTTCCTAGATTTTAGGGGATATCCCTAAATTTTAGGAGGTCGTGATAGTTGCCAGTCGTGAGGTTATTCATGACCTTTCAGATGGCTTCAATTTCAGAAGATTTGGGTGTGTTTCCTAGTTTCTAGGAGCATCCCTAGATTTTAGGGATGAGACTGCCAGTTGATCCATGATTTCCAACATCAGTCACAGACAGGTGACAGGTTCAGTTTTAGGCTTTTGGCGTGTTTCGAGCTTTCTGTAGCTATTTGGGTTATATTTTTAATATATTTAAATATTTCCTTAGTTAGTGTTTTAATATTTTAAATAAGGCTATGTCTATAGCCATTTCAAAGTAATAAGGGGGTTTTGGCTTCATCTGGATTCGTATGCCCATGTGTTATAGCTTGTTGGAAAGGTCTTGAACTTTTCTAAATGATTTTCACTTGCTAGGGTCCTTTTGGCACTTGGAGTTATTTTATATTGAAAAAGTGGTGTTTTATCTATACTTGGGCGCCCAATATTGGGAAATATGACTTTATATTAAAGTGCACTTTTCATATATCTTTAGGGTTTGATTTGGAAGGAAAGAGATATAAGGAGAAGGAAACCTAATTTTCATTATCTTTTACATATTGAACACTTGTTTGGTGTGATATTGCTCTGGTAGAGCAATTCTTCAATCTGGGACACAAACCCCATGATTGGTACTGGCTGGGACGTAGCCCTCAGCTACTGATTGGAAGTGGATTCTTTTGGTAGTGGCATTATTGGTCAGAGTTTATGCGCTATTCCTTGTGGAGATTCAGATTGTTTGGTGAGGGTTTCAACAGGGTGGTCAAATTTCCCAGCTGGGGCGTGATTGTTTCAGCTTGATGCCACCATTACAGTAGGTACACGTTACGCTGGAAGTGGTGAAGACTTTCATTCAGCCATAACTGATGTTCTTGGTTTGTGTTCATCATCTACCCTTCAGTTGTCACCATTATTGGATGTAAGCACATCCCCAGTGCATAGGGAAAAATCTGGATATTATAAATCAGAAATCTGCCTGGTACGATTTGTATCAATTCCGATTTAATTGAATGTTCTTACTTGTTTCAACTTCCTTCCTTATTTTCTGTTCTTTATTCATTACTTGCTTATATATTCGAAAAATACAAAAAGAAACCAAACATTCTGCAACTTCTCTCTATTCTGTAAGACCATTAGCAAAATCACAGGAAAATATAGTTTATTATTTTTAAAATTACAGCAGATCAGCAAGGGGATCCATCAGGGATCTTTCAGTGGTATCAGAGCCTACATCCTGCCAGCCTGTAGGGTTTATGAGAAATTATCACATCTGGGTACTGGATAAAAAGTTTTTATAATTCTTTCCAGCATCTGGGTATTTGATAAAAGGTTTTGATAATTCATATTAGCATCTGGGTAGTTGTCAGCCTACACATTTATGCTTACAGTTGACAGCTGGTAAGACAATACGCTGGCCAAAGTCCCAAAATTGTTGAGAACAAACTTTATTTCGACCTCCGGGATCTGTTGGGATATCAGTTTAGTTACAGGTAAATACCATGTCTAGAACTAAAATTGGGCACTCAAAAGTTTCATCTTCTCCAACACGAAAAAGTAGGATGCCTCCTGCCAAGATATTTAATGATACAGTTATGAGCAGCTATCATCAGTATTGTTCTGTTCCTAAGATGATACATGAGCTCCTTTCCTTCACACAATTTATGGGTGTACCCGGAGCAGACGAAGATAACTTGGTAGCAACAAGTTCAGATCAGTGGCAAAGAAGGAAAGAAGAATCAAGGGTGCAAGAATCAGGAATGGACAAAGAACTTTCATTTAGGGGTAATATACCTCTACATAAGAATGTTTTGGTGCCCTCAAGTTCTGATGAGTGGGACAAGAATTTATGTGATGGTTTTGTTAGGCATGTGGATTCAACTCAAGGAGACATTAGGACAGCTTTGGATAATGAATTGTCCTCACCTTTCGTGTAGGGGGTTTCCCAAGAGGCAACTGATTTAGAGGTTAGCAATTCTGATTTTCATGACAACAGTGAGGTACCTTTGCATCAACTTGAGGTATCAATGTCTACACTTGTACAAGGTGGTGCCAATGGGCTGTCACATGAAGACATTCAAAATTCAGGTACCAATGATGCTTTGAATGTTGAGAACTCATATCATGATGATTCTGATTTTATAAATCAGACCTTAGAATCCAACCCAGTATGTTCTCTTAGTAGCACTGGACCCCAGGATTGTGAGCTAGTGGGTTGTGCAGACACATGGGATGCAGAAGAGAGTGATGACAGTGCATTTTCAACAGTATCATCAATGACGGATTTGGTGTTCTCAGAGGCACAGAGCAACAGTAGTTTGGATGAGGTTGTATCCATGGCCGAGTGCATACACGATGTTAACTACAGAGAGCTACAGGATACAGATACAACTTCTTTCCACAATGTAGATTTTGAGTTTGTACAGTTACAGGAGAGCCAACATTCTCGGACTCCTCATCACCTGATTGGACAACTCAAGGTTGATGACAAGAGTATAGACATAGTTATTGAGCATTTCAATGTTGCTCGCCAGTTGTTGGCTACACATAGTTGGAGCACCCTCATGATTGATGAGAAGGGCAGCAGTGATTTTTCCTTACCAAAGTTTCATGCTCTTTATGGAGCCATTGGGATACTAAAGCATGAGTATTTACAGTTAGTGGCTGACTGAGATTATCTCCTTCAGAGGGATTTTATTAGTTATGGTGCTTTGTTGAGGGAAGAGGAGGAAGTTGATATCCTCTCTCAGGAGCTTGAGGCAACTGTTGTTGCATGGGAGGATACCCAGTTGTCCCTTCAGGAAGTGAACTCCAGATTGAAGGAGCTTTCTGATAGATTGAGAGTGGCACAAACATCCTCAACGGAAAATACAATATAATGTTCTACTGTGACACTGCGAGATTCACCAGAGAGTTGTGATTTGACTCACGATATTACTCCATCATTGTTTTCACAGGTGACTAGCAGTTTGTCGGCTGGTTGGGAGTATGATATGTTAGAGTATTTGGGTATTTACTTGATTAATTAAACATTATTTGTTTAATTATTTAAGTTCCCTTTATCTCTTTTACACTTAAGCTAACTTTAGGTGCATATAATAAATTCTTTTATTAATTATTATGTGCAAACCTAGTTTTTCCCTTTTAGGGTTTCTTGACCTATTAAAGGTTGAGTTCTTTCTTTTCATTGTAAGAATCACATTACATATTTTTTTGAATATTGAGCTCTCTCTTTTTGAGCATATTCTCTGTGTATTTGTTTTTCTGTATTTGCTTCCTTGCTTCTCCTTGTAACAAGTTTTTCAGCTTGCAGAGATTATTTGGGCTCCTGTGGTGTTGTATTTTCTCAACTCCTATATGGTATCAGAGCTTCAGATCTGTAGCTACCTGTTCTTGTTTTGAGATTTTTGCTTTGGAAGCAGATCTTGGGTTTCAGGAATTTTTTATGTACCTAGGGTTTGACCTTTTTTTCCTGAGCACTTTGGGCCTAAACGGACCTCACCATCATGCTCAGAAGGCCCAAAAACCCCTATGGTCATATAAAATTCGACCTATTTTGGTTCCTGAGCCTTTGGGAGTATTTTTTCTCCAGATCCAAGCCATATGACCCTGACACGCAGTTCGAGAAAAAATTTCAAAAAAAAAATTATTATGCCTTTTTACGGCATGCAGGTCAAATTTTTGCTTTTTTATTAAAAAAATTCTTTCAAAAAAAGCAAAAAAAAAAGGGTTTTATTTCTTTTAAAAATTTTTTTTTTTTTGGGGGCAAAAGTTTTTGGGGGCCCCCACGGTACACACCGTGGGGCCCTTGCCATGTTGCAGGCCCTGTGGGCGTTGGTATGGCGCCATCGCAATCCGTATGGGCTCGACCCTGCCATCGCCGGTTTCTCTATGGCCCCTACCGGTAGTTACCGCCAAGCCCCTGACGGCCCTGCTGTCTCAGGCCCCTACCGCCTCCAGTACCCTGCGTCGCCGCTTCCCGGCAGCCCGACCTTCCTGCAGCACCTCTCCGCTCCACCGGCCCTGCTCCCACCACTAACCTCCCTGCAGCCCCCACTGCTTAGACCACCATTGGTTGAATGGCTCTCCGCTCCGTCGGCCCTGCTCCCGCCGTCGGCCTCCCTGCGGCCCCCGCCACCCGGACCACCGCCAGCTGCGTCCCTCTCCGCTCCGCCGACCTTGCTCCCGCCGCCTGCTGGAACCCTCTGCACAGCCGGCCAGTGCCACCAAAAACCTTCGGATCTCTACCAACCACCGGGGCATAGCCCGGTCGCCACCCACTGGCCACCAGACCACTAAAGAGCCACCAGACCTCCTTTGTTGGCCTTTTTCAGGGGGGGTTTGGTTTTTTGGCTCTATCTTGGGCATACGGAGTCATTTTTTCAAAAATGAATAGGCGTCGGAAAGCTGGTTCCAAGGATGACCTCATGGTGTTGGTAATTTTTTCTAATTTTTCTGTTTGACTATGTTTTTTTCCAGTCAAAGTGAGGTCTAGTTTTTGCACTCTGGGAGCCATAGAATGAGCATCCGACCTCCATTTTTTGAAAACTTTATATTTTCGGAAAGCGTGTGCTATGTAATTTCCAGCCATATGAGTTTTATTTCCTGATTCTACTCCATGCATATTTTATTCATTTTTTTTCTTTTCAGCACTCTGGTGGATATCGTGGTTGTTTCAGGTCCTGGGATCTCTTCTCTGAGTAGGATGCGTCTATTTTGGTTCACGTTTCTATTTTCTAGTCTTCTTATCATTGTAGCTTGTATTTATGCAAACACACTAAGATAAAGTGCCATTATGCATTATTTACTTGGAATCTTGCATATTTTGTGTCTTGTTGTACATGCACTATTGATCAAGTGCCATGAGGGGGTTGATGTTTGCTTGTTGTTTGCCTTCTTCCTTTGTCCAGTGAGTGTTCCTTCCATGAAATTTGCCTCATGATGATGTGTCTCAACACCTTTGATGTTCTTGGTTCTTCATCATGTAGTTTTTTTTGGTTGTCCTTTTCAGTGTTCCTGTCCCTCTCCCACTTCCGCATTATGGGGAGGTTTATCCTGTTGGTTCTAATGCTTCCATGGTTCGATTGATTAGCTCTTTAGGCTTTGGTGTCTCATGCCATTTGTATCTTTGAGTTTAGTTGTTTGCCTTTGTTTGCCATCTGATTCGAGTAGTGTCATTTGAGGGCACTCATGCGGATTATAGTCTTCTCTACTTGGTCATGTTCTATTTCAGTGGAGGTTCTCTAGATCAGCAGTTATTTTTCGACAGAGTTTGCAGGTTCTTCATGCTTCAATGATATTCTTTTCCATCTCTTTTTGGAGTAGAGTTTTGCTCCCATGTGATTTTCTTTATTTCTCTAGTTCATAGAGATTTCATTGTATTTGGGTACCTGATCAGGCCTTGTTGCTGGGACCCATCTTTATTGCTTTCAGTAGTTGTTCTAGGTTTTAGCTTCTCCCTAAGTCTATCTTAAGGTGGGGTGTTAGAGTATTTGGGTATTTACTTGATTAATTAAACATTATTTGTTTAATTATTTAAGTTCCCTTTATCTCTTTTACACTTAAGCTAACTTTAGGTGCATATAATTAATTCTTTTATTAATTATTATGTGCAAACCTAGTTTTTCCCTTTTAGGGTTTCTTGACCTATTAAAGGTTGAGTTCTTTATTTTCATTGTAAGAATCACATTACATATTTTTGTGCATATTGAGCTCTCTCTTTTTGAGCATATTCTCTGTGTATTTGTTTTTCTGTATTTGCTTCCTTGCTTCTCCTTGTAACAGGTTTTTCAGCTTGCAGAGATTATTTGGGCTCCTGTGGTGTTGTATTTTCTCAACTCCTATATGATACTCTTGTTGACTTGTTTCCTTCTTTGGAAAGCAAATCTTCTTTTACACCTCTTACAGTTGATGAGGGAAACTAGTATGTTTCACCGCAGAGCCACAGTGCTCAGTTGAGGTGTATTTTGGATTTTGGATCTCAGACATATGAGTTGTCTTTGGATTCATGGTTTGAGAGTAGTGGGAGTGATGATGAGTTTGGTGGACAAGATTATGACACAGAGCCATTGAGTGAGCCTACGAGAGTCCATTTAGATTACCTCATGAGGAGTGCACTTCATTTCTCTTTTAGTCTGATTGTAGATGATTGGATGGCTCACAGATGTGAGTTGGTTCGGGACATACTATCCGTGTTGCAATAGTGCTCTCCCATCTTCAGAGGATAGAGTTATTGATTGCAGGCACCTAATCTAGCAGTTTGGGGTGGATTGTTTGCGGGATCAGCAAATAATCAAACATTATGATGAGCAAGGACTGCCAGAGTTTTTCATCTCCTTGACACAGAGACTTCATCCAGGATCACGGGGGAAGGATGATGCATGGATTAGCAGGTGTGTTTTTGTGGATGGTTATCACAAGTGTGAGAGTTTCATAGTGGTTGCAGAGAGACATGGTATTGAGGATGCCTCTTACTATCATTGTCTCTTCATAACAGATGGACGTGGATTTAGTTTTATATGGGATCTCGATGTTGATTCATTTGATACATCATCTTATAGGGATTATAGTATGTTACTCCAGATATTAAGATTATATGGCACTTATATCAGAGGAGAGCAGCAAGAGCAGTTTATGTCCTACAAGTGGTTTGTGTGGGATCATGGTATAGACATGTGTAGTACCTTTCTTTTGTGGATCCTACATGGGTTGCTTCACTTCAGATGTATAGATGTAGTCATGGGTGTACAGTGGTTGTTGACACTTGGATGGTATGTTCGGAATTTCACGAGGATGGAGCTGGAGTTTACCCACTATCCATCTCAGTTTATCGAGCAGAGTGGGACAACAGTTGATCCATAGGTTGATTGTCATTAGATAGCTGATGTGGATGAGTTATGTGATGTTACTCCTAGTGAGTACTTTGAGCCAGTTGATGTGGCAGTTTCACCTTATTCTCTAGACAGGGTGATTGTTTCATTGTTGGTTGGTGATTACATATTTTTAGATGCCAGCCTGGACAGTGATGATTTTAGTCAGTATTATATATTTTCTAGTGAGTTGGCATTAGATCTTCTGACACATTAGCAACAGTGTGTGGCAGTTGTGTGTCACTTGTGTCAGATGGGGTTAGATCACAGAGGGTCTTCCATGGATTATCATTCATTGGATATTATGATAGATGTTATGCATGTTGGTGATCACAGACACACTAGTGATCTTGGCATTGATGGATATTTGATCTATGGAGATGATATAGTTTTCCATTGCTCACTTGAGGTATTCAGCGAGAGCTATGCTTCGCTCTAGGACCCAGGCAGTGTTGATTTGACAGCACAGGTGCTTCAGCGTTTTGAGGAGCCATTCTAGGCCGGGGTATTGCATGTTGTTTATATCAGAGATGAGCAACAGTTACATGCAATGATTTGTTTACGTCTTATTTGGGATGGTGAAGGATTGGTGTTTCAGTTGCTTGTGGGCAAGCAACTCTGAGAGGGGAGGATTGTCATGTCCCCTTTCTCGAGTGGACATCAGAGATGGAGGAGTTGGCCTATCATTGGAGTCTCGTAGGCTAGCAGAGGTTGATTGGGACTCATTCAGTGCGTATAGTGACCGGATTTTGGCTTTATAGGCAGTTTGAAGCCAGTTTGGAGCAGTTCCTAGATTTTAGGGGATATCCCTAAATTTTAGGAGGTCGTGACAATTTCCAGTCGTGAGGTTATTCATGATCTTTCAGATGGTTTCAGTTTCAGGAGATTTGGGTGTGTTTCCTAGTTTCTAGGAGCATCCCTAGATTTTAGGGATGAGACTGCCAGTTGATCCATGATTTCCGACATCAGTCACAGACAGGTGACAGGTTCAGTTTCAGGCTTTTGGTGTGTTTTGAGCTTTTTGTAGCTATTTGGGTTATATTTTTAATATATTTAAATATTTCCTAAGTTAGCATTTTAATATTTTAAATAAGGCTATGTCTATAGCCATTTCAGAGTAATAAGGGGGTTTTGGCTTCATTTGGATTCATATGCCCATGTGTTATAGCTCGTTGGAAAGGTCTTGAACTTTTCTAAATGATTTTCACTTGCCAGGGTCCTTTTGGTGCTTGGAGTTATTTTATATTGAAAAAGTGGTGTTTTCTCTATACTTGGGCGCCCAATATTGGGAAATATGACTTTATATTAAAGTGCACTTTTCATATATCTTTAGGGTTCGATTTGGAAGGAAAGAGATATAAGGAGAAGGAAACCCAATTTCTCATTATCTTTTACATATTGAAAACTTGTTTGGTGCGATATTGCTCTGGTAGAGCAATTCTTCAATTTGGGATGCAAACCCCATGATTGGTACTGGCTGGGACGTAGCCCTCATCTACTAATTGGTAGTGGATGCTTTTGGCAGTGGCATTATTGGTCAGAGTGTATGTGCTATTCCTTGTGGAGATTCAAATTGCTTGGTGAGGGTTTCAGCAGGGTGGTTGAATTTCCCAGCTGGGGTGTGATTGTTTCAGCTTGATGCCACCATTACAGTAGGTACACTTTACACTGGAAGTGGTGAAGACTTTCATTCAGCCATAGTTGATGTTCTTGGTTTGCATTCATCATCTACCCTTCAGTTGGCACCATTATTGGATGTAAGCACATCCCCAGTGCGTAGGGAATAATCTGGATATTATAAATTAGAAATCTGCCTGGTACGATTTGTATCAATTCTGATTTAATTGAATGGTCTTACTTGTTTCAACTTCCTTCCTTATTTTCTATTCTTTATTCATTACTTGCTTATATATTCAAAAAATACAAAAAGAAACCAAACATTCTACAAATTCTCTCTATTCTGTAAGACCATCAACAAAATCATAGGAAAATATAGTTTATTATTTTAAAAATTACAACAGATCAGCAAGGGGATCCATCAGGGATCTTTTAGGTCTTGTAATTCACAAATACCTTCCACCAACAAACCACCTCATTTAGCCATATCACCACATACATCCCCATGAAAATCCTCAAATTTCTAGTCATATCAACACATCCATTCCCATGACCAAAGGCCAAACTTCTTCACATACCTCATCCATCTCCCAATTCGTTATATATAATACCTTCAAACACATACATACAACAAAACCACATATACATTCCCCAAAACAACAACCCCCTAGCAAACATTTTCCAAATACCAACATGAAAATACACTCATTTAAGATAATCAATTAAACCTTGATTAAGAAAATTGGTCCAATAAAACATCATCACATCACCTAAAATTGTTTAATATGAACCACTAGTCAAATCCGCATGGCAGAAAGATACTAATTATTCTAAATACCATAGGTTCAAAGGACACAAGACTTGCGATTGTATAAAATTAAAAAATATCATTTAAGATCATATTGACCAAGGTGACATCACCATTGAATATCATCCCATCAATTCACAAAAAAATAACCACATCAATAATATTAATTGCTCACCTAATGAGAAATTAGGCATATGTCAAGACACTTTTTCCAAGCATGATCAAAATCATTCACCCATGCCTATAAATGGCTCATTCTACAATAGTCACACTAATTATATCCATGACCATAATATATCCATCTCATATGATTCCATAATAGATTATCTAGATGAAATTGGTCCACAAGAAGCCTCCATCTATCACTCCATTCCTTCATCCTTGAAAGCTTCACAACAAAAATCCACATTATCCACGTCAAACAATTTATAGGATAATGGAACCTATTAGGTTTACCGCCAAGGACTATCCACAATATATATTCATGAAATCTAAGCTATTCCAATACCCCATACAAACCCCTTCAATGACAAAAAATCCTAGATCCAACACCACTGTTGACTAGAAAATAATATACACACACTGGTCCAAGGATATATAATTGTAGACACCTAAATTTGATTAATTACATTAATTGAATTTAGTCACCTTAGTTGCATTTGTTAATTAAATACTATGTATTATTTAATTAATTAATGTCACCCCCTAGCTAAATTAGTTTAATTAATTAAGTTGCACCCTATTAATTAATTAATGTATCTCATTAATCATTTAATTAATTAATTTCCCCCTTCTTCTATTAAATAAAATAAATAAATTTATTTGTTTTATTTAATTCACTTTGTCATTTTCTTCTTTATCCTCTAATTTGAATTAAATAATTCAAATTAATCTTAATTTGAGCACATGGCTCCTAACCTTAACCACTTTCTAACTTTCCTCTAACCCCAACCCACTAACTAACCCTTGGTTCCTAACCAACCTTATCTCCCTAACCAATTTTATCCTAATATGTGCAAATTCCCATTTTTTTATAAATTGGAAAAAGAATCTAAAATTTGGGTGTCTTGCTGTCAAATTGACAAGTGGCCTCTCTTCCACTTATCACCATCAACATTAACACTTGGCCTCAAAGAGGGAAATTGTCACCATTTGTATTGCCACTTGGCTTCATAGAGGACACGTGTGGCATTTTCACACACCTTCAACCCCCCCTCCATTTCTATTTAATGCATTGAATTTTGTTCATGAACCATCACTCTCACATCATAAGCAACATTATCCTGTCAATTTGCATCCATAATCTACATAATTTTGGATCCACAATTATCCTAAACTTTTTATTTGCATGATAATGGACTTATTTAAAGCACCCTTGGCATTAAAGTGAGCACACATCAAATCAGGGACAAGCCTACATCGAACGTTTGAGTTTGCATTTCTTTGTCTATTCTCTTTTTTTTGTAGCTTCCTTTTTAATGTCCTATCTTGAGTTTATACTTGGTAATTGTGCAGTTTAGGTTGTTTCATTGCATTTCAATTTGTTTAATTTTCTCACATTTATTTGCATACATATCTAGCATGCCCAGTGGGACCCACTTCATGGGTCAATTTCACACTTTTTTTTCTATTTCAGTGTGTTTATTGCAAATTTCAGGTTCTTGAAGGCAAAAACGTGATCTAGCAAGCCGATTTCCGCTTCAATGGAAGTCATTTTGGATCCAAGTCTTTTATTTATGAACAATGAGAATGAGACAAGAAACCACAAGAACACATTCTTGCCATTTGATTGTCAGGTATATAATTTTTGTATTTTTAACAAAATTGGTGGGTTTGATTTGATAAATCATGAGTTTGCATCACTAAAATCATTTTCTATGTTTTTTTTTTCTCTCGGGTTTTGTTTCTTTTTAAATTTTCTAAAGAATAGCAGGCTTGAACTGATAAATAACTAGTTTACAGGTAGAATTATAAGTAGCGGGTTTGAACTATGAAACGATGGGATCATTATTTCTGTGTTTTTCTACACTTTTCAAGATTCCAAATTTTACCTGGTTCTTACTAATCTATTAACATTTCTCTATTTTCTAGTCTCACTAGTGTTTGTGTAGGTATTTCAATTATACAATTCCCCCAAAACAAAACACTAACTCATTTGCTTGTAGGGCCACCAAAGAGGGGGTTGCTCTAAAAACAAACTTGGTTTAAAATTGAATCTTGTATCTTCTTTAGTTTAGAGAACGCTTAATTTTATTAAGAGAATTAATCAAGTGTTTGTCGTGCTTGGAAAAGTTATAATTGGTGTATTCTTTCCCCTCACCTTCCACGAAACTTGGATGATTAAAAGCCTTGTAACTTTTCGCTTTGTGTGTAGATTAGATCCCTAAAAAGATAACATACAAGTATCCTCTCCCCTTGCGCTCTATGCAACCTTGGGTGCAAGCAAATGTGTACTATCTTTTAGTAGAGATCTTGCCTTGGTGGGAAAAGCACTCACCCTAAGAGTGAGTCAAAGCGATGGTTTCCTTCGGTGAGCTATATAAATTGACAAAGGCAAAATCTCGAGTCTTCTTAGTGAAAAGCATACTTTGATAGTTTCCCCTATTAGCACATATTTTTACAAAATATTTTTGTGCTATATATGGATCCCTTTTTTCCTATCATATGAGCATTTACTGCTGGTGTCTCATATGCAGGAGCATAATTGAAGAAAATGGAGCTGTTCAAAGATGAATGGCATTGCCAGTCCTCCGAGCCTGCGCAGATGGAGCAGTAGACCAGACATTAGAAGCTTCCAAGAAAACACAGTTGCTAGGGGTCGCGTGGCTGCAGACTAGGCTCAGAAGTTTTCAAATAAAGGCCCAGGCATAGACCATTTATCCCACATTGGCTGTGCAGAGGGAGTTATATATTTAAATATAAGGCCACATGTATACTTAGTGTCAAGAGCTGGAAGGCTTTTGGCAAGTGCTAGCTCAACACTGGTGGGCCCCCCGCATGCGTGCGCATCTCAAAGCACCCAAATTTTACAGCAGAAGGACAAATTAAAGATCGAGCAATTTGGGCAGATTAAATGGTGATCGCAAAAGATCCAATGGTGGTCACTATACCGTGATAGGAAGTTGCACGACCTATATCCCTCATGACATAGTGACTGGCAAGATGGCAGATGAGGTGTTGTTCTGGTGGATCTGCAAGCGAATCAGGATGTGCCACATGGCAGAGTGTAGAAGAAGAACCCAGGTCCAGTGGCGGATGAAGCGGCAAGGTTGATGGCATCCAGTGGTAGTCAAAGTGGCGGTCACATGGCAGGTCCAAGTGGTGGATAGGTGGATCTGCGGGTGAACCAAAAGGTGACACATGACATAGATGGACAAAGAGAAGAGAGATCCGCTCAGGCAAAGTTAAAGGCCGAGTAGATAAGGAAGATCGAACGGTTGGCTGAGTCGATCCGATGGTGGTCGCTATATTATGACCAGAAGATGTGCGATGTTTATTTGTCACGACATTGCAACCGAGTGGCAGGGCCCGCTAAGGAAGCAGTTCGGAGGAGATAACGTGCAAGAAGGTTGGAAAAGATCTAACGGTTGTCGCTGATCCGCTATGCAAAGATGCACGATGAATATCCATTGCGGCTAGGCGATGAGGGAGAGCTTCATTTTGATAGTTAGTGAGGTCATGCTAAGGTGGCAGGATAGAGACCCTAGAGAAAATCCAGAGGTGACACGCGGTGGGTCCGGTCAAGATGAGTTAGCAGCTGAAGTGGCAGTCAGGTGGCATGTCATCAAAAAATGACTTATCGAACAAACCTAGGTTGTGATGGATGTCAAAAGGACTCACCGAAAGCAGCAGTTTCATCGACATGAAGTTTATAGAAGAAATCAGAAGCGGTCCCATCGAAAATAAAAGGTATCGATGAAACTATAGAATCAATAGGACATGAGAACATCTCGCTGAGGGAGGAAGTTTGGCCGAAAGAATAATAAAAGGGAAGCATTTCTTATCGTATCACACTGCCTTATCTATTATTTGAAAGTGCATTAAAGATAAATTTATGTGTATTTATCCTAAATAAAGTGCCTTGAATATATATTTTAGGGTAAGGTATTATTTTATATGAACGGATGCTATGTTGCAAAATATTGTTATAGGGAAATATTTTGGTTTTAATGAATTATTTTAAACAAGTATTTTCAAACTAAAATCTAAAGTGGAATACGTTTTATTTTCAAATCAAGGAATCTTATTGGCTTATCTTGTGTGCAAAAAATAATGAGAAGATAATGAATACTTGCTGAGGAATTTTATCAAGGCGGATAATAAAGCACACATTATTGAAGCATCATTTAGTATTTGTAGGGTTTTAATTTGTAAATTATTTGTTAAAACAAAGGGTGTCCTTTGGAATGTAACTGTCTGTAGCTTTCTCTTCTGTGAATGAAAGGCTATGTCCTTTCATATATGCCTTTTGATTTATGTACTTATAGGGAGTCATTCTTATATGTAAGGGGGGAGTCATAAGAACAACATACTGCTGTAAGGATTGAATATCATTTTGTATTAGAGAATTCTATAGGAAGAAGAAGTATCATTTTGTGCAAGCAATTTGTAATGGAGTATCTGCAAGTGTAGTTTATGTATGTAATTATTGCCTGAAGATTAATATACAAGGTTCGCTGTTTCTTTTTTTAAATATTGTGTACACTTTTGTGTTGATGATTATCTTTGTCCTCTTGATAAATTTGTTTATATATTTGCTATGATGTGAATCAAATACCATTGCATTAAGTGAAAGATTGAGTTCTTATTGTTTGTGTAACGCGTACTGAACCTTCATAGTTGATGAGAAATTGTCTCTTGAGTTGATAAGATATTTTTTCCACAAAGTGTCATATATATCCTTGGATAGAGGCACTGGTCTGTTATTGATCTTTTAAGGTTTTGATCTGTATGCATTCAAGGTCCTTGATAGAGAAATTTTCTTCCCAAATCCTATATGAACTAATCTATGCAGATTTCATTTAAGTCCTAAAAGCAATCTCATTTTCAATATACATTCACAATCATTTCTTTTCAAAGCAATCAGTTAAAGCACATAATAAAGCATAGTTGTAGAACAATAATTTGCTAGTTGTATAAACTTGCTAAAAGGTTTAAATCCACTATAAATAACCTCTTTTGTGCTTGAGAGGAAGAGGCATACCACCTAGGTTCAGTGGAGCCTAAAGTGCAGAGGGATTTGGTCTTTGACCATCCCTGTTCGTTAGACAAGGCTAGTTGGATCAGTTAAGGGCTTGGCAAATCCTTAAGTTTTCCAATTTGTGGTTTTGGGAACCAACACCCCCAGTATCCACATTTGTAATGGCTTCCTTTAAAGTCTTCAAGCCTTTAATGACTTCCTTCTAGAGTCCTCTTAATCCTATTTAATTAAATCCCCCTTTCACATTTAATTAAATCCCTCTCACATTTAAATAAATGAATATTTATTTAAATATCTATCCAAATGAAAGTTGCACACATTTAAATAAATTTATATTTATTTAAAAATCCTAAAAATCCCTCCCACTTGCATTCTCCTACAAAATCCACTTGGTCACTAAAACCCCATTTAAATTCTTCTAACCCCTTCCAATTTAGCCTAATACCTCTTCTAAACATTTGCACAATCCTAATCCAAGATTAACTCTCAACCCATCATCTCACCCATTTAGGACTCTTACAGAGTCATAAATGTTTTCCTTCTCCAACACTCCAACCCACATGGGTCTTGACCCTTTGGTCAAGGCTTAACCATGGGTAAAATTTATACAAGAGTTTACCCATTGTATAATAACCTTACCCTTGGATTAAAGATTTATCCAATAACCTCAACCACATGAGGTTACCCTCATGTCCCCTCAGGCATTTAATGCTTCCTTCCTCTCCTCTCAAGTCATTACATATTGACACTTGTCATCATGGGATTGGATTGAAAACTATCACATGGATCACAAACCCATCAATCCTAGCCCTTCATAGGCTCACTCAATCTTAGCCATTCAATAAAAAAATTTCCCTATAAAAGGAGCCCTCACCCTCAAGCAAAGGAGGGAAGAATTAGAGAATTGTTACTATACTGATATTAGGATAGACATTTAGAGCTTTCTCATAGCATCATCATCTTTTTTGGCATAGCATCTTGTTTAAATATTTTCAAACAATCTTGAATCTCCATATGGTATCCATGACTTATGCTAAAACTTGAGAGTTTCATTACTTTGGGACTTGGAGAGGAGAGAAACAAGGAAAGGAATAACCATTAAAGAATCATGGAGGCATCGTAGGAAGAATTCTTCTTTCTTTCTTTCTTTCTTTGCGCTTCCTTCATTTTTTGTTTTTAAATATCCTTTAAATATGTTTTGAAATGGTTTTTAGTTCTTTGTTCTTGGTTTCATGTTTGAACTAACATACTAACATTGAGCTTTTTTTTTTACTCTTGTAGCTATTTCTGACATCATCACTAACATCTCACAAAGTTGCAAGGAACCTTGAGGGAAACATTCCTAGAAAAACTGCAAGCAAAAGATATGCCCCAACATAACATGAGACCACAAGGATCTCATGAGGGAGAAACATGGGACACATCAAGAAAACATATGGAAGGAAAAAAAGAGAAAGATTGTACCCCTAGTTTCACCATTCTTTGCTCTTGGTTTCATGTTTGAACTAACATACTAACATTGAGCTTTTTTTTTGACTCTTGTAGCTATTTCTCACATCATCACTAACATCTCACAAAGTTGCAAGGAACCTTGAGGGAAACATTCCTAGAAAAATTGCAAGCAAAAGATATGCCCCAACATAACATGAGACCACAAGGATCTCATGAGGGAGAAACATGGGACACATCAAGAAAACATATGGAAGCAAAAAAAGAGAAAGATTGTACCCCTAGTTTCACCATTCATTGCACATCATGATATAAAAGCTTGTGGCAACCATAAGGGGCTAAAAATAGGAATCTCAAGATAAAGATAAACAAAGATCCAAAAGAACCCAAAGAAATAAAAATTATCACAAGTACCTTTTTCCATAGGGAGGATTGATGGATGGGATTTCTTGGTCAAAGTTGAGGAAGGATACATCTTGCGAAGACCAATGATGGATATTAAACTAGGATTCCTCTGACAAGAGACAAGCGAGACACATGAGATCTCAAAGAGACCAAAAGATGATTTTTGAAGCACTAGGTAGATAGGGACACAATCTTCACTACACATGTTTGATTGATGTAAAAGGATGAGACATAAGGACACATATGTACAATTGAAACTAGATGGAGATGCACAACCAATGCTATGTACAAGACACTATTTACAAGATGTACAATAGCCATGAATGCTAGATGGGGACCTAGGGACAAACATGATGCTGCCCTAGTCAAGATGAAAAGATATGGTAGATTGCTGGTTGATGGGGTGTTGTTGATGTAGAAATGATATATCTCATGCATCCAGATGATGATAATTGGATTGTGATCAAGGCTTGTAGAGAGGCTAGGAACAAGATCATGGATGTGATTGGATGATTTGAGTGGTGTTTGATTTTGGATAGCTAGAGGAGATGGATAGGATTTTTTTTTATGTAGCGGTGTATTGCAAGGAGCATTGGGATTAATGGGATGGATGGCACTGTATTACATGAGCATAGCCAAAAGATAGATACCAATGATAAGGGATGTAAGAGGTGATGGAGTGATATGATATGAGGGATGAAAGGATGGAAGATACAACGAAAAGGATTTTAAAACATTACAAGACATAGATTGGGAGGTGGAAGGATTATGGATGGCAGGTGTCCAAGGACTATGTCACAAAGGGATAAGATGCCCCCTTTAGGATATGTCATTCTTGATGAGGCATTAGGAAGGATATGATAGTATGAATGATAAGATGATAGGAAGTTCATGGAAGTGGATGGAAGACAGGGTGATGACTAGATGAGGATTATGAAGGTATCTGAAAGGATTATATGGATGGGAGGAAGGATGCACAGATGGGAAGGCTAATGGTGGAAAATTGTGATGGGGAAATTGATGCCAAGAGGTATCTAGAGCATGTATACATGGCCTTTTCCCTTTATCATAATCCAAAGGAAAATGAAGGAAGTGGAATGGATAGGATATGATGGGTATGGTAGGTAGATGATATGGAGGAGGTGATCAATGGATATCTAGAAGAACTTGCCCCCAAGTGTGGAGAGAAAAAGGATGGAGGCAATTACACCTGGCACCTATTTGTTAGGTTTTCATTATGGTACCTATTCAAGGTGCATGTGTGCCGATGTTTTACCATTCGACAAATTTTTCTCTTTACTTTTTTTTTGCATTTTTTTAGATGTTTGGGTAGAACTTTATAGATGGGGATGGATGGAGGACTCATGCTTTAAGTTCCAAATCAAGGTAATAGGACCCCATTTGGAGCAATCACTAGATGTTGGTAAAACTTTATTAAGATGGGTGGATTATGCAAGGGCACGGATTAAATGGTTTTGATGGGGGATGTATGTTGTGTAAGAGATATGGTGGTGGAAAGTGTTTGGATGGAATGTGTTCACCTTGAATTTTGATCCCATTAAAAATGTCAAGGTCTTGTAAACTCTTTGAAATTCAACTAGCAGGAATGTTCTTTTAGATTGTTAAACTTGGTGCCCCAATCAACATTAATTTTAAAATCACTATTTGAAGAGGAGAAGTGTCATTAGCCTTTGATCCTTGTCTATATTGTTCAACCAGTAATTTACAAAAGAAAAATAAATCCCTTTTTGAGGATTTAATTAGAAAGTGGGTCCCGAGCATTGTGGGACCACTCAGCATACTTGTTACTCCAAGGTGTCCCCCAGGAAGGAAATTGATACTCGACATAATGTGTTTTTTGTTCAAGCCGAGTCCCGAGTCATAAAGCAGAAAATTGAATATTTGGCCTTCGGTGGGTCCTGCTTTTTTGGTTGCTTGAGCTCCATGTTTTGCGATTGTGAGTGTGTGGGACCATTCAGGACTTGATGGGAATTTATTTTCCACTTCGATGAGTCCCGAGCAGATGAGAAGACATGTGTTGTGTAATGAACAAAGATCTAGTTGGCAACTCGAAACTTAGTGAGATTCCCAAGTTGATTTCACCGAGACCCGAGTAAATTAAGGAAATGAGCCATGTGCTGACTGTGGGAAATATAAGTTGTTAGCTCAACACACAGTGAGATATTTAGAATATCTTCAGCAAGACCCGAGTTGTATTTAAATGTGGTGAGGTGGGTGATTCATCGGTTGGTAGCCCTATCATATGAATGTAACATGACCATTAATGTGGTCTAGGGTTAGTCAAACATGCCAAAACACTGGTGTTTGAGTTTTATACTCAAAATAGATGTCAGAGCATCAGGGATGTGCAGGATGGTCCACACACATTTGAAGGAATAAATCATGAAAGGCTGATTTTCATGATCATGATCATATGTGTGAAGCCAAAGTTGCGGTAATTGGTATACAACGGAGCTTGAAAGGACAGTAGGGATGTTATTAAATATAGATTAGCGTAAGGATGGATAAGTCATTGATTCATATGACTAACTTAGATGAATATTAAACTTCAAATATTTTTAAAGCTATACCAAAGCCTTGTGAGAAATGGATTGTGTTGCATAAGAGGCATCGAGGTCCTGAAAGAAAACCTGTGAGAAATCCGTCATACAACCAAAGGGGGCTTGAAAATGCACCAGACTGCCAAAGAGGAACAAGATGATTAATGTGCATATGCACAATTGTTTTATAGTTTGCATTTGACTAGATTTCCTCTGGCGGCAAAATTTTCCCTTTGGATGCAGAAGTGTAGGGAGACGATGGGCGATGCAGACACTGAGGAATTGGGTTGGTAGCACCGCAAACCCAAACTCTCAAAGTTCTCCCATACCAGGATGAGTAGTGGAAGTTGCTCGAGTTGGTATCTTCTGCATCTATAATCACCCATGGTCAGTGGTGACATGATTGGTGTGGTGGTAGGCTCCCATTGACGATATCTAATCTGGGCATGATGGCTACCACACATGGCCATCCAGACGGTTACACATCAAGACAAAATAGAGGTGACCGGATCCATTCGATAACTTTTGAAGGAAAGGTTTGTTAGGGTTTAAAGCAGATCCGAAGCAAATATGAACTAACAATTATATGCAAATTTAAATACAAAAGATAAAGAAATAAAACAGGACACAGATAACACAAAGATTTAACGTGGTTCACCCAGAATGGGTTACGTCAACCATACACAGCCGTCCAATCTTTCTTATTATCCAGCAAAAATAGTACATCAACCTTACAATGCCTTAAGCATCCCAACCGCTTATAACATGCATTTTTAGGGCAACACACAAAGTCAGCCTTTTTAGGGTTTTATTACAATATCGGTTTTCATCAACAAAAAATGGCAAAAAAAAATTTCTTGGGGGCTTCCACCCCCGAACCCCCGCAGCGGGCTACGTCTGCTTTCTCGGGGCCCGACGAGGATATGTGTTGAGTGTACAGTACTTTGTTGATCAGTCGCCACATATCAACAATCTCCCACTTGGAAACTGATCAAGCTCCACACCAAACAATCTCCCACTTGGAGACTGATACTAGACGACACCACTGTACTTGCAGCATCCACTGGATAAAACACTTGGACTTGACTGGTATAAATTCCACAATTATCAATCAAGAAGACCAACAGAAACTGATGAAGAAATTAGCTTCTCTTGTGGAACTGCCTTTGTGAACATATCAGTAGGATTCTCACTTGTGTGAATCTTCTCAAGCCGTAACTGACCCTCCTCCAAAATAGTCCGGATGAAGTGGTACCTAAGCTGAATGTGCTTTGTCCTTGAATGAAAAGCATAGTTCTTTGCAAGATAAATGGCATTCTGGCTATCTATATACAATGGGTGATCCTCCTGTGTCTGACCCAATTCCTCTAGAAAACATTGTAACCAAATCATCTCCTTGCTGGCTTCTGTAGCAACAACATACTCATCTTGAGTGGTTGAAAGTGCAACAACCTTTTGCAGCCTACAAATCCAAATGACTGCAGTTCCCCCTATAGTAAAAACATACCCTGTAGTACTCCTCCGTGAATCAATATCACCTGCCAGATCAGAGTCAAAAAATCCACTCAGAGCAGCATTAGATCCTTTGAAACATAATGCCTTCGTAGTAGTTTCTTTCAAATATCGAAGAATCCATTTCACAACATTCCAATGTTCCATACCCAAATTACTCATAAACCCGCTCACAACTCCCACTGCATGTGCAATATCTGGCCTTATGCATACCATTGAATACATCAGACTACCAATAGCTGATGAATACGGGATGTTAGACATTTTATTTACCTCTTCTTGTGCCTTTGGGCACATCTCCTTAGTCAATTTGAAATGACTAGCCAAAGGTGTACTAACTGCTTTTGCATCCTGCATGTTAAATCTTTTCAACACCTTCTTTATATACTCGCTTTGGGACAAATTCAAGGTTCTATTTTTCCTATCCCGTGTAATCCTCATACCGAGAATTTGCTTAGCTGCACCCAAATCCTTCATAGAAAATGACCTGGCTAATTTCTGTTTAAGATCATTTATATGTTACATGTTAGACCCAACAGCAAGCATGTCATCAACATAAAGCAACAAGATAATATAACTTCCATTATCCAATCTCTTAAAATATACACAATGATCAGAATGACATCTATGATAACCATGTTCAGCTATGAAACTATCGAATTTTAAATACCATTGTCGGCGTGCTTGCTTTAGGCCATACAAACTTTTCTTCAACCTGCACACCAAGTTCTCCTTACCTTTGACCTCATATCCCTATGGTTGCAACATGTAAATTTCCTCCTCCAAATCTCCATGGAGAAAAGTTGTTTTGACATCTAATTGTTCAAGATGTAAATCATCTGCAGCCACAAGACTAAGTACAGTTCTAATTGAAGTCATTTTTACAACTGGAGAAAATATTTCATCATAATCTATAACCTTTTTCTGTGCAAAACCTTTACCACAAGTCTGGCCTTATATCTTTTCTGACCTCCTTCCTCCTCCTTCAGCCGATAAACCCATTTGTTAGGCAAGACTCTTTTTCTACAGGTAAAGAGACTAAGTCCCAAGTCTTATTTTTCATCAAGGAGTCCATCTCCTCTCTCATGCCTAGCTCCCACTGTTGTTTGGCATCCACCTGCATTGCTTCTTCATACTCTTCTGGTTCACTAGAATCAGTTAATAAAATAGAATACAAACAAGGAGAAAATCTTTTAGGGGGTATACTTGACCTCGTAGAACATCTAACACTTGCAGGAGTTTGTGGGACAAGCTGTTGTTGCTGAGCATCAGGTACCTGTGGCATTTCATTTTCAGGAATCTCATCCAACACCACATATTCTTGTTTGTCCCATTCATGCTTCTTTTCCTGCATCTGTTCTTTATACATAACCTTCTCATTGAATATAACATCTCTACTTCTAATTATTTTCTTATTTTTAAAATCCCATAACCGATAGCCATATTCATCTATCCCATATCCAATGAAGGTACATTTCTGAGATTTAGCATCAAGCTTGGTTCTGTTTTCTTTATCAACATGGACAAAAACTTCACAACCAAAGGTTTTCAGAAAAGAATAATTTACCTTTTTACCAGTCCATGCCTCCTCTGGAATACCACCATCCAAAGGGGTTGAAGGTCCTCTATTTATCAAATAGACAACAGTATGTACAACATCTTCCCAAAAATGTAAGGGCAATCCATCATGCAATCTCATGCTCCTCACGCGTTCCATGATAGTCCTATTTATTCTTTCTGACACACCATTTTCCTGTGGAGTTCCTGGAACTATCTTTTGCTTTCGAATCCCATTTAAGGAGCAGTAATCTTCAAATTCTTTGCTACAATACTCACCTCCATTATCTGATCTGAGACACTTCAACTTTTTTCCTGTCTCATTCTCAACCAAAGCTTTCCATTTCTTAAAAGTTTCAAAAACATCTGATTTTTTTTTTAGGAAATATACCCATGTTTTTCTGGTTGAGTCATCAATAAAAATAACATAATAACAAGAGCCACCAAGAGATGATACCTGAGCCGGTCCCCATACATCTGAATGCACAAGCTCTAACTTCTCACTCTTCTTCTCTTTCCCAACCTTGAGAAATCTGACTCTTTTCTGTTTACCATAAACACAGTTTTCACAGAACTCTAAATCAATCTTCTTTAGTCCTGGCAATAGATTTTTGGAGTGAAGGATTTTCATCCCTTTCTCACTCATGTGCCCAAGCCTATGGTGCCACATTATCGAATCTGTTCTTGCAACATCTATTGTTGCTGTCCCTGCAGTAACTTTATCTGTAGCAGCTAGGGAAGAGTAAGTGTTACCAGTACACAGATATAATGTTCCTACCTTTGCACCTTTAGCTACTACTAATGATCCTTTAGTGACCTTCCAGATATTGTCTAAGAAGGTAACTATGCAACCTTCACTACCTACTTGCCCTGCAAAAATTAAGTTTCTTCTTAAATTAGGAAAATGTCTTACCTCCTGCAGAAAGCAGTCACTTCTATTCTGCAACTTGATCTTTATCTTTCCTTTTCCAACAATTTGACAGGGCTCATCATCACCCAAATATACCTGTCCAAAATCACCTTGAACATAATCTAGAAAATATTTTCTATGGGGTGTAGCATGAAATGAAGCCCTAGAATCTATTATCCAGGAATCATTAAAATTATCCAAACATAAGATTAAAGCATCTTGTAAAGTATTACTTGCAATATTAGCTTCCTTACTGTCATTTTCATTTTTGTCTCCTTCTTTGTTTTTCTGAGACCAACAATCTTTCTTTAGATGACCAGGCTTTCCGCAGTACCAGCAATCTTTCTTTCCTCTAGATTGAGAGCTTCCTTTCTTTGACTTCCCTTGTGACTTCTCATTCCAAGGGCCTTTTCCTCTTTCCTTTGATCTTCATCTGTTCTCCACATTCAAAACACTACTTGATGATGTTGGAGTCTCACCTGTTCTTTTCCTTCGCATTTCCTCACTTAGGATAACACCAACAATATCATCAAATACCAAAGTATTTTTACCAGAGACAGAGTTACTTACAACCATAACCAAGCTATTCTAGCTTTCTGGCAAAGAACATAAAATCAAGAGAGTCCTAACCTCTTCTACAAAAGTAATTTTTACCGAAGACAATTGACTGGTAATTGTATTAAATTCATTTAAGTGCTCCGCTACAGATCCTCACTCATTTTCAAATTAAACAAACGCTTCATAAGAAATACCTTATTCGAAGCTGAGGGTTTCTCATACAACTTAACCAATGTCGCCATCAAATCTACAGTCATTTTTGCTTCTGTTATATTGAAAGCTACAGACGGTGCAAGGCACAATCAAATGGATCCCAGTGCCTTTCTATCTAAGATGTCCCACTCTTCATCTGACATTGTGGTCGCTTTCTTTTCCTTTCCTTCCAACAGCCACCACAAATCCTTTTGATACAAGTAATCCTCCATCTGCATTTTCCATAACTGATAATTCTGGCCGTTAAACTTTTCGCCCTTGAATTTGGAATCCTCCATTGCTCCCACTCAAATCTAAGAGTCCTGCCAATTTACAGAAAACCTCACTCTGATACCAATTGTTAGGGTTTCAAATAGATCCGAAGCAAATATGAACTAACAATTATATGCATATTTAAATACAAAAGATAAAGAAATAAAACAGGACACAGATAACACATAGATTTAACGTGGTTCACCCAGAATGGGTTACGTCCACCATACACAGTCATCCAATCTTTCTTATTATCTAGCAAAAATAGTACATCAACCTTACAATGCCTTAAGCATCCCAGCCGCTTATAACATGCATTTTTAGGGCAACACACAAAGTCGGTTTTCATCAACAAAAATGGCAAATTTTTTTTTCTTGGGGGCTGCTGCCGCCGAACCCCCACAGTGGGCTACACCCACTTTCTCGGGGCCTAGCCCAACCCCAAACCCCGACGAGGATACGTGCTGAGTGTATAGTACTTTGCTGATCAGTCGCCACATATCAACAAGGTTAACTAAAAGAATAAGCTAGACACATGTAAACAACCCGAGGCTTGTCGCATTCCTTACCATTATAAAAGGAATACCAAGGTTGTACTAGGGGTTCTGATTTTTCCTCATTTTCTGGGTAGGTAGAATAGGGTTGCGTATAGTCTAACACTTGAACAAATTCCTTAAGGAATGAATGTATAAATTTCTCAGTAATTTCAGTTAGTTCATGAGCAGACTGTCAAATTGTTGTAGGAATTTTCTCCATTTGTAAATTTAGATTTCATATAAATTGAAACATTCAGGATGTTTTGATTTGTCTTGACATTTTTCTGTCAATGTGTGATTGTGTGTGTGGGTTTCCTTCAAGGAGAGAATTAAAGTCTATGGGCAAATTACAATGAATTTGGGGAATATACCATGGATTAACAAGAATGGTTTGTTTAACAACAAAAGGAGTTACATTAATGTACGACATTAATGTTTCGAAGGCTCAGTAATCTAAAGTAATTTACTCTTTGGGTTAGCATTTTTGATCTAGAAATTGACTCAATACCCATGGACAGACGTTGGTCTACTATCTTTCAGAACTTGTTTCAAAAACATTTCAAATCTAATTCATCTTTATGTTCCCCTTCCCTTTCTTATTTTTTAAATTATTCATAAGTTATTTGTTCTCATCTATTTACAAAGCGTGTGGGATACTATATCTGAGAACAATCCATCTTCATTAAGCATGTAGGTAGTTGTTGTTAAGAGGTTATTGTCATGTGTAGGCCCAAATAGGAACACCCTCCTAAGTATGATGGAGATCGAAGTGAAGAAGGCTATGAAAGCCTTGTTATGTTGCATTTTCTTGTCCTTAGTTTGTTGATAGTGCAAATTGAATGTTCTAGGTCTATAATCCCATAACCTAGAAGTTTATTTATCCTTAGGACTGAGGGTTGCAAGAAAAATTACCAACAAAAATGGCAACTCTATTGGGGACGAACTATGAAATTATCTATGTGGCAAGGAGTCAAGAATGTGTAGAGTCTGAAAGTTGTTTCATACCCACAAAATTTTAGCCTAGAGAAAATTTTATTTGCAACTGGTTTAAAGAAGAATGCATGACTCTGTTATTGGGAAAAACCCATAATGAAACGATGCTTCAAATGGCTTCCAACTATTTGAAATATTTCCTCTACTAAGGAGGTGACGACTCAAAGTAAAGAGCCTAACATTTGAAGAGGATCTTCAAAATTTTCAGTCAGCAAAGAAGATGAACAACAACTACGATATTCTAGGTATTCTCCAAAAATTTATATGAAGATGTCAAATGTTCCCTTCAAGTGAGTTGAGCACTATATTAGGGAAAATATAGAGGTTGTTTCAGCGTACTTCTCAATCTTCATTGATTTTATTTTGCTGTTATGAAATAAGTATGTGTATTGCTTTATATTTATGCTCATATAAAGAGATGTTATCCTTTGTTGTAATAGGCTATGAGTTGTGTATTTTTTGAGGCCTCTTGTAGTAGAAGAGTGTTTGTAAGAGCATAAGTGTCATTTGTGTTTCAGTCTATGCATCCTTGTATAGTTTCAAATGTAACCATGTCCACTGAACTGTCACAGTCATGTAGTAGAAAGGGTTTTAGCACTAAATGGTATAGAGCTATAAATTCTGGTGGCATCTATGGTTACGCAAATCTTATTCCACCTGAGATAAGAAAAGGAGTACCCAAATATAGTGGTGAGAAAAGTGAATCAGTTGAAAAGAATCTGCAGAGATTTAATGACCCGTTGGAGGATTATGAAGTGGATCATGAGGATGTTTTCATGAGATTATATTTGCAATCCTTGACAGATGAAGCACGGGAGTGGTTCTCAAATCTATTCCCTGATTCAATTAATAACTTGATCAGAATTTCAATTAGCATTTAGTGAGAAGTTTGGTGAATGGGTTAGTGAGTTTTCTTTACTCACTAATTTATTTGATATTCACATTGAAGTAGAGGAGTTAGTATCAGATTTTAACCTGATATTTATGAAGACCTTGAAGAGGATTCTTGAATGTCCAAGACCAAATGATTCTCAAGCATTGTGTATATACTTAGAATCATTTGATCCTGATATGGGTTATACATTAAGGATGGAAGAACCAGAGAACTTGCATCAAGCATTTGAGATTGCTATGAACATAGAGAAAGTTGCAAAGTTTGGGATGATGAGAAGGTTCAAGCCCAAGCCTAAAAAATGTTATGAGGAATCCTATGCAAATGAGCAACACAGTTTCAAGGTTGTGAGTGTTATTTCAAATGGTTATCAGCCTAGTGCTCCAATTAAAAGCTTTGATAGTGTACCTCCCATCAATGCTAGTTATGTTTCTCATGAGGTAAAAATTGAGCCCATAGAGTGCATAGTGCATTCTAATGAAGTGAACATGTTTCAGTTTACACTAATGCCCCATGTATTTGTCCAAAATGATGCAAATAAAGAGCCACTTGAGGTGTGAACACCCAAAAAAGTACCATTTCACATAGTAGATCAAATTGCTTTTTAGTCACCTTACTAGCAAAGTGTTCCTGATTGGGTATGCACAGTTGAGAATGTTGAGGTTCAACATGCCTTGAATAGTCACATCATTTCCAGTGGAGTTGATGATGACTTTTCCTGTATGGAGTATAATCAGGATTATTTATCTCAGGAATCCAATGTGGATGGTAATTATTTTGATGTTATAAATAATGATGTTGATTCTGACTATTTTTTTTCTTGAGGATGACATTGAGGACAGTGTTGAAAATGATTTTAGTGAAGTCTCTAATCCTCTGTTTGATGAAGAGGTGGACTTGGATCAGGTAGTGCTCAACCATAATGTATTTAAAGGTGGATTTAATAATTTTTCTAATCCACTAGATGAGGAGGTGATTGACATTTCAGATGATTTGAATGCTGCATCAACTTGTGAGATGAATAGGTACATGGACCAAGATATGATATCTAATATAGTGCCACTTTATCATACTGTATCTTGTTCTAGTATTGATTATGATGATATTGTTGAGCATAGTTCATATATTTGTGAGCATGGTTTTCTTGATGAGGCAAGAAGTCATGAAACTGATCAGAAGTTAATATGTGTCCATGCTAAAAATGAATTATGTAAATCAGAATCATAGACTTCAATTTCATGCGAAATGCAACTAGATGGTGGAGTAGAAGTCATGACGAATAATTCAATACATAGTATTGAACATCAGTATGTTACATTTGACAGTGATGATGGAATGTTCAAAGGTATGATTAAATGTGCCAAGGTTTATGTATGTGATCAACTTGTTTCCAATGGTAATTTTAGAATAGAGATCACATTTAAATGAGAATCAAACTTTTTACGAAGGAAAATTTTAGTTTTACATTTTTAGTGGCTCGAGGCCACCAAAAAGAGTTTTGATCTAATTCTTGAGAACAGTGTGTGGTGGTTATGAACCCAATGGAGAATGCACATGGTCTACTTCACCCAGAGATATAGATTCTTACTATGCCCGTAGGGGCATACATCCCCAACTAGAGCCATTGTTAGCCCTAAATTTTGATCCCACTAAAAGTGTCAAGGTCTTGTAAACTCTTTGAAATTGAACTGGCGGGAATGTTCTTTTAGATTGTTAAACATGGCACCCCAATCAACATTAATTTTAGAATCACTATTTAAAGAGAAGTGTCATTGGCCTTTGACCCTTGTCTATATTGTTCAGCAAGTAATTAACAAAAGAAAAATAAATCCTTTTTTGAGGATTTAATTAGAAAGTGGGTCTCAAGCATTGTGGGACCACTCAACGTACTTGTTACTCCAAGGTGTCCCCGAGGAAAGAACTCAAAACTCAGTAGAATGTGTTTTCTATTTTGACCGAGTCCCAAGCCATAAAGCAGAAAATCGAATATTCGGCCTTCAGTGGTTCTCACTTTTCTGGTTGCTCAAGCTCCATGTTTTGCGGTTGTGAGTGTGTGGGACCACTCAAGACTCAGTGGGAATGTCTTTTCCACTTTGGTGAGTCCCAAGCAAGTGAGAAGACGTGCATTGTGTACCGAACAAAGATCTAGTTGGCAGCTCAAAACTCAGTGAGATGCCCAAGTTGATTTTTGATGAATAGCATTTGACTAGATTTCCTCTGGCAGTAAAATTTCCCCTTTGGATGCAAAAGTGTAGGGAGACTAAGGAGACAGTGGGTGATGCAGACACTAGGGAATTGGGTTAGTAGCACCACAAACCCAAACTCTCAAATTTCTCCCCTACCAAGATGAGTAGTGGAAGCCACTCGAGCTAGTATCTTCTGCATCTATAACCACCCATGATCGGTGGTGACATGGTTGGTGTGGTGGTAGGATCCCATTGATTCTCTCTGATCTGGGCATGATGGCTACCACACATGGCCATCCAGATAGTTACAAATCAAGATAAAATAGAGGGGACCGAATCCATTGGATAACTTTTGAAGGAAATGCTAACTAAAAGAAAAAGATAGACACATGTAAACAACCCGAGATTTGTTGCATTCCTTACCATTATAAAAGGAATACCAAGGTTGTATTAGGGGTTCTGATTTTTCCTTATTTTCTGGGCAGGTAGAGTAGTTTTGTGTATAGTCTAACACTTGAACAATTTCCTTAAAGAATGAATGTAAAAATTTCTCAGTAATTTCAATTAGTTCATGAGAAGACTGTCAAATTGTTGCATGAACTTTCTCCATTTGTATCTTTATATTTCATATAAATCGAAACATTCAGGATGTTTTGACTTGTCTTAACATTTTTTGCTCAATGTGTGATTGTGTGTTTGGGTTTCCTTCAAGGAGGGAATTAATGTCTATGTGCAAATTACAGTGAATTTGGGAAATATATCATGGATTAACAAGATTGGTTTATGTAACAACAAAAGGAGTTGCATTAATGTAAGGCATTAATGTTTCAAAGGCTCACTAATCTAAAGTAATTTAATCTTTGGGTTTGCATTTATGATCTAGGAATTGACTCAATGCCCATGGACAGATGTTGGTCTACTATCTTTCAGAATTTGTTTCAGAAACATTTCAAATCTATTTCATCTTTTTGTTCCCCTTCCCTTTCTTGTTTTATAAATTATTCATAAGTTATTTGTTCTCAGTTGTTTACAAAGCATGTGGGATACTATATCTGAGAACAATCCATCTTCATTAAGCTCATAGGTAGTTGTTGTTAAGAGGTTATTGTCAAATGCAGGCCCAAATAGGAACACCCTCCTAAGTATAATGGAGCTTGAAGTGAAGAAGGCTATAAAAGCCTTGTTAAGTTGCATTTTTCTATCCTTAGTATTTTGATAGTGCAAATCGAATGTTCTAGGTCTCTAATCCCATAACCTAGAAGTTTATTTATCCTTAGGACCGAGGGTTGCAAGAAAAATTACCAACAAAATGATGGAAAGTGAGTGTGATAGGGTGATGTTGTCAGGACCAACATTTCCACATGGTGTAGGGAATGTGGGATGAATGGAGGGGAGATGGATGAAGCATGTGGATATGATGGAAGAATTATGAGAGGTAGGGGATATAGGGACCTAGGGACCTAGAATAGATTTAGGAGATGGAGGGGAGGGATGTTTAGCTTGTGGATTAGCCACTTTGGATGCCATTGGGGATTTTTCTTTGGGATGCATTGCTTCTTTTTCTTTGGTACCCACATTGTTTTTGCTTCTTCTTTAGTGGGCATT
Organism: Cryptomeria japonica; assembly: GCF_030272615.1. Lineage (NCBI taxonomy): Eukaryota > Viridiplantae > Streptophyta > Pinopsida > Cupressales > Cupressaceae > Cryptomeria > Cryptomeria japonica. The sequence goes on along the minus strand of NC_081412.1, from coordinate 353,267,565 downwards.
TGTGGCCGTTGGGATTTATTATATATTTTTAATCACATTTTTCTTTGTGGGAACATGTCTTTTTGAGTGGAGATGGTGATATTTATATTTTTGTGGACTTTAGATTTATGCATTTTTTATTTGGCATCCAAATTGCTACTAGTAGCATTTGAAAGAGTGTGAGAAGATGGACGATGTGGAGGGAATATGGATGGAGTGATCATTATAGGATGTTGGATAGAATGTAGGGATATGTGTCATTGTTGATCCTAATTGGTAATTAAAGGAGCAATATGTTTATGATGGGTGATACAGGTATGCGATGGGTGCATGAGAGGATGAGTGGGATAATATGGAGGATGAGATTTTGGGATATAAGGGCCCAAAATGGATTTAGCATGTTGAGGATATGCAATGGTGGATTTTGGGATATAGGGATGCAAAATGAATTTAGAGGATGGAGGAGGAAGGTGGATAGTTGTTTTAGGATGATATGATGGGGGAGGGTTGATGATGATAAATGGTTTGGAGGAACGACATGAAGATGTGATGGTGGATTTGTAAGTATGCATGGGTTTTGTAATAGTTGTACCAACATGTTTGGATGAAGAATCTTGAGAAACGTAACTAAGACGATGATATCATGGAAGGGATTTGACATTGATGGGATCCAAAGCACCTTTCTCATGTAGGCTTAAGCCTTTACCTTGGTAGTTCATTTTTTTGAGCATTTTATCTAGAATAGGATACTTGTTATTGAGGGAACAAGATGTGAGTGTAGTGTCCTTCCCCGATTCATCTTTCCCTTTTGTGCATCGATAGACTATATTGCTATAGCATAGACTACTTTGAGATGCTTTTGATAGATGTTTATGGATTTACTTGTGATATGGATGTTTTATTATTGATGATAGACACATTATATTTATACTTGACATTATGATTTCATGAGGATGATTATATTCATAGACTATTATGATGACAGACTCTTATTTGATGATCCTTATGTACTTATTTTACCTACATGGTTTATATTTGTGTATGGTTATTTGATGATATCTTATGATGTACTAACCCTATGTCATGATTATATTGGATGTGATTATGTTTATGATAGTGTTTGGTTGTGTGACTGTCTTCTATTGTGTTTGTCAAAGGGAGGATGTCATACCACTCATTCATGGGCATGATATGGCGTTGTGATTCCTTTTCACTTGTTTGCCTATTTCATGATATATGCTATAGTATATGTTGTTGCATATGTATTGGTGGTGACAGGTTTGCAGGTACTAGACATCGACTCCACCTGGCTTCACAAGTTTGAGTGTGTCTTATCGTTATGAAAAGTTGATCAAAGATGACATGAAATCCCATTTTACACTCTAGGTTTAAGTTGATTACCCTTGTCAGCTTGGTGTCTTGGTGTGATATGTTATTTAGCATCTAGTGGTCTCTTGAGCTATCCTATGTTGGTTTGCTTTGAAGTGTTATGATTATTGGTTTAATTATTAATTAATTGATTGATTTATATAGTTTAATAATATTAAATTAAATTAATGATTTACATAGTTTATAATAAATTAAATAAAATAGTTAGTATTAATATTTAATAATAATTTAATGAGAGATCATTTTTATAAGGATTATTTATTTAATTAATATTTATTATTTATTAATTTATTAGTTGTGGTTTTATTTATTAATATAGGTATTTATTTATATACCTTTGGTTATTTTATTAAGGGGCTTTTATATTTAATTGTGACCATGGTTTATTTTATCATTGGTTGTTTATTGTTATTATTTCCCTTTTTATCCTATTGGGATTAATTAAATATTCTATTTACCTTACCTACCCTATTATTCTATTGGCTGAATTATTGGGTAAGTTAATTAAATAATATTTTATTATTCTTACCTTGGTTTTTGGAAAGGATTGGTAAGAAATATATTTCAATCGATTATTTCAATTGGCCGACATTTTTGTATAGTTTGACTTTGATTTTCTATTTAATCGGCCACCTGTGCATTTTGTAGGGCTAGCAATTCTTTAGTTTTCTTCTGCGAATTTTATCTTGACTGGAGATTTGGATTCAATATTGCTTGGCTTGGTTTTGTATTGGGATTTTGCGCTTCATGAAATTCATTTCCATTACTTCTATTTTTCCAGGTCTGTGATATTCTTCTTTGCAAGTTTTATTTTCAAGGAAAGATTGTCTACACAGTGTTTGCTGGAAATATTGTATTCGGGAGTTATTTGGGAAATTTTTAAAGAAAATGGATTATTATCGTTACATTATATAGCTCACTATATAGTTGGGGGAAATATTTATTTATTTGGAAGTTGTGATTTGTCATGAATGGTCAGCACTGTATACTGTAGTTTCCTATGTGTGTAATAGTTTTCATATTGCAATGTAATTGTTGGGTGTGATTGGGTTTTACCTTGTATGATATTGATTTGGGTTCTGCATTTTCTATGTTGAATCGGGAGAGCTTGTAATGTTATCTGCAAGTGTAGTTACTCTTTTAAACTGTCGAGAGTTCTCTTCTATGAATTCAAATTTACCTTTTTGTATTGGTTATTTAATTTGTTCCTTTAGTTTCTATTGGTCTTGGCATTTTGATTGATCATGATTTTGAATTCCGTTAAGTTGTCTGAAATTTTATTTTATCTTATCGTATTTTTTCTTTCCATTAGTGTGTATGCGCTAATGTTTTAATTATATGTGCTACTGTATTTATCGTATGCATTGAACTGGGTTTTATATGTGTTATTTCATCTGTCAAATGCACTACTGTTTATTATATGCATTAAATCATTGTTCATATGCATTGTTTCAGAGAGTGTGTGTGCTACAGTGAGATGTATATGTGTGAATCTATTTATCAGATGCACTATTCTACTTGTTAGATGCGCTAAACTATCTTATAACAGTGTTTTGGAAGTTTTTGCTAGTCTGGGTTGATTTTTCCGGTTCTGTTCTTTTACCAGAGGCCTATTTTGATGTTTTCTAAGTGTTCTGAGATGATCCGAGATTGTGTGATTGATTTTATTGAACTTTTGTATTTTGGTTATGCCTTGTTGTTATTATTCTTTGGGCTCATTTTGGTTGGTATTATGTGTGTGATGTGTGTTCCATGTTTTTTATAAGGTTGATGACATATGTTGTTCATGTCTCATAAGTTATATTGATTGGTAAACCTTGGTTATCTGGTTAGATTATATTGAGAGCCCATGTCTATGTGTTGTGTATTATTGTTACCCTAAGGTCTAGGTGCATATTAGGGGGAGTGGGCTTCCAAGTAGGTGACTGGGGTCACGAGGATTGGACTGCTAGGTTACCCAGGGTCTAGACTACCATAATATCTCATTGGGATTTTACCTTGCAAACAAGTGATAATAAATAATTAATTATAATGGGATGGGTGGAGGTAAACCACCATAATAAGATAAGAAATGGATTTGTGGCCTCAACTCACCCTAGGGTGATTTTATGGATCTGGGAATGGTTGGGTAGACCTTGGTGATCCAAGTAAGCTGAACTCCCTTGGAATCCTCATAGGTTGAGACGACTCTGCATGAATACCACAGATGTTGGAATAGGTTCCCATGGTGGCTACATGTGATGACACTCTTTCCCTACATGTAGGCCCTAGCACCTTGAGTCTTCGATTGTGAGTTTCCTCTAGAGGTCTTATGTTATTTGGGCTTTGAGTTAGCCTTGTGTTGTGTTTTTGGTTGTAACCTTTGGTTGTTAGGTGTCAACCTAGTTCTAGAGTGTGTGTGGGATCTTGTGTCATCTCCTAGAATGAGGGGTGGTTCCTTATGGTTCCACATGGTTGAATGGTTTGATGCCTTCTTTCATTGGGATGTTCTTCATTGGTTGCTCTTGCACATGGATGTGGATTCTTTTATTGCATCTCATGGATGGATTCATGTAGCAGATTGATGTATATGATTCATGTGGCATATGTATAGTGTAGAATTCATGATATAATTTTATATGTAGTTGTGAGCTATGCTTCTTAATGTAAATGGTTAATGTCTATGCAAAGTTTTAACTTGGATATTGCATATTAATATAATTGATTCTATGGTTATACGTTTAGTGTTATGTGATTGACTATAATGATTAAGGAAATGGGTTAGTAATGTGGTAATTAACATTGATAATGGTAATATGATGTTAGGATGCTGAATAAAAAATTGGGATTAGGAATATTTTGTATTGGTGCTCTTAAAATGAATCTTAAGGGTTTTAGGGGATTTGCATTATTGATGAATGAAATCATGATAGTTAGATTAGTGAAGGATTCTTATGTGTGCATGAAAGAGATAGTAGTAGTTGAATTGGAATGCAATAGATTATGTTAGTAATTTATGATGTATTCTTGTGATGATATACTCTTGAGGATGTTTTAAGTAATGATATTGAGATACCCTAGGGATTGTTAATAGTGTATTGTGTTTATTTTCGCTTGCATTATGCGCTATTGTAATTATGCTCGTGATAGTTATTTGTTTATCATATTAATGAATGTTATATGCATGAGTAGTTGATTGTATATGTTTCATTAAGTGGAGTTTAAAAAAAATTCTCCATTTGCATATTAGATGGTTAGTTTCTCTAGGGTATTTTGATGGGCATTACAGCGAGTCCATTATTAGATGGAGGAGGATGGGTGGTGTATATGATGTGCTCTTATATTGTAAGGGAACCACCATGGATGAATGTAAGTGAACCAAGGGGGTAGAGTTATGGCAATGGGATGGTTTGGATGGGAGGTAATAAGAGATCATGACATGCATGAAGGGATTGTTGACTAGGTTGAAAGGACCAGAATACTGAGAGGGGGGGTGAATCAGTATTCCCATATATATATATATATATATATATATATATATACTTTTACCAATACTTTAATCTTTCGTAGAAATATCAAACTTCATCTATCTTACTTAACAAACATAAAACTGCAAAAGTAGAATAATCATGAAGAACACAACCACAAGAGAAACACCATATTTTATACGTGGAAAACCCAAATGGGAAAAATCATAGAGAGTGTTAACTCTCAGGAGAATATAACTAGTTATATGGTGTTTACAAGGAGTGGCTCACTTCTAGATTACAAAAACGGCTCACTGCCGAACTACTCATTGCAAAGATACAAAAGAATGGTTCACTGCCAGAATCCTCACTGCAACAAAAAAAGTTGAACAGAAAAGGATTGCATCTCCATATGCATGAGATCTAAGATTAATCTCATATCACAATTCACAAACCCTACAATAGATCTGGTTAAAGATCTTTGTACAATTGTCCTGTAGCAGGTTCGGTGAAGAATTACTGCATTAATGCAATACTATCTGCCTTCGTTGTCCGCAACTCACACTACACACTTTGCTTCTCTACTATCTTCTGCATACACACCTCATATACTTTCTCAATCTCTTTTTCACACATACTCTCTCTACCATACTTACTACTATATATATGTTTCAAGTAATTTTGTCATAGTTTTTCTTTATATATATATATACATATATCGAAGGATACAAACACAAAATTATGTGTCGACCAAGCCAAAAAAATTATCCAACATAAACAAGACATTTCCATCAGCCTCCACAAGATCTCTACTTGCTTCCTTTTTCATACTTCATTTGTCAATGCATATACCGATATTACTGGAATGGGGCAGGGTCATCCAAACCCAAAGATACTGACCCATTATTACAAAATTAAGCATAACATCTCCAATCTTCTAAAGATGTAGACTCCACACATACCAAGAATACCACAACATGAAACTCAAAGATATATTACTGTCATAACTAAAACAGCTAATACTAGAAATCATAACCGTTATTGGGACTAATGAGAACTCAAAATTTTGGAACGAAGATCTTCTAGAGATTACCTCATCATATAACCTCTATCTAACTGCATCATAACATCTATCCATAACAAAGAACTGCACATACTGACTGCATATAGTATTGCACATACCAACAACATATAGTATTTGGACCAATCTGGATAACACAAAACTGCATATATTGTCTGGTCCAAACCGAATAGCTAGTTTGACATCAATGACAACAATATTCACACAAGTCTAACAATCTCCCCCTTTCTCATTGATGGCAAAATATATCCAGAGCATATCTATGTATGACGCAACTCCCCCTTTCTTATGTAACTCCTCAAGTCCAAGAAACCACATTCCTTTCTCCCCCTTTTGATGTCAAGAACAAAAGATGCCTTTGATGAAAAAAAGAAGGAAGAAAAAGGCATAATATATACAACTGAAAAAATATCATAAATTGAATACCACACAAGAACCTTCAGCTTCTCTTCTTTGGAAAGATAAGCTTGTATTTCTCCTTTAGATCCAGAAGGAGAACTTCCTAAGAATTTATGGCCAGTTTAATACTGACTAAAAGGGTTCTGCATTCCACCAACATATCAACTGCATGAGAAAAATTGTCCGAAGCAGATGGGTTCTGCTCATACTCAACTGCACTTCCAAGAAATGTTAAAAAATGCTCCAATTTAGCCTCAAAAATCTCCTTCAACTTGCAAAACATGTTCACAAGATCTTCTTTCTGACTTTGCAAGAATGAGAGTTCAGCTTGAAGAAAGTTGATTATTTTCCTCTGCTCACCATCCTTATAATCCATAAAATCAAAAGATTTTCCTAAGGTTTTCAACTCATCTTCAACAACATAAATTTTTCTTTTGTGCTTGACTTCAGCTGTTAGCCAAGAGATACAATACTTGTAGGCTCTATTAGCACTGCAGATACAGTTCCTCAATTCCTCAATACATGCTAACAAGATCTTTTGCACATCAACACATTCATTCAACAAATTATGCATATCCAAACCTTTTTCTTCAGATATTCTACCCTCAATAGACTTCTCATAGAACTTCTCCTTTAGAACCTCATTCAGGGATTCTAAAAGTAAATTACTAATATCCTCAATTCTCATGTTGTTCCTGATCAAAAGATTCAATAGAATGCTTTCAAATCTATCAGACTCAACTGAAGTCAGCCACATCACACCAATTTTCTTGATTCCATCCATGTTGTCCACTAATTTTAGCAAATTAGATTCATCATTTGATTCTCCAGCTTTCTGATTTGCAACTACCAAATCTCCTCCATCTATAGGAGACTCCAGATCTTCAATCACTACAATATCCTCTACTTTTTTTTATATTAATATAGTTCAAAAACATATACATCATATCCATTTCACGGATGTATTCATTCTAGTGTCATGCAGTCACTATCTAGACTATCATTACATGTAATTCTAAAATGGTCATAGCCCTGTGTCAGATTGCTTAGATTTACATCATATACAATATAGAAAAAGTTTTATACAACAAAATTGCCTCATGTCAGTATACATATAGCCCAAATTACTAGTCAACAAGAACCAACAACATTCTCCCCAGTCTTAAGAGAAGGACCATCTACATCTTCAATCTTGAGTCTCTGCATATACTATACCAATGCATCAATTTCCTTTGGGTGTAACACGTCCATGTGCTTCTTCTTGAAGTATTGAATAGACTAGATATTCACCTTGCAAATCTCAAGAACACCCTCCCGGACCAGGATCATGAACCTATCTTTTGAGATCTCTAGAACAACAAAAACCTGAGACATAATGTAAAAATGTATGAGTTTAATATTAAACTTGGTAAGCCTCCTCCTCTTGTTTTGAAATACTTCTCCATTTCTTTCTTTCCAGAGAAACCAAAGGATTTCACAAGACAAGACGTACCAAAACTGGTTCAAACTAAGATCAAAGGATTCCACAAATCCAGTAAGGATTTCACTCCAAGAAGGACCAGGCCAACAATTCCAGACAATGGGAGAACCAAGAAAACTGGACCACACACCACAGGAAAACTCATATTCAAAAAAAAAAATTTCAACAGAGTCTTGAACATTGCACACTCCACACCTAATAGGTTTAGGACCCACAATAGATAGAAAAGAACCTACTGCTAACCTTATAAGAAGTAAAGCCACCTAAAACAAGATTCCTTAGGATCAAAGGGGGAATGCCAAAAAAAAAATAAAAAAAATTGCCACCTAGACTTAGGCCAGTTGAGACCCCAACACTTATTGACTCGAGTGAAGATAGAGTAATCATCTTTCAACATCATGTAGATCTGCTTAGTAGATATGTCCAAAAGAGGAAATCCACCCAACCATTTTAGTTGCTTCAAAAAGGAATCAGTATCCAAAACCTTTCCAGGAAAAAAACAACCAGTAGCTTTAACAATAAGAGAATATGTTTTCTTCTGTGAAAGAGGAATCCCATATTTAGAACTGAGCTCAGCCCAAGACCCTAGCCGGTTGTCAAACAATACATTTCTAATTAAAGAAATACCTTTATCATTCCAAATTTTAGCAGAGCAACTTTGAGTCAGAGCAAGAGGTTTATTATTTAAAGTCACCCCCCACCAAATAGTTTTGTCCATAACAGCATATGAAGGAGAATTACCTATAGCACCCTTAGAAGGAAGTAAAATCCTTACCTATGACCATGCCTTCCATAGTGAAGCAAATACATTAGAACCAAACACCTTCATATTAAAGTCCCCCAAAAGAGTATCACATAAAAGGATAGTCTTCCATTTTTTGCCTTTTTTAATAACAGACCTTTCAATATTATTTCTGATCAGCACCTTCCATGGTTCATTACCATTCAGAGCTTTGACAATCCATTTAGAAGATAGAGAAATTTTGTGGGCCTTGAGGTCTTTGATACCCAATCCACCCATAGTCCTTGGGCTGTAACACCAATCCCAATTCACACAGTGTCTCTTGTTATGACCCATCCCATCATACCATAAAAATTCCCTCATGATCTTCTCAATCTTGTTAGTTTGATAATTAGCAAACAACCATGCTGAGGCGCAACAAATGTGATGAGAGAAAAGAACCTTTTGCACAATTTGCACTCTTCCAACCAAGGAGAGAAGATGAGTATGGCATTTTAAGTGCTTCCTCTCAATTTTAGAATATAACCAATGCCACATATCTTGAATAGAAGGGTCAATAGAAAAAGGAATACTAAGATATCTAACAATAGAATTTGGTCCGGCCCACTGCCAACCTTTGCAAGTAACCCAACTTGGAGGAACATCAAACCAACCAAGAACTGTAGATTTGTGAGGATCTACCTTTGCACCAGAAGCCAAACAGAAAAAATACAATCTATTTATAGCATTATCAAAGTTTTCCTCATTCAAAACAAAAAATAAAGCAGTATCATTAACAAATTGGCCATTGATCAGATCCTCAGAATGTAGAAAAGTGCATCGACAACATTGACAAACAAGGTCATGGTAATGGGACAACCTTGCCTGATAGAGACCTCTTAAAGGGAATAGGTTCAGAGAGTTCACCATTGACCTCAATGACTATGGAAGAGTCCTTAAAGAGAATATCAATCCATCTGCAGAAATATGAGGGAAATCCAAAAGCTTGCAACATCCATCTAATGAAGGGCCACTCAATTTTGTCATATGCTTTCTCAAAGTCCAAAAGAATCATTGCAGCGATTTGCTTGTCAGCTTTAGCCCAATGCATGGCCTCCCAACCAGTAACCAAATTTTCTAGGATATATCTACCTTTAATGAATCCAGTCTAAGTGGCACAAATGAAGTTGTTTAATAACCCAACAATCCTCCTTGCTAATACTTTTGCAACAGTCTTGTAAGAGATATTCAGTAAGGTAATAGGCCTCCGGTTTTTAACCAGAGTCTTATCCCCACCCTTAGGTAGCAGTTTAATGACACTTCTATTGATGTTTTCTCCAAGTGATTCTTGTTTAAACACATCTTCATATAGGGCAAACAGTTCTGAGCATATCCATTCTGAGTGCAACTTATAGAATTCGACAAGTAACTCATCCATCCCTGGGGACTTACCATTGGCTAGTGAGCTGATAGCAGCTTTATTCTCCTCAAGTGACATATTTTTACCCAGAGCATTGACCTCCTCACCATAAAATTTCTTAGGGATTGACAGTAAGCATTTCTCAAGAGCCTCTTGGTTCATAACACCATGTTCAGAAGAAAATAAGCCACTGTAGAAATTGAAGAAAGCATCCTTAATGGACACCGGATCATTGGTGAGAGTGTTATTGAGTTGAATATCTTCAATAAGCTCCCTTTGATTCTTGGCTCTAATAAGATTGAAGAAGTAATTGGTTCCCTTGTCACCACCTTTAAGCCAATTCATTTTAGCCCTTACCTTTTGCCCTTGAATCTTGAAATGTTGTAACTTCCTTAAGTGATTTTTGACCCAAGAAAGCTCCCCCTCTAAAACCAGGTCATGCCCCTTACTCTAAAGCTCCTTCTCAATACCATTGAGCCTATTTTGTAAGTATGACTCCTCCCTAGACCTATCCATAGCATACTTCTTACAAATGATCTGAAACATTTTCCTCCGAGTAACAATGAGAGCCTCCCATTGTTCCCTAGGTTTGAGATCAAGATTACAAAGCTTGGCCAAATGGGAAACCATCTTAATAGCATCCCCTAAATCCTCATCCTTAAGTAAAGAAATGTTAAGCTTGAAACCATTCTCCCTCTTAGGTCAGATTACAGAAGAGGGATCAAGATCTTGATTTATAGTGACAGTGATAGGGAATGATCCAAAATACTAGCAAGAGAAACAAAAATAGGGGCATGACCCCCCTGTGAGGAAAAGGAGAAAAAAGAAGCATCTGCATAGCATCTATCCAATCTACAGTACAATCTCTACCTACCACTTTGATTATTACACCATGTGGACCAAATACAAGAAAAGGAGCCCTTTTTCCTCTCCAAAGGATCTGCTAGATTAAATCTCCTCTTGAACTTGGCCCAAAATAAATGTTCTTTACCCTTCCAACAATGCTTATTTCCACCACTTTTATCTTCACCATGCTCAATCATGTTAAAGTCACCCACAAAAATCCAATGAGCATTCGGGAGGCCGTTTGTCAACCAATCCCAAAAACTGGCTCTATCTCTATAATCATTAATAGCATATATATTACAAATGCCAAAAACACAGTCCTTCTCATTGAAAGTGACCCACAAATCCCTTTGGCAAGGGGAGACACCATTAGCAATAATCCTATCTGCCCACTTAGGACCAACCAAAATGGTAGTGCCACCTTTACCCCTATCATGATTAGAGTGGAACCCAGTGGCTTGACCTCACAAAAATTTCAACATAGTATAGGCATGGAACCCTACCACTTTGATTTATTGGAGGCAAATAATATCTTTCTCCCTGATACTATTACACCATTTCCTAACCACATATTTTTTGCCAGGCATCTCTAAGCCCCTAACATTCCAACTATGAATGTGCATCATCATAAATCTATTTAGTGGAGGGTTTTTGGTTCTTGTACAACCTATTAAAACATTCTGGCACTTCATTACCTTTTTTACTATTATCATTAGAGAGAGACTGTTTTTCTGATGTTTTCCTTTTCTTCCTAACCTTTTTACTAACAACCTCTATAAACTGCTCAGAATTACTGTTAGCCATACCATCTACTCCAAAAGGCACAATATGTTTATCAAAGGATGCATCCACCATGGAATCCATGATACCAGGTAAGGAGTTACTCATATTCAACTCAGAGGGGATTTGGTAAGCATTCCTTATTAAATCAACTTTCTCCTTAATGCTTACAAGATCAAGTTGTTGAGCATTCAATCTGGGGGGGGTAGATTATCAACCTTGTCTTGACCATAATTAGAAGGATTAGCTTGTACTGAGTGACACATGACTAGGGTGTTCTGAGGGGCATCCATAGCATAGGCATGAACAACATCATATGCATCCTCAAACAGAGGATTAGAGAGGTTAACAAATTTATTACCATTACTATCATCAGTCGGGCAATCAAGACTCGATTTGACCTTCTCAATGCCAATGTCAGAGGTGTCATCCACTGGTAGATTATTACCTTATTTAGAATTATTAACAGAGTTTTTCACTTTACTAGGATCACTTCTCATATTGCCTTTTGAAGCAATGTTAAAGTTAGCACTATGAAAATTTTTAAGAGATGGGCAATCTTTTCTCATATGCCCATTAATTTTGCAGTAAAAACAAGCCCCCAAATTTCCCAACATGGACAATTTCCATGAAAAGCTCTCATCTTCAAAGTCTAAAGAAATAATGTCAGGAAAGACAACCTATGGAGCAAGCACTACAAGAGCCCTGGCATTTAGGTGAGGGAGACTGGTTCTCGATTCCTCAACTTGCAGAACCAAACCCAGAGGTTTCAAAATCTGAGGAATGAATGGCCAAAATTTGGGTTGTAAGTTCTTAATTTCTACCCAATTAGGGGAGGAACGGGCAATAACCTGCTTGACATTCCCTTTAGGGGACCATGGAAATGCCCTAAACAAATAATGTCCAACATTCCAAAAAAAATTCTTCAAAACCCTATCTTGCATATTATGGGATTTCAAAAGAACCACAAATAATCCCTTTTGAATCATTTTACAAAAGTTAACATGAATACCTAACTTCTTACCCCAAACATTAGCAATCCATCCATAAAAAAAAATTTGCGAGGGCAAAGACTCTCTATCCATATAGACAAAGAAAATTGCAATATTTCTTAAACGCAACTACTTTGATCTAATGGCTTTAATCATATCTTCATTAGGAGACAAGAAGAGGGTCTTCAACCCGAGAGGAAGAGACTTACCATTTCCTCCCCCTCCGGGGTCATCGACTATGCTGCCACCACCACTTCTGAATCTATCTCCATCGGCTGAGGACCCACCCAGACCATTCTCTGTATCCATGTGGTCCTACCTACAAAATATTTCATCAAAACTAGTAGAAGGTGAGCAAATCGGGGCCGATTGATCTGAAACCACTATTTTGTAGGAGGGTTTTTCATCTTTATCCTTCTGCAGATTAATATTCTCATTCTCCAAACTCCAGCCATTATCAATGGTATGCACCTTATCATTTTTGTAACTGGGTTCGCCATCATTAACATTACCCATTCACCTTCACACGAGCGGCTTCAGAGATGGGTCACAACCGACCAAGCCCAAGAGAAACCTGGGGAAAACTAGGGTATAATGAATAAACACAGAGGCAAGAAGAAAGACGAAAAAAAACACACAAGCAAAGCAACCACATAAATCAATCATAAACCAAGGAAAGACACAGATATAAAATCAATCCACACAAAAAGAGGACGCAAGACACCAAGGATAACACATGAGCGCCAACAAGCAAGGTTTGTATACCAAGGAAGGTGAATAGATAGCTTTCCTGGAATCATGCGAGTTGCAAAGCGCTCCCTTAATTTTCTATATTAAAAAAGAAAGAGAGTGAAAAACAAAAACAAAGTTTTCCTACAATATCCTCTACTTTTCTTTTCTTTGACTTTGAAATATTGGCAGGAACAAACTGTCTTCTTTTCTTCTTTCGAGAGGAAGAACCTCCAAAGTGGAAACAAAATATATCGAGCCAACACTCCACGTGTCTAGAAAAGATTTGAAATAGACATCACAAATTCCTCTTTAATTATTCAGCCTGTTCAAATATCTAAATATTTGTCTTGTAATCGAAACACCAGACTCCCACATAATATTGTCTTTTATCGGAAGGGATCCCAAACAATACATAAGCAAACTCGCAAGAAATGAACCAAATCGGAAAGGATAATTCCTTTCTTTTGTCATCTTAACATTCTCTAACAAAAATTGTCTCAAAAATTCACATAAGTCAAATTATTTTTTTTCCATCGCAAGCATATGTATCATATATACTTCAATTGTCGAGGTGGCACCTTTCTTTTGTCGGAAGGGATCCCAAACAATACATAACCAAACTCACAAGCAATGAACCAAACCGGAAAGGATAATTCCTTTCTTTTGTCATCTTAACATTCTGTAACAACAATTCTCTCAAAAATTCACACAATTCAAATGATTTTTTTTCCATCACAAGCATATGTGTCATATATACTGCAATTGTCGAGGTGGCACCTTCTGGGGCAGGAGCACCTAGTCATGCTTATACTCTTCATTTTTGGTATTTTTCATGATTAAGTGTCTTGTTAGTTTGGATATGTTGTAATATGTTGTGTTTAGTCATTTCATAGGTGTTTTATCTCATTTTGTTCTTGAGAGATCAAATTTTTCTTCTTAGAGCTTGAATTGTCAATTTTGTGCTTCTAGGCTAAAAAGGGCAAAAAAATGAGAAATTGCCTTATAGGTCTAGAAATGGTTGGGAAAGTTTTGGAACATGTTTTGTGAGTGATTTTAATCATTCCTAAGTGTATAGGAGGAATATATAAGTTAGGTTGCTCAAAAATGTCATTTGGAGCAACAAAAGTTGCTTTCTTGTTTGGAAAAGTTGTCATTTTTAAGACAAGATTGTAAAAACATACCTCCTACAGTTGTCTGTCCATACAGGACCTCATAACTACTCCATAGTGCTATATACATGCCTCCCTCTTCTTTGTATAGGGTTGGCATTTGTATTTGAAGACATTCTCAATTGGAAATATCAAGAATTCTAGCTTTTTAATGGTTTTTGCACTCTTTTTCTTGTGACAGTCCGTACTGGACAGTTCCTTTCCGTACTGTACTTGCTGGAGATTGTTCTTAATATACATTCAAGGAATTTGATGTATTAGTTTGATTGGTTAATAATTTGGAAGTTGATTGTACAAATTAGTTTCATTTTTGGCTTTTGACTGCCCTGCCAAGGGTTTGGGCCTCAAAAATGTATCAACTTGTCTAAATCCAAGTTTGGGCTCCTATGGATGGACTTAGACAAGTTGTATGACACATGTATAGTGTAAATATTTCACATTTTGGCTAGGGTTGTGAGAAATAAGAGTTTTTGAGCATATTCTAGGAAAATTGGTGATGGATTTTGCTAGCAATGTGAGTAAGACCAAACTTGTTTGTGCTCAAGACCAATTTGAGTAAGCATATATTTACTAGATTTATGATAGTCAAAATTGGTCTCGGTGCAGAGATGATAACTATTTATTGCACCGTTGGATCTTTATGAATTTTGGATATGTTTCTCTTAATCAAGTTTTCTAAAACTCCACCGGAGTGATTGGACTATTCTTTTCGGTTTGGAATTTATTAATGTTTGAATGTGTGTTAACTCAAGCTGGCAGCAAGTACCCAGTTTTGGGGAATTAATGAATTTTTGGGTCTAAACTTGCCTTGTGTATATATCCATGCTTTGTAATCTTGTGGAAGGTTTTGGAAGGGTGTTATGAAGTTACCACAGACCTTGGTAAAGGTTTCCATGCTCCTCTAACCTCTGAAAGTGTAGTAAAATAGTGAAAGTGTAGTCATAATGCATAAAACAGTCAATTAAATGTTTGTGTGGCAAGCATTTGTCTTATTGTCATGTAGGATAGTGAGGGAAAGTTTATTTAAATGGTGTGGCAGAGGTCCTACATGAATTTGGGGGCTTGGTTTGCAGTTTAGAATTGACTTCCTTTGTAACTTGGTTGAAACCCTCTCAAAACCCTACTTATTTGCCTAAAAACATGGACAATCACCATACCAAATTCTCAGGGGTTAAAACCATGAAAAATACTTGAGTTTACACCTTATTGACACCATCCATGTTAGATTTTGTGAAGGTTGTGGTCATCGTTACCCTATGCAAGCAAATTTCACTCAATTATCCCTCCACGGGCTAGTAGCCCTTTTAGGCTGGTTTCACAAAAAATGAACCCGTTTTGTCCAAACAAGGTATGAACCTTCCAAACTTGTCTAAAATAGTTGAAAGACATGCTATGGATCTATTCCCATCAATTTAGACAATCAAGACATGATTTTGGAGTTTGGACCCCTGGTGGAGGACTTGAGTAACTTGAGGAAGCAAACTAGAACAATGTTACATAACACACAATAGGGTGGTTGTTTGAGGAGAAGTGTGGGTGTTGTATTTTGGTGTTGCCAAACACTAATTGAATACATTACAAAAGCATATTCTTGGGTCCACTTGTCAAATTAGACCAATTTAGGCTTATCGAGTAACTTCTCACTCAATCTCCCTATCACCTTCCCTATTCCTGAAATGGATTTTATAAAAAATGTCGTAGGCTACATACCTCACCACAGGGTTGAAGATAGTTTTAATGATCAATGCTCATTGATCACCCTTCACACCGGTTAGGAATTCCACTTCTCTATTCAAGATCGACTTCTTTGCCGAAACTTCTCCACTATGGCACAAATCAGTGATCACAGAGATAACCTCCTTCGATATAGAGAAGGGTTTATCTAACATAATTTTGTCATCCCATACACAGCTAAGGATCGTCCTGATAACCTCCGCATTATCAAACCAAGGAAATTTTGTCCAAATATTCAGACATTTTATTTCCATTCCTTTGGGTCTTTGCAACTCAACATCACTCAAACTAGCTTCAACCTCTTTGATTTTCTTCGGGTTAAATTCATTTAGGAACACCTTATCCAAAACCTGAAGTTATTCACTACTAGATTCTTCGACGATCATTTTTCCTTTCATGATTGCTCACACCGCTCTCTTGTTTTGATAATCCTCTACTATTCCCAATATTCTTAAGTATGAATAATTGATAATGAAAGAATGAATTCAAAAAGTTGATACTTATCTTGCCAAAAAACACTTCCCTTAGGGTTTTTCCGCCAAGAATTATCTTATTGATGATGTCGGCAAAATTCCTTCGATTACCAAAGAGCCTTTAAAGCACTTAAAGCATAGTCATGCTGAATCAACGACATGATCCACTTAGATAGGGAGGACAAAAGATTTTTCTTTAAAAGGAACTCCCCTTGACCCAAAGCACTATACTTAGTTACCAGAGGAAGAGGTGCTTGCACTGGATTCTGATACATCAAACTCACTTCCTTTGTTCTCACTCTTCTTTCTCTAGACCAAATTTTCTTTCTTCTTTGATTTACCATTCTTCATCACACTTTTCTCAGCAGATTTCTCTACATTTCCATTTCTACATCAATTAGCATAATGCTCAGACTATTTGCATTTGAAGCAACTGATATCTTTCCTTTCTTATCATACCGGATGTGATCTATGTCTATATTGATTAGCCTTATGTCCATAGATATCGCAAGTATAACAGTATCCATGAAAGTTGTAACTCTTCCTATTTGCTTCAACGAGATTATGATTCTGACTCATACCATGGTTTTTACAATGATTAAATTTATGACGAAACTCTTACAACTATAACACAGAATGCTTCTACAACTTACTGCCTTATGTCCAAATTTATTACATTCAAAACAATAGCCATGAAAAGATGGGTACCTTTTTGCATTAGGCTAAAGAACTAGTGGTCTTCTCACATTAGAATTATAATTTCAGGACTTTCTCTCATCTTCTAACTTCTTCTCCACTTCAGCTTTGACTTATTTGTTTTCCTCTTTATCATTTTGATCTGAACACATGCCAGGTTGAAAGCCAAGTTCGGTCTTATCCAAGTTAACTTGTTGCATCTTGATCAAATCTTATAGAAGCTTACTACTATCAAGGATTTTATTTTTTGCCTTCATGTTCTTCACCTCTTGCTCTAGCTTTTCACATTCTTCAAACTTCTTCTTGATTGTTTCTATTAGGGATTGCTTTGTTTTGTCTTTCTCCTCAATCTTTTGCATTAGATCTTTAATAACCTCATTCACCTGCTTCAACCAATTGTTAACCTCATTATGCCTCGGTTTGAATTTTTGGATTTTCTCTCAGCTTCTACATAGATTCATTTGCTATCTTCGTATTCCCTTTCAATTCTTCATTCATTGATTCAACACTTTCCAAATCTTCAAGGGTTGTGTTCAAATCTTCATCCAGCTAAAAATCTTTAGTCATGCATATAAGTGTCATGATTCAACCAACATGGATCTCCCTCAAGTGGTTAATATTTCAAGCAAGGGACCAAAGCTCTGATACCAATTATTGACTAGGTTGAAAGGACTAGAATACTGAGAGGGTGGTGAATCGGTATTCCCACAGATATATATATATATATATATATATATATATATATATATATAAAGAAACTTTAGCAATACTTTAATCTTTCGTAGAAATATCAAACTTCATCTATCTTAATAGATATAAAACTGCAAGAGTAGAATAATCATGAAGAACACAACCACAAGAGAAACACCAGATTTTATATGTGGAAAACCTAAATGGGAAAAACCACAGAGAGTGTTAACTCTCAGGAGAATATAACTAGTTATATGGTGTTTACAAGGAGTGGCTCACTGCCAGATTACAAAAATAACTCACTGTCAAACTGCTCATTGCAAAGACAAAAGAACGGCTCACTATCGGAATGCTGACTGCAACAAAAAAAATTGAACTAAAAAGGATTGCATCTCCAAATGCATGAGATCAGTTCTAAGATTAAGCTCAGATCATAATTCACAAACCCTATAGTCAATCCGGTTAAAGATCTATGTACAATTGTCCAGCAACAAGTCTGATGAAGAACTACTACAACACTATCTTCCTTCATTGTCTGTAACTCACACTACACACTCTGCTTCTCTGCTATCTTTCACATAGACACCTCATATACTTTCTCAATCTCTTTTTCACACATACTCTCTCTACCACACACATACTACTACATATATGTGTGTGTATAAATATAGATATATATATATATATGTGTGTGTGTGTGAGAGAGAGAGAGAGAGGATATAAACATGAAATAGTGTGTCGGCCAAGCCCAACACATTATCCAACATAAACAAGACACTCACGTTGGCCTCTGCAAGATCTCTACATGCTTCCTTTTTCATACTTCATTTGCCAATGCATATACCAATATTACTGGAATGGGGCAGGGTCATCAAGACCCAAAGATATTGACCCGTTATTACAAAATTAAGCATAACATCTCCAATCTTCCAAAGATATAGACTCCATGCATACCAAGAATATCGCAACATGAAACTCGAAGAGATACTAGTATCATGACCAAAACAGCTAATACCAGAATTCATAACCGCTATTGGGACTAATGAGAACTCAAAATTTTGGAATGAAGATCTTCTAGAGATTACCTCATTATATCACCTCCATCTAACTGCATCATGACATATGTCCATAATAAAGAACTGCACATACCCACTAGTACATTTGGAGCAGTTTTCCAACAACCATTCGTCGAAATTATGACGTATTTGTTTGTCGCTATTTTTTTGTCGATGATTCCAACGACGGGTTTCACGTCAAAAATCAAACAATGCCATGTCAAAAATCAGACGACGCCATGTCAAAAATTTCTATGCACCCACAATATGTTTTTTTAACGAGGAGACGTCGAACTTCCAATCTCGTTGCATCCTTTATCGTTGTAACCTTTGCTGATGACCCTTTATTTATCGTCGTAACCTTTGCTGATGCATTTTTACTTTGGCAATGTCCATCGGGATAAGTCTTACAGATAGCATCATCGGCTATCGGCAAGACAAGATTTCTCCATTGCCGCTAGGTGACATATTTGTTTGATGAGGACATGTCAAAATTCCGACCTCATTGCATCCTTTATTGTTGTAACCATTGTCGATGACCTCTAACATCGTAACCTTTGCCGATGCATTTTACTTTTTCTAGTTTCCATCGAGATAAGTTTTACTGATAGCCTCATCGGCTATCGGCAAGACATGATTTCTCCATTGTCGTTACTGTGTGTTTTGCCGATGGACCATCTTCAAGGATATGTCAAAATTTAGATGATTAAGACGACGAACAAGGCTACATCCCACGACGTTTTTGTCATCGCAGGGATGACAACATCATCAGTTGTCTTGTGGTGTTCATCGGAATTTCAACCTTCCCCAAGATTTCAAAAAAAAAAAAAAATCCTGACTGCTTTTGTCTACATTGATGACCCTTTATCATCATAACCTTTCCCGATGTTACTTTTTGTCAGTGTCCATCGAGATAAGTCGTACCGATAGCCTCATCAGCTATCGGCAAGACAAGATTTCTCCATTTCCACTAGTGTGTGTTCTGTCGATAGACTTAAACGGTGTATGCTATCCTAATCACATGCTTCTACTTGTCAGTGTTATCATCAGGTTGACTTTTGTCGATTACAAAGGATTAAGTGCAATAGGTACTTCATTATCAGGAAGATAAAGATGAAATAGCTACAAGAATGCATGCAAGAAGACTTATCATAAGGAATTATAATAGTAAATGCCAAAAATTTCTTGTAGCCAGTACATAAAGCATTCATAAATAGTCATACAGATAGTCATATTGTTGTTTAAAAATACTATCAAAGGAGGATATTATAAAGATAGAGACCTAGAACTCAATATGCAGTCATGGATAATAGTGTAGGGTTAGGTATAGTCCTAGACCTTGTTTAAAGGGAAACATGTGATAGTGCACGTGCCTAATGAAAACTCTACAAAATAGTGAGCAGCAAGACTATCAAGAACAATATTTCAGTTTTAGGCTTACACAACTCAAGGAGATAATGATTAACAAAGAAAGCACTTACAAAGATATATCTAGTCATAAAAGATAATTATCTGAGTTGGAGACATGAGAATATTATAGAACACAAAGTAGATAGTGCCATCATAAGGAATACACTCCATTTCACGCCCCCAAACTTAAGGGAAATACAAGGAGATTCTATCAATGCCAATTGTAGTCCATAAAAGCCTTGTCGTAAAGAAAATCAAAGACAAAGTATAGTCATAGAGAGATAAGAAGATCAAGTCTATCAAAGAAAAAAAAGAACTCAAAGGCATTCAAAGATGTAATAGTCATAACGCATGCATAGAGGCTCAGTACAATGGTGATACAATGTTGCAGACCAGTAATGAGGTGTGAAGAATAACGATTGTGATAGTAATCGAGTTCTAAATATAGAGGCATATGACAGTAAGTTTGAGATTAGACAATGCAACATGGAGATATGATCACCTTCTATGAGAAATGAAAGTGCAGTCATGATAGTATTTTTTAGTAGATAGGACTACCATAAACATGCACATGAAAATGACTAAAGGGTGGGAGTTTCAGTTAAGTGAACTTCAAGTTAGAATGCAAGTTCTTAGTATCATTCATCAGTTTAAGCATTAGTTTTTTAGAGAAAATGTGGATTTCTAAGTTCATCATCAGTTTGAGGCTTGAAAAGGTGGAGTTTTAAGGACAATTTCATCAGTTCTACATTAGTTAGAAGCCCCTCATAGATCATACATGAGACAAGATGGATTTTAGATAATTTAAAAGCTAAGTTACCGATTCAGGTATGCATACGGATACGAAATCGGGTATGGATTCATGGAATTGGCAAAAAACAAAATCCTTGTGTATGGGTATGGGTACGTCCGTACACACACACACACACATATGACATAAAATCTACTCCAATGATATAAAAGTAGCTAAGAGCAAATGTAATCTTGAATTTATTTAGTTTATGACAGACTGAAATGAAATCAAAGCAAACACTCATACAGTGAATTGCATAGATGCAGAAATTGATTTGATTAATGATGCTCAATTAGGTCTTAAAACCCTCAGAAAAATATTGACAATACTAGATCTAGTCATCAAGATAGTAGGATGAAAAAATCTAGTGATAAATAATGCCACTATAACTATTGGAAGATCTCAGAGTTGATTACTAATCAATATGATAACCAGTTGACCAATAAGAAATCACTAATAGCAGTTTCACATCCTTATAAAAGTATGAAGAAATCAACAAAAAAAGAAATAAAGATCATATTGCACCAATGATGACAGGTTGTGTATTTATGAGAATTGCAATTTGAATATCAGTTTGGGTCAGATCATACCCCTTACAAAAGGTTGCAGTGTATATGAGATAGCAATTTAAATTGTACACTTTGCAGTCAACACTACTTTATTAATTTGCCCCAAAATTAGGCACAATAGATGATGAATAATCACTGAGGACCCAGCCATGTAAGAAGGACCTTGGAGGAATCCAAGGGGAATCAGGCTTGGCCCAGGACCTAGGCAGAATCAAAATCAGGATCCAGGGGTTTTAGTGAAGAATCAGTAACTTAGTTTAACAGTCAGTTTCCAGGAGTTCCACCTCCTTTTATGCATGCTCTTTCTTCAAATTCAACCCAAAATAAACTCAAAATGAACAATGAATGAACAAAATGAGGCAGTGTGTCTATTCTAAAACAAAATGAATAAATGTTAAGAAATGAACAGAGAAAGTGTGTCTATTCTAGAACAAAATAAACTCACAAAACCAATGAGGCATGCATTCACTTGTAATGGGGAACTGTCTCATAGAAGCATGTTCACAACCTGCAACACTGAATATGTAACCTGCAAACAAGATACTTAGCATCAATAAGATTAATAGTGGAGTATAATAAAATATTGAAAAGTCTGTTACCATATTGAGCTTCTCTTTGTTTCAAGAATAGTTTAATATTCTCTACTTAACAAGGCCAACCACACGAAGGTGGAAGCTCATTTGGCCCCTCCCCCCCCTTCCTAATATCACTCTAAATTCCTCGTTAATGTCTAACAGTCTTTCATCCATTAATGAAACATAACATTCATTCATTATCACGTAACATTCATTAACATTCACTAACACGTAACATTCATCAACATTCATTAACACATATCATTCATTAACATTCATTAACAAGTAACATTCATCAAAATTCATTAACAAATATCATTCATTAACACATAATTAAATTCATTAACACATAAAATCTAGTTGTTAACATATAATAAGATTACAATCATTTTCTTTTTCTTTCTTTTTGAATCTTAGAGGTAAAGACTAAGTGGATGATCGTTGTCTTCATCATTTGTCCCCTCTTCAATTCTTCTACCCTATGCTCGTGATCTAGTTAATGTATGCCTAGTCCTGTACTCACGATGATGACACATATGCAAAGGGGGGTCTGCTTCAATAACAAAGAAATGGGTTAAATTCATGAGTTTTATTATTATTGTTACAAGTATTTCATTAATTAAAAGAAAATTACAGGGGTACTGTTTACCTGATGGGGCCACATCATCTTCCTAATCATTTTGTCTAACCTCATCCTCAACATCCTGAACACCCTCTAAATCCTGTAGAGTTGAAATGCGAAAGGTTACATTAATCAATACACCAATTGCAATTAAATTTATTTAAAAGAATAACAGTGGTCCTCTTTACCTGGTGGGGCCCCATCACGTTCCTGATGTTGTCTACTTGGATCATGCTCAACTTGCTCACCACGGTCTACATGCTCTAAAATAAAAATAAACAAAGTTACATTAATTACTACACGAATTTCAATTAAAGATGTTTAATTTTAATAATCATTACATGCTCATCCTCAACATCCTGACACCCTCTAAATCCTCTGGAGTTGAAACATGAAAGGTTACCTTAATCAATACACCAATTCCAATTAAATTTGTTTAAAGGAATAATAGTGGTCCTCTTTACCTAGTGGGGCCCCATCGCGTTCCTAATGTTGTCTACCTGAATCATGCTCAACTTGCTCACCACGGTCCACATGCTCTAAAATAAAAACAAAAAAGGTTACATTAATTACTACACCAATTTGAATTAAAGATGTTTAAATGTAATAATTACATAAAAAAAAATTGTTTAGCACGTGAATACCTCCAGTAATGGGATACACACCATGACCTCAATCATGTGCAGGTTGTGTTCCACCTTGTGCAGGCTGCATTCCAATGTCTTGTGCATTGTTATGATTGCTTGATTATTTAAAACAAATATGGTCACATTATGTTGGAAATTAACATCGAATAGATTATTGCTCAAGTATTCAATTTTAAGTAACTTTCATTTAGCTTATTTACACGATTGACAGATGCACTGGATTCTTTTGTTTGCCCACTCAATCCTTTTAGACATTCAACCATGACTCTATAGCCTTCCTGGAAGGAAATTTTCATGTCATCTTCTGTGGGCACTCTATTGAATTTAGAGCCCTGCATTTTTTTCTTAATATCATAATTTTGCTTGTATTATTTAATGATTAAAAAAATTGTTTGCAATTTATTACTTCAATGCGATATTTCATTTATTGATACTTACAATTCATGCGACAACTTTCATATAACCACCAGAGCCGAGTTTGTGTTGCCCGTGCTTTACTAGTCTTGCCTTAGTTGCCTTTGATGTGTCGAGCAGTCTATGAAAAGTTTGAAATATGTTAGATTATATAAATATAAAGAGTAATTATTACATAATTACATTCTTAATAGTATCACATACCTTCTTCTACCTGGTGTTGTATTTCCTTTTTTCCTTTCAACTCTCTCCTTTGCATCCGAAATCAGGTCCTTCCACTCCCTCTCTGGAATCATGGGGGGAAGCTCATACTTTTTGTTCTTCTCTAAATGTGTCCTATATTGGTCCCTCACATACTTTAGATGTTTGCCAGTTTGGTCAAGGACCTTGCTTTTCTCAAATTTATCATTTCCGAACAACCCAACCAAACGGTTTATGAGCTCATCTTTTAACCTTTTTTCTTGCTCATTTCACCATTTACGTATGGTGGGTCTGAAGATCTCCAATTTAATTTCATTAATATTTTTATAAAAAATATCATTTCCTGCAAACAAATCATGGGATGATTAGTCCAAAACGAGTGATCAATAAGTAAATTGCAATTAATTTATATAGCATAATAATTTTAAAGTACCTGGAACCTTCTCTATCTTTATGGGAAGCAAATCTTTGGTCATCACAAATATGACCGGCAACGTTCTCATACTAGCAATACAGGAAGATCCAGGAAATGCTGCTATGGTATCACTAGTAGTGGCCTTTGCATCCTCATGTGCATGTCTTGCTACAGAAAATGAATCCACTATGAAATGCCCCCAAGAAAGAACACTTCAAGAAAATAAATACATAACAAAAGAGAGAAAAAGAGGGATCTACCAACTTCGGGGTCAGTATGATGTGCACTATTGGATGCCTGCATGCTGCATGTTGTCGATATTGCAGTTGGCAATATAGGTGGGGATGATGGGATCTGATGAGGTGGCATTTGCATAGGAACATGGACATCACCTGAAAAAATAATACATTAAGTATACAAAACATTAAATATATGAGCAATAACACAATGGTGCAGGAGCACCAAGAGCACAATGAGGAACTAGGACCAATTTTTTAAAGCAGTTGTTTTAATGTATGGAATATGGACATCACTTGAACTACCTAGAGTACCCTGATAATGATCACCAACTTGATGAGGACGCAATATTTCCTCTAAAAACAACACATACATATTTTAGTTTTTGACATAAAAGAGTATAAAATATAAACCATTTTTGAACTTATGTTATAATTAAATATTCCATTACTGCTTACTTGCATGTTTTGTGCTCTCTGCGTCAATTGTTGCAACCTCTCTTTTATTGCATCGGTTTGAGGTACTTGGTATGCCAGAGCAATAATTTCTATATTAACTTTTTTTGGGGTCTTTCTCATCATTGCGATAGAATCTGTGATGTCATCATCGCATAATAGTGAGTCCATCATTGTATTGTCATCAGGTAATGCAGGTGCCTTTCCCCGAACATCCGTCTGTGACAAGAATATTAGTAACATTATCAAAATTACTTGAAAACCCTTAATAAAAGAACATAATAATATAACATTTTGCTTCTATCTAATTTGTACAATTACAATGAGGTTTACCTGTTGGGTAGAAGGGTTGGAAGCTACATCCCTGTTTGTGCTATGTGTCGGATGAATGTCACCTTGTGACAAAGATTAAATATAAAAAAAAAACATTAGCGAAATGAAACCAATAGACTTAGCAAAAAAACTTAATAATAAAATGGTATATTGGAGTCATTAATTGAAGGTTGGTTTAAATGGTATATAGTATGTACCACCCCCATGATAGTAACTTTGTTTGTATCTATGCGATTCAAATTATAATCGATTAGCAGCTCTTCCCTTGCACTCATTGATTTTATCACACATACAAATACACGATTTCCCTCGCGCGCCTCAAATATGCAATTGGGTTGCTTATTATTTGACCCAGGTCGTGTACTATTTATAAAACTTTCAATATTCCATGTTACTTTTGGCCTTCTGTCAATGTACATAGCCACTCTTTTACTTTGATCATTATCTTTTCATTGTATATAATTCACTGAGAGTGCATGCCTACGCATACTTTTTTTATATCGAACAATCTGCATCCAATTTTTTTAATTGTAACAAGGTCAGACATACTCCATCAATTCAACAACTTTTTTGTAACGGACCTTTATACCATCCAAGGAAAATAGGCCCAAACCATGTAATGATGATGGTGCTATGCGATATATCCTCTTGTTAACAAAAAAATCAGTGTTTATTGGAGGAAGTTCCTTGGGTACCCATTGTTTCTATATATGTTTTTACCTCAAGGGCACCTCGATGTCGCCTATTCTCTCATCATCATAAGAACATGACCCCCCTTGAACAAGAAAAAATTGCATGCGTTTATTAAATTTTCTCCTAATCTTTTGACCTCTAGTTGATCTCCCTCTTTTAGACGCACTACATGTCTCACTTTCGTCTCCTCTTCCTGGATTTCCCTCACTCGAGGAAGACAGATCTGACAAATACCTATTTGGTGGTACCTGCACTCCATCAAATGAAGAAGTTGGCCCTAAAGTTGATGTTGAGATTAAAATTTGAATAATCCCAACTAGGGCCTCAAGTGTTGATAACTGTATTAGATTTGTTTCATATAGGAGGGCCGAGAAAGTGGAATGAGCTATAACATGTGGTTTGGATGAGAAAAAAATTCAAAGTTTTGACAAAATATTGTTGCTAAAACCTGGCTTATTATTAAAGAGAAAGCAAGCAATTAATAAATGGTTTCTATAGGGTGTATTGACTTATACATGTTCCATGATACTGTGCAGGATCCTCGTCAAAGGGGTTCAGGTTCTTGCATATGTAATTCATTTATCTTATGTTAGCTAAAAATTACATAGTAGACAACATGAACAATATGCAGACATCATAATCATTGTATTTTTATTTTTCCTTACCTTTCGTTTATCTAGAAAGTGCGGGGTCCTCAACAAAAGGGTTGACAATGTCTACAGTCAATTACCTGTTTCCACCAAGGATGACAGAATCAAACAAAATATATACATATAATCAGCACCAACAATTGAGCATCATAAGCATTGCATGATACGTTTATTTTACCCAAGTGTATATTTCAAAAAGAATCTCAGAGATCATGGCAAGAAACAACAAAGCTCCTATGTGTGTTAGAGGTTTTGTTCAGTTTATATTGAATCCATTAAGCAGATTATAAACATTTGTACCCATAAGATGAAGTAAAAGTTGCAAATAATTGAAACTTGTACTATCGGCCAAAGTTATCCCAATAAAAACACTTAGACAAAATGAGTAGTGCATGGTCGAGATATCATATACAGATGTATAAGCATGATAAGCCAAAGTCAAATGCATCATTGGAAGTCGTATTGATCATTGCTAAGGAGCCAAGGAAGTCAGGTAGATCGGGGAAACATATACTGATTATGGTCATCGATAAAACATACACTAGTGGCAAAGGAAAAATATTGTCTTGCCGAAAGTCATTGAGGCTATCTATAAGACTTATCCCGATGAACACAACCAAGGATAAAAGTGCATCGGCGAAGGTTATAACGAAGAAAGATCACTGGCGTAGCCAAAGGAGTTGGGATGTGTCATTTTGAGTCTCCCTGATGCCCAATGAAGTGATTGGTTAGAAGATCATTGGGAAATATTATGTCGATGCAACATGATGTAGCGAGAAAAGTTATACCGAAGGAAAAGGTCATTGGGAAAACTATGCTTGTCGTCATGACACATTTGAAGCTATCTCAATGCTCGATGATAGTATCAGGTTGACATATACCGATAAAGAAGAAGGAGCGTCATCGGCTTATGTTACCTTGACAGGAAATATAAAGTTTCTAAAAGGAAAAGGGATTTTGTTGATGGCGCCAAAGATGAAGTTTCATCGGAGAGACATATGCCTATGAGCCATTGTCGTATCGGAATTTAAAACTGAAACAATGAGCTTTTATTAAATACTTGCATCAGGTTGATTTATTTATTGTTCACATGAGATATATTTATGAGAGGATCATCATTATAATTTTTACACAGCAAAGCAATTGATAGAATAGAGAGTTGAATTCCTGAGAATTAGAGCAAAAAATTATGATTGCAAAAATGGAGCCTTCGAGTTCCATGGGAAAGAAAAGAGTGACAAAAAGCTCTAAATCAAGGGCTAAGAAATCTAAGAAAGAAGAGGAAGCCTTGATTCGAAGACTGAACCAAGATATGATACAACAAATGCAAGCACCAGGCCATAAGTCCAGAAGATCGAAACAATATTTGTCGGGGAGGGATCAATTGGAAGATAAATACAAAAAATGTCGGAGATGTGTGGACCAAAGTGAGAGGATACGAATTGTTCCTATTTCACTACCTGAGAAGAGACAAGGAAATGCTACTGTGCAACCCACGGAAGACCAATTTGGGTAAGCTTATTGTCCCAAATGTGTTTGTAAGTGTGAAATTGCTAGAAACCCTAGTGAAAAACTATAATTATGTGGGGAGGTATATTCAGGCCCCCAATGGAGATGCCTTTATTAGGTATTTTGTTGGTACATTGAATGAAGTATTTAACCTGGATCCCAACCCTAATAAACCCTTGTCTTTTGGAGAATTGGAAGAAGAATACCTCAGAATGGATACAACATATACTGGGTGGAAGTTAGCTATCCATAAGAAGGAGGCGGGTATACTGACAAAATAGGATGAGCCACCATTCAGCATTGAGTTATTCAGACATTACCTACAGTATACTTATATGTCTTTTGGGAAGTTAGGAGGAGTTTAAGTTCCCGATCTAATGAGTACCAGGCTGTTAGTATTAGCCTCAGATATCCAAATTTATGAGCCCAAACCATTTGGTTACGCCTCTTATTGGGTAGAAAAATTACATGAGGGTTTCCTGAACCTTAGGGATAACAAAAGCCCTAATTTTAAGTTTTATTCATTGTTGATTCATTTAGTATTGTTTTATGGATGTTTGAGAGGTATGTGGCCCAAGGAGTTAGTCCTTAATACCAGAAATAGGGAAGGGGAGGAACAACCAGTTCAATTATGGACTTCTATTTGGGACTCTCATTATGTGAGATCAAACTTCATAAAATTTGAAGAGTGGATAGCGAAACCATTATACAGGATGTATGGAGTTCCTTGTGATGGATCAATTTCAAATTAGATTAAGGCATTTTTAAGGCCTAAAGATTTTGATGATAGGCAATTTGTGAATCATAACTAGGGAGATTGGTACGTGCACTAGAACTTTACTTGTTTTAGGATCTATGGATTTGAAGGAAGCCCATACATGTTACCAAAATATTTTCATGATAGAATAGATTTTTGGAGATTATAAGACAATTAAGTGTCTCAAATGCTAAACACTTTGGAGATCAACATAAGAAGGCTTTATTGCCTGGAACTCTTAGTTTTGGAGATTTCACTATTGTTTCTACAAAGGCATATGAAATAATTGACAAAAAGTTAATGGACGAGTATAATTTGTTTGAACATATTGCAAGAAAAAACTACGATCCGGAGGGGTACATCCACTCCTGTAAGAAAAGACAAAATCTAGGAAGTTATTTGCATTTGAGTTTGGAAGCAGAAGACATCTTCAGAAATATGGAAGATGCAGAGGCACAAGAGGTAATTGATAATTTGAATAGAGAGCTGGAAGAAAAGAAACAAAGGTTGATGGAAATGGAGACAAAAGAATAGATGCCAGAAAGTGAACCAGATGACCATGAAGTTGTTTCTAGATATCAGACAAAGGAACAAGAAGAAGAACCAAATGAAAATGAGAAAATTGTGACTAAGATGTAGATTCATGTAGATTCAAGGTTAGAAGAACATTCTGCTTTTGTAGAAGATGATGTATTTGTGAAATATAAAGAACTTAAATCTTTTCTCTATAATTTCAAAGGCAAAATGTTGAGGAAATATATCCCACATATAACACCTAAAAATGAGGTAGGGTTGTTGAAAAGGTTAAAGGAGGATATAGAAGTAGAGTCAATTACAATGACTCCAGAAAAAGGGAGGCAATTACTTGCAGAAGCCGGAGTAATTTTGTTTCCAGGATGGGATTTGAGTGCATATTTTATTTTTGACGGTTTATTACACTCTGACAAAAAGGATTTCAAATTGGACATTCAAGGAGTAAATGATGTGTTTATTGGATCCAGGTTTGACCAAGATGAGGAAGCCTTACTACTATGGTCATTATATCCTTTGAATAAAAGGCCTAAAATTATTGATGTGGATAAAGCATTTCGCCATATGATGAAATTGAAAGTTGGAGAAATTGATCACATTGTTTCAGTAGACATTGGAGTCAACATTTCAAAGTTTAACAAAGCACATATAATTAGAACAATAAGGGAAAGAGATCAATAGAAAGGATTGTATGAGGAAGCCATAAGAAGAAGTGGACAGTTTGTGCCAATGATACTTTTCCCTCATAATTCGAAATGGAAAAATAAATGTGAAGAGATGCAACAAGAAAATCAGAGAATTCTTAAATAAATGCGGAATGTAAGAGTTGATATTGCCTCTTTTCTATTGAATAAAAGATTTGAAAATTATTTGGAAGAGTTCTAGGTTGTTTTTCAAAAGAATATGGATAATGCTATATCACATAATAGGATAAAGAATAGATTGGGAACCAGACTACATGACAAGACTTTGGAAGGGACAGATGCTAAAGCTATTGAGAAGATCAAAAGGCTGCTTGCAAAACATGACAAATTTGATGCAGAGTTACAAACTGAATATGATGAATGTAAAGACATAGTCCAACATGGTATCCCAATTCTAACTGATCAGAGGGAAGAAATCAAGGATAAAGACAAGTGGATTTCAGAATGCCAAAATCTACTCAGTGTTGCCCTTTATGCTGCCCGATCAGATGGAATTGATTTGAAGGAAACAATTACACAGATGGAACAATTTGTCACATGGGAGATTGTTTCCAGGGACCTGATCCATGATGCAGACACCTAAAAATCAGAAAAGTACTCGGAGCATATTGAAAAATGTGGCGACATACTTGGGGATTGAAATTGTTTTCAAATATTTCAAAATGTTATCTTCAATGCTTTTATGTAATATGTCTAGTAGTAAAGTTAGTTTTAGTCAGTTAGTTTTTAGTTAGGAGTTTAAGTCTTAGTTAGTTTAATTACAAATGAAAGGGAATGCCCTTTGATTTTGGAACTGAATCCTCGTCTATTTATAGGGGATCCTTTTGATGAGAAGACATTCATGATCATTTTGTTTAAGACGTATTTTATGCAAGTCCTTTTGAAGTTTGTTTTCTGGAAATGCCAAAAATGGCGAATGACATTATGCTATACTGAAGCCAGATGATTATCTTATGCTTATTTCAATATAAAGATCACATGTTCTGCATCTCTGATGGTATCTATCTTTTCAATTGTTTGATTAGTTCCCTATAATAAATCTATTCAGTTAGATTCATTCAATGTGTTATCTCATGTTATTATAATTTGAATTAGGTTTCAGTTTGAATAATTCATGTAGATGTCTTTGAAGTGATGGTCTTGTTTTAAAGAGAAAGTTTAATAAGGTTGTCTCCAGGGTTATATTCTGGAAATGCCAAACTGGTGAAAAGATATTGTGCTATATGTAATTAGTTGATTATCTTATGTTTATTTTAATACAAAGATCAAGTGTTTTTCATCTCTAATGGTATTTATCTTTTTTATTTTTTGCTTAGTTCCCTGTGATAAATATATTCATTTAGATTGTTTCAATCTGCTATCCAATGTTTTTATAGTTTGGGTTAAGTTTCAGTTTGATTATCAATTTGAATGATTGGATGTCAAGCTTCATTATGTCTTATTGGCCTTTCAGAGCAAAGTTAAATTTAGTAAGACTAACTGCAACATTATGTTAGGGGTGAAGGCACTGGTCTACTATTGTTTGGAGATAATTTAATTAGGTGTTTTTAGAGTAATCTCAATTAAGAAATCATACTTATAATAAAGTAACCTTTTATTTAAAGCATTCATTTACAAGCAAGCAATTCAAAGTTTTCAGTAATTATTTAATTGAAGTGACAATCTTAGGAATCATTTTCCCTCTAATGCACATAAACCTTGGAAACATTCAATTCCAATCAAACATACTTGACAACAATGGGATTAATACCCATCAAAAGTCTCTTCTCAATCTTCAAAACATGCTTACAAGACAACAACTTAATAGACACCAACCGTACTTTGAGGAAGACAAACATGACAAAGGCTACCCTTACCTTGTAATGAAGCCAATCACTCCAGTCAGTCTCTTGATATCATTGTTACAAACTTATCCTCCAATTTATAGAAAGATCTAACAGTTCAAATGAAAGTTATGACAATTCTTCCAAAACTGCTACAGGATACAAGAAAGACAATATTAAGATAAACTATACAACATACACATTATGAAGAAAACTAATCAAAATTCTTGATAACATCAAATGAAATATAATTTTTGATTAGATTCTACTTTCTTTTAAAGTTCTATACAATACCCATATTTCTATTAACCCATAACAAAATATGCAACTAACAAATAAAATAAGATAAATTATTCATATTTCAAGCCTCCAACTCAAAATGATTATGCATGATAGAACCAATATCCATTAGAACTTGTTTCACCTTGTGTTTTATGATGATGAATTGAATGTGTAGGAAAACATTTATGGGATTGTGAGGCGTGTTGTGGCTCTTGGTCGGTATCTTCTAATTCCATTGGCCATGGTTGCAACATTATGTGGTCCTAGCAAAGAGATATTATCATTGAAGCTTCATTCCCTGGAACATTTCCTTAGTCTAGATGACAAGTATGAAGTTGTCGAACAGGTAATGGTTATAGTAACCAACCAAGTTGGTGCTGACATAAACCTAGCAGCATCACATTAATTGATGTTTTCTCCTCTGCAATTTGTAGTTGGCCTTGGACCTAGAAAAATTGCTTCCATACAAAGGGATATTTTGAGGGTTGGAAGGGTTTACAGTCGTAGAGAATTGTTGACCCCTCTAGAAGCTATGAAGTGACTTGTATTTATAAATGTTGCTGGTTTTTTAAGGGTTAGAGGGACCAGGCAAGCAACTTTTGGGAACCATGTTGTGGATTCATTGGACTATACTAGAATTCATCTTTAGTCATATGAACTAGCCAAGAAAATAGTTGAGGATGTATACTGTGAAGATGCAGGACATGATATAGATGATATGGATGACAAAACACAAGAAATGGCAGTAGAACATGTCAAAAAATATCCCCATGTGTTAAAGGCCCTAGATATTGATGAATGTGCTAGAAGTGTGGAACAACGAACATCCAATAAAAAGCGGGAAACTCTTGCTGACATAAAGATTGAATTGGTACATGGATTTAAGGATTGGTGAACACAATATAAAGAGCCATCCCAGGATGAGGAATTTTATCTGCTAACTAGAGAAAATGAAGAGACCCTTTCAGTGGGGAAAATTGTACAAGCAACTGCCCGTAGAGTCATAAATAATCGTATAAAAGTTGCTTCCATACAAAGGGATATTTTGAGGAATGGAAGGGTTTACAGTCACAAAGAATTGTTGACCCCTCTAGAAGCTATTAAGTGACTTGTCTTTATAAATGCTTTTGGTTTTTTAAGGGTTAGAGGGACCGGGCAAGCAGCTTCTGGGAACCACGTTATGGATCCATTGGATGATACTAGAATTTGTCCAGAGTCATATGAACTAGCCAAAAAAATGGCTGAGGATGTATACTGTGAAGATGCAGGATGGGATATAAATGATATGGATGAAGAAACATAAGAAATGGTAGTTGAACATGTCAAAAAATATCCCCATGTGTTAAAGGCCCTTGGCATTGATGAATATGCTAGAAGTGTGGAACAATGGACATCCAATAAAAAGTAGGAAACTCTTGTTGACATAAAGATTGAATTGGTACATGGATTTAAGGATTGGCGAACACCATATAAAGAGCCATCCCAGGATGAGGAATTTTATCTGCTAACTAGAGGAAATGAAGAGACCCTTTCAATGGGGAAAATTGTACAAGCAATTGCCCGTACAGTCCTAAATAATGGTATAAAAGTTGCTTCCATATAAAGGGTTATTTTGAGGGTTGGAAGGGTTTACAGTCGCAGAGAATTGTTCAACCCTCTAGAAGCTATGAAGCGACTTGTCTTTATAACTGACAGCCACATAATGGAGAGGTTAAGGAGGTTGATGATCCATATTTTGCCAAAGCGGATACCATTAAACAAAGTGAACAAGAGAATGCAAGGAAAGAAAAAGAACATGTAAAAAAATCTTAATGACAAGAACGAAAGGACCGACCTCTTGTACAGTTGCATCCGAGCATCTATCTGCAGCAATTGTGCCCTAATAATTGCCCTAATTTTAAGTTTTACTCATTATTGATGCATTTAATCTTATTCTATGGACGTTTTAGGGGTATGTGGCCCGAGGAATTGAGGCTTAATGTCATAAACAACCAAGGGGAGGAGCAACCTATTCAATTATGGACTTTTGTTTGGGATTCTCGTTACACAAGATCAAATTATATCAAATTTGAGGAATGGATAGTGATGCACACTAAAAGGGGTACAAGGCACAAAAGACATAGTTCAAACATTAGTAGATTAGTCACAACCAAAACCAAATACGAATTAACCTAAAAACCTTAGCATACACATCAAGAGAGATATAAAGCACACAATAAGAAGCCTACATAAATGAAAAAGGGAAAGAGGACCCCCTAAGATGCTCCTCAAAATGATCATAGATATTCCTCCCTTGTTCCTCTCCTCTCCAAGTCCCACATGAGTTTAGCTCTCAGCTTTCTGCACTATTCATGGATGTCATATGAAGATTCAAGATGGTTGTGAAAATGAAAACAAATGCTTATGCAAGTGTGAATGATTTACTATGAGAAAGAACCTAATTAGTCTATGTAAATCTTAGTATAATAACAATGCAAATGCCTCTTAATACTCTCTAAAATAACTATAAGTTTTATGCACAAAGACTTCTGATCTTGAAAATGAAGAATAAGAGCTCTATTTATAGGGGAAATAGGGCAATGGATGGTCAAGATTGAGTAATCTTAACAAGGGCCACGATTGATGGGTTTGTGATCCATGTGATGGCTTTCAACCCAATCCCATGATGACAAATGTCAACATGAGATGGCTTGAGAGCAGAGGGAAGAAGCATTAAATGCTTGAGATGACATGAAGGTTACCCTAGAAGGGTTTGGTTAGGCTTGAATTAGTGAATAAATCTTTTATCCAATGAATAATACCTTTATCCAATGGATAAATTCTTGTGCAAGGGTTAGTGGGGATAACCATGGTCAAAGCATTGAAGAGACCCATGAGTTAAATGAGGATTTGAGTTAGAGAAAAAGCCTCTAACCATGTGGGTGAGTTAAGTTTAACAATTAATGGCTATGTAAGAGCCATAAATGGTTATGTAAGAACCATAAATGGTTTAGAAGACTTTGGGGGTTAACTTGTTGAGGACATAAGGCCTTTAATGCTTTTCAAAGACTTTGGAGGATTTGAGAAGTGACTTATCTTTGCTTAGGAATGTGATAATAATTAGGGAGGGTGATTAGGCTAATTTGGAATGGATTAGAAGAATCTAGAAGGGGTTTGGGAGGCAAGTGGGTTTAGTGTGTGGGATAAAATAGGATTTTATTTAGAAATAAAATCTATTTATTGGTGTAACTTGCATTTGTAGGAGAATGCAAGTGGGGAGGGGAGTTTAGAGATTTTAAATAAATATTTATTTATTTATTTAAATGAGGAAAGGGGTTAAATTAAACAAATATTCTTTATTCATTTAATTAATTGTTAGAGTATGGTTTAGTGAATTAATTTAAATAAATTGAATAATTTTATTAATAGAAGAAGTGGTTCAAGATGAATTAATTAAATATCAATTTAATTAACTATTGACTAATGGTTAAATAATCAAATAAATATTAAGTATTCATTTAATTAAGTGGACAAATTTATGTGTCTACATTTGCCCCTCTTTGAGACGGTGTGGTTTATCGCGTTGTTTCAAAGAAAGAAAGATAGGTATGAGAAATATGTCCGATAAATGTTAATTTAGTGGGTGGTATGCTCCCTCGAGAGATGGGCCAAAAAATTCAAAAAATCGAGCGATCTCTCGAAAAAGAGAAAGAAGTTGGGGGGAGGTAGAATAGAAAAAATTAGAAATAATGGTGAAAGAATGGGAGAAGACGGAGTGAAGATGGATAAATGGCAGGCCTAGAAAGTACACGGGGATCACGGTGCAAATGTAGTGTTGTGTTGTTGATTGATACTGTATAATTGATCAAAATTGGTTGGATAGTCCAGTGCAATTGGTTGAATTGCTCCGGTTGAGTCAAAGCGTGATAGTTGATGTCAGTTGTTCGCTTGGACGGGATAAAGTCTGAGTAAGTGAATCAAAATGACCTTACGAGAATTAGACAATTGATGTAATTACCCAATGAAGTCAAGGTATCTGAAGCAAAATACTCGTTGAGACTTAGACAATTGATGTAATTGTCTATTTTGATTGTGTTTGATTGGTTGATCAATTGATAGTGTTTGCGTTGTAGGTTGTTTGTGGCGTTTGTTGGAATTAGCGCACCGATTGAGACTAGGCCATTGATGTAAATGCTTGTTGTAGTCTAGGATTGCCATAATCGATTACCTGTTGAGACCCAAGATACTTGATCAAAACGTATCTGTTGATAGTATAAGTGTGCGTGAGTCAATGTACCTGTGTAGACAGAGTAACTTGATTTTCTTATAGGAGGACTTAGGATGGGAAATGCAGCCCCTCCTGTTAGAGATGGATGGTGATGAGCGTGGCTTAATTTGGTTTGATAGGACACGATGCAGGGTATGCAATTATGATGATGACCTAGATAGGGAGGGTGAGGGGGGGATTAAATGTTAGATATAAGGTATGGAGGACCTAAGACCCATTCCTATGTAAGAGGAGCAAAATAGAGTATCCATTGTCATGACTATGTATGAATGATATGCAGTGATATGGATTTATGGATGGATGGAATGCAATATATACAGATGAGATGAAATGGTAATCCATGGATTATTTATAGTACTTAATTTCATCATCGAGCATGGTAGTATCAATCTTGGCCGAGGTATCAGAAACCACGGTTGAGCGTTTCACCTGTAAGCAAACATTGTAGACAAGGAAAGTTGCCCTCCATTCTAGTTCATGTACAAATGGTCAAGGTATACGTTGTAGTCAGTAAGCCATAGTGATCCATTACTGTATTAATGCATAGGATCATGTAACTTAGTGAACTTCCCACGTAGACACCATTAGTATATGCCCCAAAACTTCATTGGAACAATACGCAGACATCAAACAAAGAAAAAGATATCAGGAACCATCCTGGCTACTCTAATCACTTGTGGATATCCTGGAGTTGCATAGGAACCTGATATAAATAAACAAATAATAAATCGACCAAGTACTTATCAACCAAACCGAATTTTCTTGTCAAAGAAAATGTTACCATGTCTTGTTTGTGAGGAAGGATCCATCCTTGTGAAGACGGTTGTGTGCAGATGTTTTGATTGGTTGGTTGATTTGATAGGTGGTCATTGTTTGAGTAGCTGAAAATGTTGTGTTATATCTTTTGTGATGGGTATGTACAAGGAATAATATACGTTGCAATTTTTTTGATTGATTTTCGATGTTTTTGTCATATTTTTGGATTTTTTGAATGTTTGTAAATGTTTTTGGTATTATCTTTAGGACTTTTGCAAAAAAAATTGGGATTTTTTGAGTTTTTATGAATGTTTTTGGTATTATATCAAGACATTTTTGAATGAGCAATTCAATGTATCACAAGAAAATGGAGAATCCGCTCCCATTAGTAGGTTAAGAACATTGCCCCCAGTTAGATGTCACTATGAAAGCGTGACACGGGATACATGAAGTAATAATCCTGATTACAGATCAATAACAAGCCATGCTATAAATGATGGATGAATGGATACAATAGATGTGATCGCAACAAGTCTGAAAGACAATGGAGCCATAGCCTTTACGAATGGTGCCTGTTTGCCAGGTTTTCACCACCGTACTTACCCAAGGCGCCATTAGAGTGGTTTTCACCATTTGGATGAATGATTTTTTTGTACTATTTTCTTGATATTTTTTGTATTTTTGTATTTTGTTTAGGACTATTTTCTGAATGTTTTTGGTTTTTTCTGATATTGGATGAGCCTGATGCTCTACACAGCTTATGTATGAAACCTTTTTAGATGCATGTTGTTGATCGGATCTGCTAGTGGTTCTCCTTTTGAAGTGGCTAACTGATATGCCCCAGACCCGAAGACAATAGTAATGACATATGGACCCAGCCAATTGGATTCAAATTTTCCCTGGTGTTCTCTGTTTGGTTGATTGCGAGGATTATCCCTCAGAACAAGATCTCCTACTTCAAATGTGTGAGGTTTGACCCTATGATTGTAGCTTTTGCTCATGCGTTGCCAATAGGATTTTAGGTGATTGTAGATAGCTTGTGCTTTTCATCAAGCAATTCCAAGTCCTCAAGACATGAGACTCGATATTCTTCATCATCTATTAGATTGTGCAAGGAGACTCGTAGAGATGGTATTTCAACCTCAATAGGCAAATTTCTTTTGCTCCATAAACCAGTGAGTGGGGGGTTGTGCCTGTAGGGGTTCGAAAGCTAGTTTGACATGCCCATAGTGTTGGATTCAAACGAATGTGCCTATCACGGCCAACATTAGTGACTGTCTTTTTGAGAATCTTCAATATATTCTTATTTGATGCTTCGTCTTGACCATTGCCTTGTGGGTAATATGGGGTGGAAAATCGGTGTTGGATATGAAACTTCTCATAGAGCTCATAGACGTCTTGATTTTTGAAAGGGAGCCCATTATCTGTGATGATAGACATGGGTACACCATATCGGCAGATGATGTAATTGAGGATGAATGAGGTGATCTGCTTGTCGATCCACTTCGTGAAGTACTCTGTGGCGGTAATGATAAATTTATGACAGTTGGATGAAGATGGATAGATTTTACCCACAAGTTCAAGTCTCCATTGAAAAAAGGGCCATGGTGTTGTGATAGGTTGTAAATCTTGTGCTGGGGCATGTATCAGATCTCCGTGAACTTGGCACTTCTTGCACTTTCTGACAAAGTAGTAGGAGTCTTTTTCCATGGAGGGCTAATAGTATTTGGCTCGCATGATTTTCTTTGCTAGTGAAGGACCGCTTGAGTGAGCCTCACAAATTCCTTCATGTACCTCTTCCAAGGCTTTTGTTATCTCATCTTGTTCCAAACATCAAAGGAGAGTACCATCAAGACTTCGTCTGTATAGGGTTTCGGCAATGATGTTGTATTGAGCAGTTCGGTGGATAAATGTTTTTTGTTGGTTGTTTGATTGGTTAGGGGGAAGTGTGTGATCACGTAGGTAAGTGAAGAACTCATAGTACCATGGAGAGTTGGAACTGATAAGGCGACATATCATTTCAGATTCAAGGATATCATAAGCGGGGATGCAAATTTGTTCTACCAAGAAATCATAGCGTGTCGAATTTTGTGCAAGATCTAGGAGAGATGTAATTGTAGCCATTGCATCGACAGCTCGATTTTGATATCTTAGTACTTGCTCAAATGTGATATTTGTAAATCATTCTTTGAAACTATCCACCATCCTTTTGTATGACATGAGCTTATCATCCTTTGTTTGGTATTCATCAGTGACTTGTTGGATGACCAGCTGGGAATCTCCATATACCTGTCGCTCTTTTGGATTCCATTGTGTGGCCAATCTAAGTCTTGTGATCAAGGCCTCATATTCTACTATATTATGTGTGCATGAGAAAGTGAGTCTGTAGGACTTCGGGACACTGTCACCTTGAGGTGTGATAAAAAGAATACCTACCCCTGAGCCATGTCTGGTGTATGAGACATCAAAATATAGCTTCCAGGGTTGTGTAGCTGTGATCATGAAAATTTCTTCATTCGAAAAGTTGGAAATAAGAGGATGGTCGCCTTTGAGTGGTGCGTCAGCCAACTAATCCGTAATAACCTGTCCCTTAATAGATTTGCGGTCCACATACTCAATATCAAATTCACTCAGGATCATAACCCATTTGGCCAAGCAGTCTGTCAATGTTGCCTTGCTGAGTAGGTACTTGAGTGGATCTATCTTGGCAATAAGTTTTACTTTGTACGTTAACATGTAGTGCCTTAATTTGGTGGCTGCCAAGATAACTGCTAGGCAAGCTCGCTCAATAGGTGTGTAATTGAGTTCATAGCCTACCAGTGTTCGAGAAATGTAGTAGACAACACATTCTTTTCCTTTTGCATTATGTTGTGCAAGCAATACTCCTAATGTCATGGTTGTAGCTGAAATGTATAACAATAGAGGTTTGCTTGGATCCAGTGGGATCAACAATGGTGTATTCATTAGGTAGTCTTTAAGCATTTAGAATTCTTGCTGGCACTTTGCATCCCATTGAAAGTGGATATTTTTATGTAATAGATAGGTGAAGGGATGACATTTATCAGCCAATTGTGCAATGAATCGCTGAATGAATTGTATTCGCCCTTGTAATGTCCTCAACTGACTGATATTCTTTGGAGGTGGCATGTCCATGATTGCCTTGACTTTCGCAGGATCTACCTTAATGCCTTTACTTGAGACAATGTATCCTAAGAGCTTCCTGGAAGTCACTCCAAAGACACATTTCTTTGGATTGAGATGGACGTGGTATTCCTCTAATTGGTTGAAGATTTTATCCAGTAATGCAAGATGACCCTCTCTTGTTAATGATTTAGCTATTAAATCATCCACATAATCTTTCATTATGGTGTGTATCATATCGTGGAAGATGGTAGTCATGGCTCTTTGATATGTTGCAGGGGCATTCTTTAAACCAAATGGCATTACATTCCAACGGTATGTTCCCCATGGACATGTGAAAGTAGTTTTGTGTTGATCCTCTAGGGCAATTTTAATCTGGTTGTATCTTGAAAAGCCATCCATAAGAGAAAGCATCGCATGACCTGTTGTTAGATCGACAATCATGTCGATGTTTGGCTTTAGGAAATTCTTTGTTTAAATCTTTGAAATCTGTACAGATATGGATGCCCCTATTAGGTTTACCAACAGGTACAATATTGGATATCCACTCTGCATAATCAATTGGTCTGATGAAACCAACATCCAAGAGCTTTTTAAGTTCAACCTTGACAAGAACGGCAATTTGTGGGTGCATCTTTTTGAGCTTTGGTTTGACAGGTTTAGCTCCTTCTGCTATAGTTAGGTGATGCATGACAAAATCTGGATCTAAGTCGGGCATGTCTGCATAAGACCATGCAAAGTTGATTTGGCACTTTTGGAAGAATTCCACAAATTTTGGTTGTTCTTTTGGAGTTAATAGAGATGCCAAATGTATTTTGTGAGGACTCTCAGGGGTCCCCACATTGAATTCTTTTGTTTCTTCTATTAGGAT
Organism: Cryptomeria japonica; assembly: GCF_030272615.1. NCBI lineage: Eukaryota > Viridiplantae > Streptophyta > Pinopsida > Cupressales > Cupressaceae > Cryptomeria > Cryptomeria japonica. The sequence goes on along the minus strand of NC_081412.1, from coordinate 353,225,828 downwards.
GCTTGATCTCTCCTAATTCGTATTGAAGGGGAGGATGTCAAACCTTTCATCCTCAGGCGCCTCAGAGAGGTTATCACCTTTGGATATGCTCTTTTTTTTTACTCTTTTGGGATCAAAAAGTGCCACCGTGTGGTTTTCACTAGAAGATCCATGCTTTATTGTAATATTTTTGCAGCTAAAAGGTTTGGCATCTACCCCAAAGTATGTTGCTCTATTAAGTTCAATGGAAAACCCAGCTTTATGATCCCCACTTGGTATGTTATCCCGTAATTCTAGAAAGTCTATGAGTGCCTCATCGTTTTGGAAATGGTCAAGGCATGGGGGATTTGGCCGGTTTCATTCAATGAGTTCGGGATGAATGATAGGGATTACTTCATCGATTAAATTAAGTTCATAGGAGGCATCAGTGAGGGTTAATATGGAGGCGTGAAGTTCATTGATGGTGGAGGAGGTGATGTAGGGCCTGTGGAAGTTTCTTCTAGCTCAGGAACCCAAAAGGTTTTAATCCATGCTTCTCCATAAACTGGTATATCCTTACGAGGTGGAGGAGGTGATGTTTCTTCCTCGTCTGAAGTATTTAAATGTACTGAATCACATTCCCACTCATGTGAGTCTGTCTCAAAATCACTTTCTAGCATCTAATTACTATACCAAGTTGGGATGTCATTTGAATTGAATAGTGCATTAGTTACTGGCTTGTGTACTTTTGGAGGTGGGATTGTTGGTGCTGCTGGTAGGGTTGTTGGTGTTGTTGGTGGGGTTGCTAGTGTTGCAAATATAGTCAAGGATTGCATCCTTGGAGTAATTGGTTGATGCACAGATTTGTTGGGGTTTCCTTTGAATCGAAGCTTAGGAATAGATTCTTTGTGAAAACCTAATCTAGTTTTATCTCTTGGTTTTAATTCAGGTTGTAAGGGCTCTTGTCATCCTTGCTTGCATGGTCCCAAAGCACTATGGCCATCATAGCCCATTATTTGCATTATAGTGAAGCCTTTGCCATATTTGTTAGTGGGAAGCTTAGCTTTCGGGCTTTCTTTATTGATAGGGTCTGTGTAGATCCATTCTGCCAAGTCTTCATCCATGGTTTCCTTCTCTTGACTTTACGAGGGGTGAATTGTGCCAAAGTGCAAGTTCTTTTGCCCAGCAGTGTTTGAAGTAAACCTTGGGGTTTTCCATGAGTTCTAGGGGATGTGAGTAACTACCCAACACAAAAGAGTTGGCTAAGATTATATTCACAGGGACCTTCCTCGGCCATTTTTATTTTCAATTTCTCCTGCTTTTGTGTAGGGGTTGTTAAGATGGAAAGAGAGGCTGGATTAACATATGATGAGGAAGGGATAGCTTCTCTATTGTTAGGTACGGTGATCTCTAGCTGATGGTGAATATTATTACAATATGCAAATGGATTAGCATCACCGAGGATTGTAATGTCTACCCCATTATGTGGAAACTTGATACATTGGTGATAGGTGGATGGGACTGCTTGCATGTCATCTATCCAAGGTCTCCCTAACAAGAGATTGTATGGCAAAGGAAGGTCTAGAACTTGGCAAACTATATGCTTCACCACTGACCCAACCCTGATGGGTAATATAACAGGTCCTTTGGAAGAACGTTTTGCATCATCATATGCTTTGATGGTTATCTTTTTGCTAACATCCACTGATTCTACTGCATAACCCAATGATGTGACTAACTACAAGGTGCATATGTTTAAGCCAGCTCCATTGTCAATCAAGACTCGCTTGATTCTATGTTGGTTTATGAATCCTCCAATATGGAGGGAGGCATTATGGGCTTGTTGGAAGGATGTGTTGTCACTTTCAGTAAAAGTGAGACATGGTGATGAATTTAGACTACCAACCATGGCTTGAAACTGATATGTGTTGAGGTTGGTGAGGACGGACGCTTCTTGGAGAGTTTGGTCCAAGATTGTTTTATGTGAGTGGGATAAGCATAAAAGCTCTAATATGGAGATGAGGTTTGGTGTCTTATCCAATTGCTCTACAAGATTATATTATTTGGGGAGGGTTGTCGTTCCTTGTGGTGTCGCTTGAATAGTAATCTTGCTATGACCCGTAACAACATTGCATGTCGGATTTGTATCTTTTATGGTAAGAGTTGCAACTTGTTCATCTGCATCATAAAGGTGATTCATAGTATAATTGTATGCAGCTTGTGTGTAATTGGTTGCGGTATCTATGTTTCTCCCTGAGGTGGAAGGACCCCTTTGATCATGTGATGGAAGTGGGTTCTTGAACATGAAGTGATCATCATTGGATTTTTTTGGGTCATGTCCCTCAATTTCAATTTCTCCTCTATCAATAAGATCTTGAACAAGATCTTTTAGCCGATGGCAATTGCTTGTTTTATGCCCTCTTCCTTGGTAAAATTCACAATGTTCATGATCTCACCACCATGGAGGCTTGACTTGAGGCTCATAATTGGATTTTTTTGGTAAGGTCACAAGATTGGAGGATATTAATTGGCGTAAGATCGTTTTGATAGGTTACCCTAAGGGTGTATATGTGTGTTTTGGCTTGTAGTTTTGTTGCTTTTGTTTTGGCTCATCTTGTTGTGTATGGAGACCTTGATTTTGTGGATTATTGATGGTGTTGTTGTTAGGAGGGGGGTTTTGTTCTGCAAAATTGACCACAGGTTGTGCAATTTTCACTGTTCTTGCATCCACTATCCCATCATTGACAACATTCTTGTTTTTGTTCGAAAATTTTGGTTTGTCACTATTATAGTGTGGATGAGGACCATCTTTGTTTTCATTATAAATTTTGATAAGTCCCTTTTTGATGAGTGTTCTTTCACATTTGAGCCCTTGAGTTATCATTTCTTCAAAGGATTATGTGTCCTTCATGTCCAAATGAAATTCCATTTCATCATTTAAGTTAGAAATGAAAATTTCCACTAATTCTTGCTCAGATAGATGAAGGGAGCCTCTGCTAGATAGTTGTCTCCACAGTTGTAAGAAAGTCGAGAACAACTCCCCTGGTTTTTGTTTTGTGTTGCACAAATCTGCCATGGTGATGTCACGTTCTATGTTGTGTGCATAATGAGTGATGAATTTTTTGACCAGTTCTTCAAATGTTCTAATACCACTTGGCAGTTGTGAAAACCATTGTGTGGTTGTGCCTCCCAAACTTTGAGGAAAGAGGCGCATCATATATGTGTCCTCATAGGCCACCTCTAAGCAAGCAGAGTGAAATTCTCGCACATGGTCCCTAGGATCTCCTTTGCCTCTATATTTTTCAAATTTGGGTGTAAAAGGTGGCATAAGCATGTTCCTATCAAAAGGATAGGGACAACTGATGTTAAGTGAGAATCGAGTGGTCTTCACACCACTATTTAGTTGTTGGGAGAGATTTTCTACTTGTTGCCTCAACATGTCTATTTCTGAAGGAGGAGGAGGAGGTGGAGGATTCCCTTGATGATTAGGGTCATAGCGGAAGTAGTCTCTACCTCCTCCACCATCGTGATGGTTATGTTTCTCAGATGTTTGTTGTAATTTTGTTGTATCAAAATTGGAGGGAAGTTTGGCACCCTCTTGAGTGAGTTTCAAGAAATGAGCATTGGCATTGTTTCTAATAATTTCATCAAAGAGTCTATTGAATTTTGGATTATGGTGTGCTCTTTCTATATCTTCTAGAGTTGGAGTGTTGGGTTATTCATCATTAGTGCCTCCTCCAAAGGCCTCATGAAAATTGTTGAGGTTTTCTTCCTCCTCTTCAATTTTTGGTTGTCGATTTCTCATTGATCTTGTTTGAGCCATGGTTTTGAAAGTTGATGTTTATGAAAATGACTATGAGGTGGTGATCAAATGTTTGATGGAAGACAAGTTTTTGTGAAATGTTTAGTGGAAGATAGATCTCTAATACTAGAGGTTGGATGTCAACAAAGCTCTTTGTGAATTGCTTGTGTTTTTCAACAATTTGATGTGATGAGGTATAGCAAGGTTTGAGATGTGTTACAATCCAAGCTACCTAGCAATGAGAGGATGGACTCATAGACTAGTTTTAACCTATCTAGATGTGTAGAAATGCCTTGTAGGATGATTGATCCTAGATGTAGAGACACCCCAAAGTGATTTGTTGGTTTGTTTAAGCAATATCTGAAAGGACTAAGGACAAGACCTCTTTGTGTTGAGAGTTGAGTGAATTTGTGATGTTTGGATGTGAAAGTGGGTGGAATATGTGTCTTAATAAAATTATTCTATTATGAAGGGGGTTTCTACTTCTTCCTCTCTTACAGGGGTTGGTGGTTCCTCCCGAGCTTCATTGTATGTGATACATATTTGAGGAAAGAAAGCAGGATTGATCTTGCCCCCTTTGTTCTTGTGATAATCAAAAGCTCTATACTGAGTGAAAGCTATATTGCTCAAAGGCTCTTTGTCAAATTCATTGGATTTGCCCTAAAGGTACAAGTGCATATGACACAAGAATACTCTATGTGAGAGAAAGAGTTGTCTATTGATATAGAAAAATTTCCTTTTCTTGATAAAATCCTTTGAACCAATTTGTCTCTTCTTCTATTTGGTTTTTTGATGAAGACTCCCTTTTCTCAAGATATGAGTGATGGTCATACAAAATGATACTTTGTTTCACTTGTTGAGGTAGATTTGTTTATCAATGTTGATGTAGATTTGTTGGATGGATACTTTGTTTCAATTGTTTTGAATCCTTTGACAAGAAAACACGGCAAGCACACAAGCATATAATCTTGCCCCTTTTCAATAAAGGCACAACAAGTGTGGGTCTAAATCAACCCAATCATGAAGTTTTTGACCCTTTATAAATGTATGTAAGTTCCCAAGGCCTAAAGTCGGCCCAAATTTTTCCAGGTCTGAAACAAGACGAAGACAACTCAACCACTTTTTATCCCTAAGGTCATGGCCAGTTGCGATATTTTCAGCCCACATCTTGATATTTCTTCGACTTTGGTACTACATACCTTATGTATCCCGTCGTGGCAGGTAAGGATGTGATATACTAAGTCTTGTGCGAGCATAACATATAAATGATCCCTATGATGGGGGAGTCACCACTTTCATCAAGCTACAAGTAGCCTTTCAAAAATTCATGTTTCTTCTCAAGGAAATATGTATGGTGAATATCTTGGGAGCAAAACCATATATTCTCTTGCACTGAACTTTTCACAAATATCCTCAATCAATAGAACGGGTGGGCTTCTAAAATAAGAGGTGTCTAGTAATGTTCAATGTCTTTGGATGTAAGTTCATTCTGCAATGACTCACTTAAGAGCCGTGTAACTCACGATGGGGCCCATATGTCCTTTCGGCAAGTTACACTGTAGGAACAGCTACACCTAAGGCTACAACTTTTGCTCTCACCTGATTTCTATAGCGGCTCAAAGGATTTACCACGCAAGGTCGTTCCCAAGAGTGATGTGTCTCTTGGCAGGCTTCTCTTAAAAATAGAAAATTTAGAGCGTTACTAACACTTTTATCTTGCACCTAGGACCACGAGAGCCAAGGGAGAGGATAGTATGTGTTAGAAATGGGACCACTCTACAGATTTGCACAAGCGTGCCAAACACGAAAAACACTTGTTCTTTTTAACTTTTTATTGCAATATGATCTATTTGCTCTTTAGAGATGTTGCTCCAGCAGAAATGATGTTCTTTTTATTCCACAAAGCAATTTGTTTTCTAACTAGGAAAGTGAAATCCTGGTCAACAAAATGAAAGCATGTTTGATTAAAAGAAAATCGCTTTTGCAAGTAAATGGACAAGTTGTTTGTTCTTTTTATAGCCCAAATTTGAAGTGTGAATTTGCAAAAAAGAAATGTTAAGTTTGTTGTGAACTTTAGCTCTTTCAAATGATGTTCTTTTCAAGCCCAAAAGACAAGTTTTGATTTGTTTTAAACACCAAACTTAAACTGTGAGATTCTTTTTACCAAAACAAAGAAATGTGAACTCTTTTTAGCCAACTCTAGAAAAGAAGTTAAAACGGAATTGAAATCCTAAATTAAACTCCTCCAACCTGCAAGAAATCGTTAAAAACCTGTAAGTAAACAAGTTAGAAAAATCCAAGATTTTATGTGGGCTTCCACAAGCCTAAGTTTAAGTTTTTTCGGTTACAATTTTGAGCTCTTTGTTACAAAAGCGCTACTTTGTGAGAACACAGAAGCCCTACTTCGGACAACAGCGTCGAAGTACTCTCAAAAGCGCAAAACTAATAACAACAACGCTAAAATATTAACAACACTAATTTAAAATGTTTGACATAATTAAATAACTAACAAATAGAGAGCACAAAAGCGCTAGATTATTACAACAACATTGATTAATGAACAAAAGCGCGAAAATTCTATTTAAAGGGCTAAAACTATAACTAAAGCGCTAAAAATCTAACTAAAGTGCTAAAACTCTTCTGACAAGGGCGCCAAAACACGAGACAAAAGGGCTAAAGCGCAACCTATGTGTGAACATTCAAGAAAATCACCAAAAACAAAAGTTAGAATCAAGATTAGAAGGTTGTGTGTTTGATTCACGTCGAGTTCACCAAATGATGCACGCTAAAAGGGGCACAAGGCACAAAAGACATAGTTCAAACATTAGTAGATTAGTCACAACCAGAACCAAATACGAATGAACCTAAAAACCTTAGCATGCACATCAAGAGAGATATAAAACACACAATAAGAAGCCTACATAAACGAAAAAGGGAAAGAAGAACCCCTAAGATGCTCCTCAAACTGCTCATAGATATTCCTCCCTTGTCCCTCTCCTCTCCAAGTCCCACATGAGTGTAGCTCTCAGCTTTTTGCACTATTCATGGATGTCATATGAAGATTCAAGATGGTTGTGAAAATGAAAACAAATGCTTATGCAAGTGTGAATGATTTACTATGAGAAAGCACCTAATTAGTCTATGTAAATGTTAGTATAATAACAATGCAAATGCCTCTTAATACTCTCTAAAATAACTATAAGTTTGATGCACAAAGACTTCTGATCCTGAAAATGAAGAATAAGAGCTCTATTTATAGGGGAAATAGGGCAATGGATGGTCAAGATTGAGTAATCTTAACAAGGGCCAAGATTGATGGGTTTGTGATCCATGTGATGGATTTCAACCCAATCTCATGATGACTAATGTCAACATGAGATGGCTTGAGAGGAAAGGGAAGAAGCATTAAATGCTTGAGATGACATGAAGGTTACCCTAGGAGGGTTTGGTTAGGCTTGAGTTAATGAATAAATCTTTTATCCAATGAATAATGCCTTTATCCAATGGATAAATTCTTGTGCAAGAGTTAGTGGGGATAACCATGGTCAAAGCAATGAATGCTTGAAGAGACCCATGAGTTAAATGAGGGTTGAGTTAGAGAAAAAACCTCTAACCATGTGGGTGAGTTGAGTTTAACCATTAATGGTTATGTAAGAGCCATAAATGGTTATGTAAGAACCATAAATGGTTTAGAAGACTTCGGGGGTTAACTTTTTGAGGACATAAGGCCTTTAATGCTTTTCAAAGACTTTGGAGGCTTTGGGAAGTGACTTCTCTTTGCTTAGGAATGTGACAATAATTAGGGAGGGCGATTAGGCTAATTTGGAATGGATTAGAAGAATCTAGAAGGGGTTTAGGAGGCAAGTGGGTTTGGTGGGTGGGATAAAATAGGATTTTATTTAGAAATAAAATCTATTTATTGGTGCAACTTGCATTTGTAGGAGAATGCAAGTGGGGGGGGGGGGAGTTTAGAGATTTTAAATAAATATTTATTTATTTATTTAAATGAGGAAAGGGGTTAAATTAAACAAATATGCTTTATTCATTTAATTAATTGTTAGAGTATGGTTTAATGAATTAATTTAAATAAATTGAATAATTTATTTAATTAATAGAAAAAGAGGTTCAAGATTAATTAATTAAATATCAATTTAATTAGTTGTCGACTGATGGTTAAATAATCAAATAAATACTAAATATTCATTTAATTAAGTGGACAGATTTATGTGTCTATAGATAGTAAAGCCAATTTATCAGATGTATGGATTTCCTTGTGATGGATCAATCTTAGATGATATTAAAGATTTTTAAGACCTAAAGATTTTGATGACAGAAAGATAATGAATCATAACTGGGGAGATTGGTATGTCCAGCAACTTGTCTTTATAACTGGCAGCCGCAAAATGGAGAGGTTAAGGAGGTTGAGGATCCATATTTTGCCAAAGTCAATACCATTAAACAAAGTGAACAAGAGAATGAAAGGAAAGCAAAGGAACTTGCAAAAAAATCTTGATGACAAGAACGAAAGGACCAACCTCTTGTACAATTGTTGTCGAGCATCTATCTGCAGCAATTGTGCCCGCTTCCTCCCAATTTTTGCACCCTGAGCCCACGTATAATGATGGTGCGTGATTTATTTATTTTTTAAATACCACATGTTTGTCAAAATTTTGACGTTAAATATGAAATATGTGTCATTGGCAAAGGTCAACCCGCTAGTAACACACAAGTAGAAGCATGTGATTGGGATAGAATACACTGATGAAGTCCATCGGCAGAACGCACACTAGCGGCAATGGAGAAATCTTGTATTGTCGATAGGCGATGATGCTACCGGTAAGACTTATCCCGCTGGACACTGGCAAAAGTAAAATGCATCGGCAAAGGTTACAGTGATAAAGGGTCAAAGCTTATACTGAGGAGACATAACTTATCGGGAGGAGCTATGCCGAGGGAAAAGACATCGAGGAAATTATGCCCATCACCTAAACACATTTTAAGCTATCCTGATGCCCGATGAGACTAGCGGGATAACTTGCACCGATCAGTAGGAAGAGAGGTCATCGGCTAATGTTATCCTGATGAGTAAGAAGAAAACAAGAGGCTATGAAAATCATCAGACCAACATGTGTCGATCAACAGGTAAAATCTGTGTTCGTTGGGATGCCGACATGAAATTTCAACAAGTCCGAATTCCGACGAACATGAGGTATACTTTTTTTAAAAAAAATTAATCTGACAAAGCAAAAGAAATCCCATAGCCGGTCAAAAATGTTCGTCGGTTTTTCATCCAATTTCCGACATGAAATTTTAACATGTTGGAATTCCGACGAACACTGGGTAAGTTTTGAAAAAAAAAAGTAATCTGACAAAACAAAAGAAATCCCATAGCTCATCGGAAAATTGCTCCAAATGTACTAGTGACCGAGTGCATATAAGATTGCACATACCGACGACATATAGTATCCGGACTAATCTAAATAACATAGAACTGCATATACTGTCTAGTCCAAACTAGATAGCTAGTTTGACATCAATGACAACAATATTCACAAAGTCTAATAGGGATGATAATGGATCTTGAGATGGAGGAGGCCAAATGGTAGGATCTAGATTTCGATTGATAAATATTTCAACATACTTCGGAACAAGATATTGGCATGATGGGATTTGTGTGGCTGGTGTAATGAGGGGTGAGTGGGTAGACTCTTCAGATGGAATGGATGGAAGAATGGGAGGTTCGTCAACTGGGGTAAATGGAGTGGATGGAAGGATGGGAGGCTTATTGGATTGAGTAGATGGAGTGGATGAAAGTATGGGAGGTTTATTGGATTGAATTTGAATGATGGTGTTAATGGACGAGATGTTTTTTAATGGTGTTAGGAGGTGGAAGAGGAATGATAGGTGTGGAAAGTGGAAGGGAACTTAGATAAGTGGAGGAGGGAATGGAGGGTGGTTGATTGGGATAAGATGGAATGGACGGTGGTAGATTAATGTAGGATGGGGCATATGAAGATGGTTTGATGTGTGATGGAGTGGAAGATCACTGATGGATTGAGATAGGGTAGAGTGGATGGTGAGTTGAGATAGTATGAAGTGGATGGTGGTGGATTGAGATAGGATAAGTGGATGGTGGTGGATTGAGATGGGATGAAGGATTGGGATTAGATGGAGGATCAAGATTAGATGGAAGATTGAGGTAGGATGGCGGATTAGGATTAGATGGAGGATTATGATTATAGATTGTATAATGGATTTGGGGATAATGAGATGGTGGATTTGGATGAGGGATATAGATGGTAGTGTTGTTATGAAAAGATGGAGGTTGGGATATGACCATGGAGGTAGGTGGAGGCATGGATGTTGTATGAGGGGGATATGTGGGTGTGATATATGAGGAAGATGTGGGTGGATGACATAATGGATTTTCCTTGTCAAAGGTGTGATAAGGATTATGAGTGGATGTGCATGGAGGAATGGTGGGGTAGCTGGGATGAACAGTTGTATTTTGGTATTTGACATTTGGTGCAAGCTTGCTAAGGATGATGGCATCAAGGTTTTCAATTTCATACTCATCTTGATCAACAAAACTCTCATCATCATCATAATGGGATGACATGGAAGAAAATCTAGGATGACCAAACTCATCATAATAAAATTGTGACATGATGATTAGTTGATGAGTTAGGTAGGGATGAATGATGAAGAGGGATGCCAAACAAAAAGCTCATAATAGGGTTCACAACAAGCTTGGACTAGGATGACAATTATAAAGATACAAATTTGGACTACGATGATGAGAGTTGTGACTATGCTAAGACTAAGATAATGACTATGAAGATTCAAATTGGGATTTAAATGGATGATTATGATGATGCGATGGGAAAAAGTTTTGTTTGAGAAAACTTGTTGGATGATGATATAGACCCGACACTTAAATTTTTGGTAGAGTAATAGTGCAAACTCACATTCTCACTGGAACATAGCACAAACTTGTAGTTTATGACAACAAACCTGCAACTAAAGGATGGTGACAAATTTATTCTAGTAAAACAGTGTTCCCGTTGAAGCACAATACAAAATCGCGGTTTCTGACAACAATCCTATTAGATGACATAATAATGATGAATCAGTGCATAGATTACAAACTCGCCTAGGACTAGGTTGTGACCCTAAAATTACTACTATTTTGACTTGTTTTTTCGCAAAATATAGTTTTGTGGCACAAACACATCGAGCACAAAGACAAGTGTCTGACTCAACTAAAGTATGAGGGCCTAGATTAGCCCAAATGATAACAGTTACTGGTTTAAACATGAAAACAGTTGAAGCAATTCACAACTTAAGGCTTGGAATATGGATACTACATAATTGTGGAGCTATTATAATAGAATACCTCAGATGCAACAGATAAATAGAGATTAGGTGGCACTCGCTCCTCCAATAGGACATCGACACACCTTTTCTCTTACCTCAAAGATCCAAAAATCTAGGAGGAATTTCTATCTCATTAAGAAGGGTACATGAAAAGTATCTACAGAGTATGATGAGTACACCCTAAACCACCACGTATGGGATTTTTATCCTCTAAAACAAGGTATTTAGTCACAATTCAAGGACTTGATGGCTACTCATTTGGTGGTTACTCACTTAAGAGCCTATCCCAATCCTCGTGAAAGGATTTTCAGTTATGTTTAGATTCTTGTAAGTAGATACATAGTTGATTTAAAACTATCACTTCTTTATTAAGACCTTTATTCTACAAACAACATTATACTAAATGACCTACAAAATAGCCTTATGCACTACATAAATATTATTTATGTAAAAATAGAATAAAATTATCCCAAATGACCTTCTATACCTCTTTGCATATCCATTTGCAGACCAAGGTGCGATTGTTGGTATATATGAGAGTCGTTTTTATTCCGGGTGCTTTGAAAAAAGTTAGCATAGACATACAGTGCACGCCGTCTTCTAAAGAAAATCATGGGCTATTGTCACCATCTTGGCGTGAACACTGGGTTTTTGCAGCGCTTGTGAATAAGGAAAGTATGGGACGCTCTGAAATATAGTATTATCCTTTTTTGGTGGAGTATTAATGTTTGGCGTTGAGTTTCAATCGAGGAGTTGGAGACCCTGTTGAGAGGTGTTGTGATTTCCAAGCAAGGCGTGGGAATCTACAGCCAAGGGGAGCCCTTGTAGAAGGACGCTTTGTGGCGTTTACCTTCAAATTGGGTTGCAGCCATCAAAGAAACTACCAGCCCAACATAAGGTTATTTTGACACTCTTTTATTAGCCGCTGGGAAGGATGAAGAGTTTGCCCGACTTCAAAGAACCTGCAAGAGTTTGAGCGGCAAAAATCGATAACTCCTGTAGCTGAATATTTGATTCTATCAGTAGGGTTTGTATATAAAATAGGGACATTTAACTGAAGGATTATTGCAGAGGTTGTAACGTTGTTGAGCTGGGACATGTTCTTTCACAGGTCAATATAAGTTCAATACTGAATGAATATCATGCAGAATATTCAGATTGGACTATGAAAGCTTCAGATGTATTAAGGTTAGATTTATGATAAAATTGTATTTGTAAATTTTATACGAACAATTTCTATGAGTTCAATGAAATTTAGTCAATTTGCCTTATACATTCTTGTCAACACTTTATGATTATGTATGCAACGCAAACTCTGAGAAATTTGAAAACAGAACTTTCGATTTTTTTGGTTAAGAAAACATTGTCAAGTCTGAATTTAGAAACGTTATATCATAAAACCTATGTGTAATACTCTAAAAATGGTCACCTAAACCATGGGCCCCTAATCTCGACAACATCACCAAGGTCCTAACCAAAAGCAATTAAATCAACCTTGAGCACCTAATTAATTAATTCTTCAATCGTTAATGTTAGATGACAAATAAATCACTCTATATTAATTAAATATTTATTTAATTAATTAAATCGTTCCAAGTAAATCATTTTGATCAATTATCCTATTTTATTTAAATTAATATTCTAGCATATTTAATTAATAAATAAATTTGCCATTTAATTTACAAAAAAAAAAGAATTAATTTACAAAGAGAAATTAATCACAAAAAAAAGAGGAATTAATCTGTAAAAGAAAGAGTTAAATTGAAAACAAAAGAAAAGAAATCAAACTTAAGATATTTCTTTTTCTAAAATTGAGATAACTTGAGAAATCAAAAAAACAATTAAATTGAATTAATCATTTTCTCTAAAAATAAAACTTAAAAGCTTTTCTTGAGGAAAGAGATTCAGTTATATTGAAAAGCCTTTCTCTAAATAAAAATTTTGAGAAAATTAAAGAAAAGTGTATGGAATCACCTATTTTAATCTCAAGTGCATGGAATCAACTAAATTTATCTCTAATTCAAACTCAAACTTATAATCTGAATGCATTCAATCAAGCTATAATTGGAATCCATCTCAAGATTAACTTTATCTGACCTCTCAATTATTTCAATTATCCTGAAATGTGTTTTTTATTGAGGAAACTCAACTGCTCATTGTTAATTGATCTTGACCGTTGGTCTCTCTTTTGAGTCTCTATAAATTTAGCCTTCATCTCTCATTCAAAACACCCTGGAGATTTATTGTTATTGTGCAGTTTTTGCTCAGGAGTCATTGAAGATATTGTGCTTTGAGATTATTGCATCTTAGTTTAGCTTTTTGCATACTTAGTTTAATTATGATTGCTTGAATTCACCTAGTTTAATCTTGCACCTATCTAGTTTAATATTCATTCATCTAGCTTAATCTTGCATATCTAGCTTATCTTGCATACATTTAGCTTAATCTTGTGCTCATATAGATTAAATCCTTCGTCTTGGTGTAGCCTAGTCATTGGTATTGCTTATACAAATCTGAAAGAAAGTCTATACTTGCATCTTTTAGAAGGCAATAGGTTGATTTGTTATGGTTTTTATATTCATGATTATATCTGTCTAACCATGCATGCAATGATTTAATTGAAGTGTTGTGTCTTACAGCTTGCAAATACTTATCCACGTTTCACACACACACTATGCACATTGGAAGGGCATAAACTTGCAACGAAAAATCTCCTTCAAATTTAGAAGCTTGCAAACTGTTTGTCTTAATGTCTGTGTACTTGATTAAGGATAAAGGTGCAAAAAAAATTGGTACAAACAAGGTAGCATCTTACAAACCCTAAGGATGAAGGATAAAGCTCAAGCACAAAACCGTTTGGAATGTAAGAAAGTCAATTTCACTATTTTGTGTAAGGAAATTGAAGATAAACAAACAAAACAACAAAGCATACATAAAACAGAAGAAGTAAAATAGAGAAATTCAATGCTTGATTTTTATTGATAAAGTAATTTTTATTTATACAAATATGTAGTGAATAAATTTTTCATAAATCTGTTATACAAACTGATAACTAACTACAGAGGAATGACAACTAATTAGAGAAGGATGGCAGACCTATGTTAGTCATTGTTTGCAACTCAAACTCTTTGCCACATACACATCACACATGATTCAATTTTGACTTATTCTAACACTCCCCTTTAAGGAATAATTGAATTTAGATGGACTCTTAACAAATCTCTATATAATACAAAACTGACTAGCTACATAAACAAAACAGTACATTATATAGAAGCTATTCTTTGAAAATAGTTCATAGATCAGTAAGACTTTTTCAAGTTGCTCCCAATTGCTAGTATAGTCATGCAACTATCATCCAAGTTCTCAACATCATTGGACACTATGTAGCCTTTACTGCACCTTTTCGTATCTTGAAAGCATTGGTTGTAATGTCCCCATTTTGAATTTACCTTGATTTAGCCCTAAAACACCAATTCTAATTTAAAGTGAGAATTGCAATACATTTATAAATATAATTTCATCGATTCTAAAGACATTTTACTATAATATTTAAATCATAATACTGAGAATAATTTTGAAAGATGAAACTTATCCTATGACGTTCTCTGATTTATATACTTGAGATATGTGATTTTATATTGTAGACTTCTGCTCTACTAGATAGGCCCGAATCTGACAGTAAATAGCTCATCCCGATATCAATATTCTTCTTATAATGGGTCCATGCATTTATAATGATCGCTTCCCTCTATTCAAGTATACATCTTCTTCCCTTGCTCGATATCGGAAATTCCAAAGTCCAAGGTATTTCATGACTTACAATAGATCCCCGTCTATCCTTAATGCGACTTTGCTATGAATGAAGGGCACCAGAAATGTCTTGTATTGGTATAAGATAGTCTGCAGCTTTGTAGATTAAAGTGCCAATTTGTGGATTATATCATGTAGTTCCTTTGATTATCTGGATGAAGGCATGTATTGACTACGCGGTGTGGCTTATCTCTTTATAAGATCCCTGCTTTTTCTAGTCTATAGTCTCAGTCCGAACACTATGTCTGATTATACTTCTGCGAGAACGGTGGCGCTGTCTTTTCTTCTTAGCTCCTTCTGCCTCTTATGACTTCCATTCTTCCCAAAACTAAAAATAAAATGCTCTTATTAATGCATTTCTATATTTTAACGTTGATCTCTTTTTATCGTTGAGCAATATTGATGCTGGCCGCTACTATTGTTACCCTCTGATTGCTTTCTTCAAATTCTCATCCTTTCACGTAAATGTCTGAATACTCTCCCTATATATTTCTTTTCATCGGCTTTTTTCTCTTCCATATCTCACTCAATTTTATCGAATAACTAATCATCCGATTAGTTGAACATTGTCTATAACCATGTCTTGTTGATACGGTGATCCATATTCATAACCTTATTGCACAACGATTATGATAAGTACACTTATGTGTGGTACCCATATTATGATTGTGATGTTGTTATGGATTTACACATGATTGATAGTGGCTAACTGGCATTTACTGATACAGACTTCTTTGATAGTATGTATTGTCCTTGGTAGACTTGGCACTAGTTGGATTCATTGACAATCTCTGAGTTCTTACCTAACTTTAATGAAGAAATGATTTTCTTATATAATCATACTATCCGATCAATGTGATTTATAAAGATAATACAAAAAGCTTTCTCAATATTAATAATACTTGTCTTGTTTGGGAACATCACATTGACCTCTTAAAAATAGAAATCATCATCACCATCTGATAGTTCTTCAACAATAGCTGCACAAAACCTTAGAATAGATGCCTCTCTTTGAAAATCTCCTCCACAAAAAGAAAAAAAGAAAAACTCACACAACCTTCAAACTATTACATATACTCAAATTGACCATAGCAGCACCAAACTTCACAGTAGCAACTCAGCAATAGGTTCCTCTCTCAACCAGCAGCAACAAACTTCACAGTAGCTCCAATTATAGCTATGAACTAAGATTTCTTCTCAAAGTTCTTCACAAAATCTTCTGATCTCTTTCAACCCGCTATCTATCACCAAGCTCTGATACCATGATAGAAAAACAGAACATCAAAGCACACATAAAACAGAAAATAAGAAGTAGAACAGAGAAATTCAATGCTTGATTTTTATTGATAAAGTAATTTTTATTTATTCAAATACGTAGTGAACAGATTCTTTATAAATCTGTTATACAAACTGACATCTAACTACAGAAGAATGACAACTCACTAGAGAAGGAGGACAGATCTATGTTAGTCATTGTTGCAACTCAAACAATTAAACCACACATGATCCAGTTTTGACTTATTCTAACAATTAAACCACTCTCATAAACATCTGGCTTATTGAAAAATAAAATATTTAAATAAATAATGAACCTATATAAATGAGTTGGGATTAGGAATTAATAAAATATTTTATTATTATTAAAATTAAATGAATTTAATAAATGTGATACAATTAATCCAATTTTTTATTATACAATATGTTGCAAATGATGTTAAAAAATGATTAACATTATGCTAGAATTTTAGGGTTTTGATTAAACAAATGCCTCAAAAACTACAAATTGATTGTACATTTCTCTAGTTTAGAGCCACATTTGCAGACTTGATCTTTGTGCATATAGAAATGAATTGGTGCACATACACTTGAACTTATACCCACCAAAATGATCTAATAGAAATTTAATGACAAAACATATTTACCTCAATTTTCTAATGTTTGAATCACAGTAAGGAACTAGTGGTGCTTATAAACACCTTTAGGGAATCTATTGAATTATGAGGTAATATTATCCTCAATCAAATGCCTGGGAAGATTGATGAAATGGGTTTGGAATTTGGAACAACTATTGAAGATATCAAGCAATCAAGCAATATACCTTAGATGATGGTGCAATTATGATGCTCTAAGATGTTCTCATATGAATGCTCTTATGATAATCCTCTTTATTTAAATTAATTAGGGTTAGTTCTTATATACACCACACTAGTGTATAATTTAAAATAAGTTAAACTTTTGTTGGTTTATAACAACTAGTAAGGAAGATAAATGTTGATTGAAAGTAAAAAATCAAATTTTAAAAGTTTGGGGTTCAAATTTGTGTGTAGAAATGACTTGGGTCAAGTTGACACTTGCGAATTTGAACTAAGACAATGAACAACTAGATGTGCAGCTCAAATGTTAATCTTGGGATTGAAAGATGATATGGACATGTTGGGATAGAGTTATTTGCCAAGTTCCACACAAAATGCACCATCTTGCACTCTAGTCAATGCGAAAAAGACAACCTAATTGTTATAGACTCAAAACGTGTGGAAATTAAGCATCATCAAAATCTTATGATATTGAAAATTATTTTAAAACAATAATTTAAATTTAAATTATTTAAATTAATACATACAATTTTTAAAAAAATAATATTTAAAACCTCCTCCATTGAAAAACCTAAAAATAGTTATTAACAATTAAAATATACCATTAAAACCTTAAGAAGATTAATTAAAAAATAAAGGGAGAAGAGAGAATAATTAAGGGTTTTGACATTGGAGGCAGAAGAATGTAAATTGCAAGAGAATTTTGAAGAACCAATACGTTAATTGAGTCTGCTCCTGGTGTACACCATAGAGCCTAAAGGTTACAATGTATTTAAAGCATGGAAATAAAACTTACACAGCTATTGAGAGACTCCATTAAATTGTACAAACCTATTGCATTTTCAGTCTTGTAAGCTGGATAAATAAATTTTAGTTTTATGTGCGTTAAATTATTGGCTAACCATTTTTTGTTTACAAAGAGTTGCACAACAAATGCAATGTTTTGTGTCTTCTTTTTTCTAGTTTTTGTGACAGCAGAAATACGAAGAGTCTTGACTTTGGTTTATGACAGAAAATTCATCGGCCAATATGCCTTTTGTGCTAGCTTCACCTTTCAACAATAGCTCCGCCATTTCCAGAAACTTGAAGCGAAAGGGTGAAGATGACTCTTTTATAAGGTATTTATTTCAATATTGTTTTGGAAGGCCTGTATAGAAATATGTTGCAACTGAATCATTATTTAGTGTGGAGAAATACAAATGTTAAGTGCTAATAGTACCCAACTCACACCTGTCTCGTGACATCATGGTGACCTATAACACTAACGGACATCCAAGGTCAAGTTCAAGTTCATGGTGTAATAGAAATGGAGTACATTTGATTGTGACCCAAGTTTAACAGGGTACTTTTGAGCATGACTTGGGCTCAAAATCTTAAGTACAATTCTCAATATTACCACACATGTTGCAAATATACACCAAAAGCTTAGTAGACTCAGTATATTAAGAATAATTAAATTAAGTTTTATGTTTGTAAGCTTATTTCCTCATTTTGTTTTAGCTCGGTAGAGTTTTGAAGCATGATGGAGATTTTCATCTAGACTTATATGCCATGACGTAAGATTACAAAAAAAGTTTGATTATTCGCTGGAAAAATACCATCTTTTATTTCTGATAAGTTAGATTTTTCAGAGTTTGCGTTGATGCTCCTACAAAAGTGAGCTCATTTTCATGTCCAGTTTCTTCATCTTTGGGTTCTACTCTAACTGCTTCCTTATGTCTATGGTATTTGCATTTTCCTAAAGAGCAACGGATGGGAAGGTTATTGACATGAGCTAAAATCAACCACATATTAAAAGTTTACATATGCCTTTTCTTGCTAATATCACACTCAATGATATTAACTAGCCTTTTGACTTTACTTAACATGTCTCCAGGTGGCCCAGATAACTCCAAGTTGGTATTTCCTCATATTTTTGTTAGTATTACCAAAAGGCTTCCTTTGCCATTTTCTTCTACTTTAAAATCTTCTAGGGTCTAATCTCTTGGTGGAAGATAGAAAAGATTGAAATTTGGTTGTACATTTTGATGTAGTTTATGTTTGGGGGTCTCATTAAAGATTATCTAATCACACAAAAAATGATAATAGATGACATCCACAATGAAAATTGATTAAGTTTCATGAGCTTCAATATACCTTAGACTTAGGCCTTTCAATACAATACAAATCTTGAGACCTCAAACATTATGTTGCTCCAATTCCAGTTGCCTTAGTTGTCTCTAGTTCCTCAATATGGTTTCAACCTCCATCTTATAATGTCCCTTTTGGGGATATTCTATATTTTCACCTAAAATCACTATTCAATTGAAATAAGAGATATAATATAGTTAAGAGTATACATTTACCATTTGAAATGTCTTTAACAAGATTAACCCTAGCTTAAATCTTGCAATCATGTTAATCAACACTTGAAAACGTAATTCATGAGACTATTTTCATATGGGTTAGGGATCCAATAACATATATATGAATGTACAACCAATAGCATTACTAATATTCAAAGTATATTCCTTTAGCAATCGTATGAGGAATTAGATAGGAACTTTGCAAACCACAATCTCAAGGATGGTTATCCCTGTATCGCAAGAGCATGGGTGGAAATTGGTCCATTCCATCCCTTAGTCCACCTTGGAGGTACTCCATCCTCCCTGATGAATCCTAGGAGCACTGATCAATCTCCCAGCCCACTGCACTCCATCTCGGGGTGGAGTGCTTGATAAGAGTATGAGATTACCCTCTCCACCAAGCTCGGGAGAACACATACACCTCCTGGCCCATGAGCGCTTTGTCTCAAGGTGGTGTACTCGATGAAAGATAGGTTGGGTCCTCACCTGTCGTGAACTTGAAAGGTTGATCAGCCTTCCTATTTTGCAACCATTTCTATCCAATTCAAAATAGATTAACTATTAAATATGTCATCACATATTTATCAGAGAAGAAATACAATAATTTCACTTGAATCCAAAATCAATACTTAGATTGGAAACAATGTCATTACAATATAACTTCAGCAAAGGAATAATTATTTCATTCCTTAATTCATATCAAACACAACTTACAAATTCAAGGTTGATAACCACCAACTCATATTTTTGCTTTAATTTTCAATTTTATTTGATTTCCAATTAAATGTTCATATGATTTGATGTCCTTCAAGTCAGGCTTCCACTTGCTTTTTATATCTTTCATTTAGGGGGGTGGGGGAGGTTACATCTCTTACTTTGAAGAGATACCTCTTCCTTATACTACCACTGCCTTTCTTGATAACACCAGATCCCTCTTGATAAGACCCGACGCCTTTTGATTAATAATAATGAAAGATTTAGTGCCAAAAATGGTAAATTCCAGTTGGCTTCTTTTGAGACATTACTACCCCCACACTCAAGTCAACCTTCCTTAAATAATTATTGCTAATATTTATTACTTATTTGGGTCGGCCTTGCACTAATTAATTGTTGTCTAATATTAGCTATAAATAATTACTTATTAAGTGTGACCTACTTAGTTTATTTTACGATTTCCTTACAGGGGGGCATGACATATAAGTAATAATTCAATAAAGATGACGCCAAACATAAAAAAAGGTAAATCACCTAAGGTACATGTGATAAGGACTAATGTGCCGGATGTGTCTATTTTGGCTCCAATAAGGGAGTACGGAATGACTAACACATGTGTTAGTCGCGCATTTTACACCATAGATTTTGCAATAAACGGCTGCAATTGACTAACACGTCGCTATCACGTTGTACGAAAAGTCTGTTTTGGAGCCAGAATAGCTTCGGCCCTAATGTGCCTCTATTAAATGATTGCAACATGAAATATTTTTGGAAATTGGGTGCATCTCCTTGAAATGTGTAAAATGATCACCTTTGATGTACAATATAGAGATGCAGATCAGAAGACATGATGTCATGCCTTCGCCATAATCACTTATAGATCGCAGCTTTATAAATAAAACTTAGGAGATGCCTTTGTCTCTCCTGATCATTGATTATCTTCATGGTGTCTATAGCTAGCCATGAACCAATTTTTTGAACCTACTGAGAACTTGCCGTTTTCGAGTATAGATAAGTGTTTTTTTTTTATCAGTGAAATATGTATTTATATTATTAATAATGCAAAAAATATACAGTATATGAAAATAAGTCTGTTAATCACTAATTTGCACAAAAGCTTCCTCTCCAATAATCCAATTTACCCCAGTTCAACCAACAAATGTTCCATACTACCATACAAATCCCCAAGCAATCTACTGAAGGTAAATATACAACATGTTCGAACAGTATTTGCTCCTCCCAGTGATCTCCCTTGTTGAATTTCAGCTTCTTCCTTATTGGTACCTGCCCAGAATTGTCCTCCATTCTTTGTTCTGTCTCCCTGTCTATCAGGTACTCCTTGACAAAGTTCCACCCAAGTTGTGCTTCTGCTCGCCTGTCTTCCTTGTTGCAACCAGCACTCCATTAAAGTAGGAAGGGGCACAGAGGAGTATACTTTGCCATATAGAGCCAGTCTCCACCTCATGTCGTGAAGTCGTCCCTAGGAATAGAGATGGCAGTGAACGTGTTCAACCCGTAACAACACTCCCTTCACGGCCGAGTTCATAATCCGACACGTGTCATCTTTTCCACCAAGCTCCAAACGCCATGCCAAAAACAGGGAGGCAACATCCACATTTGTTCTACATCTGTATTTCGCGGCCACGTATTCCTCTCCTAACATCATTTCGATTAATTGAAAGAACATTGGGTTATCAAATTAAAAAAAAATCTTCAATCAATCATTTGTAATTTTGCCCAGAAATGCAAGTTGTTGTGTCTTTGTTGTTAAGTTAAAATTGGCCTCCACCTTGTCTCTGCAACAACCAAACCACCGTTACCAGTTCCCAATTGAAATGACACCTCTATTCATCTACTCTGTCCCCATAAACTTCACTCACACACTCATCTACTCTGTCTTCGAAATCTCATCGCCTTCAATGAATTTCAATTATTCTATCCCTCGGCTCCAATCTGTACCCACTCATCCTTAATAGGCACCTCTCAAAAATATTCCCATATCCGACACTTTACTTGAATTAATTGTAGTTGCCCATTTGGATAGGGTGTTCACCACCTTATTACCGTCTCTCTGCGTATGTTTAATTTTGAAATCAATAAACAAATTTAAATTGGCTTTATGATAAATTTATTAATATTCCAGACCTGTGCTTTTTTTAATAATTGCATTAACTATTATCTAGAGTCCCCTTCCAAATGTAACTTCGATATCGACAATTTGTTCACTAGGTTTATGGCGAGCAAAGCTGCCTTGGCATTTGTCCTGTCCACAAGCTTTTGAACTCCTATCGCCAAAATGCTCCTCATCTAATCCTGAGTAACACATCCTGCCCCTGATGGGCCAGGGTCTCCCTTGGAAGCCCTGTCGAAATTGATTTTTATCCATCCTTCTGGTTTGATCCAATCTACTTCCTTTGTCTTGTGCAACAATGGATGAATTCACAAAGGCCCATTAACAGGCCGCCAATATAGATAAGTGTTACCAAAATTGTGAGCAAGGGAAAATGATAAGGGTTCCAAAAAGATCTGGAAATGGGTAAAAAATAATTAGTCTTTTTTGCTTGTGATATTTCATGATTTTTTGGAAATAACTTCCCAAAGTTTTTTTTTCACTATTTTTTTGACAAATCACCTTTTTTTGTTTAAAGAATCACAGTAAAAATTGTTCTGAGCAGGATTCTCAGTAATCGGCCAAAACTATGGTAAAACCAGTGCTACCATCTCATTTATGAGATTATTGATTGTTTGAAATGCCTTTATCGTTTTTGGCTTTGATTTTGAGGCCCCAGAAATTTGTTCTCAGAAAACATGTCATAACTCACACATAAATGCATATAAGATGATGTGCTAGTGCTTGTTCTATTACCAAAACATGTCAGACTCTATGAGGCCAAGCTTCTTCCTACAGGTCCATCATTAAGTTAGTTTGCAATTTTAACACAAAATTTGGATTATTTCAAATTTATTGAGGTTCATCTATCTCTTGATGGTCGTGCTTGAATTAGTTTCAACACACACTGATGACATAGGCTTTATGAGATTCACTTATTTCTAGAGGTTACCTTGGTTGTATCACCTGAGATATCTACTAATGTTTTTATTACATTCGAGATCATTAACTCCCCAGTCAAAATTTTAAAAAAAATCATAATTTGTTTCCTTGATTTCATATTTGTAACAATACCATCAGTTTATTAGTTAAGAATAGGGACAACTATAGCCTTTTGATTCATGAGATAAATGCCTATATGGTTTAGAGTTGTACAATTACCATGGTCCTAGCTCAAAAAATTCATGCTTGTCTCTTCCTTGTACCACTTCATATATGATATCAATTTATTGGATGGCTACACCAATTTTATTTATTGATTGTTAATTTGTTAGCATGCCTGATGTAGCACACAATACATTTTATTTTAGCTTTTGAATTGTGTTATAAGATATTAATTTATAAATTTCAACCATTATGTGTATTCAAATAGGCACTCATTACCCATTGCTTCAGGTTGGTTGCTCTTCTTGTAAAATATGTATAGGAAATAATTATGGCTTTGTACTGTTATTTGGTGTATTTGTTTGTAAAATAAAATATACTTGCTTATGTAACTTGCATTTTGAGAATGTTTTCATGTCCTTGGTCACTTCCCCAAATTTTGAATGAAGTGTGACTTTCCAGCCATATTACTATGGATATTATTTAATCTTGAATGACACCTTCTATTAAGATGCAAATTTAGATTGGAATAGATATAATAAACATGTTATATTCCTAACTTTTGTGCATTTGCACATTCTGCAAACATCAAGTTTTCTTGGTAGTTGTTTCTTTCAATGAAGCAAAAGTCTACAAAAAATCGTGGTTATACCTGATTAATCCTGAATCCTGGAGCTAGCCGATTTATTCCCCGAAAAAATCCCAATTCATGAAAAAATCATTGACCTAATTTTCAAAGATTTTCTGCATTTAAATCACGTTAAAATCATGTTAAAACCCCCAAAAATGACAAAAAAAAAAAAGTGAAAAAAATCATTGTAAAAACTTGCAAAACCCTAGAAAAATGAGTGAAATTACTAAATTGTTTAGAAATAGGGTTGGTCTGAGACAAAATCAGAGTCAATGTGGAATCAATGTTGAAAAAGTTTGTTATTTTGGCCATTTTCGGGGGGTTCATCATTCCCCACACTTGTTCAAACCCACGAGCTCAATGACCCAGTAGGGGTTTGAACCTTGGTGGCTACCTCACCAATGGAGTTTTTCTACCACAACACTAAATGTTCAAAGACATATTTAATATATGTATATATAGATATATGATTTTTAATTTATAATTGATATAGTCAATTTTTGCTCAAACAAAGACATACAATTCATTATGTGAGCAATATATCTAAAGTGCTCCATGAAATAAATCTGAATGACAACAAACAAGCTTACATAGTTGTAATAAAAGAGCCTCCAACACACAATCATTAAAATTTGTCTCTACCTAAAATAGTAGGTGCAAGCTAGGTATTGCGAAAATAGTAGTTGCAAGCTAGGTATTGCCAAAACCAGTGGCTTGCTAATCTTTCACTTCAGCTAAACAAATGCCTTTTGTTGAATTCTAACCCATATAAAAGACTTACCAATTTCCATCAAGGAATATAAAGCATTGCAACTATGGAATATGATTTGATAAGCTTTCTCAAATATTGAACTACCCCTAGAAAACTCCTTGCCTCAATCACAATGAAAGTCTTGGATCACTTCAAAATGGCTTCCACTTTTACTAAATTCCTAACGATTGTTGGATCTTTGTCTAATTAATTTTGATCTCAGCTACTTCATGGACTTAGCTAATCTTTGATCTCAAACTTAGACAACTATTTGGTGACTGCCATTTTAAAAAGTTAAATGAATATTTGCCTATGTAATCAGCAATATGAATATAAATGATAAAAATCCATTTTCTACAATTCATGGGTTAAACTCCTTGTCTCAATCACAATGAAAGTCTTGGATCACTTCAAAATGGCTTCCAATTTTACTAAATTCCTAACAATAGTTGGATCTCTGTCTAATAAATTTTGATCTTAGCTACTTCATAGACTTAGCTAATACCCCTAGAAAACTCCTTGCCTCAATCACAATGGAAGTCTTGGATCACTTCAAAATGGCTTCCACTTTTAGTAAATTCCTAACAATAGTTGGATCTCAGTCTGATAAATTTTGATCTTAGCTACTTCATAGACTGAGCTAATCTTTGATCTCATACTTAGTCAACTATTTGGTGTATTTGGTGACTGTCCTTTTAAAAAGTTAAATGAATATCTGCCTATGTAATCAACAATATGAATTTAAACAACAAAATCTATTTTCTATAATTCATGGGTTAAACTCTATTTTATTTACTCTCTATATCTCTATGCTATGGAAATGCCCTTAAGTTTTTGAAAAAAAGGTAGTTTGTGTCTATTTTTCTACTTTACAATTTTTTAAATTCCAATTTCTTACCCATTTTTTCAAAAAATCTTATACTTTTGGTTTGCCAATTTTTTCCCCAAATAATTTTTGTTACTATGATTTAAAGCATTGCAATTGTGGAATATGATTTTATAAGCTTTCTAAAATATTGAATTAACCTGTCATGTCGCCTACTTGATCATTATATATATACATATAATCTAAATGAAATAATTATTAATATAATTTTTATTAATGAAAGGTTAATTGAAAATTTAAAATTATTAAATACTTGTTAATTAATTATTAATATTATTACGCGAAGACGTCTCCTATATGAAATGGACGGCCTCTAAAAATGCATCCACGGCTCACAGGACACTTATGCCAATGCAAGACGATTGAATCATCGTCAGCCGTTGATTTTTTCCGTCGATTATATGAGTTTTTGCTGGTTTTTCATTGCCGCGGGGACATAAAGGTTCAGTTCACCGTTTCTTTTACACTTATATCCTGCCCGCTCATTTTTTTGTAGTTCATCGTGTACGTGGTTGGATGTTCGTCATTGTGTCCTCCATCGTTCACACATTAAGTGCATTGTTGCTTGTTCTTCGGGAAATGCACAACTTTCACCGTTTTAAATAATGTTCTTGCCCATACATTCATTGAATACTTACCAATATATATTTCCTTCAAAATTTCATTTACCATATTTCATAGAGCTTTATGGTAAATTCATTACAAAATTAAAGCATGTGAATTAAGGTCGGGTCCAAAATTCAAAACTACCTTTACCTACCATTTAAAAAAGAGGCTTACAATATGTTTAAACTAAGAGTTAAAAGATTTTGTTATAATAATATAAATGTATAATATATTAATATATATTGTGAATTTTAAATTAAATTAAAAAATAAATAAAAATTAGTTGTGTATAATATTTTCTTAATTTTAATGTTATATATTAAACATATGTGTATATTAAACATATTTAAATATTAAATCTATATTAAATATTAATGTGTTAAGATATATTATATATTAATTATTGTTTTGATAGCTATTTTGCTTGTTTAATTAGTCTATCTTTTATCATAACAAAGTGAACAAATTATAATCTTAGGGGAGAAAATAATAGTACATTAAAATAAACCTTGTTTACATGTATGTCAAGGGGTAAAAGTTTGGTGGACACTGTAAAGCGTTTGATCATATGAAAAAAAGAATGAGATGACATATCATGGAATACAATTATTATAGTGTACATGTTTGCATACAATTTTTTCAATAGTATATAGAGAAACGTTTCTCAAAACTCATCATATGTGTTAGGAATAGGAATTTGGTTAATTGAAATTTTATTTAAATTTATATAGTACAATAATCTCTCTCTCTCTCTCTCTCTCTCTCTCTCTCTCTCTCTCTCTCTCTCTCTCTCTCTCTCTCTCTCTCTCTCTCTCTCTCTTTGTGTGTATATATATATATATATATATATATATATATATATATATATATATATATATATGTCCCTATCTCTTTCTATATATATATATTTCTCCCTTTAGCTCTCTCTATCTATATATTTGTCTCTAGCTTCTTTTCTTGCTCTTTCTTCATCTCTACCTCTATCTTTCTTCTCTTCCCCTCTATCTCTAGACATGTCTCCCTCTCCTTAACTATCCATTTCTCTCACTCTCCCTCTTCCTAGACCTCTATATCTATATGTCTTTGCATCTCTCTCTTTCTCAAACATAACATGGGATTGCTGGTAATGGACCTTAATTATCTTCCAGATTCAAAATTTTTGCTTGTGATGTTTGGAACCCTATAAATGGATGCATTATTGATTTCAAGCTATCACTTCTTCATTTAGACCTTTTTTGAACAAAATACATCAATTGTTAAATGGTCTATCCATTGACATCATGTATTATAAATATGTAAGCAATAAGTAAACCAAAACTTTCCCTAATTGACATTCCACACCTCTTCGGCATACCCATTGCACACCAAAGTGCAATTGCTAGTTATGGTAATAATAGACAAGGAAGAGACAAGAGATCAATCATCAAAGGAGAAGTTGATTACAAAAGACAATTCACTTGAATGATCGGTAGACAGCAGTTGCTAAGCAACGGTCATGATAAACATTTGCGATTAGTCAAGGCACAACCAATTAATCATTAAGTGTGAAAGGAATCGACTCTTATGAAGAAATACAATTCGAATAAATAAACCAGTCTATTATGAAGGGACATGTCTGAAAAGATATTACCGATTAGAGATATAAACGGATATCAAGCCATTCTCTAGGGTAGGGAGGGCGGATCCCAGAAAAATCAGGAATCAGAATATATGGGTAATAAGCATGGGTTATCAAGAAGAAGTACGATATTAACCCATCAATAATAACAGGGAATCTGTCGCCGAATTGTCATAACAAGGCTTCAACGTATACACCCAATATTTCCGTGGTCTCACTCTTCCAAAGAATGATGTGGAAGTGCCATACAAGTACCGTAGACTATTCTTGGTATCAACTATCTCCTAGTCCGTGATTAAGAAGGAATAATAGTATTGATAAAGGCAAGGATGGTATATAATTAACAGATCCCTTGTTACGTGGTAGAATAATGGCTATACGGCATTCCATGAGCGGTGGCAAGCTGTACTAACGGCAGCAACACACTAATGAATTAATTCTCTCATATAGACCATTAACATATATGGAGAGCATCAATTCGGAACATATCACTATTTTCATCACTGCGATGACTATCTGGGTGGCTCCTACGAATTGTTAAAGAAACCAAACCAACATTAAAATCGACTTGTTATGAAGAGGCCCGATGCTAAGAGGTGTGTCCCGTCAGTCCTCGAGAGATGCAATCCCTTGGGTATCGCAAGACACATATGGAATTATCTTCTGTAGGCCATATCTCTGAATGAGAGAGCCTATTAGTGTTTGGGACAGACGGAATGAAGTATGGGGCTATGGAACAACGATGATAAGAAGACACAATAATAATAGAATGACACAGGATGACTGTGGTGTTATCTAGGGATCCTATCTTAAGGGGACCTTCTGACTCTTATTTATATCCTTATTGGGTGGCTCAGTTAATCCTATTAAGTCATAGACATATAATTACAAGAGAGTATTAAACAGCATCATCATAAGAACAATACCCAAGCAATAAAATGCAAAGTCAGAGGCAACAACATATAGATCAAATCAGTAATATCATTAGGTGACAGGCAGTAGCATCTTGTCTTTAGTGGCATGCTAGGGGAACATTACATTCCCAACTATCAAATCAGGAAAAGATAAGTTTACCCTTCGAACTATTTTTTAATTTTATAATAAAATATATTCAATTTCGATAAAATTATATTTATTAATACATTACAACTTTAAATTAAACATAGAATTGTTGTCTTAGGGGCTGAGTTAATGACAAGTTCCAAATGAGGACATTACATAACCCTACAAAACTCTTTGCCTCAATCACAATGAAATTCTTGGATCACTTCAAAATGGCTTTCACTTTTACTATTTGTCTATTAACTTTTGATCTATGTTACTTCATAGACTTAGTTAATATTTGATATAACTTAGACAACTATTTGGTGTATTTGGTGACTTCCCTCTTAAAAAGTTAACTGATTATTTGCCTATGTAATCAGTAATATGAATATAAACAACAAAAAACTATTTTCTACAATTCACGGGTTCAACTCTATTTTATTTGCTCTTTATATCTCTATGCTATGGAAATGCCCTCAAGTTATTTTAAAAAATAGTTTTTGTCTCTTTTTCTACAATTTTTTATGTTTTTTAAAATCTGATTTTTTCCCGATTTTTTCAAAAAATCTTATACTTTTGGTTTGCCTAATTTTTCCCTAAACAACTTTTGCTACTATGGTTTCTTTCATTGACTTTAATGTGAAACAAATCAGGAAAATCTGATGTTTGCAAAATGTGCAAATGTGTAATAGTTAAGCATATAATATGTTTATATCTATTCTGATCTAATTAGACTCATGTCATATAAACATATCATATGCCTAACTTTTACACATTTCCACATTTTGCAAATATCAAGCTTTCTTGATAATTGTTTTTTTCAGTAGCTGCATTGCACGTTTTGCTAAGATCAATTTTTCTTGATAGTTGTTTCTTTCACTGGTAGTATTAAAGCCAGTGAAAGAAACAACTATCATGAAAACTTGATCTTTGCCAAATGTGCAAATGTGTAATAGCTAGGCATATAATATGTTTATATCTATTATGATCTAAATTAGACTTTTGTCATATAAACATATTATATGCCTAATTATTATGCATTTGCACATTTTGCAAAGATCAAGTTTTCTTGATAGTTGTTTCATTCACTGGCTTTAGTATTGTATTAAAGCAAGTGAAAGAAACAACTATCAAGAAAACTTGATCTTTGCAAAATATGCAAATTCGTAATAGTTAGGCATATAATATGTTTATAAATTATATATATTCTGATCTAAATTAGACTCAAGTCACTCAAGTGTGCACATATATTGATAGTAGCAAGTGATGTTTGGTACCATCATAATTTTTGTTTTTCCAAAGTACAGTTTGTTTGTACTTAACAAAACTATTTTTTTATTCTGAACGTTAACACCTTTATTAAAATAAACAATTGGTAAGCATATATTTTTGTTTTACTGAAGGAGCTACAAGTGATCGATTGAATTTTGAACAAATTATTGAAGGTCAATCTTTCTTTAAGCATTTTGAGTCTCTAATCCCACTGAGATTTGAAGCTAGGTTTGTTTGCCTATTGATGCTCTATCCAAATTAATCAGCCTAGTCTAGTGGATATCTTAAATTTTATGCTTTAATATTTGAGAATATAATCTGAAATTGGTAGAAAACGCTAAGGACATAGGATACTTTGTCTTGAGCACTATTAGTGACTACCCAATGACCATTTGTCAGTCATCCATCCCTTATTTGACGTTCAAATACAATGTTTCTTCAGAGTTTCTTAGTCCTAACTAAATATGTTGGATTTTTTTATGTGGATACAATGTATGAACTATTGTAAATTTTCTAGTACATTCTATTTTTTTTTTTTCCTTTTTTTAGTAGTAGGCAAGATAGTCTGTAAGTGTCTAATTAAACTTGTATAGAAATCAAATGCCTTGTAACTTCTTTTTTTGGAATTTGGCTCACATTTGGTAGGCAAATAAGGAGCAAAAGGAATGGGCTATAATACCTCTTGCAATGGTAAACTAGCCTTTTGACTAACTGAGGTAAATTAATTTCAAGGATTGCATATTGGATATGGAGCTTAATGATATTGGCATCATCTTGTAGACATGATAATATTGATTGGATTAGTAATATATGTATTATTTAATTTGTTTCAGCTGAGAAGAGACTAGTGGATGAAGTGAGAAAGAACCACACACTTGTTGTAGTCAGAGAAACAGGCAGTGGGAAAACAACTCGTAAGTTGTCTCTAATTATGACATTGTACTTTGTAATTTGGTATTTATTTTTGCCAAATGCAATCATCTTTCAAAGTTTTTCAAAGTTGCTTCAAAATCATAAATTTATCTGAATTTGATTAGCATTCAATTTTATATAAAAGATCATTTCAATACAATGATTTTTCTGCAAATGTTCTATGTTTAGAATTGACTTAATAGGTTAGTTGTTGTGCATAACTTGTACCTGTTCTTGTGGTCTCCAATTTGATCTGGGCTTTAAATATGAGGTAGTTGTTTGTATGTCGTTACCATCATGTTAGGAGTGTGTCCAAAGCTAATCTACATTTTGAATGAATTGGTATTGGAAGTTGCAACAGGACTCTTGCTTTTCCAAAAAGTAATTTAATAGATGGAGCTAATTAATGGTATCTTTTCAAACAAAATTTGAAGACAAATGATATTTTAAATGTGCAAATCATTAATGATAATAGTTGTGGAATTTGTAATTTGTTGAAAAGCAATTAGAGATTTTGCAAGCAACAGTAGGATTATCATAGCATTGTTTTTTAGTTTAACATAATTGGTTTACAAGCTTCAAGAAGTTATCACATGTAATTGTCACACATTAATGCTAACCCTTGGAAGCCTCCTCAAGGCTTCTCCTTTAGTGACTTTAGATTGACTTCCATTGTTAGAGGAGTTTCATTTTTTTATCTTCAACAATCTTGGACCAAATTTCCAAAATACATAAGTTATATTTAGAGTAACATTAATCCTACGTACCGTGGCTTTTCTCAAACAAGGACAATAAGAAATGTGGGAATAATTTTCAAGGATGGCAAGGTACAAGAGGCCTTTTATTAGGGGACAATAGGGGATGACAATTAAAAAAGAAAAAAAATTAAATATTAAAAAAAAAATAACAAATTTCAATTATTTATATGACAAGGCATTCACCATATTCATTATGTAGCCACATTACATAACATAAGAGCTTAATTGAGAATTCATGTGAGAGTCAACAAACAAATTAACAAAAATTTCTGATTTTCATTGTCAATGTGCATACATATGAAGTACAAAAAAGGGTTGAAAGGCTACAACTACACAAAATAGGAAAATAATATAGCATCTTTTTTTTTATGTCTCATTTTCTCCTACATTAAAATTTGGTCACTTCCGATATGAGGGACTAACTCAACTTATGGAACCTCAACCAATCCTTCTTGTGCCTCGTCATTATCAATTTGTGTGGCATCTTTGGGATCAACATCCCAACATGTGGCTATAATTTGTCAATATTAAAGTCACAAGGCATTATGCATGACCACCAACTTTTTTGTTCATTGACAAGTAAGCTTGTTCTTTCTTGATTGACTAAATGAAGATGTATGTGAACTGATTCCTCTCTCAAATAGAGGAAAAGCCATCTTGTGAAGGGAGGTGAGTGGGAAGCATCTTCAACTGTATTGCAACCTTACCATGCTATATCCACCATTCGATAGGGGTTGAGGTAATGTAGCCCTATTTGTTTTTGCCTTTGGTTTTGAATGTTAGACCTCAGAATTTGACAAAAGCAGTCCATTGTTATCGAGGTTTGACTACTTCCATAATGTTATAAACCTTTTAAAGGGCCTTCATGGATCCTTCTTTCACTTTATCACCTTCAAAAGGAGGTACTCTCCCAACCCTTGGTGCGTATAATTTGTGATTTAGAGCATAGATTGCTATATGAAGCTAGGTGTTCATAGTGTTCAATTTTCGTATTACAATGGGCTTGATATGATCCTCATATAGTCCCAAATTGGGGTTCTTACTATGAATTGCTTGCTTAATCTAGCCAAACATGCTATTAGATTTCTTATAAATCTCTCCAAGACTAGGAGAGTGTATCAACATACATAATCATCCACATGATTGAGATGCAAGAATAGATGTATCTGCTAACAAAAATTTCATAAAAGAATAAGACTCAATCGACAAAAAGTGAATGATAATTTTTTTAAAATATGAATATAAAATACAAAAAGATGAAAATAATTTACAAGTTACAAACATACTAATATTAATTTCTTACCTCACAATGGACCACCAATCATCATCAAGAATCCTTTGCTTTGCATTGTTTGATTTAGTTGTGTTGTCCTCTGCCCACTTGCCTTATTCAATATTAACCATCATTAATTGTAAAGGCTTCTACATCTTAGCCATCCTTTCTAGTAGAATGAAGTAACTTGTGTATCTAGTAGCCATAGATTTGAAGGTCACAAGGAGAGCAAGTTGGGTGTGGTTGTTGGAAATGAACATCTATATATCTCTAGCATTTGACACCATTATTTTCACTCAATGTCTCTTTCCTATGTCTTTCAATGCATTAACACAACATGAGGTCCAAAACATGTGTTGTTGCCACCCTCCACCATCATGCCAACTAATTTGTAAACATGTGCTAAATTGGTTACCACTTGTACAACATTTGTTGTCCCGACATTTTCTATGGTTATCCTCAAATTTTGAAATTGGAAGTCCTCATCCTTGTATTTCCATGATCAATCAATAGCTATAAACAACTAAGAGGCAGCCCCACACATAACTATAATATTTATGAGTGGCTAATGTCAAACATCCATGATAATTTAACCTTCTATCCTTATCCAGGTTATGTCCTCCATCAAGAATCAACAAACTCACCTTCAAGTATTGACTTTCAAGGAGGGCGTTGTGGTGCCAATGTTCTCCAAGGGGCATTTGAGGAACTAATGTTGTTTGTCTTTTTCAATGTGTTGAAATAACAATTTAATACATGAAATAGAATGGCACAAGCATGAAAACATTGGTGATTGCATCATATATCTCTTCCTGTGATTACAAGTTCAATATCCTTGTAATTGTGTCTTGCCTATCACTAACCTTTCTATTTCCTTTGGTACAACCATCTCCTCTTTGAGTATCAACATTCATGGATGACATAGTAGATTGTGTAGATTCTACAAGCCTGCCCTTTGATCTTTTCTTGCCCTCAGCAAATAACCTAGAAACCTTGACCTTCTTAGCTAAGATTATTTTTCTATAAATCTTAACCATTGTCCAATCATGCATGAAAGGTGTAACTACCTTTGAAAGAAAACTCTACAACTACATTTTTACACTATTCGGTTAAAAGTATAGACTAAAACTTGCAAGTGCACATAAAGACTGGATAAGCTTAATTATAATGATTTGAAAGCTTTAGTAAATTGAATCCTGAGACTGGTACAAAGCCACAATCTTCAACTTTGAGCGAACCTCTAATACAAAGCTTACAGCTTTAAAAAAAATTAATCTCCATCAGCTCACATAACAAACACTTCAATAGGATAACACATAAAAATTATTCAAATGGAGAGCAGGAAGGAGAAGGGGAGCAGTCAGGCCCAAAATTCAATTTTTTTGGGTGGGAGCACTAGTTCAGCAGTAGGACTGTATGCAGTAGGAGATTCAGAGAGTCCTATAGAAGGGGATAGTTCAGATGGTAAGGAGCCTGATGTTCCTTTGGACTCGGGGGACCTAGGTGGGGGTCCCAGATCACATGAGGAGCAGATAGCAAGAGGCAAGGGGAATGGTCAGGTTCAAAATTTAAATTTGGGAGGCGGGAAACCTAAAGCAGTCCCAGGATAGCATGCGACAAGCGGTTCAGAGGACATAGTGGAAGGAAAAGAATCTAATGGGAAGGATCTCAAGAACCTGCCAAATTCAGGGGATCTAAAGGGGGGACCCAAATCGATTGGACACATAGGTAAATGGTCCTCTTTGTTTGGGGTCAAACCTAAAGGTAAGTCATCCTTGCCCCCAGTCAAAAATACCTCAAATGTGTCTCAGGGTAAGTTCGCCATTTTTGTTCCTGACCAAATTATAGATCATAATATTGCTCGAATGGAAAATACTTTGATCGGAAAATTTATGAGACGAGACCGAACATTGAGGTCGTTCGTGGGTTTGTTAAAAGGAAGTGGAACTTGAAAGGTTAGGTGGATGTGGTTGCTATGAACAAAGGATGCCTATCCTTTTCTTTTTCTTATGAGGAGGACCACAGGAACATCCTTTGCAACGGTACTTGGGTGATAGGCAAATATTTAATGTATATCCAGAAATGGTATCCTAATGCGGGAAGAGAAAAAAAATTTGTGGTCCAAGTTCCAGTTTGGATAAAGTTACCTAGACTCCCAATGGAATATTGGGAGGAAGATGTGTTTGCAGGAATAGTCAATGCCTTTGGGGAGCTTATCGCCATGATCTAGTTATGACATCCAGAAGAAGACTTATTTATGCCAGAATCTGTGTAGGAGTTGGGCCCGAAACGGATATGCCAGAGGAAATAGAAATAGAATCAAAGCTTGGCAAATGGAAGTAGAATATTGTTTTCAAAACAATCCCTTTTGCCTGCTTTCACTGTAAGAAAGTAGGGCACTGGGCTAAAAAATGCCCAAGTAATGTGGTCAAATCTCAATCCCAAACTAAAGTATGGAAAAAGGTGGACATCTCTTTGAAAGATTCGCATTCTGATTGTCTAGATCAGGAAAAATAGTCTTAGGCTAGAAGGACAGAGGAAGTGTTAGTCAAAGAGTTGGGAAATGAAACGAA
The DNA here is from genome assembly GCF_030272615.1 of Cryptomeria japonica. NCBI lineage: Eukaryota > Viridiplantae > Streptophyta > Pinopsida > Cupressales > Cupressaceae > Cryptomeria > Cryptomeria japonica. Next base: position 353,190,188 of record NC_081412.1, on the reverse strand, counting down.
GAAAGGAAATAATGAAAATACAGCCCATCGAGAAAAGGAACAGAATGGCAAGGATACAGATGATGGAGAAAGAGAGTCACAAGTCAGCAACCAAAAAGAGGAAAAGGAAAAGGATAAGATAGATCAAAACTCAGACAATAGTGAGAAGAGAAATAACGGTCAAAAGAAAAAGGGAGATAATCAATCCAAAGACAATAAAGAGGAAGGAGACAATTTTAATTTAGTATCAAATTCATTTGAGTCAGATAAGGGAGCAGATTGGATCCAAGATGCACAACGTGATAACATCCTTGATCAAGGGTTGTCGGAGATGTCATTAGCCTCTCCAGCTAAGGTAAAGTTGACCTTTCCGGAGGAAAATGAGCCAAAATGGGAGATGAGGAAGACATCAAAAAGGCACTGGGAAAGAGTGAGTCAAAGCAGGATGAAGAAGAAGTAATGGAGGATAAAAGAAAGATTAATAACCAAAAAAAATAACAATAACAACAACAATAGTACATCAACTAGAAATACTAGAAGAAGACTTGGGGATGTGGGAGCTCAACATACTTCTCCAGGAAGATATTCAAATGCTAAGAAGAGGATTATGGAAACAAGCAAGAACATAGCAGATGGGACTCAAAGAACCATCTTTGAGGTAGGTATTTCTAAAAAACCATGAAGATCATCTCTTGGAATATTCGAGGATTGAATAATCCTCACAAACATGATTTAATAAAAAGTATGATTAGAGACAAAAATCTGGATATTTTTTTTATTCAAGAAACCAAAATGTCAAAAAATAAGGTAGAGGGATTGAAAAATTTTAGTAATGGAGGAGTTAGCGGTGGTAGTTTAGAAGGTGCCTCGAGAGGTATTGTTACTTTCTAGAATAAAAACACTGTAGAGGGAGAAGTGTTTATTCAGGACAACAATCTAGCTTGTATCAGATTTAAGCATTTGAAAGATAGTACATCACAGGTCTTAACTAATGTGTATGCTCCTAACACTAAGACTGGCAGAAGTGATTTTTGGAAAAAATTAACCTTGTTAAGAAGTAGGTTTGTTGAAGATGGTTGGATGATTATGGGGGACTTCAATACCCCTTTGAAGGAAAATGAGAAAAAGGGAGGAAGCCAAACCAATCTGGATAGCAGATTGGATTTAATGGACTTTATCAATAATAATGCTCTCCAGGACCTAGATTTGCAAGGAGTTAAATACACCTGGACTAATAGAAGGAGCGGTGAGGACTTAATTCAGGTCAGACTTGATAGAGCTCTTATCTCTCTGGATTGGTTTAATCTTTACTTTTGATCTTTATCTTCTCACATAAGGGTAGGATCGGATCACTATCCTATATCCTTCATGGCTGAGGCAAAGAATAGAAGAAGACGCTTCCCTTACAGATTTGAGAGAATATGAACTAAACACCCAGATATGGAAAGCAAAATCAAGGAATGGTGGCAGGTCAAAATTGAAGGTAACGCTATGTATAAAGTGGTCAAAAAGTTGAAGTTTGTGAAAGAAAATGTTAAAAGGTGGAATAAGGAATTCTTCAGGAACATCCTTGCTTTGAAAGATACTATTCTTTCAGAGCTAAAAGATATTCAGGATAGATTCAGAATAATGGATATACTAATACTTCAAGAGATGTTGAAGATAAAATTCTTATGAGATATCATGATATAATTGCAAAAGAAGAAATTTTCTGGAAACAAAGGTCTAGAAATGTATGGTTGAAGGAAGGGGACAGAAACACTAAATACTTTCATATGTCCACTTTAAAACATAAGGCCATCAATAGGATATCACAGATTAAAGTTAATGGTAGAAGTGTTGAAGAGGAAGAATCTATCAGAAAGATGGCCATGGAGTTCTTCTCCAACCTCCTTGCTAAGGATCAGAATTTGGATTTGCAGTCTCAAAAGAACCTAATGGATTGTATTCCAACTATCCTAGATGCAGATCAGAACTCTTACCTGATTGCTATCCCTTCCAATGATGAGATTCTGAAAGCTATCAACTCATTTGAAGGTAACAAGGTGCCAGGCCCAGATGGTTTCCCCATGTTATTTTTTCAAATGTATTGGCATATTGTTGGAGATGATGTCTCTAGAGTTGTGAAAGAGTTCTTTGGTGCCAGAAGAATTTTAAAAGAGATAAATGGCACTTTTATTGCTCTTATTCCCAAAAAGATGGGAGCCGATTCCATGGATCTTTTTAGACCTATAAGCCTGTGCAACTCTCTTTACAAGATTATCTCTAAGGTTCTGACCTCTAGAATCCTGAAGTTGCTTCCTTCTATCATTTCTCCTCAGCAAAGTGGTTTTGTCCCTGGAAGACAAATCTTAGATTCGATAATTTTGGTCCATGAAAACATTCATTAAAGTTGTCTAGTGCTAAAAAAGAAGGCTTCCTTCTGAAGCTTGACTTATCCAAAGCCTACGATAGAGTGGACTGGGATTTAATGATGAAAGTTCTCTCAGCTTTTGGTTTTTCCTCTAGAATTATTAGTCTTGTTAGGAAATTAGTCTCTTTGGCTTCTTTTTCTGTCTTAATTAATTAGTCTCCTTCTCCTTTTTTCAAATCCTCTAGGGGACTCAGACAGGGAGATCCTCTATCTCCGGTTATCTTTATTATCATGGTTGAATGTCTGGGGAGGTGCATTGGAAAGCTGGTTGAGAAGGGGGAGTTTTTTTGGATTGAAACCATCTTCAGTGGATCAAGTTTTCTCCCATCAGCAGTTTGTGGATGACTCTATAATTATGGGGAAGGCTTTAGTGCAGGATTCTAGGAGTTTAAATAAAGCATTGGACAGTTATGGGTCAGCTACTAGGCAACTTATTAATTGTTCTAAAAGTTTTTTTTATTTCGTCAATAATCCAGAGAAAAGAAAGAAAAAAATAAGTAATATTTTGGGGTGTCAATTGGGGAGTCTTCATGCTTCCTATTTGGAGCTCCCCTTATGCCAAGATCCTCCTGATACTTTCTGGGGAGCTTTAGTGGACAAATTCCACAAGAAGTTAGATGGTTGGAAGGGCTCTCTTCTTAGACAAGCTGGTAAAGTTCAGCTGTTGAGATCAACTCTTCAAAGTATTCCTCTTTATGCCATCAGCCTTTTCAGAATTCTTGCCAAGTATGCGGAGGCTATTGAAAAGATCCCAAGAACTTTTTTGTGGACAGGGGTTGAGGAGAAGAAGAGAATGAATCTGATTGCGTGGGACAAGGTTTGTAAGCCAATAAGAAAGGGAGGTCTGGGTCTAAGAAGAACAAGAGACATGAATGAATTCCTTATGCCCAAGCAGATTTGGAGAGGGTATAATAACCAGGGAGAATGGAAACTGATATGGGACAACAAGTATAAAAGGCATTATCCTACACTTCTAAGCTTCCTCAATGCAGAATATATCCCAATTGGATCCAATATCTGGAAAAATGTGTCTAGAACAAGAGATCTAATTGCCAAAGGTGTGAAATGGAAGATGGGGAAAGGGAACCTTATCAAATTCTGGGAAGACCCCTGGTTGCTCGAGTCCCCTTTGAGTGAAAGTCCTGAGTGGAGTAGATTTCAGAACTAGTGCAAGGAAAAATATGGATCTATGGTGGGTGACTACTGGCAAGATGGACAGTGGAAGGATTTATCTCAAGTTGATCCTTCCTTGGGAATTCTGAACAAAATAATGAATTTCATGGTGGTGGTGGAAGATGAAGATCAATTAATCTGGAAACTCACTGCAAATGGTAAATTCACTATGGCCTCTCTTTATTATCAGCAATTTTCTAAAATGGAGAGTCCTTGTTGGGATAAGGCTTGGGTGAAAGGCCCAACCCCTAAAATTAATATTTTCTTCTAGACAGCCATTCAAGATAAAATTCTAACTATTGATAACCTCATAAAAAGAGGTATGTTTATGCCTAGTGTTTGTTTTCTTTGTATGCAGAATGAGGAGACCATCAACCACCTACTCTTTCATTGTTTCTTGTCTGCTATTGTCTGGGGAAGATGTCTGGATCACTTCAATATCAGTTGGAGTTTCCCAAAATCAGTTCAAGAGGTTTTTAATTCTTGGCAGCACTCATTAAGGAATAAGTCCACTATTTTGTTGTGGAAATTGGCTTTACCCCATATGTGTTGGGGTATATGGAAAGAGAGAAATGAAAGAGTATTCAGAGAGAAGGTGTCTAAGGATCAAATTGTGTTTGAGAAAATAAAAATAAGTATATTGGAAAATATGAATATCATAGGTGGTATTGCTAAGCCTCAAGACAAGGATGATCAAATTATCTTCAAGAAGTGGAGATTAAAAGGTTGTGATCACTCTCAGACCAATCCTAGAGAGGGTGTGATATGGGAATGTCTTCCCAATGGTTGGATGAAAATCAACTTTGATGGAGCCTCAAAGGGTAATCCTGGTATTGCGGGATGTGGGGTGGTCCTAAGGGACGAACGGGGAAAATACAAAATTATTGAATGCATACCTATTGGAAATTAGATAAATCATGTTGATGAGGCTATGGCAGCTTATCACAGGATGGTCCTCGCAAAGGAAGCTAACAGCACTAGAGTCTGGTGTGAAGGAGACTCATTGAATAAAATCAATTGTTTGAACAAGAAGCTCCCACCATCTTGGTCAATAAACAATGCTATTAAAGCAGCTAAGAAAATAAGTGAGACATTTGAAATGTGTGTTTTTACACACGTGTACAGGGAAGCAAATTTGTGTGCTGACTGGGCTGCCAACCTGGCTTGTCAAATGGAGGAAATCATTACTATTAATGGTGAGAACAATCTCGCATGTGAAGCGAAATCCTTGCTCGATCTGAATCGTATCAAGACGAGGCAACGTGGCACCATCAACCATAATTTCTAAATGCCTCTTCCACTTATTTCGAAGTAGGTTTACAACAGAGGTGATGTGCATTTATTTAAGTATCTTTTCATAATTGCTTGGCACGGATTCAGAGCTGTTTTTCAAGGCAATTACAAAAACCAAAGAAGAAGAATCAGAGCAGAGAGAAGGAAATTCAGGGATTACGAAGGAAAAATGGGAGGGAATAAAAAAAAGTTTGAACCTACCTCTTGCTTGGAATGGAGGAAGAATAGGGAAGTTTGGGAAATTCTTCAGGAGGGGGGTCTGAGTGTGTTTATGGAGAGGCTTAGTGGAAAAGATCCTATGGTTACTAAACACTTTATCCAAAACTGGAAGAATGGCAAAATTTTGGTGGGGACCCAGATGATGACTGTGGATGAGGAGATTATTGTTGAAGCCACGGGGATGATAACAGAGGGTATGAAATTTTATAGAGATCATAGCATCTCTGATAAGGCAGCAGAAAAATTTCTTGTCACAGAAGGTGAGAAGAAGAAAATGGTGAAGGTCAACAATTCCTATCACTCTCCAAAATGTATATGCAGGCCATGGAGGTTCATTTTATTCGCAACAATTACCTATATAACTTTGGATGGCAGGTTTACTAGAGCTTACGGTCACCACTTTGTTTTGCTCGACCATTTTCGCCATGGGGAAAAGGTGAGCTTACCATATTATATTGCATGTTCAATGGACCATACTATCAAAGAGATACAGAAAGATCCCAAGGGCGACCATGCTCTTCACCAAGGTCTTATGGCTCTGGTTTATAAAGTGTTGAAAGGGAAATGCATTGAAAAACCTATTAAAGGTAAAAATGCAAGAGATGAGGACATAGAGAGTGAGGTTAGTGGTTTTAACTTTGATTTAGAGACTGAAGGAGACTCAGAGGAGCCAAGTGAAAAGGGGAGGAACAAAGCTAAGAGGAAAAGGATAGTGGTGGATTCAAATATTTTGGAGTATGAGGTTGAGTCCTTCGAAGGTAAATTCATCAAAAATAAGAAAGGGAAAGGCACCAAAAAGCAAACCCTGAGGAAGAAGAACATCTGCAATCGAGGTAACAAAGATATTAATCAAATTTTAATTAACTCTGATGAGGAGGCAGAGGAGAATAAAAATGATGATGGGAAGGATAAGGAGGGGGAAGAGATTTCGGTTGTGGGCAACAATGAGGATTTGAACACTCAAGGTCTGCAGAAAGAGGATCAAGAGGACAAAAGGGGTAAATCTAGTGACTGTGTTGGAGAAAATGAGAGTATTAAGGGTTTCAGTGATACCGTCAGCACAATAATGAAAGACATAGGTAGCCTGAAGAAAGATATGAATGTTTTCAAAAGAGCCACGATAGGCGACAAACCCTTGTCTGAAAATGTTAAAGAGTTGGTGGTGGTAATTAATAATGTTGAAGCCATTGAAAGCATGGTGAGTAAAATTATTACAACTGAAAATAAGGTTAAGGAGATGGAAGAAAACAAGGAGGTGAAAGGGATGGAAATTGCTATGATCAATCTAAGCAGCAGAATTGACAGGATGGAACTCACTGTAAAGAAGATAGCTGAACAGAACTTCCAGAATCTCAAAGTCTTGGTGGACAACATGAACATTTTGATTAATAGATTTGATAACATCTAAGAGAGAGATGGCGACAAATATCGGTTGGACAAAAAAGGTCATGAGAAGAGGACTAGAGCCAATACTAGGAATAAGGGTGACATCAAAGGTCAAGAGCTGGATGATTTAAAGACCTCTGCGGACAACATGAAGTAGATGGTGGTCCACACTGAAGATATCATGAAAAATATCTAGTTGTCTCGGTCTTTGTCTTTGTGTTGTCTTTTTGCTTTCCCTTCGTTGACTTTTTCTGGTTCTTTATGTTAAGTGTGTTGAGATCCCTTTTTGTTCGGATGGGATCAATTATTGTTTTTTAAGTGATCAGGCACGGTTCTTTCTAGATCTTTATCTCTCCTGCTATGTAAAAGGTGTGTGTGTGAAAAAGGGTCTGTAGCTATAAGCACAACACTTCAATTAAGTCATTACATGTATGGTTAGTAAATAAATAATCAATAAATAATAAACCATAACAAACCGACTAATTGCCTTCTAAAAGATGCAAGTATAAGATTGCTCTCAGATTTTTTATAAGCAATACCAGTGACTAGACTACACCAAGATGAAGGATTAAATCTATATGATATTAACTATATGGATGCAAAATGGATGAATAATTCAAGCTATAATGAATTCAAGCAATATGGATTCAAACAATAATGAATAAACTAAATATGGATGCAAATAATCTAAGAAAGCACAATGATCTTCAATGACTCCAGAGCGAAATTAGCGTGATAATAATATCCAAGCGTGTTCTCAAAAATCTCTAGAATAAATTGGAATGAGAGCTAAAGGCTGAATTTATAGAGAATTACAAGAGAAAAGCTCAATTTAGGATTAATCGAAATAATTGAGAAATCAGGTTTAGTTAACCTTGAGATAGATTCCAATTATAGTTTAATTGAAATGCATTTAAATTAGAAGTCCAAGTTGCATTAGAAATAATATTAAATTAATTCCATGCATTTGTGATAAAAATAGATAATTCTTTTATTTATTCAAGAAAAGAGTCTTTTCAATGCAATTGCTTTGAGTTCTAATTTTAAAGAATAATTCAATAATTCAATTTAATTGCTTTTCTGATTTCAAGTTCTAAATTTAGAAAAAGAAATAATATCTCAAGTTTGATTTCTAATTCAATTCTTTTTGTTTATTTTCAATTCAACTCTTGCTTTGTAATTAATTCCTTTTTTTTGTAAAAAATTAATTATTTTTGCATGATTAAATGGTAAATTTATTAATTAATTAAATATGCAAGGATATTTAATAAATTAAATAGGATAATTGATCAAAATGATATTCTTGAAAATGATTCAATTAATTAAATAAATATTTAATTAATATTGAGTAATTGATTTGCCATGTGATATTTGATGATTAAAGAATTAATAATGTGCTCAAGGTTGATTTAATTGCCTTTGGTTAGGACCTTGGTGATGTTGTCGAGATTAGAGGCCCATGGTTTAGATGACCATTTTTAGGGTATTGCATTTGCCCCTCTTTGAATTAATGTGCGAGTAGCACGTTGGTTCAAAGAATATGTGATGTCTAGGAGATGTCAGTTCTGAACTTGATTGATCACAAACCAGATGAAAAGCAAGGTGTTTAGCTTGATTCGAAGCGATGAAGCTGAATGAAGTCTGATTAAAGTGATACGGATCCCAAACTTGATTGAACTGAGGAATGATAGAAAACAAAAGATACCAAACTTGAACTTGATTGATCAAGAAGCGGATCTTACTGATCTAGACACAGCTAGCAAAGATAAAAATCGATCTTGAACTTGATTGATCAAGATACGATGAGCGAAAAATAAACTGTCCAGCTTGATTCGAAGCGATGAAACTGAACACCTGCTTAGATTTAGCGTGTGATCAAAGATACTCTTTAAACTTTTGATTAAGTTTAAACGAATAATCAGCTTGATGAAAAGCGATGAAACTAATTAACGTTAAGAGACTAATTCAGATGAAGACAAATATCAGCTTGATTTGAAGCGATGAAACTGATATGGCCCTAGCAATTGATTTGATTCAGATGATCGAGAGATCTCAACTTGATCTGAAGCAATGAAGCCGAGATGCCTCTTAGCAATAAGAATTGATTTTCTTTAGTTGAAAAGATTTTTGCTCAACTTTTGATAAAGATTAAAAATAAACTCATGTGAGATGTGATATCATAAGGTCGTGAGTATGCCCCCTCGGGAACGAAATCGAAAGATAACGAGGGTACATTATAGGCAATTGTTGGCGATGATAAGTTATTTGGGCATAAATTGATCCTGAGGAATTTTTGAAAATTTGGCGTTGATTGATGAGAAATTGAGCGCAAAGTTGTTGTGTAGAATAAAATTGAGATTCAACGTTGATTCATGAGAAATTGAGCGCAATTTGAAGAAAGAATGAGCATTTGATGAAAAGCGCTAAGTGGTCCAAATTTTGAAATTGACTAGTAAAATAATCTCGAATTTCGATTTTGATCCCGAAAATGGAATCAGAATAGGGAAATTAGCTAAGGGTACAATTTTCATGTCCATCGAAGCAAGTTGAAAAATTAGGTTTTTGGCTATATATGGGACAAAAGTGTGATTTTCAAATCATTTTCACCCTCCAAGTTTCAAAATTCAAAAAGCTTTCTGTGAAGAAAATGGTGGTCCCTACTCGTAGGCATAGATTCGAGCGCTAGAGACGAAATAATCGACCCTGAAACTATGAGCCAGCGGTAAGTGATCGATCTTAAGCCTCTTTATGTTTTCAATTTTGAATTTTTTTGCTCATTTTTCAAGTTTTTCGCATGTTTGGGGTCGGGTTTCACGTTTTATCATGTGAGACAGGATTCTGTCTCGTACGAGTAACTGTTAAATTTTATTTTGTCGTTTTAGGCCACTAGAATTGTCATTCAGACCCTACCCTCGTGTCGTACGACATGTCTGTAAAAAGACCATTTTGTCGTGCAAGGTCTAATAATGTGTCGTTTGGGAATGTTTTATCGTACGAAAGCCATTCCTAACTCGTACGAGATGCTACCCTTCTGTGTTTTTATCATTCGAGAAACAGTGGGCATTTTTGAAGATCTAAACTTGAAATTTTGATTTTGCACTTGACGTAGTTAGATTTGTGTGATGTTTTATTTCTCTTGTAGGCTCATTTGGAATGTTTTATGATGCTTCGTTGTTGGGTTTTTGCAGGTTCAATTACCTCTTGTGCTTTTCAGATGCATTTATCCTCCCACCATGGCATTACTATGACATTTATCAGAGGTTGATCAGGCTCATATTGATTTGTATGGTTTGACTCATCTTCTTGGGTTACCAGATATCCATGTCAATCATGGTATGCTCACAACATTGGTTGAGTGTTTCCATTCAAAGCATAACATGTTTCATTTGCTAGTGGGGGAGATGACCATCACTCCTGAGGATTTATATAGGATCCTTTGTATCCCTTTTGATGGGGATAAGGTGGATTATGATGTAGCATTGTTACTTGGACTACAGACGGTTAGACATGTATTCAGGGATCAAGACATTTTGACCCATTCCGTTAGTTGGGACATGATGATGAGCAGATACAACGAGGAGTTTCCATTGGCGTATGTTCTAGTAGGATTTATCAGTTGTTTTCTGATGCCAGATAGAGGATAGCAGGGTTTCTAGTGTGGATGGGGCAGAATGCTGGAGAGATTGATGGAGACCCCTCAAAGACTAGGTTGGGGTTCTTGTATATTAGCCCACATGTATCATGAGATGCATGAGATCGTATATAGGGATGGCAGGAGCATGGCTGCAGGTGTATTTATTTTACAAGTTTGGGCTTGGGAGCACCTCCCAGTTTGTCGGCCTATAGTAGATTATAGTAGAGAGCTTGGGCAGCCGATTATATATAGGTATGTCGATTATGTCACACAACCCCATCTGGGTAAGACTGATTTTTGGCGGCGGTAGCTTGATGACTTGATAGCCATAGTATGGAGACCGTACAGGGGCTTAGAGCCATGGGATGACTGGCGATTGGTATGTAGGGACCTTTTTGTTACTTGCCCTCTTATTGGTAGATCGCAAATGATAGTGGAGCGGTTTGTAGTATCACAGGTGATGAGGCAGTATGGCCAGCCTCAGGGGGTATCACAGGAGTATATAGCGTATGCCCGATATGTTGATGAGGAGAGGCAGGGATGGTCACCGAGGTTATCCTATGCCTTGAGTATGCAAGAGTTTACTATTCTACAACGACTGAGATGGGACTACCTGGATGATATTGCGGATGCGAGGGTATTTCCCCAGTTCAAAGATTGGTTTCAGCAGCATCCATTCCCTCGGTTCACAGATCCAGCTGAGCAGGCTCCTCATATAGAGGATGTTGAGGATGATGCCCCCGTACCAGGATAGGGACAGGGCCAGGGACAGAGATAGGGATGAGGACAGAGAGTCGAGGCTCAAATGCAGGCAGGTGGTGATCCTGGTGCTAGCAGCAGTAGGGTTCCAACTAGGGTTGGACAGTAGAGGGGTGAGGGCGGATACCTAGGGCGTGTAGGAGTGAGATTAGGGGGAATTGAGGAGGAGCAAGCAGCTCTGAGATAGGTTTGGCAACGGCGTGAGGAGTAGGGTGGAGTTGGAGGTGGAGATGGGGGTGGAGAGCCTACGAGAGAGCAGGGGACTTATATGGGATGGTCGATGAGAGAACGTCTTGCAGAGCTGCAGTCACAGTTGATAGTGGCTCAGACTTAGCTGGCGGAGTGGGACCGACAGCTTGCAGATCTTAGGGTTGAGTGTGATCGCCAAATCTCAGAGATGAGAGCAGAGATGAGAGAAGAGATAGAGGCCTTGTGACAAGAGGTCCTTCTCCAGACTAGTAGGGTAGCCTACTATGTTGCAGCATATAGCGTCGCAGTTCCAGTCGCGCAGCAAGTCATTCCCTACTCGCAGTATATGGCATGGTCAAAGGGAGCTCGAGCACCTCGTCAGGATCCCGGTCATCAGGCTCCTCCTCCTCCACCAGGCGATGAGGAAGAGGCCGAGAGCTAGATATTCTTTTTATAGCTCGGATATTTTTTGTACACACCCATTTTTTGTAGCCTATACGATACTTGCTCTGATGGGAGTTTGTATATGTCATTCGACATCATTTTGTACTCTTAGACTTTATACGATATATATATATATATATATATATATATATATATACGAGATCCGATTTGACTTCATCATACTTATGTTGATCCGCTTATGAGATGTTTTTTATATGCTTTATTCTATATGTATGCATTTCTTTTCAGTATGTAATGCAAATAATTATGGATGTCTATTTTTGTTTCTTTTCATATGCAAATAGATGAATGTGTAATGAGTGATATGAAATGCAATGTTTCATTTTCTATGCAATAAGATGAATGCAAATGAGTGAATAATGAAATGTATGAATCTATATAAAATGTTTATGTATGCAGCTAAACATCTCAAAACACAAATACTCAATCGAAGAAATGATGATACTTTCAGCTCTCATTCAGAAGATAAAGAGATTATTACCATACCGAAATCACTCTAAATTTACAAAAATGCAGAATGATATGCAAAATGATATGCAAAATGCAACCCAAACCTAGCCACTAGATTTAAAATGCTTAAGATGATGAATACTAAGAGGGAGGGGGGTGAATTAGTATGCCAAAAAACTCTGCACTTAAACACTTTGCAAGACTAATAGTAAACCGGTATAACAGTTTAGCAGACAAATCGGTTAACACACATGCAAACCAAATAGCTAATGATGCATTCACCCACATAAGCAAAAACACCATAACACAAGAGATTTTGATGTGGAAACCCAAATGGGAAAAGCCATGGTGAGATGGAACTCACAAGTAACTATCTGCAGGATAGGAACCAGACCGGTTAAGGTCAGACCGGTTAAGGTCTTACAATGTTCTTTACCAGAATAGATCCTGTTAGGAATCTCAATCTATGTTAGGAGATAAGTCCAATTAAAGAATACCTTGCTAGAGGATTTTAGATCCACAGATGTGAACCACCTTGTTAGAGGATTTACAAAAGGCTTTTGGGCCTACCCGGTTAAGGGCTACAGACTTGTCAAAGATGTGAGTAATCAACAAGTGTTTGATCTAGCTAGTAGAACAGACTGCTCAGCTAGATCCTTGATAGCTCATTCCTAATGCACTCCAGCATTACTTCAGTCTTCTACACATTCATATTCTCTCCAACTCCTCAACCACCTTAAACCCTAGCAACAACATAAACTTTTGCTACAACCACATCAACAACCTAAAACCCTAGACATGATGTCCTTATAAAAGAATCCGATTTCATGTCGGTCCAATAGGATTACATAACAATTTCCTAGGTTCAATGAACCTAGACATACTTGGTACCACGACACAAAAAGCACCGTTTAGATGTCGGCATCGTCAAACAATCGGTGGGTGGTAACTCATCACAAAATGTCGGTTGGTAACTCATCACAGAGTATTACCAGTTCATATAAAATGTCGGTTGCCGGTTTGACAAAAATGAAGACTAGTAAAAATGTGTTATGCCACTTTAATCCCTCGTACCGCTTGGGATCCATGAACCACTTGGGGTCAACATGCCGCTTCAGACCGGGAAACACATTTTGCAAAACACCAATAGTTTAAAGACTATAATACAACATACCGGTTAGAATAAATACCGATTGTGCTCTAACTCATACACATAAAGGAGATCTCAATGCAAGTGTGTGTCCATCAATGACAATCACAACATAAACATCAAAAATGCCAACATAAGATTCATCACCGAGCATAACAAACACAACAGGCAGGTTAGAGTTCATTTCTTTTTCAATGTGCAATATTTATTATCTTGTCCACAATGACCCTTTTTTCGTTCATATCCTTGGACAGATTTTGTAGGGCCCCAAATTGCATCATAAAGAAATTCCCTCAAAACAAACAAAGAAATGATGTGAACCTCCCTGTAGCATACAAATAAGAGAAATCGAGGTATGTGAGGCGATTTCACCTTGATGTGAAGGCTCTTATCACAGACACCTAGCTAATTTAGATGTTTCCAGATCATTGGGATCACTCCTACAAGCAGAAAACAAAGAAAATATTATACCCCCAATCCTTGCTCCTCTTAGTCACAATAGACTTCCTCGAGTTACTCAAAGGGATAATAATCAAAAACCAATATAAAAGACAGCATACAAAGAAAATTTTCATTCATGGCTCAAATTGTTTAGTGATTGTTTTTCGTTATGTTGTTTTGCTTGTTTACTTAGTGATAAAACTCTTTGGTAGTTAGGAGACAGGTGACTGACTTGGAGTGGACAACCAAGTTTCACTGACGGAAAGATGACTTGGTTGACATTGCTTAGGATATGTGATGCGCTCAGTCGATTAACCTAAGACTAGGACGTTGATCAGTTTCAAGTCATGAAGGTTCCAATGAACCAGGATGTCACATAAGTGACTGAAATATATGTACAAGCGAAAGCAAAGATGCATGAAAGCGGGAAATGCCAACGTTGTGTTGATAGATGGAGCGCTTGAGTACAAGAGGCGCCTGTTTGCCAGGTTTTCACCTGCTTGGCAGAGATTCATTCTTTTTTTTTTACCAAGGTGCCTGTTTACCAAGTTTTCACCAGGGCATTTTTCTCTCTTTATATTTTTTTCTTTTTTTCTTTTTTTCTTTTTTTCTATTTTTTTTATTTTTTTTATTTTTTTATTTTTTTCAAGACTTTTTCCAATTTTTAGGATTTCTTCAGGACTTTTTCCAACTGTACATGTTGATAGCACAGAGAATGCTAAGCGAATAATTTCTTCAAGTGGATGGTGTTAATCGGTTCACGGATTTTTTCTCCTTCCGAATTTGAGAGGTGATAGGCACCAGAGCCGAATACAGCAGTAACAATGTAAGGACCCAACCAGTTGGGTTCAAACTTCCCTTTGTTGTCTCGAAACTGCTGATTTTTAGGATTGTCTCTCAGAACTAGGTCACCAACCTGAAATTCTCTTTGTCTAAATTTCTTGTTATATCCTCTGGATATTCTCTTCTGATACACTCTGAGATGATCAAACGCCACTTGTCGTCGCTCATCCAGCAATTCGAGTTCTTGCAATCTAGATATTCTATGATTTTCATCAATAACAAGACCTTGCAAGGAAACTCTTAGAGCTGGTATTTCTACTTCAATAGGTAGTACTGCTTCAGACCCATACACCAAAGAAAAAGGTGTAGCCCCAGTAGGTGTTCTGATACTTGTTCTGTAAGCCTATAGTGCAGGGTTGAGCTGCAGATGCCAATCCTTCCCATATTTTTTCATTGTTTTGTGCAAGATAGTCAGTAGGTTTTTGTTAGATGTCTCGGCTTGTCCATTACCTTGAGGGTAATATACTAATGACCAGTGTTGTTTTATTTTGAATTATTCACAGAGCTCGTCCAGATCTTTATTCTTGAATTGTCCTCCATTATCAGTCATGATGGACGAAGGTATCCCAGACCTACAAATGATATAGTTTAGGATGAATAAGGCAACTTGTTTACTAGTTGCTTTGATGAATGGAACCGCTTCTACCCACTTGGTGAAATACTCAGTGGCCATTATGATAAATTAATGTCCATTAGATGATGTTGGATATATCTGACCAATGAGATTAAAGGCCCATTGCTGAAAAGGCCAATGTGTAGTAAAGGGTATAAGATCCCTTGCTGCAGCATGTATGAGATTTCCGTGTAGCTGACATTTTTCACAGGTCTTAGAAAATTTAATAGCATCTTTCTCCATGTCTGGCCAGTAGTAGCCAGTCCGTAATAGTTTTTGAGCTAAAGTAAGACCATTTGAATGAGATCCACAAATACCTTCATGAACTTCCGATAACGCACGTTTAGTTTCTTTAATTTCTAGACACCTAAACAATGTACCGTCCAAACCTCGTCTAAATAGATCGTTAGCAATGATAACATATCATGAAGCATTTCGAGTTAGGTTCACTTTCTCATTACGAGTAAGGTTTCAGGTATAATTTAGTCTCGTAGATAAGAGTAGATGTGGTTGTATCGGGATGAGTCATGTCCAATAATAGAATAGACTATTTGGGTTTTAGAAGAATCATAGGCGGGGTAATGTAACTCTTCCACCAGTAATTCAAAGCAAAAATTGGACTCATGTAACTCAGGTATAGACGCCAAGGTGGCCATAGCATCTGCTGCTCTGTTTGCGGATCTAGGAATCGCTTGGAATGATACAAAAGCAAAATACTTCTTAAGATCATCGACCATTCTCTCATAAGGCATCAGTTTGTCATCTCGAGTCTGATATGTATCATTGATTTGATTTATGATCAGCTGAGAATCTCCATAGATGTGTAATTTCGCAACCTTCTATTCAATAGCTAGCTTGATCCCATTCACCAGAGCCTCATATTCTGTAATATTACTTGTGCAAGGGAATAGAATCTTATAAGACTTTGGGATTGAATACTTCTGAGGAGTAATAAACAATATTCCAGCACCAGAACTATTTTGAGTAAAAGACCCATCGAAGAACATCTTCCAGGGTTGTTGAGTAAGATACATTATTGATTCATCTAGAAACTCTATATGCAGTGGTTGAGTGTCCTCAAGCGGAGCTTCAGCAAGTTGATCAGCAATTACCTATCCTTTTATGGCTTTGCGTTCCACATATTCAATGTCAAACTCTGTAAGGATCATGACCCATTTTGCCAATCTTCCTATTAGTGTTGCTTTGTTGAGTAGATACTTGAGCAGATCAATTTTAGCCACTAGCTTGACTAAATGTGCCAACATGTAGTGTCTCAATTTTTGTGATGCAAAGACTAATGCCAAGCATGCTTTTTCTATTATAGTGTAGTTCATTTCATAAGACACCAATGTCCTGCTAATGTAATAAATAGCTCGCTCCTTTTTTATTGTCATCCTGTTGTGCCAGAAGTGCCTCCAGTGATGAATCAGTTGCTGATATGTATAAGATCAATGGTTTACCCTGAATAGGCGGCATCAATATTGTTGGATTAGATAGGTACTCTTTGATCTGTTGAAGGTGTTGTTCACATTCCTGATCCCAATTGTATATTACTCCTTTCCTCAATACTTTTGTGAAAGGGTGAGCTTTGTCTTCTAGTTGAGAAATGAAGCATTAATGGATTGGAGACATCCTTGTAGACTTCTCATTTGATTGATGTTCTTCGAAGGCATCATTTCCATTATAGCTTGGACCTTTTTAGGATCAACCTCAATTCCCTTCTTTGAAATGATGTAGCCAAGTAGTTTACTAGATGTTACTCCAAATGCACACTTCTTTGGATTTAATCGGAGTTTAAACTTTTCCATTTTGTCTAGTATAGGACCTAGCTCTTGAATATGCGTTGATCTCTTCATAGTCTTCACTAAGGTGTCATCAACATAATCTTCCATATTCTTATGCATCATGTCATGAAAGATAGTTGTAACTGCTCTTTGATAGGTCGCCCCTGCGTTCTTTAGCCCAAATGGCATGACATTCTAGCAAAAGGCTCCCCATGCATAGGTGAAAGCTATCTTTTCTTGATCTTTGGGAGCTATTTTGATTTGATTATATCCAGAGAATATGTCCATTAGTGAGTACATCTCATACCCAGTAGTCATGTCGACTATCATATCAATATTTGGTAATGGAAAGTCATCCTTCGAACAAGCTTTATTAAGATCTCTGAAGTCAATGCAAACTCTGATAGATTTGTCTGCCTTTGACACAGGTACTATGTTTGAAATTCATTCAGCATAATCTATAGCTCTAATGAATCCAGCTTTTAATAGTTTTTCTAGCTCAGCCTTGACCAGCAGTGCCACATGTGGATGCATCTTATGGAGTGTTGGGACTCATTAAATTTGAGTAATTTTAGAGGCCCATTTCAAAAAATTTGCTCTGCATTTCCAAATAATCATAAAATGAGTCAGTTTGAATGGCCTATTAGAGAGAGGGTAAAATGGAGCCAATTGATTTTCAAAGGGTAAGGCTTGCGAAATGTGTCCTACACCTTTCATTTGGTTAATGAAGTGTTGTGCAACTTTCAGAATTCAATTTGGACCAATTTATCAGGTACCCATTTCGAGGGGTGAGCTGAAAGTGCATTTTAGGCACAAATGCAAATTTTATTGAGTAGCCTACTTTGAGTTCTTATATCTTTTTCCCTCTTTATCTTCGTGAAGAATTTAAAAATGCATTCAATTCCATGCATAAATGTGAGTTAGCATGCAAAATTTCAAGTCCTTATGAATCCATTTGCTCAGTTTGCCAACATCAATCCATTTGCAGTTGGTGTTGTTTGACAAGTCCCTGTTTTAGCAGCTGCAGCTAGTCGAAGCCCTGTTTTGCATAAGTGTAAAACTTGCCTCGGTGAATGTCGTGTCAGAATGTTTGTTTTGGGCTATTGTTGGTGCAAATAAAAAGATATGTTTCCAGTTTCAAGCTTCTGCCAATCCGTTTGATTGGTTTTCAAAAGAGTTTATTGAGCCATCTGTTTCAGTGATCCGTACTTTCATTGTCGTATCAGTTAAAGTTGCTATTTTCATGAACGCACCATTTGCACCCAATCATCCTTTTGATCAAACTAAGTTTTCTAAGATTTGAGATGTACTTCAAGGTACCTATGCCTCAAATTTGAGGGTCTACGGAGATCGTTTGATAGTTTTAGAAAGGCATCATGAGTTGCCTGCGCATTGACTTCATCAGGTCCGTAGTGCCGACAAAGCCAGCTGGTCATTTTTTACAATTAATATCTCTTCACTCAGGATTCGTCTTGAAAAACCGTTTGGTAGATGAGCGCACCATTTGCACCCAATCATCCTTTTGATCAAACTGAGTTTTCAAAGATTTGATATGTACTTCAAGGTACCTATGCCTGAGATTTGAGGGTCTACGGAGATCGTTTGATATTTTTTAGAAAGGCACCATGAGTTGCTTGCGCATTGACTTCATCAGGTCCGCAGTGCCGACAAAGCTAGTTGGTCATTTTTTACAATTAATATCTCTCCACTCGGGATTCATCTTGAAAAACAGTTTAGTAGAGTTCGTTCTTGTATATCAGAGTACACGCTTGTCAGTTTGCAAGGTCCAGAAAGGTGTTTTGACTGGTTTGAAAATTACGTCTTACCCATTAAATGCGAAAATGTGGCGCAGGCGCGTGAAAGTTGCAAAACTCAGTTTAATGATCCGAAAATGGTGTCGATCGATTCTAGAGGTATGTTTAAGGTTCGTGAGGCATTTCAGAGGTCAGTTGCATGAAAACGAAAAAAAAGTTAGCCGGACCCACTTTGGGGCCCGACCTGGCTTGCCGCTTCATGCATCTTTTCAGGCAAAGTTTTAATTGTTATTTTTTAAATCATGTGTTTTATTGATTTAAGAGATATAGAAGAAGATAGAGAATATTATAAGAGAAATATGGACATTAATGGTACATTGAAGAAGATGCCTGGCTATTTGATAGCTGAAAGGGCGTAAAACCAAAGTTTTGGATTTTGGTAGCGTTCTCCCTGGCAGATGGCATGGAATGGATAAGAGTTTAGAAGTATCAGCAAATGTGATTCTCAGTCTTAAAATCAAATTCCTTAACCTTTATCAAATTCTCCCTGCTGTGTGGTGGAGTTGGGGCATTCAAAAACTTTAAAGCAAATTGGCAAATCAACAAATAAATGCCAATCTCCAGCATCTTGCATAATAAAAATTTGTAAACAAATGCACATGGGCAGCATAGTGAACAACAAATGTAATGGGCATGTAAACTGCCATTTCTCCCTCCTGCGTGGTCAAAGGCGTTGTTGAAGTAGCATTTAAAACTTCTTTCAAAGGCAAAGTGGTGTTTGGAAGCAATGAAGTTTCTTCCAAATGCATATTAGCAGTTGCAAACTGTTCTCCTCCCTCTGCGTGGTAGTTGTTGGGGCATTTGGAAGTTTTAAAAAAAATGCCAAAGCTCTATGTGATGGCATTGAAAATTGCAGAAACTCTCCAACAAATGTAATGATGACAGGTGCAGTTGTGAGTGAGGTGGAGTATGGAGCATTTGAAGTTATAAACCAATGCAATTTGCAGGCTTAATGCCCACAGTCCTCCCTGTGTGATGGTTGAGAGAGCATTAAATTTCAAAACAAAGTGCAAGTGATCAGTCTATTCCTCCCTCACGTCCAAGCAATGCAATTGTTGGGTGTGCAGCCAGTTTTCCCACTCCACGCATGAGCTGAAAAAGGTTTTAGAAACTTTAAAACAAATGCAATTCATGAACATTCCCCTAGCACGCTAAAGATGGAGGCATTGAAGAAGGAGGCGTTGAAGAAGTTTCCAATTTAGAAGAATGGCAGCCATTAAAACTCTCAGGAAAGCTTCAAAAAGTGCAGTCCCAGGCATAAATATTTATCCCACATTGGTTGTGCACAAGGAAATTTTAGTATTTAAATATAAGGCTCCACCATAACATAGTGTCAAATCTTTGGGCTATTGAAACAAGGTGTCGGTTGGGTGACCAAGCGGACCCCACGTGCACAGGCGCGCTTCGCGAGGCGATCAGGGAGGCTGAGTGGTGACCAGGTGGACCCCACGTAGGCACGAATCCTGAGGCAAGTGAGTTTTGCAGAGAAAGGGCTACTTAACTGGTGAGAAAGTTCATCGAAGATCTACGGTGCGCGTTGATTCGCGAAGGGAAGATGCTCGAAGAATACCCTTCGCGAAATGGCGAAAAGGTCAAGCGAAAAAAATAGTGTGAAAGACCCTGCATGTTCAAGAAGATCTAACGGCCTGCATGATTTTGGAACCCGAAGATGCAATTCCGTTACCCATTGCGAAGCAGTGAAAGATGACAAGACGTGAGGTCCAGCTCACGAGTCTCGCTGACATGGCAATGACGTGGCACTGAGGTGGCGACGATGTGGCCGACAAGCAAGCAGTCTAGTGGCAATGAGGTGGTGGTGACGAGGTGGACAAGTGGCGGATTGATGAGGTGTTAAAATGGATTGAAAAATCAAAATTAAATGATATAGTTTCAACTATAGAGAAATTCAAAAAATTTAAATGATGGATCCATATTCAAGATTAATTAGCCCAGAGAGTATTTTTTGGCCAAATATGCAAGTATTGTATATCACCGGAAATCTCTCTAAATGAGGAATGCAGTTATGGAATTAGTTTCAACAAAAATGGGATATTTTGAGAGAAGATTCTACAGGAAGGAAACAAAATATTTTTTCAAGGAAGGATTCTTCAAGGAAGAATTTAAATTCTGTAATAAATCATGAATAATGGAATATAGTTTCAAGATTTGATGATTTTGCGAATGATCTTAGTAATGCATTTATGCAAGGCATTAATGCAAGAATATTTAATAATGAAGATGGATTTGCAATGAGTGTTTTCATTTGTAGTCTGATGTATGACTCTGTTGCCCTTGGATAAGGCACTGATCTTGTAGATTTTGGGGTTTTCTCAGAGATTTAAAATCAAATCAGAATATCTATCTTTATTTTATGTTTTGTGGGAATGTTTCATCCATCTCATGCTTCAACTTCGTTGAGATGTCAATGTGGATTTAGCCCATCTACAGTAACCTCCTAGTTGTTAAGCCTTGTGAGATCTATCTGCTTTACTGATCCTGTCATATGTGGGTAAATGAGTTTGATTCAGTGCATCAAAAGGGTGTCCCCCCCTAGGTCTAGCAGAACCTGAAGTGCAAGAATATCGTTTAGGGTCCTATGTTATGTTGTCCAAGCCCTGATGTGTTTCATAGATTGAAATTGGCCATTTCATAGAAGGAGTACAGGTGAACTTGGGTTAATCATTTTTGATGAACAACACGGAGTTTTTGCTTGACTGGTTTAACTCTTGGTGTGATAGAAAGATTGTGCATGATAAGATTAGGATCCAGGCCTAGCATATCAGAGTACATCCATGCAAAGGTTATTTTCTTTTCTCAGGATAGATGAGTGACATCCTTGAATTCTTCTGCTGATAGTGATTGAGCTACATGAATGATGTGTGGTGTCTCTTGACTCCCAATGTTCACTGGCTGAGTTAGCTCGATCAATATGGAGGACCTTTCCTGGAAATGACTTGGCAGTACATCAATTATCTCACCTTCAGGCGCCTCCGAGAGGTTTTCACCTTTAGGTACGTCCTTTATTTTCTCTTTTTTATATTCTAACACCGCCACAATGTGGTTTTTGCCATCAGATCTTTTATTTTTATTTTTCTTGTTTTTGTGACTAAGATACTTGATATCCGCTTCAGTCATGTTTTCACTCTATTCGCTGGTGGAAGAGTACATGGGTTCAACTGCATTAAGATAATAGGCTAACGTATAGTCATTGGCAAAAGTAGGTACATTCATGGGTTGGTTCTGTAAAGTACAGTCAATTAGTTCTGGATGTAGTAAGGATAAATGTTGGATAGATTTGAGAGCGTTCATGGTATTATCATCACAACTGCGGATCGAAAAGTCGAGTTCCAGAAGGATGTCTTGTGTAAGTGTCTCGAGACCAGGATGAGTCAGAACATGATTATTAAAGTTCACGTTAATATTTAATTGACCTAATCCAATAGACATATTGGTAGTGTCCTTCCCTATGCCAGACTGGATGTCATATCATGGTTTGACAGTGCTAAGATCAGTAGATAGATTTTCAATGTTTGTATCAGATGATTCAGAATTTGAGGCTGAGTAGATATTGTCTTGAATACGACTGTCATCAGAGTCATCGGATGAAGTTTCTGAGTCTTCTTCAAGTGATTTAGTAAGTGTATGTATGGTATCAACACCAACATCTTTAATGTTGCAAGTTCTTTCATATTGTGGTTCATTTGTCATTTGTATCTGACACACCTGTTGAAATGATCTTGTTGTTTATGTGATTTGTTGTCATCTACTCCATTCAGCTTCCTCTGGACTTATAACTGGTTCTTGTTCTGTAGCTTCTAACTCTTCTTGTGTAGTGTTATACCTGATTTGTTCTGTTTTAGCATAGGGGTACATAAATGAAAAGCTTTCTGGTATTCTTCCTTCCTTTAGTCCTTATTCATAGTCTGCTTATCTTCTTAGTCTGATTTTTTGTATTTCCTTCTCTAGTTTTATGCGCATCAATTCTTGAGTATCATCTGTGATACCGCTAGACTCTTCTAGAGTTTCTGTACTGGATGTATCCAAGAGGCAGTCAGGACCCCATTCATACTTGTTTGAGTCAGTCTCTGAATCATCTACTTGCTGCCTACCAGTGTATGTGACTGGAAATTTTAGTGGTGCAAACAATTCTCTGATTCTTACTACTTCATCTCTTATATTCTCTAGGACCTCAACTTCTTGTATTATTGTATCTGACACCATCGGAGCTTGAGTATTGACTGTTTCTTCTTTCTTGATTGTTGATTCCTCTTTCTCTTTTACACACTCTTCTTGAATTTGTTGAGCGTTTGTTTCCTGTAATGTTGAAGGCGATATCCTTTTCTACCAATTAGACTTAGAAACATGTTTTTGATCTGATGTATTTTTCGGATTGTACTTCAGTCCAGCCTTATCATTTGTGGATTTTGTTTGCAGCTAAATTGGTTCAATAATACCCTCTTGATGTTTACCCAGGGGACCAGTACCTGAATATCCCATGCGTTGAATCATCTTGTAGCCAGGACCATATTGGTTAGAGGAAATCTCACAATGTCGTACCTCCTCGTTTTGACTATCTTCCTTAAATAGCCAGTTAAGAACAGCATCTTCTTCCATTTCATCCTTTAGGGAGGTAGAGGATTGTACAAAGACACCATCATATATGGTATTCGGAGCTGAATTTTATGTTCTCATAGCCTCTGATGGTTTGCCCAACTATTTTGGTGATGGAGGGAGAAAAACTAATGAAAGTACCGGTTCTATCTTGTAGCCATCCATGCCAGTATTTGTAATCTTCAATTTCTTTTCTAAGTCTTTCATCAGTGTTTCTGGATCTTCATTTGTAGAGGATGCCCTATTATGAGGCACAAAAGTATCTACACCTTTTGTCAATGCATTACAGACGACATTCGTATCAGTAGGAATATTGACTTATGTTCCATTATAAGGAAACTTTAAGCATTGATGGTATGTTGATGGAACTGCCTTCATTTCATGAATCTGCAGCCTGCCCAGTAAGATATTGTATGACAAAGGAATATCAAGTACCTGGAAAAGGACATCTCTTTCTACAGGTCCCACTCTGATAGGTAATGATACCAAAACTTTAGAGGTCCTTTCTTCTTCATCATAGGCTTTTATTGTTATTTTCTTGCCGAGATCAATGAAATTTTCAGAGAATCCTAGTTGTGTAAGCAGACTGTAAGTATAGATATTCAACCCCACTCCTCCATATATCAAAACACATTTGACTCTGTGTTTATGGATCATGGCTTCAATATGCAATGATTGGTTATGTGGATGATTTAGCGAGTTGTCATCTTCTTCAGAGAAGGTCAGATAGTGAGGTGAAGTCAGATGACCCACCATAGACTGAAACTGATCAATGTCTAAATCTTTTGGAACGTTAGTGGTGAGAAATGCCTTGTCTAGGATATCTTTATGAGCATACAAGAGTTTTAGCAATTCAAAAATTGAGATTTGGACATTTTTCCTTTTCAACTGTTCAACGACACTATATCCAGAGGATGATGTTGAAGTTAGCCTTTTAAATCTATACAAGGTTGATTCTTTTTGTTTGTTTGACAGGGCTAGTAGGTTTGATGTTGCTTGAGCTAGGTTGGAAGAACTAGCTCCTTGGAGAGTGACTTTCTTCTGAGAATGGGTCAGAGCTCTTGCATATCATGATTCATTTGGTTTATCTTGGACTATAATCACATTGCAATATTCTGATTGGGAAGGCTCAATCATGTTAATGATGTTGTCATTGCTGGTATAAGTATAATTTACTATGGCACCTCCTTTGGTCTTTGAGGAATCACCTTGTTCGTAAACAGGTAAAGGGTCCTTAAATGCTTTATGATCAGCATTGGTCGGATGATTCCCAACAACAACTTTACCAGCATCTATGAGATCTTGAATCTCATGTTTTAGCTCCATGCAATTGTTTATATTATGACCTTTATTCTGATGGAAGTCACAGTATTCATTTTCTCTCCACCATATTGGTTTGACTTCTGGTTCATATGGTCTAGAGTTATCTGGTAGCATTATCAAGTAGTTTTCCAACAGAGTTTTGAAAGCAGATTCATATGATTCTTCGACAAGAGTAAAATCATGCTTAGGTTTGGAAAGCCAAGGCTTTTCTTTGAACCATTCTTTTGTTTTCTTTGGTGGATTTTCTATTGTAGCCTCAGCAGCTTTAAGTGTTTGTGTACCACTAGCCAAGTTGAATATTGTGGGCTTTGAGTTAGCTTTAATAGTATCTACTACTCCATCATTAACAACATTCTTGTTGTTGTCTTTGCCAAATTTCCAATACTTGTTCTTCTCTTTAGAGCTAGATCTTGGTTGTGTTTCTTTCCAAGGTGAGATATCTCCCTTCTTTATGAGCACATATTCCATTCGAATGGAATTATCTACCATTTTGTTAAATGATGGATGTACTTGCATTTGTATACTATACTTCATTTTGGGGACCAAGTTATTGACAAATATATCCATTTTCTCAGAGTCTGGGATCGGTCGAGAATACCTAGAGAACATCTTTCTCCAGTGTTGGAGGAAAGTAAGAAGAGGCTCCCCTATTTTCTGTTTAGTATTGCAAAGCTCGATCATAGTCACTGGATATCGAATTTTGTATGAGTATTGTTGTAAAAATAGTTGGATTAGTTCTTCAAACGTCTTTATTCCTTTCGGTAGACTTGAAAACCATTCTTTTGCTTGACCCCCTAAACTCGTTGGGAAAAGGTGCATGAGGTACGTTTGATTGTGCATAAACTCCATATAGGCGACACAAAACTCTCTGAACATGATCTTGAGGATCTGAGGTACCATCATAATTGTCAAATTTTGGGATCTCAACTCATGAAGGAAATGGAGGCATGAATAGATTTTTGTCAAATGGGAAGGGACATATTGTTTCCAAAGAATATTGTTTTGGGGACTTATCCTTATTCTTCAGTTATGTGACCTCCATCCGTAAGGCTTATAATTGTTTGTGTACCATGAGTATAGGCGATTCTTCCTTTTTAGTAACGAGTGTCTGAACATCATATCCAATAAGAAGTTTGGCACCTTGTTTTGCTAGTTCTAAGAAATATTCTTCCTTCTCTCGAGCCAGGATAGCTTTCATCATTTTTCTAAAGTCTTTGTCCTTTTGACAATCAAGAATATCTTTTTATGGAGGTTTTGTGTCTTCTTCATCTTCGCTTGATGAGGAATCATTGTCAGTTTCATGAACATTACTGTTGTTTTTGTCCTTGTCATTGTGTTCCGTCTCATATATAGTGGGAGATTCAGGTTCATCAAAAATCGGTCTGCCTGATGATGAAGGTATGTCAGTGAGTGGATCCTCCACGTAAAATGGGTTATCTTGATATGAGAAGGGTTTTCCTTTGCCTTTGGCCTCTTTCTTACGAGAACTCCTAGTTTGAATAGGCATTTTTATGGATTAGTGTGACCTAAAGTTGTTTGTGATGCAGAGGTCAAGATCAATTTCAAAGCTAGTTGTTCGGTTAATGTATTGTTTGAGAGAAACAACTGAGATTTTAGTCTGGTTTTAGGAAAGATCTATCCTATATAGGACATCTATCTAAGTTGATACTAAGAGTAGTGTAAGATTTAGTCTGGTTTCAGAAATGATCTATCCTGTGTAAGACATTATCTAAGTGACTTAAATTTGATAGGTAGTTGATTAAACTAGCTGAAAGATGATCGACCAAATCGTGCAACACAAATGGCAGAGATACACTATCTTGATCTGTTTATGCTTTAGGATGATGATAACCAGTATTATGTTCACTGTAGACTATTTTTAGGCAAGTTTGACTGTTCTGTTCTGACAAAACCAGAGAATCATACGACAGGATTTTCTGAACCGGACGACAATTTAGCAGCTATAGGATGACAATAGCTTTTTTTCGTATGAGTTGATGCCTCGTACCATATGACAGATGGGTATGTGTAGGATGACAAAAGACTTAGGGCAGTTCTGTTTTGTAGGACACAGGATTTAATCCAGACGACAAACTTCTGGGTTTCGTATGACATAGGATACAGTGCAGGATGATAAATGACAAAACTCGTACGACACAGTATGTGACAAAGGAGGATAAATAATCAATTTCCTATGACTGTTCATAGGGCAAAGACTAAAATTCTGAGTTTTTTCGATTGCTGAGTATGACCAATTCTGAGATGGACTAAATTTTTGACTAGGCTATACTAGTTTTGAATAGAATTTTGACTTAAGATGGACAAGTTCTAACAAGGACAAAGTTTTGACTTAGGATAGACAAGTTCTAAAACAGATAGAGTTTCGACTTAGGATGGACTAGTTCTAACACAGACAGAGTTTCGACTTAGGATGGACTAGTTCTGACACGGACAAAGTTTCAACTTAGGATGGACTAGTTCTGACACAGATAGAGTTTCGACTTAGGATGGACTAGTTCTGACACGGATAGAGTTTCTAATCACTGAGTTGTTTCTTGTCTTCTCCAATTTTGGTATTTCAGTTTTTGTTTCAAGGATGAAAATACAGAAGACACGTCATATAAATAGTAACTCCAATCACAGCATGCAAACCCTAAGGAATTTGGTGAGAAAAGAAAACCTTTGCTTGTAGACTCAGGTACACACCCAATAGCTAATCAGAATACGGTCACTGAGTCTCACGCAATGGATTCTCAATGTTGTATTATCCGACTCCAAACACTAATGGGGGCACGAAATGACAAGTATCTTGGGAGAGTTACTATCTCTCTTGCACAAAGATTATCCCCCCTTTCGAAGGTGAACCAGGTAGCTTCTAATTTTAATTGGAACTAGTAAGGGATCTGTTTGGTGCGTCGAGGTATAAACTCAATTAAGAGGTCTCCCAGCCTTGAAAACCAAGGTTTAATATACTCGAAGGTACAGAGGAGAGCTATTCTCAAGCACTGTCGTTGACTTGATTTTCATCAAATCACGTTTATTTTATAGTGGGTTGGAGTACTTGGCATTTAGTCGTTCCCACTTAGGTCGTTCTCCTCACACCATTCGTAATGGCTTTAAGAGTTTGTCAACCCCTTAGGAGGGCATGCCTGCTAAAGATGTACAAATCTCAAACAAAGAAAAAGCCTCAAGGGTTTGGATTTCTGATTGTCTAGAAAGAGACAAGAGCATACTCTCCTACCTCTTAGAATTTTCTTAAAACACGAAAGACAGATTTTTTCTTTAACCAGATAGCAATTTAGGTGCCTAAAAAATGAATTGAAAGAATACACGATGTTTGGTTGATTTTCCTTAGGCAACCTGCAAAGACAATGAATCAGTAGTCATATTGTCTTTGTGCGACAGGCATCTTCTTTGGCAAGCATTCTGCAAAAACTGATTAGGCTATAAAAAATTATAAGATAGACAGATAAACAACCAGGGTCAATCGTCAGAATAATCAATTTGAACAGAAAACCAAAAATCATGAAATATGCTTCTTTTGTCTTTTTAACCAAAAAAAATACAGAATCATACGACAGTATGTAAACTCGTACGATACAGGATTCCAGCTCGTACAAGACAGGATTCTAGTTCTTACGACACCTGCAGTTTGTCGTTTAAGCCTGTGGGAAATGTCGTACGAGATGTACGGACGAAAATCCAAAAAATCTAAAATCTGGAAAATAACAAAAAAAAAAAAAAAGCAATCAGTCTTGGAGGCCGAAAGATGTAGTCTTCTGCCCCACGGTGGGCGCCAGAGATGGTGTGTGTGAAAAAGTGTTTGTAGCTGTGAGCACAACACTTCAATTAAGTCATTACATGTATGGTTAGTAAATAAATAATCAATAAATAATAAACCATAACAAAGCAACTAATTGCCTTCTAAAAGATGCGAGTATAAGATTGCTCTTAATTTTTTATAAGTAATACCAGTGACTAGACTACACCAAGACGAAGGATTTAATCTATATGATATTAACTATATGGATGCAAAATGGATGAATAATTCAAGCAATAATGAATTCAAGCAATATGGATTCAAACAATAATGAATAAACTAAATATGGATGCAAATAATCTAAGAAAGCACAATGATCTTCAATGACTCCAGAGCGAAATTAGCGTGATAATAATCTCCAAGCGTGCTCTCAAAAATCTTTGGGGTAAATTGGAATGAGAGCTAAAGGCTGAATTTATAGAGAATTACAAGAGAAAAGCTCAATTAAGGATTAATTGAAATAATTGAGAAATCAGGTTTAGCTAACCTTGAGATAGATTCCAATTATAGTTTAATTCAAATGCATTTAAATTAGAAGTCCAAGTTGCATTAGAAATAATATTAAATTAATTCCATGCATTTGTGATAAAAATAGATAATTCTTTTATTTATTCAAGAAAAGAGTCTTTTCAATGTAATTGAACTTCTTTTTCTAAAAAGCTTTGAGTTCTAATTTTAGAGAATAATTCAATAATTCAATTTAATTGCTTTTCTAATTTCAAGTTCTAAATTTAGAAAAAGAAATAATATCTCAAGTTTGATTTCTAATTCAATTCTTTTTGTTTATTTTCAATTCAACTCTCGCTTTGTAATTAATTCCTTTTTTGGTAATAAATTAATTTTTTTTGCATGATTAAATGGCAAATTTATTAATTAATTAAATATGCAAGGATATTTAATAAATTACATAGGATAATTGATCAAAATGATATTCTTGGAAATGATTCAATTAATTAAATAAATATTTAATTAATATTGAGTAATTGATTTGCCATGTGATATTTGATGATTAAAGAATTAATAATGTGCCCAAGGTTGATTTAATTGCCTTTGGTTAGGACTTTGGGGATGTTGTCGAGATTAGGGGCCCATGGTTTAGATAACCATTTTTAGGGTATTACAAAAGGTTCGGGTTCCTTTCAAAAACCTATTTTTACTTAATCAAAACACTTCAATAGCAATATAAAGCAAGATATTTGTAATAAATTTAAAAAATTTAATGAATATGGAATTTTTGGATTAACAATAACATAATAACAATTTTAGCAATTTGTAGGCTTGCGAGTTACCATTAGATAACTTAGTGCAAATGAAACTTATTATGAGGTTTACAAATCTATTGCATGAAAATAAATAAGTGAATTTGATGTAACTTCAACTCTAGCAATTGGTTACTTGCATGGCCTGCAAATTTATAATAAAACATCTTATCAACTAATTCTAAAATATAATCCATGCAACCTCCAATTAAGCTATAGATTGAATTTATTACAAACTATGACTGAATGCTCACATCTTTTGTATAATGGAGATCTATAAATAGCTGATCTAAGAATAGCTAACTCCAGGCTAAACAATGCTAAGAATAGTAGAAAGCCAAAAATAGTGTGAGCTATAAATAGCTTTGACTAAAAGTAATGCATCTCAAAATAGCTTTCCTGAGTGATGGCTATTTATGGCAGATGGATTTGGAGATTTTGATGAGGCTCTTTTTTGTGTTGAAGACCGCTCCTATCTCGAGTGGTAATCCATTTATTTATGGAAGACTTGTTCTAATTTGAAAGACAATGACTTGTTTGAGGGTTTGCCAATTTTTAATAACATATAGGCATCTGATAATGAGCACTAATGTTGAGTCAACTTCATTTAAGGTTTATTAAAAAATCATACACCATCATTTATCCAACAATTGCTTGGCCATTCTCTATAAGTAGGTCCATGCAGCTTTAAACTCGAAATTGAAAACATGTTTACTAAAGCATGCCCCTCGTTGGCAAATGAAACATCTAAATTTAAATTTAGATTACATATTGTGTGTGCCTTAGGTCCACATTAATGCCAAACTAAAGGGAATATATTCTATTTTGATTTGAAACACTTTTCCTTTCACAAAGTGTGCACCTTCACTTGTTGTGTACATCTACACACTTCAATTTTTCACCTAAAAATTTATGTATTGAGGTGTGCGTGTTAACTCCTAGCATGCACTTGTGAATTGGAAATTTGAACTTGTTTTGAAAACAATCTTATGATGAGGTTCACCCCTCCATGTCTCATGTGCACCTTGCACTGAAAGTATGATTCTAAACAATATTTTACCTTTTGAGTTCCACCCTTCTATTCATGCCTTTGACATTTTAGCATTCAAACTCAAATATTTGATGGCACGAGGCACACTTGTTCTTCATTCAACAATTTGTAGAAGCTTATGCCGGATTGGGAAAGCCTTTGTGATGCTTGCTCAAATGCCTTGGATGTGATCGATTTGTGGTAGGAAAGTCTACCCAATGTTATGATCAAGGAACTCAACTCATTCTTAGCTAGATTCGTTGACTATGCAGCTAGAGAGAGTGATATAGGCCGAAATCTTCTAGAAGATTCCCTGCTTGATGACTAGGTGTCATCCCATTGGACCTCCTTTTTTTATTCCACTCTTTTGATGTAAACCCTAATTAGGGAAGTGTTGGCATGATCTTGACCCTTGATTCTAAAATGAATCTTGGCCATTCATTTCATTTTGAGACTCTATATAAGCTCCATTCCTCTCATTTGTAAGAAATAGATTTTTTAGAATTATCGCCTATATGCTTTAAGTTTGAATTTAATCATTGAAGTTTGTTGATTTTGTTAATATTTTGTAGCATTTATGATTCTCATTGCCTCCAAATTTATATTAGAATTTGTTTTCAAGTATTTTAGTTGAATAAAAGAAGTGTTGAATGCATTTGAATGAAATTCGTTTAATCCATACCACTAGCTTTTTGTTGATTGTAAGTTTGCCTTGTGTGGTAAACTGGAATTTGAATTGAACTTAATTTCAATTTGTGCTTACTCATTGATATGCATCCAATTGATGGTGTTGATGTTGTCTAATTTATGAACTTGAACATATATAAATTTACCTTAGATGATTGCACTAAGCTTGTGTTGAGTTGTTGCTTGATGGTAAAAACTAAAACCTAGCCTAGTTGAATTTCATTGAATTGTTCATTATGTCTTGCATTCTACGTTTTAGATAGGATTAGAATAGAGTTTCTAAACCCTCATCCCTTTTGCATTTTATCTAAAAATCTTTGTTAGAATAGATTGAGAGCTCAAATTGCAAAATCTTAAGTCGTTTGAAATCATTGGGAAACCCATGTCCATTCATGATAAGTTTGAAATCTTTAGAACAATTGTGTAAGTCCCCAAGTGAAACAAAATTCGCATAAAACCATTGAGTTACCCACATGTCAAGAACTGACCATAGAAACTTTGGAATCGTCTTAGTTGATCAAATATTTAGCATCTGAGGTGATTTTGTTTAAAAGAGGGTAAAATACTTTGGTATTTTATTCTTTGTTTGAAGTGCTTAAAAAACACATAGAGTCCCTATCTTACATAACGTAAAAGATAATTTAAAGAATTAAATGTCTTCTCTTAGTTCTCTATATTCAAATATTAATATTTATTATTTATTATTAATTTGATAATCAAATGACCCTCAATTTATGTTAAGGTGTTTTTGTAGAGTAGTTGGATACATTGAACCTCCTCCCCAGGTGTGTGTATTGTTGTACTTAATGTGGATGTGTTGTATTACATGGATATGTGTTAGATATTTTACCCTATCTGCCCAAAAAACCCTCATTTTGTAGCTGAATAGGATACTGCAGAATTTGATTTAAAAAGAACTGTCACAAATTTTTGAAATTTAATAAAAAAACATAAAATTGTGCAAATATATACTATATATTTTGTATCAATAAATTTTGAATGTGAATGATGAAGACAAACGAAATGTTCTTTTTGCTTCGACAATCTTTTCTTCTGGGTCCTATTCCAACACGACCGCACAATCTTTTTTTGTATTTTAATTTTCCCTTGGCATGTGCAATTGAGGACTAGTTTATTTAATTTTTTTCGCTGCATTTTGATTTATTCTCATGGAATCACAACCAATCTAGAGGTATGTATAAATTTAAATTTTATATATATATACCCTCTAGTCACTCCAACTGGTTGGCCAAAAACAGTTTTGGATGTTATATTACAAACTTTTGAAAGATTCCCATGATTCGTGTCCATGCAACATTGGTTTTTTGTTATCCACTCACTCCATTCCAATTCCCTTAGTTGTCATTTTAGTTGTGCCTCTTATGTTGTTTTGCAAATTTATTTTCTTAAACCAAATGGCTAAGTGGCACCAAAATATTCTTCATGGAATCTAAATGTTAAAAACTGAATGCTAGAAATTGGGTGTGTTGTCTTGTCTCTGTTAACTGTAACCTCCATGAAAATGATAAGCATCTAAATAAGTATTTAGTTTACTGTGCAACTTTGTGGAAACCTACAATTTCTCATACTATAGATGAAAATGAAATTCACATCAACACTTCCAACGGCTTCTTACATGGAGTAGAGTAACACAATTGGGAGGGAGGTTATTGGTTGTGAATATGAGAATAATTGATCAGCCAACATCTGGTGCAAATTTTCTCTAAAATGTTACACAAGGGGTGTGAAATGCAACTAGGAAATGCACATACAACTAACTTTGTGCTTGGTTGAAATCTGGAATTTTTTTTTTAATATGAAAGAACGCTAGTAAGATTTCACTGCTCACATCTCGAGTCAATAAAATATTTTTATTTTATAATTATGGCTACAGAATTGCCACAATTCTTGTTTAATGTGGGTTTTTGTCATGGTGGGAAGGTCATTGGGGTCACTCAACCTTGATGAGTGGTTGTTGTTACAGTTGCCACAAAAGTGGCTAAGGAAGCTTTTGTCAAGTTGGGTGAGGAGGTTGGATATTCAATGAGGTTCAAAGATGCAACATCTAGAACAACCAACATCAAGTACATGATAGATGGCATGTTGCTGAGGTGGGTTTCGTCTTTTTTTGTGAAACATTTATATGGTCGTTCCTTTCTGAAGCCTAGATAAAGATGTTTATAACTTGAATATACTGAAATTACTGTTAAGGCAACTTTTGCAGGGTGGAGTCTTGAAAAATAAATAAAATAAAAAGCATATCTCAGTGGCTTAAGATAATTAGAGACTAAATGCCAATTATATTGTATTAAATTATATAATTTAAAAATATAAGTGTTTTGAGGTACATAATAATTTTTTTCACATATACTTTTAATGATGTGCAGGGAAGCTTTGTTGGACCCACTTCTTCTTAAGTATTATGTAATCATTGTAGATGGGGCACATGAGAGAACAATACACACGGATGTGCTATTAGGCATGTTTAAAGACATACAAAAGAGAAGATCTCTTTCAGTTGCTAGAAAAAATGATCATATGGAAAAATAAAATGAAGACTTTAAATAATCAATGCAAGAAAATAGAGACAACTTGAATGAAAATGATAGTTCAGTTATGAAAAGGTTCAAGTTACCTTTGGATACAAAACTGGATCCCTTAAAATTGGTAGTCATGTCTGTAACTTTGGATGCTAGGGTTTTTTCTGAATATTTTGATGGTGCATAAGTTGTTTACATTCAAGGACGACAGTTTCCTGTAGAAATCATGTATACATACACTGTAGAGCCAAACTATCTTGATGCATCATTGGTCATTGTCTTTCAAGTAGTTGTTAGTTGCCTTTTGTTTTCAATTTGTTGTGAATTAAAAAGAATAAAATGATGCCCAACTAATCCTATCATTTTATTTCAGGCATTATTCTGGTTGTGAGAGAAAATAACTTTTATAGTAATATCTGTGAAGTATTAACTTCTATAGCTACATTTACTATTGTTTGCATTCTATCTTAACCTGACATCTCCTAGGAGCATTGTTTTATATTTTGTGCATTAGTAGAGTAAACTCATTGCCTTATTATGAATGATTATGCTACCAATAGATAAACATTTATTTTTAACTATAATGGGTATTTGATCATCCAGATTCACATGGAGGAGGCACCAGTGGATATTCTTGTATTCTTGATTGGGCAAGAAGAAATTGAGTCCATGTTGAGACTTCTTCGAGAACATGTTGAACACTTTCCTAAAAACATGCAAAAAAATTTGGTTGTACCTATATATGCAGCTCTTCCCTGTGAGTAGCAAATGCAAGTTTTTAAACCAGCCCCTGTCGATTTTCGCAAGGTGGGTTACATTAGTGTTTACTGCACTGGTGAAACACATGGAACTTAGGAATGTTATTTATTGATAGTCCCAATCAAATTTTTCTTTGAATCACATGCAAGCATGATTATGGATACTAGTCATAAGGATTGGAAAGCTACTTTCGAAAACAAGAGTTTGTCATGATGAATTTTTCGCCTGCAAACTTTGCAATACAATGTCAGTCTACCCTCTAATAAAATACTTGGTCAGTTGTTTACATATATATAACAAAGTCGCACTAAACTCTTATAAAAAAATTATTTATTTTCTTTGGCTGAAAGTACAGGAATGAAGTTCAGTCTCCACTTGATGCTATGTTGGGTGAATTTTGTAAATAACTAAATATTTTAATTTGTTGTCATCTCTGAAGGGTTGGACTAAATCTGACCTATAGAAAAAATAAATGTACAAAAAATATGGAATGAGGTTCAGTCTCAACTAGATGTTATGTAGGATTAAATTTTGTGAGTGGTTAAATATTTTTATTTTTTTTTGAAATATTTGATGAAGTTTCATAAGGTAAATATTTTAAACATGGATGCAATCATTGATGGTTAGAAATAATCACTCCCTCACCATTTCCTATTAGCGTGGTGTTAAATAGCTGACCATCTATATCAGTCGTGGCCATCAAACACCCTTGAGTCAAGGGTCCTTACAACTTTGAGAGAACAATTATACCAATGTTGATTTAACTTAATATACTAATATTGAGGACCAGCTTATGTGTAGTCATTTGGAAAGGATCATTTAAGGTCATAATGATTGAATGCACATTTGTCAAGTGTAGTGCTTTGCTATGCACGGGTGCCTGCAAGAAGTTATGTCCACTTTTTGGCCAAAAAGTGGAAGTTTTTTCCCTTTTTTTTTAATTTTGTCATGTTTGACCTAAATATTTGAGGCACTTAAAGAATAAATCTTGGAAAAATTTAGTAATAGAAAATGTAGTGCTCGAAGTCTACTTTTCAAATATGTAATTTATTTTAATACCCAGATCTTAAAAATGAAGTTTGGATAGGCATTACTAAAACCTATAGTTTAAAAGTCACTTTTTAGGACCATACCATGCCCGTGTACGACAAGCATAATTTTACCTAAATGAAAGTATTTTTATAAATCCTTTTGGGAAAAGATCTATAACTCACTCACCTTTGATGAGAATATTTTTTTGTAATTTTTTTCTACATATTTTGTTTTTTGTTAATTTTTTATTGGGCATAATCATTATTTTGAAAAATTCTCGTGTACGGCAAGCTTAATTTGACCTAAACTTAACTTTTTTTGGTTTTTTTTTTGAAACTGTATATAATTGTCTCTAGTTTGATGCCATATAATTTTTTTCCCAAAAAACTTAGAGACAAAAAAGTTATTAAAAAATTAAAAAACCCTGTTATTTCAAGTTTATGGACCTCTCTCATTAGTAATTATTTTAAAAATAGAAATATTGATCCATTTTCTATAAAAAATGACATATTTAGAATTTACACAGTGTCTACTATAATGGGTTTTCATTGTTTAAAAAAATTATAAAAATTTGGTGTTCAGATATATTTTTGAAGTCATTATTTTATATGAAGATTGATTTGGCCTTCAAATTGCAGGTCAAATCAGGTCCAAGCCAAAGGGTTGGCTCTCCAAGCCATTTCCCAAGCCAAAACCGAAGGTAGAACCAAACCAAATTTTTAAATTTTTAGAAACAAGATCCCGTTTCATTTTTAAAAATAATTAAAAACACATTTAGCAAACGGGATCCCGTTTCCCTTTTTTTTTTTTAAAAACAAGCTATATATACATGAAATATAGCATTTAAGTATAAGTCACACTTCCCTTTGTCTTTTTCCTTTCTTATACTTTAAGTTATATTTCATGCATATATTGGCAGGATGTTTGAGAGTGGTTTCAGATCTCTCAAAGTTATAATGCAAATTCTAGATTTTAGAAGATCTTATAAATTGTGACATATAATAGGTCCCATTGCGACATAATAGGTCCTATTGTGACATAATAGGTCTTATTATATGTCATAAGACCTCTTAAGAGGACCTATTATGACATTATACCTCTTACTAGGACCTATTATGACTTATGACCCCTTAGTAGGACCTATTATGACATAATAGGATCGATTATCACATAATATGACCTATTATATCATGGGTATGTGCACAAAGATGGTGGTCAGAAAAGTGGACACCACCCAACAAAAACATGGAAAAACAAGCAACGCGTACGGGGTTCTAAAATTTGAATTCATCGCATACGCGCTTAGGTTTGTTGTTCCCGAGCCTAGAGAAGGTAGCGCGTACGCACTGCTTTTAGGAAAATGAGCGCGTACGGGCTACCTCTAGGAAAATGAGCGCATATGCGCTCATTATAGGAAAATGAGCACGTACGCGCTAATAATCCCAAGATAAACGCGTACGCGATGCCTGTCAAAAAAAGTTTTTAAAAAAAAAAAATGGGTCTTATTTTCCCGTGAATAGCGCGTTTTTACTTTGTTTTTCTTCATTTTCTCTCCTAAACCGCAAACGGGGTGCTAGATTTCTCCTCCAGACTATGGATCAAGGTTATTTTTGTTTATTTTTGTCTTTCTTTCCCGTTTGTTCAATTTGTTTTACATTTTGAATTTAATTTCATTAATTTTGATTAGGTTTTTTCATTTTTTGTTTCAAAAACCAAATTCTTCTAATCCACAACAAGAACAACCAAATGCACCTCCTGAAAACCCACAAGAACAACCAAATGCACCTCCTGAAAATCCACAAGATACACCCCCAATTCCTCCTTTTGACCGCACACCCGAAACACAGGAACAATTAATTAATCAGTTAGGACAAAATACGTCTAAAATCAATAAACTGATTATTAAATTGAAAACATCCAAACTTGAGCACCATCAATCCCTTTCCACTAGCCTAGAAACATTAGCTAGTAATGTCATAGTTGTTTCTTCACAAATTACCAAATGGGGAAGCTTTAGGGATAGGTGTCGTCAATTCTATGTCGATGGGCTATCATACGAGGGAGTAAAAAACAAAAATATTAGGAAACAACAAATATGTGCCCTTTTCATTGATCCCAAAACTGGTCAGTCATTACCTCTTAATGCAAAGAGGTTTCCCATACATTGGTGTACCAATGTGCAGATGAAGAATCTTTTTTGGCAGAGGTGGTGGATAGTCTTTGATGATCCACCTTGTAATAATTATGAGGTGCCATTATATTTTTTGAGAAAAGTATATTGTGATTTTGTGCTCAATGTGCACCCAAACTATTTTGACAAGAGAGAGTTTCATGGTAGAGGTGGTGGCTTTGCCCAAGATAGACCTAGAGCCCACAGGCGATTACCCGCGGAGAGTCATCGCCCCCTAGCACCCAAGCCCAAGGTACATTAGGTTGTCCCAATAGAGATAAAAGAGTCGATGGAGCTACAGACTCTTCAGGTGGCCACAACGTTGACTGGTACCATCATCCAGCATGGGACGTCATTAGCACACCCTATTGTATTGGATGATGAGCCATTAGGTGGCGACAGAGAGCCCATCCAGCATATGTGTGTCAATTGCTCGGGGATATTCTCTGGGATAGATGATACAGCCGGTGCAGATGGATCCTCATCTCATATGTGCATGATTTGCGGGAGTAGATGTCAGGCCCACACGGCTAAGGATTTCACACTGATAGACTGAGTTGATGGACATGGTGTTTGCCCATGAGCGACAAACACAGGTGTTTTGATTTGAATTAATAGCATTTTATTTATCAGTCACTTTAAATTTGCACTTACATAAATGAATTTTTATTTATACATCAATTTAAATTGAGACAAATAATATGCATTTCAGGATGCAGCAGCGGTATCCCATACTCCTCCCCCAGTTACTATAGCTGCAACTTCGATGCCTAAGGTATAAATTTTGTAACATGTTAAAATAGAATAGTACACTTTGAATTCAAAAAAATACAAGATATACTAACTATCTTTAATGCTTGGTCCAATTTTTGGTTTGTAGGTGTTGACAGGGGACCAAATGTCCCAGATTGATGACATCACGCTCTCAGTGATCGATTTTGGCTTACAAGGCTATACGGTATCATATTTTGTACAACCCTTTTTATGTATTGTTTTGATGGAATATGAGATTTTTAAAATTATGTTTGATTTATTATCTGTACTAATCTCTCATGTTAATTTTGTTTTTTTAGGGTACCCCCTTCACGTCTAGGGCTCGTCCTAAGAAAAAGAATTCCTCGAAGACACCAAAACATGGGAAGAAGGTAATTGAACACATTTTTAGTTGTACAATTGTTTGAAAATGTTGAAATCAAGATTAGTTGGGGTTTGTAGATTGATTAGTATTTTTTGTCTATTTTACATGTACAGTGGCCATTGAGCTATGTGGATTTGTTCAATGCACTTGATTCGCCCGTGGATCAAGAGAGGGCGGAGGTATGTATCTCTACTTTATTTTCTTGATTTCATGATTATATGCGCGCATACATGTGAACTTGTGATATATTAAAATCTTATAATTTTTTCATACAGGAAATATCCATACCTATTTCATCAATGGCGAACCCTCCTTCGTGCACTGGAGAAGCATCTCAGGATCCAGTACACTTTTGTTTGATATGTAAAATTAATTGTTTTTAACCTACAATAATTATCATTATATTAATTGTATTTAATCTTTGAACATTTTTTGTATAGGTAATAGCAACAGTTTCTCCATCGATGATGAGCCATCCTCAGTCCACTGGAGAAGCATCTTAGGCACATGTACGTCATTGTTCTCTATATTATAGCTTTTAAGTGTTTTTGATATATTTATGTTAGTACGTTGTATTAATTGTACATTTAATCTACAATAGACCCCTTCACGGTACGGCCATAACGTGGATCCATTTAAGTATGTCTTCAAGAAAACTCCTAAGAGTGACAAGGAGAGGAGAGCAAAGACATTAGCTCCTAGATCAGTCGATGAGGTAATCTACATTTCAATTGCAAAGGAATTATAGTTAAATGCATAGTTATGTTGTTAATTGTGAATTATTTTCTACAAAATAATTCTAACTTGGCTTTTGAGTTGTGGTTTTGCAGCCATCTACAGAGTCGCGTATTTCATTGAATAGGCTTGATTTTGATGATCCACCATAATTTTAGGATCATATAGTGTTAGTTTTGGTCATAGAATGACCAATACATGTAGATATATTCTATATTTTTATTGTATATCAATTTGGACATGGCATATGCCACATTTTTGTAATACTTGTATTGACTTGGCAGACATGTCTTTTATATATATATATATATATATATATATATATATATATATATATATATATATATATATATATATATATATATATATATATATATATATATATATATATATATATATATATATATATATATGTCGATATTCGATCCAATAAATGTGTACTGAGTTCATTATTTTGTATTCGTTGTATTTTGTGGCTGCCCTTTTATAAATTTAAATTAATATTTGCATATGTAATCAACAATATGAATATAAACAACAACAAAAATATGATATAAAACATTGCAATCGTGGAATATGATTTGATAAAATTTATAAAATGTTGAATTAACCCTACAAAACTCCTTGTATTCAATTCATTATTGTGTATTCGTTGGATTTGGTGGCTGCCCTTTTATAAATTTAAATTAATATTTGCATATGTAATCAACAATATGAATATAAACAACAAAAATCGACAATATGAATATAAACAACAATATGTGTTTGGTGGGAGAGCACCCTCATGCTCGCAATGGTCAAATTGTGTTCGTCATGTGCACAAATTGACGTTGTGAGCACGTCTGGGTGGGCAGGTCTATGCTAGGTATGCCCCTGTTGTGCATCCCAAAGCACTGGAACGTCGAGAGTCATACCATACCGATGCGATCTCTCAAGTGCCCTGACTCCAAAAAAATGTCAAAATTTGACGGACTGTTTCTTCAAATCTAGGATACATATGGTCGATCCATTTGAACCCATGGGGTCGCGTGAGGCTTCTCTACAATGGCCTATCTCAGTTTTTGACGACTCAGAGTCATTTTCAATTGGTAGCATTTTTTCACCTGCTGCAAAAACCATCAGTTGTATGCAATGCAAAGTTGCAAGATTGGCTAGAATTGATTATGTTCATCATGTGCACAAACCGATGTTGCGAGCACATCTAGGTGGGTAGGTTTATGCTAGGCATTCCCCTGTCGTGCATCCTAAAGCATCGGAACGTCGAGAGTCATACCATACCAGTGCGATCTCTCAAGTGCTCTGAGTCCAAAATCTTGTCAAAATTTGACGGACTATTTCTTCAAATCCAAGACACATATGGTCAATCCATTTGAA
This sequence comes from Cryptomeria japonica, assembly GCF_030272615.1. Lineage (NCBI taxonomy): Eukaryota > Viridiplantae > Streptophyta > Pinopsida > Cupressales > Cupressaceae > Cryptomeria > Cryptomeria japonica. Next base: position 353,149,105 of record NC_081412.1, on the reverse strand, counting down.
CCTGTGGGGTCGCGTGAGGCTCCTCTACAATGGCCTATCTCAATTTTTGATGACTCAAAGCCATTTTCAATTGGTAGCATTTTTTCGCCTGCTGCAAAAATCATCAGTTGCATGCAATGCAAAGTTGCAAGATTGGTTAGAATTGATTCAGTTTGTCATGTGCACAAACCAACATCACGAGCGTGTCTGGGTGGGCAGGTTTATGCTAGGCATGCCCCTATCATGCAAACTAAAGTGTTGAAACGTCGAGAATCATACCGTACCGGGGCGATCTCTCAAGTGCCATGAGTCCAAAAAATTATCAAAATTTGATGGACTGTTTCTTCAAATCCAGGACACATATGGTCGATCCGTTTGAACCCGTGGGGTCGCGTGAAGCTCCTCTAAATGGGCTATCTCAATTTTTGATGAGTCGGAGCCATTTTCAATTGGTAGCATTTTTTGCCTGTTGCAAAAACCGTCAATTGCATGCAATGCAAAGTTGCAAGATTGGCTAGAATTGATTCAGTTCGTCATGTGCACAAACCGATGTCACGTCGAGTAGCATTAGAATCTTTATTATGTGATTTTGAACCAATATCTTGATATGCATCAAATATATTTCTCACAATAGTTCTTTCACTGTTACTTTCAGATGATCTTAGGCCTAGAATTTTCATTGTCTCTCTAAAATTAAAATTTTTAATCATTTGAACAATTAATTGACATCTTGCGGTTTGATTTAAATTTTCGAAATAGTTTTGCCATATTCTTTTAACCATTCTCCTACAAGTTCGTTCATTCATTTTATTGGGCATTGGCTTCAATATATTTTCATCAATTTCAATTAGACACTTTGGTTTCCTACGAATGATTCTAGGAGGTGTTAACATCGATGCATTATGTACATTCAATTCATCAAATAGAGAAGGTGTATGTTCATCATTTAATTGATTATTCAATGCGGTATCTTCTTCAATTTCATTAGGTTCATATGGTAAATCAAATGTCTCTTCTTCAATTGCATTAGGTGCATTATGTTCATTTGGTAAACCAAATTGAGATGTTGAGGATGACATACCTTCTTCTCCCATTGTTCTTATGTCACGTAATTTCTTCATACGCTACCTTTGTCTTTCCTTTTCAACCTCTCGTTGTTTCATCGTTCCTCGCTTGTTCTTTCCCATGGTTGATATCGGTTGTCCTAAATAGAATCATTTTACATATATATCTAAACAAAAGTTCATAAACAAACAAATAACCATAAATATGCATCTTATCACTATTTTTTGGAATCAAACTATTAAAAAATCAAAATACTATTGACAAAACTAATAAGAACAACAATTCAATTATTTGAAATCATGCAAAAACAAAAAAATTCACTTACTTCTATGTATAAAACAGTGATAGAAGTGCAGACACAGTTCCAGTGGGGACTCAACGACCTCAAAAACTTCTTTTGAGGTCGTTGAGGCTTTTGGGAAACTACAACTATGTCTATGTACCGCGTACGCGTTGTTAGTCCATAAAATGTTGGCAAGCCCAACAATATTTTTTTCCCATTCTGTACTAATAAGTAGCACATACGCGCTCCTAAGCCTAAAAATGTTATTGCAGGGTAGCGAATAATGGGCTCAGTACCCCGTACGTGCTTACAAGTAATAAGTACCAACGTACGCACTCCTACGCCTTAAAAAAGTTGTGGGTAGGGCAGTGAGCTAATAGGTTCAATACCCCATATGCGCTATTGGTATTAGAAAAATGTGAATGAAAAGGGAGGGAGGGAAAGAGAGAGGAGAGAGAGAGAGAGAGATGAGGAGAGAGAGAGAGAGAGAGAGAGAGAGAGAGAGAGAGAGAAGAGAGAGAGAGAGAGGAGGGAGAGGGGGGGAGAGTAGGGGGGAGGGAGAGAGGAGGGGGGGCAGAAGGGAAGGAGGGAGAGAGGGAGAGAAGAAGGAGGGGGGGAGGGAGAGGAGAGGATGAAGGGAGGGGGAGGGGGGAGGAAGAGAGAGAGAGAGAGAGAGAGAGAGAGAGAGGAGAGAGAGAGAGGAGAGAGAGAGAGAGAGAGAGAGAGAGAGAGAGAGAAAGGGGGGGGAGGGAAGGTAGAGAGAGGTAGATGGAGGGAGAGAGGGAGAGAAGAGGGGGAGGGTGGGAGAGAAGATGGGGTATGGAGGAAGGGAGGAGGGAGAGTAGGGGGAGGGAGGGAGAGGAGAGGGGGGGAGGGAGGGGGAAGGGGAGAGAGAGAGAGAGAGAGAAGAGAGAGAGAGGAGAGAGAGAGAGAGAGAGAGAGAGAGAGAGAGGGAGAGGGAGAGGGAGAGGGAGAGAGAAAGGAGGGGAGGAGGAGAGAGGGATGAGAGAGAGAGAGAGAGAGAGAGAGGAGAGAGAGAGAGAGAGAGAGAGAGGAGAGAGAGAGAGAGAGAGAGAGGGGAGCAGGGGAGGGAAGGAGAGAGGGAGGGAGAGAGAGGGGGAGAGAAAGGAGGGGAGGAGGGAGAGGAAGAGAGAGAGAGGGAAGGAGGGAGAGAGAGAGAGAGAGGGGGGAGGGAAGGTAGAGAGAGGGAGGGAGAGAGGGAGAGAAGAGGGGGGAGGGGCAGACCTATAACAACACCAAATAGTGTCTTAAGGGGTCATAGAACACCATATGACCCCTTAGTGTATGGTGTTGTTATGTGTCGTATGGTGTGTTTAAGGGGTCATATGGTGTTCTAAGGGGTAACAAGACACCATATGACCTCTTAGGAAACAATACAACCTCTAATGACACCTAAGGGGTCATATGGTGGGCTAATAGGAATTACAGAAGAAGAGAAAGAGGGAGGGAGAGAAGAAGAGAAAGAGGGATGGGGTATGGAGTAAGGGAGAAGGGGAGAGAGCAAGAGTGATAGGGATGGGGTATGGAAGAAGGTATAATGGGAGAGAGAGAGGGGGGGGGGGAGAGGGAGAGAGGGAGATAAGAAGGAGGGGGGAGGGAGAGGAAGAGAGATCGAATCCGGGACACAATATGACCCTTACAACACAATATGACCCCTAAAAAAATCTAAGGGGTCATAGGGTGTCCTTAGGGGTCATATGACACTATATTATCCTTTAAAACACCATAGGACCTATAACGACACCAAATAGTGTCCTAAGGGGTCATAGAACACCATATGACCCTTTAGAACACCATATGGTGTTGTTATGGGTCATTGGTGTCCCGAGGGATCATATGGAATCCTATGACCCCTTAGGACACCATATAGTGTTGTTATGGGTTGTATGGTGTCTTAAGGGGTCATATGGTGTCCTAAGGGGTCATAGGACACCATATGACCTCTTAGGAAACAATACGACCTCTAATGACACCTAAGGGGTCATATGGTGGGCTAATAAAATGATATATTAAATTTAAAGTTATGAATAGAACATCATACAATAGAACATCGGTAGTTTAGTTTTTATATAGCTAAGTTAGACCATTGTTAGCATAAGAGAGACTCCAAGTGAACAAACAACGAGGCTTCACTAAAAATCAAGTGTAAGAGCTTGACCTAACCCTAAGAGTACTGCCTAAGTTATAAAACATATGATGCTATTAAATTTGCAAGGTTATAGGACTGATCTCGATTGTGACTATAGGAATTACAGAAGAAGCTAAAGAGGGAGGGAGAGAAGAAGAGAAAGAGGGATGGGGTATAGGAAGGGAGAAGGGGAGAGAGCAAGAGAGAGAAGGATGGGATATGGAGAGAGAGAGAGAGAGAGAGAGAGAAATCGAATCCAGGACACAATATGACCCTTAGAACACAATATGACCCCTAACAACATCTAAGGGGTCATAGGGTGTCCTAAGGGGTCATATGACACTATATTATCCCTTAGCACACCATAGGACCTATAATGACACCAAGTAGTGTACTAATGGGGTCATAGAACACCATATGACCCTTTAGAACACCATATGGTGTTGTTATGGGTTATTGGTGTCCTGAGGGGTCATATGGCATCCTATGACCCCTTAGGACACCATATGGTGTTGTTATGGGTCGTATGGTGTCTTAAGGGGTCATATGGTGTTCTAAGGGGTCACATGACACCATATGATCTCTTAGGAAACAATACAACCTCTAATGGCACCTAAGGGGTCATATGGTGGGCTAATAAAATGCTATATTAAATTTAAAGTTATGAATAGAACATCTTACAATAGAACATCATACAATAGAACATCAGTAGTTTAGTTTTGATATAGCTAAGTTAGACCATTGTCAGCATAAGAGAGACTCCAAGAGAACAAACAACAAGGCTTCACTAAAAAGCAAGTGTAAGAGGTTGACCTAACCCTAAGAGTACTGCCTAAGTTCTAAAACATATGTTGCTATTAAATTTGCAAGGTTATAGGACTGATCTCGATTGTGACTATAGGAATTACATGCTTGATTTCTTTCATGGGTATGTATCGTTCCAAGCCATTTGACAAGTGATGATCATCATATACTACCACTATCATGCATACAATAAACTTTAATTTCTTTAGGTGACAGGCGTTGTGTAACAACATGGGAACTCTCGCATACCCACCACTATCATTCTCCAGGATATCATATGTGTTACTCTCCCTCTTTCTCTTCCTACCGGTTGTTTCCTTCTGAAAAACATATTGCAGGTACTCTGACTCATCATGTTGTTTTGTTGACACTATTTTCCACATATGCTCTGCTCATTAAAAACACATTCGAAAAGAATATTGCTGCAGGTTTCCTTGTTTGTCACAGCAATGCACTGTGGTTCAATTTCAAACCCTATTCCTCCTATTCAATATACACACAGAAATCCATCAGTCATTTTTCTTAGGAGAGCATACATGATAAAAATCAAAGAGGAAGTTGCAGACAAGAAATAAATTCACTTACTTCTATAGAAGTGTAGACACAGTTGTAGTGGGGTATGGAGGGAGGTAGGGAGAGAAGAAGAGAAAGAGGGATGCGGTATGGAGGAAGGGAGAAGGGGAGAGAGCGAGAGAGAGAGAGGGGGATGGGGTATGGAGGAAGGGATAAGGGGAGAGAGGGGGGATGGGGTATGGAGGAAGGGAGAAGGGGAGAGAGAGAGAGACACCTTGTATGTGTTTGAGAGGGGGAGACAATACACTTATATGTGTATATATATACTTAATATATTATATATTATTATATACATACATCTATATATATAAATATTATATATTATATGTATATACACAAATTATATATACAATAGCACGTACGCGTTGTTTATAGTAAAAAGAGCGCGTACGCGCTTCTTACACCATAAGCACCCCGTACGTGCTTTTTAAACCATAAGTACCCCGTACGCGCTTTTGACTGTTTAGTCTTGGAAATAGGCCTGGATGACAAAGCTATGGTTTGGAAGTTTGATTTCCCTCCATTTCTCTATTTTTGACATGTTTTATTTTATCGACTTTGTCATAATCAGTTCTACACTTCATCAAGTGGGTATTTCTAAAATTGCCACCATATTTTCACCCATCTTCTGAGCTTTCTAACCATATAACTTTTTTTCAATTTGAACAAAAATAACATATTATTATTAAATTTCTTTTACCAGTGTCTCCACAGTTCTCACAGATATAGGTGTGCCATTTTTTTAATAACTTTTGATATACTTATCCAAATTTAAAAAACTTTATATATTATTGTAGTGCACTTGATTCTTTACAATTTCAAAAAAAAAATTGTATTTTTAATTTGTTTAGTGCAACTTATTCTTCGCGCACAAACAGGTACCTAATTTTCAGGATGTGCTCGATTGGAAAAATCATAAAAAAAAAATACTCAACAAAAAATTACAAAAAATTACAAAAAAATACACATCTTCTAGTGCTCACTCTTAACTATCTTTCTGCCAAAGGATTTGTCAAAATACTAAATCTAACTATGACTTTTTTGATGCGTACGTCAGACACTACGTTATGTTTTTCAGAAAAAACCAGGGTCTATTTTTCATGCGTGAAGGATTTGACCCCCTCAATCTTATCCAATTTTGAAAAAGTTTAGTAGTTTGGAAACTAGATTCAGAGTAATACAATATTTGTTCTTTGATTATCTTCATATCTTGAGTGGATGACTTTCAAATTTTGCCTCCAAGTTCAGGTTCACCTGATTTCAGAAAAAAAGTGTCCACTTATACCCCCCTTTTTTATTACCATATTTGTGCACTTACCCTCATAATAGGTCCTATAATGTCATAAAACCCCTTAAGAGGACATGTCATGTCATAATAGATCCTATTATGTCATAAGACCCTTTAAGAGGACCTATTATGACATTATACCCCTTAGTAGGACCTATTGAAGGGTATTATGTCATAATAGGACTGATTATGACATAATAGGTCCTATTATGACATCATAGGTTATATTATGTCATAAAACCCCTTAAGAGGACCTATTATGACTTAATACCCCTTAGTAGGATTTATTAAGGGGTATTATGTAATAACATGACCTATTGTGACATAATAGGACCTATAATGTCATAATATGACCTATTATGTCATAATAGGTTTCATTGTGATATAATAGGTCATTTTATGTCATAATAGGTCATATTATGTCATAGTAGGTCCTATTATGACATAATACGATCTATTATGTCATAATAGGTCCTATTATGACATAATACGACCTATTATGTCATAAGACCACTTAAGAGGGCCTATTATGACATTATACCTCTTACTAGGACCTATTATGACATAAGACCCCTTAGTAGGACCTATTATGACTGTGTTGGCTTGAATTTCATCCTCAGAATGTTACCTGTAATAAGTTAGTTTCACAAAATACAATGGAAATGCATACAGAAAATCCAAAATCCACCAATGAAACTACATGAAATACATACTAAATAAAAAACATTATTTTACCTTCATGGCTTATGTCTCATTGTGTCCTAACTCCACTATTCCTAGTTGCAGATGGTGTGCTCTCAGACAATGCACTGTTGGCTTCCAAGATGGCATATGAAGAATGGATTGATAACTTGTAGTTAACTGACACTATGATATGCAAATACTACATGATTATTTTAAAATGATTATGCTAAAATGATATATGATATTTGTTATTGCTATTTGCTTCAAAAACTCACGGATGCATATGATTAGCTTGCAAAGTGCACTTGAAGTCTCTTGAAGTCTAACTTGAAGATTAACTCTCTCAACTAAAGATCTTGATTTTATAGACTTTGAGAAGATAAGATGATGTAGTTCAGATCAACGATCCTGATCAGATCTGCAGATTTGGATGGCTATGAGCAAAGGTGAAGGTTGAGAGAAAGGGGGAAGGAGAAGACAAGTGTAACTCATCTCGCCTTGACTGGGTTGCTGACTGAGGGAATCTAGGGATGGTTGGAGGAAATTTAGGCATGATAGGACAAGTGGACTCAAGTCCTTCCTAAGATGTAGGGAGTGTTGGAGAGAATATAGGAAATGGTTATGAAATATGTGTACATACACAATTTTCATTAAATTTTGGAAGTTGGAGATAAATGATGAATTAATATTTAAGAAATATTAATTTCCTTAGCCACATGTTTGATGAGTTGGCAAAGGGGAGATGGAGGGTGAGTTGGATAAGGGATTAAATAATTTAGAAATTATAAAATCTTTGAGACTATAGGATAGGAGAATAACTATTAAATATTGGATATTTAATTGTTTGGAGGAGATAATTAAATATTAGATATTTAATTAACTTGGTTAGAGGAATAATTAAATATTAGATATTTAATTAATTAGAAGAATAGGATAAATGAATTAATTAATAAAATATTAATTAATAGAAAGACATGAAAATGAATTAAATAAATTAATCTTTTCAAATTAACTATTTAATAGAAGAATAATTATTAAATAAATATAAAATATTTATTTAATTGCTCATAGCCAATTTTTATGCGCATACATTTTGCCCCTCTTTGAAATGATGTGAAAACAACATTGTTTAAAAGATTAAATCAAGTCTTGATAATGCGCCTGATGGAGATTGAAAATCCTGATTGTGTGCCCCCTCAGGAGATTGATCATGAAATTATCGAAAATTCTGGTTTGAATGATTAATATCATGATAATTGATAAAAAATTAGTCAATTAAATTCATTCGGAAAAAACAAATTAAATTGCCCCATTGAAATTAATTACTCTCTAAAATAGTAAATATAAAATTAACCAAGGCTAATTTTAACTTCATTGTTATCCTTGTCAGCTTTTTGTTTGAAAATATTCTTGTTGAGGTGGCGAAATGGTGATTCCGGTGGAGTCATCGATTTGAGTGAGTTTGGCATTACCAGCGACCTGTAGAGTATGGGTATCCGGTATGTATCTTATCATGAGCCTTGTTTTCAAGTTTTAATTCAAAATTTCATGTTTTAGGCACGTTTTTGGTTTTTTTTTTATTATTTTGATTTTTTCGGCATTATTTTAGCACTTTTGCAGTTTGTCTTAGCGCATATGCAACTAGGTTTAGCGCATATGCAACTAGGTTTAGCGCAAATGCTTAGATTAGCACATATGCTCGGTATGTTAGCGCTTATGTTCAAGATGTTAGCGCATATGCATAGGGTAGCGCAAATGTGTTGTTTGTTAGCGCATATGCCCAGAAAGGTAGCACTTTTGCATGGATTAGCGTTTATGCCTCTAGTTTTAGCGCTTTTGTTAAAAAGGATAGCGCATATGCACTAAGTTAGCACATTTGCATTTAGTTTTAGTGCATTTGTTGTAGTTTGGTACAAATGCTCAATAGGATAGCTTTTTTGCTTAAATTGATATTTTTTATTTGTGCAAAAGCTAAAAATCACTTTGATAAGTAGATTTAACATGTTTAATATGCATTGATGATGAAATAGGATCTTGATTTAGCGATTTCATGATTGTGTGATTGATAGATAGCTTTGATTGTTGGATTGATAGATACCTTTGATTAGCTTGATGTGATAGATAGCTTTGATTAGCTTGATTGATAGATAGCTTTGATGAGCTTGATTGATAGATAGCTTTGATTAGCTTGATGTGATCGATTGAGTAGCTCTAAGAAACCGATTTAGTTTCTGATGTAAGAGCTTAGCAGAGTTTTTGAGTAAACTCAGTGTTTGATAAAAAACCATGATTTGATAGGTTTTAAAATGTTTTGATAGTGTAAGTTGCTTCAATTTGATTTGATAGATAGATTTGATGATTCAATTTGATTTGATTGATTTCTCTTGACAAAATAGGAGAAACTTGATGTTCTCCAGTGTCAGGAGAAATTACCCGCAGTGCGTCATTTAGTTCCAAAGTTGACCCAGGCTGAGATTAGACACATAGATGCCTATGGTTTACGCCATTTGTTATATATCCCTGAGATTATGCATAACAGAGGTTTGTTGATAGCATTGGCCGAGAGATGGCACAGCGAGCATAACACTTTCCACCTGCCGACGGGTAAGATTAGTGTGACTCTAGAGGATGTCTACAGGATTCTGCATATCTCAGTGACTGGCGAGCTAGTGCAGTATGATTATCAGGATTGGGTTGGGACAGAGGCTTGCAGAGTTGTGTTTGCTGATGAGAGCATTGGTAGAGGAGAGATCTGATGGGTTGATATGGTGATGTATTACGAGGCTCTTCCTATTATTCTTGATGGTTTGATTGGAGGATTTATATGTCCTGATAGGAGATCATGAGGTTTTTCCATTGGATGGGGTGAGATTCTCCTTAGTATGATGCAGCATCGTACTCGATATGCGTGGAGTGTTTGCATGCTAGCACACTTATATCATGATCTTCCTCAAGTAGTGTATGATGAGAGTGCGAGTTTATCTACTGGATGCACTTTATTGCAGATCTGGTGTTGGGAGCACATTGTTGTTACTCGACCTATCCATCACAGAGTTTGTGGAGAGAGGCAGCCATATTTATATTTCTATGCAGGTATCCTTACTCAGCATAAGCTGGGTAAGATGGAGTATTGGCATTGGGTGATTGATTCATTGGGCAACATCACTTGGAGACCATATCTTGATTGTGAGCCATGGATGGATGATGCACAAACATTACCATGTATTATGCAGAGTAGATATCTCATTGGTCGGACAACATTTATTGTTGACTGATAGTTGATTGGTCGGATTTTAAGACAATTTGGTATCATCTAGCCTATGCCTACTGGTGTGACGATATATGCTTGGCGGTATAGAGATAAGCGAGATTGGGGACCGTCGTTGTCATTTGAGATTGCTCGTGCAAAGTTTGTTGCTACTCCAAGAGTGGCTTATGATATGAGATTGCACATTCTTGATCTTAGGGTTACTGTAGAGTATGCTCAGTATATACTAGCTCATCCATTTCCTCGCATTACTGATCCAGCAGATCCTCCTCCTAGTTCAGGAGATGATGAGGATGATGAGGATGATCCGGATGATCTGGTTTCTAGGAGACACAGACAAAGACGAGAGCTTCGAGCTGCTCATGAGGCTGGGGGAGGTGGAGATGATGGTGGGGATGGAGGAGGTGGTGGTAGGAGACCTAGACAGAGGGGAGGTCGATTGAGAGTCCGTGGAGGACCATTTGGACCGGCTGGCAGGATTGAGAGACCACGTCCTATTGGTGGGAGAGATGTTGGACGGATTGGAAGAGAGTATGGCAGGACTGGTATGAGATCACCGAGAAGTTTGCCATTGACAGGAGGCAGGGTGACTGAAATGGATGGGGGTTGCGGGAGAGGCATTGATTTTGAATAGATTCAGCCAAATCCTTAAGTTATTGCAACACATGGTGGAGATGATGAGGATCCTGAGGATCATGCTCCCCTGATTAGATGACGAGTGCAGAGAGTTACTCGGACCGAGATTCCAGTAGTTGGATAGGTTGGTGGTGAGGGGATTGGGATTCATGCACCACAACAGGATGTGCCAAAGCAGGTTGCACCAGTGCATGATATGCCAGATGTGGTTATACCAGAGCATGATGTGCTAGGGCAAGATACTATTGATAGTCTGAGAGCACAGATTGATCAGCTTCAAGCATAGGTATAGACTCTTATTACTGAGCGGGATAGAGCTGTTAGGAGATAGTAGGATACTCAGGGGCTTCTTGATATTATTCAGCAGGTTGGATCAGGTACTCTCTCAGTGGATACTATTAGAGCATTAGTTCGGGCCAGGAAGGAAACTTCCCACTGGCGACAACAATATGAGGAGGCAGTTGCAGAGAGCCAGAGAGCAGGTAGTTATCATACCACCGTGTTGATGGATACTAGCAGTGGTGGGGTCATGGGACCTCCTTAGAGGAGTGGGGAGCATGGAGACAAGCATCTGGAGGATCTTCTCACCCACAACCACAGAGACGGACATAGTCAGGTGGTAGTGGTATAGGACAGCCTTGACTTGATTTGCATTTGATGAGGCATTTGTATTGTTTATCTGATATCATTGTATACTTGGATTTTTTATTATTTCATGATGATCTATATGCAGATATGGACTCTATATGATGATGATGATTTATATGCATGTTACTCTATTTGATGATGATTCTTTATGCTTTGATGATCTATATGCTTTGATTATATGGATGTAGTGATTATATGTTTTTGTTTTGATTTTCGATGATCTTGGATGCAAATGAAAATTATTTCTATCTTAAATGATGCAAATGTACTGATCTATATGAAATGCAAATGAATGATTGATTTGCTTTTGATTTATGATTATGTAAATGCAAATGATCTATATGAAATATTTTTGAGTTTTTATGTAATGTTTATGATGATTATGAATCTAAGTGCAAAGATGCAACTAAATGATCATTATAAAAATGATAATGCAAATAACAATGATGATACACTACATGATAAATGAGATGCGCTCAATTAAATGCAAACTAATGCAATGATAAAATGCAACTAAATGAAATGAATGATGATTAGAATGCACCTATAATGATTAAATACAAATTATTTTTGTTTGTCCAAGTATACTCAATCTTTATTTATGACCGTTGATCTGTTTAATGAAATAATATGCTTATAATGCAACTGACAAATGAATGCTTATAATGCAGATGAATAATGAGCTAATGAAATGATCTAACTAAAAATTGTACTACCATTCTTCATATGTGATCTTGTAACAATGCTTGATTTCATCATTGAGCTTTAAATGTTGTAAGAAAATACAAGCAACTTGACATAATGATTCAAGATGACCTAAGTATTCCTTACATGGATTTTGATATAGCAAGTTAATACAAGCAGCTTGATATAATGGATTAAGTTGACCTGAGTATTGCTTGCAGAACAAACAAGGATTATCTCCTTTCATGCATGACTTGGAACGTCCTCCTTGATCTTTTGTCAATCATATCCTAAGACAAGTTCATACCGTAGTAAGAGATAAACCACAGATAGCAATCAAAGAAAATAATCATGCCCCATCATAGCTTCTCTAGTCATGGACATCCTTGAGGTGCATAGAGTACATGATTAGCAATAAAACCAAGATATAAACATTGAACCTTGTATGCCATTCACATGTTCTAATGGTCATTAACTGATATAATCATCTTAATGAATGATCTTTGATAATCCTTTATAGCTTGCTAGTTGATTCTTCATTTTCTAAGTTTGACGATTCAGTTGTTATGAAATGCCTTGATTTTTGTTGTTTTGTTGCTTTTTATCTGGTTCAAAACCCTAGATGTTTTTGGTTTTTCTAAATCTTTTTGAATGTTTTGGATTTTTCAAAGGTTCAAAAGATCACCTTAGCAAAAGAAATTTGGATTTTGCCACCAGTGGAAACAAAAATTATTATGGATATATGAATTGATCAAGATCCAAACCATGGCGGGATACAAATGCAGATTGATCGATGTTGATAAATATAAGATAGTGACTATGACAAGTATGTCAAAGATTGGTTAACTGTTGGTAAGCTGCATATTTCTTGCTAAATGGTTCAGAGCAATGCATACGAAAGATGTTTTGGATAAGCTAGCGATACATAGCAATGATAGATGTGATAGGATGGAGTGGATAGGTGTGCAAAGCGATCTCATAGATGGAGGAACTCAGTTTTTAGATAGTGCCTGTTTACCAGGTTTTCACCATCTAAATTTATTGCATTTTTTGGATTTTATATGCTTTTTATTGATTTTTTAAGGACTTTATATCTCAAGCATAGAATTTCTTGAGATGGATAGAATTGATAGGTTCATCAAACCAATCACCTTCAGGAGTCGATAACTTGTATGCTCCTAATCCATATGTTGTTACTATGACAAAAGGTCCTAGCCAATTGGGTTCAAATTTTCCCTTCTTTTCTCGGTCTTGCTAATTTCTCGGATTCTCCCTTAGAACTATATCTCCAATCTGGAAAATATGTGGCTTGACTCTGTGGTTATAGCTTCTTGCCATTCTTTGTTGGTATACTTTCAAATGTTATGTTGCATTTTGGTGATGTTCCTGAATGAGTTCTAGTTCTTGGAGTCGAGAAACTCGTTGTTCTTCTTCTGGTATAAGACCATGCAAGGATACACGTAGAGAAGGTATCTCTACTTCTATAGGTAATATAGCTTCTGATCCATAGACCAAAAAATATGGAGTTGCCCCTGTTGGAGTGCAGACGCTAGTTTGGTATGCCCAAAGAGCAGGATTTAGCTGAATGTGCCAGCCTTTTCCAGCTTCATTTATTGTTTTCTTCAAGATTTTCAAGATAGTTTTGTTTGATGCCTTGGATTGACCATTTCCCTATGGATAATATGGAGTAGAGAACCTATGTTGGATATGAAACTGTTCACATAGTTCTTTCACATATTGAGTTTTGAATGGTCTTCCATTATCAGTGATAATGGTCATAGGAACGCCATAGCGACAGATTATATAATTCAAGATGAATGATGATATTTGTTTTCCTATCACTATTGTTAAAGGCACTGCTTCAATCCACTTAGTAAAATATTCAGTAGCAATCAGAATGAACTTATGTCCATTAGAAGATGAAGGATTGATCTTTCCTACCAAATCAAGGCCCCATTGTGAAAATGGCCATGATCCTGTCATAGGATATCTCTTGTGCTGGTGCATGGATTAGATTTCCATGGATCTAACACTATTTACATTTTATAGCATAGGTGAATGAATCTCTTTCTATAGTAGGCCAAAAGTAACCCATACGAATAATTTTCTTAGCCAATGTTAAACCACTTGAGTGTGTACCGCAAATACCCACATGAATGTCATTAAGAACTCTCTCAGATTCGGCTTTTTCAAGACATCTCAACAATGTACCATCTAGACCATGCCTATATAGGATATCAGCAATAATGGTATAGCGAGAGGACTGACGGATAAAGTTTCTTCATTGATTACGAGATAATTCCAGAGGAAGGATATGATCTTTCAAATATTGGTAGGTTTGACCGTATAAGGATTCACTAGTTCCTGATATATGGCAAATTCGATAGGAATGCTGGGATTGGATGGTAGGGGTTAAGATACCTTCCACGAAAAATTCATAACGTTGTTGATTCTCTTTATTTTGCAAGAGAGATGCTATTGTAGCCATCGCATCTGCTACTTTATTCTCATTTCTGGGAATTTGGGTGAATGTGATTTCTTTAAAGTGTCTTTTAAATTCTTCTACTAGCTGTTTGTATGGCATAAGTTTATCATCCTTTGTTTGATATTCATCATTTATTTGATTTATGACAAGTTGTGAATCACCATAGACATGTAGTTCTTTAATATTCCATTCAATGGCCATTTTAAGCCCTATAGCCAATGCTTCATACTCTGCAGTATTATTGGTGCATGGAAATTGTAGTCTATACGATTTTGGAATTGTGTGTCCTTGAGGTGTGATGAAAAAGATTCCTGCACCTAATCCATATTGAGTATAAGAACCATCAAAGTACAATTCCCAAAAGTTTGTACTTACTGTCAAGATATCTGCATTAGGAAATTCGATGTACAAAGGCATGTTATTATGTAGAGGTGCATCAGCCAATTGATCAGCGATGACTTGTCCCTTGATAGCTTTCCAGTCAACATATTCTATGTCAAATTCGCTCATTATCATAACCCATTTGGCTAGTCTCCCTGTCAATGTTGACTTGCTCAATAGATATTTGAGAGGATCTATCTTTGCTATTAGTTTTACAAAATGAATCAACATATAATGTCGTAGCTTCTGGGTTGCAAATACAACTGCTAGACATATCTTTTCAATTGAGGAATAATTTAACTCATAGCCAACAAGCATTCTGCTAATATAATAAACTGCTCTTTCTTTTCCTTCATCATCATGTTGAGCTAGGAGAGCGCCTAATGATACACTTGTTGCTGAGACATAGAGTAACAATGGTTTCCCCTTGGTTGGTGATATCAGTACTGGAGGACTCATAAGATATTATTTTATTTGCAAGAAAGCTTCTTCACATTTTGTATCCCATTTGAATGAAACATTTTTATGTAGAACATGGGTAAATGGAAGACATCTATCGGCCAACTGAGAAACAAATCTCCTGATTGATTGCAACCTTCCTTGTAAAGATCGCAATTGACTTATGTTCTTGGGTGACTCCATCTCCATGATAGCTTTAACTTTTCCAGGATCTACTTCGATGCCACGAGCTGATATAATGTATCCAAGGAGCTTTCCAGAGGTTACTCCAAATGCACATTTCTTTGGATTTAATCTCAATTGATATCTTTCCAGCTTGTCAAAAATCTTACTTAAAATGTTCAAATGTTCTTTTCTTATGTGAGATTTTGCAAGTATGTCATCGACATAATCTTCCATGAATGTATGCATCATGTCATGAAAAATTGTCGACATAGCCCTTTGATAAGTCGCTCCTGCATTCTTAAGCCCAAATGGCATAACATTCCAGCAGTACGTTCCCCATACACAGGTGAAAGTTGTCTTCTCTTGATCTTCAGGTGTGATTCTTATTTGATTATATCCTGAGAAGCCATCCATTAATGAAAACATCTCATGGCCTACTGATAAGTCCACTATGATATCAATGTTTGGTAACAGGAAATCATCTTTTGGACATGCTTTATTTAGATCTCTGAAATCTATGCAGACTCTTATGCTCTTATCTAGTTTTGATACTGGTATGATACTTGAGACCCATTTTGGATAAGCAACTGGTCTTATGAAACCCACTTCTAATAGTTTCTTAAGCTCGGTTTTGACAAGGAGAGCAATATGCATATGCATCTTTCTTAGCTTCTTCTTAATAGGTTTTGCTTTTAAATCCACATTAAGATGATGCATGATAAGATCTGGGCTAAGTCTTGGCATATCTGCATAAGACCAAGCAAAATTTATTTGTCTTTGCTTAAAGAATTCCATGTACTCTTTTCTCTCTCTTTTTGATAATGAGGCAGCAAAATGAAGTATTTTAGGATCTTTTGATGTATCAATGTTTACTCCTTCTGTTGGTTCTATCAGGATAGTAGATCTCTCTTGAAAATATGCAGGAGAAATGTCAAACTTTCCATCTTCTGGTGCCTCTAGGAGGTTTTCACCATTAGATATGCCCTTTGTTTTCTCTTTTGATTGATCTAATGTTGCCATGAAATGGTTTTCAACAATAGGTCTCTTTCCTTGTTTTATTTCACTTTTGTGACTGGAAAGTTTGGCATTCTCCTGGCTATGAGAAACATCACTTGATTCTACAATGGAAGATATCTTAGGATGAATAGGTTCAACAATGTTAAGGTACATGGCTAAGTCATGATCATTGGAAAAGACATTTAGTTCAAGGTTGTCTAAATTATCCCAATCAATTAGTTCAGGATGCAGAAGGGGTAAATCATAATCACTTTCATCATTAGGTGTTTCAATGTTCATGACATAATGATCATAGCTTGGCGTAGAATAGGTATTGTTACAGATTAAATGTTTTTGAGAATTGTCTTTCTCAAGTGTTTCCAAATTAGTCTTAACAAGATTAATATTAGCATTTGGTAGTTCACACTCAAGTGGTCCTTCAACTAACGTTTGTCCCTTAAACGAATGGATTATATCCACGCACACATCTTTGATACTACAAATTCCTTCTTGATTGACCTCATTTGCATTTTGGAGTTGACATATTTGTGCACATGATGAAGTAGATTCTTTTAATAGATTTTGTCTCCTTTCAAACTCAACTTCTTCTGGACTAATAGTTAGTCCAACTTGACTATCCCTTAGCTCTTCCATGGTTCTTCCATATCTGATCCATGTTTACCCTTCCTGTGGCATTGCTTCTCTGTCTTTGTCATTTCATTTCCTTTTTGCATACGCCTCTTTTCTTTGGATTCTGAGTTTTTCTTGCCTTCTTTCTAATTTCATCTTTTGTTCTGCTATAGACAAGTCTTCTTTCATGATAGCTACTTGATCTTCATTATGTTCTTTACTTGATGTAGTGGATAAGACATATGGACTCCATTCATATTCATTGGAGTCTATTTCTGAATCCTGATCCAAGATTACTCCACTATACCATACTAGAATGTCGTATGGTGCAAAGAGTTCTCTGATTTCTGCCATCTCTATTTCTACTGCTTCTGGAATATCTTGTGAAGATTTTTCCTTTGTTTGTATTTTCAGAACTTGTTGACAAGATTTTTCTTCACCTTGGATGATGATCTCCTCCTCTTTCTTTTCATGTTCTTCTTGCTTCTTTTGTTTATTGGTTACTGTTTCGACCACTTGATGTAGCTTTTCTTGCCAATTTTCTTCTTTAGAAACTGATTTCTTTCTCCATTTTTGTTGTTGATGATTATGTTGCTTTTGATTAGACTTCAGATATCCTAGCCCGGATTTATCTTTTGTGGATTGTGAGTGTGGACAAATAGGTTCTGAAATACCTTGATGTTGCTTACCAATTGGTCCTTTTCCTTCATATCCCATTTTTTGCATGATTTAATATCCTTTGCCATATTGTTTTATGGGAACATTGACTTTTGTTGTTGTTGCTATAGTTTTATCTTCATCTTTGTATAACCAACCAAGAATGTCTTTGTCTTCATTTTCCTCTTCAAGAGTTCCAGCACTAACAAAGGTTCCTTTAAACATATGTTTTGATTTTCCGGATGCCTTTGATTGAATATCTGTAGGCTTTCCATATGACTTAGGGGAAACTGGAAAATTTTGCAAAGAATACTTTCCCATTCCTTCATCATTTAACTTGAGCTTTTCTTCAAAAGTTTCCCATAACTTTGCTTGAATTTCTTTGGTAGGATATACTGATTCTCTATTATGTGGAACTCTTGTATCTTGTGTTGGCTTCAAATTATTGCAATATTGACTGGAATTTGCAATTATAGTGATTTCTTTTCTTTCACGAGGAATTTTTACACATTGATGATATGTAGAAGGAACTGCTTGCATCTTGTGAATCCATGGTCTTCCCAGAAGAATATTGTAGGAGAGGTTCAAATCTAAAACTTGACACAATGTATCCTTTTCCACAGGTCCTATCTTTATTGGTAGCACAATAGTCTCTTTAGAAGAACGTTTTGCTTCATCATAAGCCTTGATGGTTATTTTCTTTTTTGGGTCTACTGCATTCTCTGAATATCCCAAAGCTTTTATCAAACTTCATGCAAAAATGTTTAATCCAGCTCCTCCATCTATGAGTACACGTTTGACATGAGTTTTTATTTATGGAGACTTCAACATGTAAGGGAGAATTAGGAGGATGTTGCAAGGATGTGTCATCATTTTCAGAAAATGATAAGCAATGAGGAGCTATGAGGTGTCCTACCATATTTTGGAACTGATCTATATCCAAATCTTTTTAAACTGTTGTTTCCACTAAAGCTTTCTCCAAAATGTCCTTATACATAGGTAAAATCTTGAGAAGTTCCAGAATTGATATTTGAGTGGGTATTGATTGTAATTGCTCTACTAAATGGTATTGTTGTGGATTGGGTGTTGGATCTCTTGTTACACCTGGAAAGGTAACCTTTGCTTTGCTTCTCGTGATAACATTGATTGGTTCTGAAGATGAATTTTCATTAGCAATAATCACATTCACTACATCATCGTATGTATAAGTGTAATTCACCTTGGTTTTTCCTTTGTCATCTTTTAATTGGGACGATTCACCTTTGTCATAATTTGGGAGTGGAGTTTTGAAAGCCAAGTTTGATTCGTTCGTTTTATGGCTATCCACTGTAACGGTTCCATTATTGATTAGATCTTGGATAAGGTGTTTCAATCTCTAACAATCATTTGTTAGGTGTCCTTTATTCCGATGATAGTTGCAAAAATGATTGTCATTCCACCAATTGGGCTTGACTAGTGGTTCATAATTTCTTGTTTCTGGCAAAACAATCAATTTATTAGCAAGTAAAGTTTTTAGAGCTGATTCTAAAGATTCTCCAATGTTTGTGAATTTTCTTCAAGGATTGGAAAAAAAAAGACTTAGCTTTGTTGTTTTCTGGATTGTTATTGCTTGGGTTTTGACTTGATAGATTGAAAATTGGTTGTTGTTGTTTTGTATTACTATTATCGTCATTCCCTTCATTGCTGGCATTCTTATTCTTTGACCAGAACTTGGGTTTGTCATTGTTGTTGTTGTTGTTGTTGTTGTAAAGTTTTAGTTCTCCCTTATTTACTATTGCATTCTCTATTTTTAGTCCATTCTCGATCATTTTGGCAAAAGAGGGAGGACATTGCATCCTTAGTCAATAACTCATTTCACTGATAAGATTATCAATGAATATGTCCATTTTTTCTTGATCAAGTACATCTCGGGGATACCTATTAAAAATGCATTTCCATCATTGTAATAAAATCATAAAGGATTCACCATTCTTTTGTTTAACATTGAAAAGATCTAGCATTGTTATTTCATTCCTTATATTGTAGGAATATTGTAAAATAAACCTATTCACAAGTTCTTCAAAGGGTTTGATTCCGGATGGTAATCTTGAAAACCACTCCATTGATTGTCCATTTAAACTCCTAGGAAAAAGACGCATAAGGTAAGTTTCATCGTGAGCAAATTTCATGCTCATAGTACAAAACTCCCTAATGTGATCTTGAGGATCAGATCTTCCATCGTATTTGTCATATTTAGGAATCTCGCAATGTTGCGGAAATGGTATCATATTCATATTTTTATCAAAAGGATATGGGCATATATCTTCTAATGAATATTTCTTGGAGCTTGTCCCATTTTGCATGTCTTGTATTTGTTGTTGAAGAATTTGTACTCGTTGAGTAAGGTTTGATAAGGGATTATCTACATAGTTTCTTCTTGTTTCTTCGTGAGTCTTTTTGTCACTACACTCTTTTCTTTTATCATCCCTTTCTTTTCTTTTCTTTCTTTGTTTATGTCCTCATTATTTGGATCATTTGTGTTTTGGGTGTTACTTGTCTCTGCATCTTGTTTCAAGCTTTCCATGTTAAAGTCTTGTGGTAGTTTAGCTCTAGATTTTGCCAACATCAAGAGATATTTTTCTTTTTGTTTTGCCAACAATTTTTCCATTAGCCTATCAAATTTGAAATCTTGCTCAAGGTCTCTAATGGTGCTATTGACTGCTTCTTCGTCAACAGCAGTAAATCCAAAAGTGTGGAATACAGGAGTATCTTCTTCCTCCATTTGTTGTTGTTTTCTAAGTTGCTCGTGTTGGGCTCTAGTCCAAACTGGCATGTGATTATTGCAATGTTGTTGAAATTCCCAAAGGACAAAGTCAATAGGTGATTATTGGTTTAGGAAGATATGCTTTGTTGATCTTACCACTATTGTTTGTTTGCTGGGATAAAGCATCTCTTTGTTGAAAGGCACGTCTTTGTAGAGTTTCACTGTCAAATTATGTACCGCAACTACGTAAGTAGTGACAAAAATAGTGTAAGAATGTCCTATGTTTCAATAAGATCTTGTGATTGATATACAAGAATCTTATCCTTTTCTGAGTAGCTATATAACTGGGTTTTCTTTTCTTAAGGTGATACTTAAAAGTCATATAAGCATTTGACAATTCACAAGTTTGTTTGATTCCAAAGTTGGTGCGATTTTGGTTTTGATATAACCTAGGTTCAAAATAGGAAAGATATATCCAAGATTAAGAACCTAGTATAGATTTGATCAAGCTTCGTGATAGAGAATTTGATTATTCTGATGAGAAACTTGACAAAGATGTTGATTTTTGCACTTAAGATAGTTGAATCGATAGCTTGTTAAATGTTGATGTTCATAAAACCTTTTGAGTATAACTTGTTGGATTAGTAACCTAGTTGTTTGAGCTAGTTTGAAAAGTATGTTATGGTTTAGAGACAAACCTACTTCAAGAATTATTTTGACATTGATGTTTTGACACTTTGATTTTGGGTCTGGTGTTTCAAGTGTTGAAAAGCTTTTGTATTACCCTTTTGATCAAACTTTTTCAGAAATTTATTGGATTTTTGCTCCCTTGTAGATGATAATTTTCTTCAATTTTTGACCATTTGGAACATGTTACAGACATAGAAGACACGGTGTTTAATAAACAAAATGCACAAGCAAGTACAATCCCTATGGCAGGCTGAGACAATAGTTGTTGAATCTCACGTGGAGTTTCCCCCGAGGCTACGCTATTCAAAGAGGATATTTAGATGCTTGAGCCCACTCGCTCCACCCTCGGCACTCACTTCTTTGGGGCAGCCAAGCACCAGTTTCCATGAAATCTCCCCATGGAAAACTTTATACTCTACTAGGAACCTTATGTATGTGAGCCGCTTTAGAGGTCCAACCTCCTGCACCAACAACTAGAAGGATTTTGGCAACTAGTACAAGTGGTTTTTAGTAAAGGCTTTTGGTCATGTGGCCATACATGCGGCACTTTCAGCTCTGTAAATACAGAAGGTTCCCAGCCTATAGAGGTTACGCTCTATAGGGTTTATGGGGAAACATAGTGTTGGTATGAACTTATCAGCACATGTTGTTTGGGACTTTCGTCACAAACACAATTTATTTATAGTGGATTGGAAGGACTCGGTATTAGCCCATTTCCACTTTAGGTCGTTCCCCTCTCACTGGCCCCCTCAAGGCAACTCGGGAAGGCAGACCCTCTAAAAGGATTTAATTGCTTGAAAGTAAAGAAAGCGTAAAAGAGTGGGTTTGGCTTTTTGGTCACCCAATTAAGGGGAGAGCATATACCTACCACTTTCAAGATACAGAATACAAGTGTTCTTTTTATCCTTTTCAAAGCAATTATTGGCTGTCCTATTTGGAGATGTTGCTCCAACAAGCATGGTGTTCATTTTAGCCCTTTTAAAAGTCTATGTGCAACTATTTTAGAGAAAATATCAAAATGCAAGTTGCATGTTGTCAATTCCTCCTCTTAGTTAAACTGGGTGAACAAGATATGATAGATTACTTCCCAAATGAAGACTTTTAATTAGCTAGATGATAAAATGCATAAAATTTGCCTTAAATGTCATCCTACACACACATGTTAGTAATCTAACAAATCTGATTTCTTGGACATTCGGACCTGCAAAAAAAATTTGTCAGTTTTATAAACAGAAGCGCTAACCTAACATATGCGCTATCTTTCTGTTCAAAAGCGCTAACCTACAGATCAAAAGCACTAACTTAGACAACAAAAGTGTTGCTCTGTGGATACAAAAGCACGATTTCTTTGACATATGTGCTAACCTATGATGCAAATGTGTGAACCTGTGATGCGAATGCGCAGAATTTAAGACAAAAGTGTTAGCCTATATGACATATACGCTAGCCTATGATGCAAATGCGCAGTTTTTCAGACAAAAGTGCTAACCTGCATGACATATATGCTAACCTATGATGCAAATGCGTTAACCTGTCGAACAAAAGCACTGTCAGAATTCACACATGTGTGAATCTACATTACAAATGCGTTGATTTAACTTTTTACGAGATTTTTTAAAGGTATATGCGAGGTCCAGCCCCACGGCAAAATGTGTGAGCTTGAATTTCATCCTCAGAATGTTACCTGTAATAAGTTAGTTTCACAAAATACAATGGAAATGCATACAGGAAATCCAAAATCCACCAATGAAACTACATGAAATACATACTAAAATAAAACATTATTTTACCTTCATGGCTTATGTCTCATTGTGTCCTAACTCCACTGTTCCTAGTTGCAGATGGTGTGCTCTCAAACAATGTATTGTTGGCTTCCAAGATGGCATATGAAGAATGGAATGATAACTTGTAGTTAACTGAAACTATGATATGCAAATACTACATGATTATGTTAAAATGATTATGCTAAAATGATATATGATATTTGCTATTGCTATTTACTTCAAAAACTCACGGATGCATATGATTAGCTTGCAAAATGCACTTGAAGTCTCTTGAAGTCTAACATGAAGATTAAATCTCTCAACTGAAGCTCTTGATTTTATAGACTTTGAGAGGATAAGATGATGTGGCTCAGATCAACGGTCCTGATCAGATCTGCAGATTTGGATGGTTGTGAGCAAAGGTGAAGGTTGAGAGAAAGCGGGAAGGAGAAGACAAGTGTCACTCATCTCATCTTGACTAGGTTGCTGACTGAGGGAATCTAGGGATGGTTGGAGGAAATTTAGGCATGATAGGACAAGTGGACTCAAGTACTTCCTAAGATGTAGGGAGTGTTGGAGAGAATATAGGAAATGGTTATGAAATATGTGTACGTACACAATTTTCATTAAATTTTGGAAGTTGGAGATAAATGATGAATTAATATTTAAGAAATATTAATTTCCTTAGCCACATGTTTGATGAGTTTGCAAAGGGAAGATGAAGTGGAGATGGAGGGTGAGTTGGATAAGGGATTAAATAATTTAGAAATTATTTAATATTTAAGACTATAGGATAGGAGAATAACTATTAAATATTGGATATTTAATTGTTTGGAGGAGATAATTAAATATTAGATATTTAATTAACTTGGTTAGAGGAATAATTAAGTATTAGATATTTAATTAATTAGAAGAATAGGATAAATGAATTAATTAATAAAATATTAATTAATAGAAAGACATGAAAATGAATTAAATAAATTAATCTTTTCAAATTAACTATTTAATAGAAGAATAATTATTAAATAAATATAAAATATGTATTTAATTGCTCATAGCCAATTTTTATGTGTATACAATGACATAATAGGATCTATTATCACATAATAGGACCTAGTATGTCATAATAGGTCCTATAATGTCATAAGACACCTTAAGAGGACCTGTCATGTCATAATAGGTCCTATTATGTCATAAGACCCCTTAAGAGGACCTATTATGACATTATACCCCTTAGTAGGACCTATTAAAGGGTATTATGTCATAATAGGACTAATAATGACATAATAGGATCTATGATGATGTAATAGGTCCTATTATGACATCATATGTCCTATTATGACATCATAGGTCCTATTATGTCATAATATACATAATAGGATCTATGATGATGTAATAGGTGCTATTATGTCATCATAGGTCCTATTATGACTTTATACCCTTTACTAGGACCTGTTAAGGGGTATTATGTCATAATAGGACGTATTGTGACATAATAGAACCTATAATGTCATAATACGACCTATTATGTCATAATAGGTCCCATTGTGACATAATAGGTCCCATTGTGACATAATAGGTCTCATTATGTCATAATATGACCTATTATGTCATAAAAGGTCTTATTATGTCATAATAAATCTTATTATGTCATAAGACCCCTTAAGAGGACCTATTATGACATTATACCTCTTACTAGGACCTATCATGACATAAGACCCCTTAGTAGGGCCTATTATGACATAATAAGGTCGATTATCGCATAATAGGACCGATTATGACATAATAGGTCCTATAATGTCATAAGACCCCTTAAGAGGACCTGTCATGTCATAATAGGTCCTATTATGTCATAAGATCCCTTAAGAGGACCTATTATGACATTATACCCCTTAATAGGACCTGTTAAAGGGTATTATGTCATAATAGGACTAATAATGACATAATAAGATCTATGATGATGTAATAGGTCCCATTATATCATCGTAGGTCCTATTATGACATCATAGGTCATATTATGTCATAAAACCCCTTAAGAGGACCTATTATGACTTTATACCCCTTACTAGGACCTGTTAAGGGGTATTGTGTCATAATAGGACCTATAATGTCATAATACGACTTATTATGTCATAATAGGTCCCATTGTGACATAATATGTCCTATTATGACATAATAGGTCCTATTGTGTCATAAGACCCCTTAAGAGGACCTACTATAACATTATACCTCTTACTAGGACCTATTATGACATAAGACCCATTAGTAGGACCTATTATGACATATGTAGAGAAAGATAAGTTGGTTGGGAGAGAGATATGGTACGTTTAGAGAGAGATAGAGAGGTATATATAGAGAAATATAGGTAGGTAGGGGGGGTGTATAGAAAGAGCGGAGATAAAGAGTTAAGGACGTGAGAAAGAGGTAGAGACATAGTTTTAGATTTTGGGAGAGAGGGGACAAAGTGAGATAAAGAGGTAGAGAGGGAATAGAAGGGACATAAAAGTAGAGAGGGAATGAGGGAAGGGTAAAGAGATAGAGGGAGAGAGAGATGTTGGTAGGGAGGGAGTAAAAGGTATGTAGAGAGAGATAGATAGTATATGTAGAGAAATAAAGGTAGGTAGGGAGTAAGGGGAAGTGTAGAGAGAGATGAGATAGAGAGTAGAGAGTTAAGTATGTGAGAGAGAGAGGTAGAGATAAGTCTAGATTTTGGGAGAGAAAGGAGAGAGTAAGATAAAGAGGTAGAGAGGAGATAGAGGGAAGATAAAAGTAGAGAGGGAAGGAAGGAGGGTTAGAGAGAGAGAGACATCGAGAGTGGAAGAGAGATGTATGTAGAGAAAGATAAGTTGGTAGGGAGAGTAACAAAGGTACGTAGAGAGAGAGAGAGAGAGAGAGGTATATATGTAGAAAATAGAGATAGGTAGGGAGTGAGGGGAGGTGTGTAGAGAGCGAGGAGATAGATAGTAGAGAGTTAGGGATGTGAGATAGAAAAAAGTAAGATATAGAGGTAGAGAGAGGATAGAGGAAGAGTGTTATGGACAGAGATGAGTCTAGACCTCAACAAAGATAAAGAGAGCAAGAAAATGTTGATAGGAGCCCTCTGACTACTGAAATTTGACTAAGTATAAAAATTTATAAGATCTAAAATCTAGAATTTGCAAAAATCACTCTTAGAGATTTGAAATCACTTTCAAACATCTTGCCTATATAGATATGGAGGGGGATGAGTCTAGAGCTCAAGGAAGATTAAGAGATTGAGATAAAAAGAGTTAGCAAATATTGAACTGTTGATTACTGAAATTTGACTAAGTCTGAAAATTTATAATATCTTCTTAAATCTATAATTTGCATTATAACTCCTAGAGATCTGAAGCCACTCTCAAGCATCCTGCCAATATATACATGAACTTGTACTTAAATGTTATATTTCATGTATATATAACTTGTTTTAAAAAAAAAATTATAAAAAATTTTTAAAATGAAAAAAAAAGGGAAACGGGATCCCGTTTCTTAGATCTAGGCTTGGGATCCCGATGCTCAATGGGATCCCCTTTCAAATTTTGGCTCAGGATCCCATTTCGTTTCTCATGTGCTCCATGCGATTTGTCATTTTTTTCCAAGTGTAAAACTTCAACACTAAATGGACTCAAATTTGTGCACTTACCTGCACACCATTGATCACAAGAACTTTGTAGTGCATCACTTTTCCATCCTCAAAGGTCTCAGAATGCATCCTAAATAGAAGTGGGATTGATAGGTCTCTGTTCTCCTCCAAGTAATCATGTTCAAGTAGAATATCTCTTGGAGTTGGGATCCTTTAGTTGAGTGGAACTTTCAAATATTCCAAGGCTCTCTTATTAGAACAAAAGTATGATAGCTATTGATTCCTTGATTAGATGATTAGATGATGTAGACAAGTCTCTTTTAGTAGACCCCAAAGTGTGTAGGTTCTACCACTTGCATTCATATTTGATGGTGTATTCTTTTTCCAGTTGAAATCTGTGAGTGGTAACATTTATTGAGAGTCCTTTTGAACCCACTCATGCTTTCATCTTTCTCACTCATCTCAAATGTCTTGCTTACTCACCTCAAATGTCTTTTTTATTTGCACTCACTTAGATTTCAAACTGGAAATGTGAGTGTTCAATTGTCTTTTGAAGCCCCCAATCACCAAGCACACATTCCAGAATAATACCGTACTTGATGTTGCAATCACTTATGTGACTTCATTTGATGATCATCCACAATCAAATCTCATGGGAACACTATGATTGGTTAACAAATTCTCCTTTGAGTTCCTCACATCTAGTTTCATCATAGATTCAGGGGTGTTAACTATCTTCCTCACACATTTGAGTAGTCTATTCAACATCTACAATTGATCATCAGACAGATATTCCTCTTCTCCCTACATTTACCCTCACTCTTTTCTATTGTACTACAATTCCTCTATAGCTTAGATCAATGTATGTGGCATGATTGTGTGGCTTACCTTTGTGTATAAATATGGGCTTTTCCCCTCTTTTAACTATCTTTTGACTTGTAATGAACTTGTCACGACATTTTGTTACTCAAGATTTCTTCTTGAAGAGATTCTTGGATGCAATCTGTTTAAGTGATTTGTGCTTTCTCACGCTCCTCAAGTGGAACCCATCTAAAAAATAAATAGCTTTGATTATTGCTTGTTATGTGATGCATTAAGTTCTATTGAATGGAATGCATTTTTCTTGCTAGATAGACTATGCAAGTAAGTTGAATCACCTTTGTCTGCACTCTACATGTGAATTTCAAGGGAATGTTGAACATTAAAAGGATATTCAAATTTATCTCTTTTTTCTTAGCACAACGGCTCATTTTGTCTTTGTTTCTTTGAACTATATCCACCCTTCTGACCTTTTTCCTCGGCACATTAGAATGGGAGTAGATTAGCATCAAAAGCAGGTTGTAGTCACCCCTACATTTCTTAGAGTGGTGGTGGAGTTTATGTAGTCAATATTGCCACCATTAAGGAGTAGACCTCCATAGATTCCCACAATGTTTTGGGAACGTTGTTGGAATTCCTAGATCCAATGTATAGTCATTATGTGGGTGCAAATTAATGTGGTCTCCATTGGATTTGATGATTGGTGTAGTGGGAATCCATTTGCCCTTGGTTGGGGCCACATGCCCTCCTTTGTTCATCCTCGCTACCATGGGTGCGGCCCAAAATCCATTTAGCCAAATGTTGGGTGAAATGCCTTGAATTGCTAATAATCTTTCTAGCATGTGTAGTGAGACTCAACTCATTCTTCTTATTGTGTTATCAATGATAACACGATATGCATGCAATACTCATATATGTGACAATTTTCTGGTACATCTTTATGGTAAGAGTCTGACCTTTTAAAGAATTACATGATCATAAACATCAGGGCATTCTTGGGTTGTCTTATATCTCGGCAAGATATGTTTGCATTGTTGATCCCACAAAATGTACATGTACTCCTGTGTAGCTTGAAACTTTTGTGGATGTGAAACCCAGACTATTGATGACCTTACCAAAAAGAAAGACAGATAAACAATATTCCTAATAATTCAAAAGTGCTTCCTCAATTTCATCAGTTCGTCCCAACTTGTTTTTTAATATAAAATAACATGCTTGTGGTCTCAGTATCAGCCTTTATAGGTTTAATGTTCTTAATCAAGATAATTATAAAAAAATATCCATATATTGAACTTTTTTCCAAAAACACTTTTTGTTATGTTACCTAGGGATGCGTCCCTGGGCCTAAAAACCCCATCCCCATCCTGGGGACATATCTGAGGTGTCCCTGATCTGCACATTTTCACTGGAAACATCCCGGAAACTCAGGGACGGCCCCTAACCATCTTGGGGATGGTCGAACATCCTCGGCTCCAGGCAGCCACTAAAAAAAAACTCAAATCAAAAAATATTTTCTTTATGACTATTGAAAATGAATTCTTTTGGACTGCATACAACAGTAGAATGAGAAGGTTACCTATAAAATGAACTGGACTGTGACATGATCCATAGAAAGAAAGCAGACAACTGTAGAATAAGAGTATACAAATATAACTTTTGTCCAACAATGGGCAAACATGCAACTACATATGGTTGTATGATAAACAAAAATATGACTGCTTAGAGCTGTAGAATGAAAGCATACAACTGTAAGACAAAGTGGAAAGTTGTGCAATAAGAGAATATAGTTGTAACCATTGTGTATGCTAAAATTAATCATTAAATTCAACTAGAAATAGAGGGAAATCACGAATCCCTGTCTAATCAAAGAATTCTAAACAAAACCAATGAAATGATATAATCAAACAATAGGAATGTAAAATATTCAATAAAATCTCCCTATTCCATGATTGCATGTAGCTTCCATTGTTCTTCTCCTCTTTGTGGTACGATGGCTCTCAGATATCGCACTGGCAACCTCCAATTGACACAAAGATTCAAAGTTCGTGATTGTTGAGAAAGGAGATTTAATTCTCAATTTATAGATTATTGGACAGGATTGATTGATAGGTGGAATAGATTGATCAAGAGCTGGAACTCAGGTGAGCTCACATGTTGATTGATAGTTGAACTGTTGATTTAGAGGTGGAACAGAATAAATTGAATAGTTAATTGAGTTAACTGATTGAGAAAAAAGTTGATTGAAAGATGAAAAAGAAAATGATTGGAGGATAATTGATTGATGACAAAGAAAGCTTTATTTAGAAAAAAACTAACTAGAAGATAGAAAATAGGATTGGAAAGATAATGATGTAATTAATCAATTATTTGAAATATTCAATTAAAATAGATTAAATAGTTAACTGATTGAAAACTTTTTGGAAAAAAGCAAAGTGGAAGATAGAAATAGAGATTGGAAAGATAATGATTTAATTAATTAATTGAATTAATTTAGCATGTGCTTGAACTTTGACTTTGATTTTCAATTTGATTTTTGAAATTATGCACATGTATTTGAAATTAGAAGAAATATGAATTTGAATTTGAAGAATTAATTAGCTAGTTAAATAATTTAAAGAAACTATTTAATTATTTAGAAATTCAATTTAATTTAATAATAAAGATTGTTTAAATTTAAGGATTATAATCATAATCAATTAAAATAAATATTTAATTTATATTTTAGAAAAGGGTTAATGATTAATTGAATAGAGATAGAAATTGAAAATGAATTTATTTAAATAATAAAGATGATTTAAATTGAAAGATTAAAATCACAATTAATTAAATAATAAATATTTAACTATTATTAAAAAATGGTTTAAATGATTAATTGATTAGAAATAGAAATTGAATAATTAGTAAAATGAGGAAATATGAATTTAGAAGAATAAGATTTATTAATTTAATTAAAGAATTAATTAATTAATTCGATGAATAATTAGTACATGATCAATGAGACATTTTTAGTTGTCTACATTTGCCCCTCTTTGAGACAATGTCAGAACAATGTTTTTTATTAAGGTAAAAACAGGTTTTGAAGGGGCCCCAAAACCCTTTACAAACGGATCTTAACCGATAAAGAAAAAAGAGACAAAAAGGAACAAACCAATGAAAAGCCAGCAAAAAACCATAGAGAATCGGCTAAAGCCCCACAAAGCCAGCAAAACCAGCCTGACCCAAGAGAAGAAACTAATTGATTTTTCTCAAGGCATTAGCCAAGGTGTTGCTAATCCCATGCAGTTCTTTGATGTTTTCCCTAAGATTAGGGATATCCTTAGCAGAAGCAGCCACAACTTTCTTGACACTTGCCCTGGTCCTCTTAGCAGCACTAGCTGGAGTAGCTTCACCACTGCCAATCTAGATATTATCTTCATCCATGTCAAGGTCCACCACCAGTTTAGGAGAACTGGAATTATCAAAGACCTTAGCAATATCCTCCAAGTTTTTAGTGACAGCTGACAGGATATTCGGGATAATGCCCAACAAATTTTTCATCGCCACACTCCCTACTTCTAGCGATTTAACCTTCTCCTCCATATCCTACTTCCATTTTATCTGATCTTTGTCGTCATCCTTCCTCTTCTCATCCATCTGTTTCACATTTTTTTCCAGGTTCTTCAAGAGTTCATAGGTCCATCTGTCATAATCCAGTCTCACCTCACTGAGTTTTTTAAGGTTATCTAGGAATAACCCTTTACCCGCACTTTCCTTATCCTCACTTAACCTGTCCTTAGTCATATCCTTCTCAGGATCATTGTTATCCTCCCTCTCAGAATTCACATCATTTTCCTCATTATCCTTGTACTCCACATCCTCCATAGGTTGGCTATTGTCCTTGCCAGGGCAATCATTGTGGATAGGGCTTTCATTGTCGGACTCATTAACACCACCTTCTTCCTCCATACCCACCTCCTCATCTTTCGAGATGTCTTCACCATCAGAATCATCTGTATCCATTTCATTGACTTCTTTTCCAATTTCCTTTGTTTTGATCTTTTCTTCATGGGTTTCCGTCCCAGAGGCACTCTTACTTTTTTTGCTAGAAGACACCTTCTCCTTGCTGGAATCGCCTACCTCCAACTTTCTCTTCCCTGGAGAGGTGGATAACCTCTTATTTTCCAGAATGGTGAGGGTTTTACAGTGCTCATAAATGAGCAGCAAAAGCCCGCAATGGAGAACCAGATTAGAGGGATTCTTACTGAGTTTATTGAGGGACCTTGAAAGGGACCTGAAAAGGTAGTAGGGTAGGGAAACCCTTTTGTCATGTCTGAAATGGTTTAAAAGAACAAAGTGGTAAGTGTGGGCCCTGGAAAATCGGCCCTCAAGAGTGATATATTCCATTATGGCATTCAAAACCCAGCCCCAGATTTTCTTGATATTAGAAGCCTCATAGTAACCCCCTGTGGCTTTGCCAATTCTAGCCCTCTCTTTTTCTTTACGCGGGAACAAATTAACCGCGTTATTGGAGACTTTGAGGTCTCTAAAAAAATTAAGCCCAGAATGGGGCATGCCAGTCACAGCAGCTGTGAATCCTGCATCCAATTTGAACTTAACCCCATAGATTTTAAAGGACCCATTACACCAATTTTCAAAAATTTTGGAAACGGCGAGATTCACCCTACCTTTGTCATAATCCACCAGCTTCTCCATAAAGCTTGTGAGGGACCCTTTTTCCAGCTTCGCCCACAATTTTGGCATCGCCTTCCATCTTGACGTATTATCTGGTTCCTCCCTCCTTAAATCTCCTCCCATATTTGAATTCAGATTCTCAGCTCTGTTCCTCTGCAAACTCAACACTTCTTTCCCATAGTTACTCAGGATTTTGAAAAGGATGACCCAGAAAGTGTGCGACTTAATATTAAAAAGGGTTTGGGTTCTGCCGCTTTGCCAGGTAATCATTACCTTCCCATCAAAGCATAAATTATTTATATACCCCATCATGATTATGTGGTCCTTCCCTCCCCGTAAATCTATCCTTTCTAAGGAGCTCTTTAATGTTCATATTAATATCTTCCCCATGCCAAATCATTTGAAAATTAGAATTAACTCCTAGGTTCACCAAACCGTCTGCCACAATATTTTTCTCTCTAAAGGCATGTTGAATAATTATTTCTTTAAAACTAGCGATGATTTCCCTAGCTTTCAGGATAATGTTTTCAATTGACCAAGATGGCTCTGACTCCCCCTTCAAACACTTAATAATATTAAGTGAATCTCCCTCGAGCCATAATTTATCATGATTAAGATTCTTAGCTATAATAAGGGTATTCAGGGCAGTTGAGGCTTTGGCAAAATGACTAGTTTGACTCCCCAAAGGACTAGCCACCGCCACTAAGCAACTTCCAGCAAAACTCCTGACAATGCCCCCATATCCAGCTTTACCCGGATTCCCCTTAGAGGCCCCATCAAAGTTAGCCTTAATCCACCCCTGAGGAGGAAAACACCAAACTAGACCTTCTCTTCCCTTCTCCTTACTAGTAGTAGTAGTAGAGAGGTTCCACCTATCATTGAAATCTTCTTTAGCAGCTGGTCCATTATCAACACCATAGATACATTCAAATATGCTCCTGTAAATTTTGTCCACCACCACTTCAGGAATAGCACTTTTATCCCTAAAAATCCTATTGTTGTGCTCTTTCCATATATTCCAGATAACATTCGGGAAAGTAAGTTTCCAAGTCTCCACAATCTTTGGATTAGAACTAGGGCAGTACCATTGCTGCCAAGATTCCCCTAGGGAATTCAGAAAAAACCCAACTCAAATTCCACCTGCTTAAGATGACTTTCCAAATTTCCTGACTAAATGTACACTGATTAAGAATATGGCAAGCAGTCTCTTCTTCTCTGCAACAAAGAGAACACCTGTTAGGAAAAACAAAACCTCTCTTTTGAAGGTTGTTTAGAGTTAAAACCTTGTTTTGGATGAAAATCCAAAAAAAGATATTAACCTTAGGAACTAACTTCTTTTTCCAGACTTTAGCCCAAATAGGAATTTCTTCCATAGATTCATTATGGATAGCCACAGCTGAGGACACAAAATATTTCCCATCCGGGGTTTCCCTCCATATCAATCTATCATCTTTGTTGTCTCTAGGAACTTTAGCAGAGAGAGCAATCTGAAGGAACTTAAGCCCCGGACAATGCTGGCTAAAATCAATCCATCTCCCATTTCTCCAGTAGTCTCTGACCAGCTCCCCAAACCTGCTTTTGAACCAGTGATTCCATTCGTTAAGGATTGGAACTTCCTCCAAAGGTTTATCCAATATCCAACTATCTTCCCAAAATCTTATTTTCCTACCATCCCCAAGGTTCCAAATTCGACCAACAGCAGCCCAACTTTTAGCTGATTGGACTGCATTCCATATAGCAGAACCTTCAACAATAAAAGAATCATCTAAAAATTCTTCCTCAAAAGGTTGCATATAAAGATATTTGTTTTTCCAGATTAAATTCCATTCTCTTTCCTCCCCTTTCATTCTCCAAATTTGTTTAGCTAATAAAGCCTTATTCATAGAGCTAATATTCCTTAAACCCAACCCCCCTGAGGCCTTAGGAGAACAGATTTTATTCCAGGCAATAAAGGGAATTCTGTTTTTGACTTCCACCTCCGACCAAAGAAACTTTTTTTGGATTCTTTCAATTGCTTCCACAAACTTTCTGGGGATTTTGAACAAACTGAGAGCATAAACATGCAAGTTTTGGAGAGTGGCTTTGAGCAGAGTAACTTTGCCCACTTGACTAAGGACTGCCCCTTTCCAACCAGCCAGTTTTGAGTTAAATCTATCAACCAACTTATTCTAGAAAAAATCCTCAGGCTTAATACACAGAGGAAGCCCCAGATAAGAAGAGGGAAGCTCAGATATTTTGCAGCCAAGAATTCTTTCAATCCTTAATTGCCTTTGAACAGGGGTATTGATGAAGAACAAAGAACTCTTATCCCAATTAATTTTTTGACTAGAGGCAGACTCATAAATATTCAGCACATTCTTCATATTTTTAGCTTCCGTAATGGTAGCTTCCCCCATAGTGATAGAATCATCAACAAACTATTCATGAGTACAAGTGAAATTGGAAGAAGATGGTTTCAGACCTCTAAGATTGCCTTCTTCCACATTTTTAAATATAAATCTACCCAGACTTTCAGCTAAAATAGTAAACAAGATAGGGGATATGGGGTCCCCCTATCTAAGACCTCTAGAGCTTTTGAAGAAACTTGATGGGGATCCATTGACGATAACAACAGAAGAGGAAGTTTCCATAAGTTGAGAGCAAAGCTGAATAACTTTTTCACCAAAACCAAACGCTCTCATAATCCTTAGGAGAAACTGCCAGTTCACTCTATCATAAGCTTTAGCCATATCTAACTTCAGAAAGAAACCCTGATTATTAGCCACTTTCAAGGAGTGGATATTTTCATGAACAGATATTATGGAGTTCAAAATCTGTCTACTAGGGACAAAATCATTCTGCTGGACAGAGATAATTCTTGGAAGAATTTCCAGCAGCCTGGAAGTCAGAACCTTGGATAAAATCTTGTAAACAGAGTTACAGAGACTGATGGGTCTAAACTTATTGAGAGAGTCAGCTCTTGGGATCTTTGGGATTAGGACAATGAAGGTAGCATTCAGGTCTTTAAGAAGCCTTCTAGAGCCGAAGAATTCTTTAACACCTTTGCAGATGTCAGTCTCCACAATATGCCAAAAACTTTGGAAGAAAAACATAGGAAACCCGTCCGGTCCAGGAGATTTATCTCCCTGAAATGAAAACAACACCTTTTTGATTTCTTGATTAGAGGGAATACGAGATAAGTAGTTATTGTCTTCCACAGTCAGGGTAGATGGAATATCTTGCAACAGGATGTTTTGATTACTGATATCCAAGTTATCCACTTCTCCCAACAGGGTACCAAAATACTCCAGAGCTTCCTTTCTAATATCATTATCTTCCGTTAAAATCCCTTTATTATAGGATAATCTAGATATCCTGTTAGCCGCCCTATGCTTAAGAGCAGTTAGGTGAAAAAACAAGGTATTTTTATCACCTTCCTTCAAGAACAGGGCTCTAGATCTTTGTCTCCAGAATGTTTCTTCATTAGAAAAAATGGTGTGGTATTTAGACAATATAGCATTTTCCACCTCCCTCAGATCATCAGACAGCCCATTCTCTTGGATTCTATCCTGAACTTCTTTTATATCAGTTTTAATTTGAATTTTACTCTTAAAGATATCCCCAAAAATCTCTTTATTCCAGATTTTAATTTTAGCCTTTATAATATTGAGCTTTTTAGCTATTCTAAAGAGAGTCATACCCTCAACCTCAGAACTCCACCAATCAGCAACACAAGCTTCCAAGGATGGATGGGATAACCACACTTTTTCAAATCTAAAAGGGAAGTTTCTCTTGGTCGAAAAAGAGTTGGCAGTAAAAGAGATAGGATAATGGTCTGACCCAATTTTAATAATAGAAGCAAGAGAGCAGCTATACTTGGCTAACCACTCAGGAGAAATTAAAGTTATATCTAACTTCACTTGAATCAGGTCAGCTCTTGTTCTTCTATTAGTCCAGATATAGTTAATAGCTTGAATATCCACATCCATAAGAGCTTGATCATTAATGAACTCCATAAGATCTTGTTTCCCATCAAGCTGCAAGGGGAGACCTCCCATCTTCTCTTCCTCTTTTAGTGGAGTATTGAAATCTCCCATTATTATCCAGCTTTGATCAGCAAACTTAAGTCTATCATCAGCAAGGCTTCTTCAATATTTAGCTCTCCCAGTTTTGGTATTAGGCACATAAACATTGGTTAACACCCATACAAAGTTATCCTTGATATGCTCAAGCTGCACAGAGTTCCTATTAAAAGTAGAGATGATTTCCTTACCTTTAATGGTATGTTGGTTCCAAAAAATCGTAGTTCCTCTAGAAGCTCCCTCCAAGCTAGATCCTATGACACCATTATTTTTAAAAATTCTAATCTTTTCTACTTTATCCTTACACATCTTGGTTTCCTAAACAAGGACCACATCCAGTTTATGATCTCTTATGATGTTTCGTAACACATCTTGCTTATGAGGGGCATTCAACCCTCTGATATTCCAGGATATTATCTTCATACTTTAACCGGAGATAGGGCTGACTCGATGGAACATTGTGTTCCATCAGCACGGTTCTTCCAGCTTTCCTGTTCCCTTTGATATTTTAGAGATGGCCTCCCCTGCTTTTTGTTCTGGCTTCCAACATCTGCCTTTTTCTTATTCCCGCTTCTAGGTGAGATACCTCCATTGAGTTCCTCCTTATTCAATTTTCCCTCTTTCGGACCAAGAATCCTGAGATTTCCTTCCAGGATATCCATTACCACACTATGTGATGGGGTTTTACATTGAGGAGGCTTTGGGCTTCCATTAGTTAAAAGCAATAAGGGCTCGATATCAGAAGGGTTAAACTCTTGAGCTTCATTAAAGTTCTCCTCAATTGATTTTGAGAAAGAAGGAACAGGCACAGCTTCATTGGGACTTACCTCTTCCTTCTCCTGACTGACAGATCCAACCTCCTGGTCCTCTGGGTTATTTTTGTTGTTCAACTCTCTACCTTGCTCCCCCTCTTTAGTACTCTCTATTTGGTTATTAGAGCAGACACAATCCTATTTTTCATTATTACTATTCTCACCCTTATTAACCTCATTTACTAGCTCCATTACTTCCTTATTTTGATCACTCAACTAATGAGTCTCCTTTTTTATCAATCGTTTGCCAAATCTTTTTATACTTCACATTGCTATCAGTCTTGCTTTCCTTACTCTTCTTAAGAGGACATGATTTATCCCAATGCCCCGATTTCTTGCAATGGAAACAGGCAAATGGGAGTGATTCATATTCAATAGCTTGGATCCATTTCCCTAGTTTAGACATAATCTCTATGGATTGGGGCATATCGGTCATTTGATTAACATTTACACAGATGCGAGCAAAGACTAACCTTGATTTTGCCACCGTCGTTGGATCAATCAAAATAAGTTCTCCAAAAGAATTCGCAATACCCTTAAAGGCTTTCTCATTCCAGAATTCCTGCAGGAGACCCGGGAGGCGTGTCCAGACTGGCACCAAAACAAAGAAGGATTCATCAAGGGTGAGGTTCGGGACCCATTTCTGAAGAGCCAAAGTTGACTTGTCGAACATCCATGGACCTTCACATAGAGCTTTATTCATATCTTCTTCAGAGTTAAAAGCAAAGGAAAAAAACCCCCTAGGCAGTGCTGTCACATCCACTTGACCTTTTAAAACCCATTTCCTCCTTATGAAATTCCTGACAACATCAATGTTAGGCCTAAAGGCAGAAAATCGTCCAACTAAAGTCATGGCTAAACCAGCAACAGTCAGATCTACCAGTTTATCCGGAACAGAAATAGCAACCAGCCCTAAAACTGGATCAGAAATATTAGTAACTTTTGGGAGCCCTGATTTAGCCAGCGACTTCACTCCAAAGAGAGAAGACCATTTTTTACCTTTACCTCTATCATGTGGGTCCCCAGTTTTGGAATCTTTATCCTCCACCGATTTGATTGTTTCCTTGTCCTCTTCTGTACCTTGAGATGCCTATCCTCTTGCCTGATTACCAGTTTCGACCCCAGAAAAACTGCCTTCCCCAGGAAGTCCACCATTCCTAGATTTGAAATTTGGGATTCCCACTCCTTGTCCCTCTGCACCCATTCCCGCTCACTCTTGTTCAATCAATAGTTGTTTCAAAGAGAATGAAGAATTTTCTGCCCTAGTAATGGAGTTAGGATGCCCCCTCGAGAGACTGTTTAAGCATTGAAGGCATGAATGATCTCTCGAAATAAGAAGAATAGTAGATGAAAGATGAAGAACAATTAATTGTTGACATGAATGGATTTGATTGGATAGAAGAAATTGTTAGATTGATTTGTAGATTGATTGAATGATAAGATTGATAGGATTGACAAGATTGATAGGTTTGATCGGATTGATTTGATAAAGATAAAGTCTAGTTTTAGGAAGGAAACAACCTGTATAAGACAAAGATGATCAAAATGTCTGGTTTCAAGAAGGATACATCTTGTATAAGACAAATGATAGATGATCGTGTCTGTTTTCAGGAAGGACTAATCCTATATAAGACAAATGATAGATCAAAATATGATGAAAGTGATGAATAATTGATTGATAGATAGAATAGTTGATATGAAGAAATGATAGAATTATAGATGAAAAGATTGCAATTAAGTGATGAGAGAGATCATGTTAGATGAAAGAATGATTGAAAAATATTGAAAAGGTTGATCCAAAAAAATGATGTTTGATGAGAGAATGATTTGAAGAGACAAATAGCATGATGAGATTGATGATAGAATATGAGAGAATGAACCTTAGAATGAAATAGAATGCGAGATGAGAATTAGAATCAATTGAGGATGATTGACATGAAATGATAGATAGATAATGATAGACTGAAAAATGAAGATGATGGTTTTCACGAACTTTTGTGCCTTTATTCATAACACAATGTATATTCATCACTGAGCCTTATTATGTAACAATGGAGCTTTTCACATCAGGGTATAAGAAACCAAGATGTAAAGATATCTCATTGAAGAAACAAACACGTAGTAAACAAGGAGTGAACCCTCCATTCTGGGAATAATGTCAGGGTTAGAGGTATGTGGGGTAGTCACAAGCATAACTATCCTTGACTTTTGCATAGGATATTTGTTGAAGAACATACCAATCACAGACACCCACTGGAACTATTGCCCCAGAACTTCATTGGTCCACACCAAAAACAACAAACAAATAAAAAAATCATGCCTATCATGACTCCTCTAGTCACTTGTGGACATCCTTGAGTAGCATAGGTACATGATCTATCACCAAATGATAAAAGATAAAGATTGACCCCGACAAAATTCAGCAGCTATGATTTGATAGTTGATAATGTCTGATCTCGTAAAGTTGCGGACCCCGTTTAAGACTGACCTGTCTGATTTCGAGTGTATCCATGTATGTTTAAGAAGAGATAATGATCACTTGATATGGATATTGATATGATTGATAAGACAGTTTGATCAGTTGATTGCAGATGTTTGACTAGATAGTTGTATCCTTCGTTAACTTCGTGTCAAGTGTTTGATGGATATCTGCTAGGGTGTTTGATTCTTGCGAGAAATTTTATTGCAAGTTTTTTTTTATTGTTTTTTGATTTTGTGGATTGATATTTGAATGTTTTTTGGATGATTTTTTCAGGATTGTATTTGAATTTTTTTGGTATTTTGTGCTTTTCACTGTTTTTGAATTTTTTCAGGACTTTATATGGATGTTTTTGGTTGATTTTTTCAGGATCGTATATGGATGTTTTTGGTTGATTTTTCTTTTTCACTATTTTTTTGAATTTTTTCAGGACTTTATATGGATGTTTTTTAGGACTTTTTATGATTTTAGGATTTTTTCAACTATGCCCCCAGTATGTAGACCTGTATGACATGATGATCTACAAAATGCATGTGGAGACAATGATTTTTTGACATGAGCTATGTTAATGCAATATGCATGATGAAAATGCATTTCCTATTCGAACAAGGATGATTTTGTTTGTTTAGCATTTTTTAATACACCAATTGAATTGGAGGTGCAAAACATTTCATAGATAAGCGGTCAATCGATCATTAAGGTCCCTTGGAACATCCAAATTAACACACCTAGTAACTAGGATTTACAAATGGAGATGCGGAAAAAATCCCCATTGGTTCTTGAAACTTTGATCTTCTTTTTCCCATGTATGTGCAAATGAGTTAATTCCTGCTCTTGTGGTCACTAAAGATCCTTAGCATCCTATATGACTAGCTATGTGGAGTATTCTAACTTCAAAAGCATCCTGAATAGAGCCTCGCTGCCAGCAAGCTTTTAGAGCTCCGACGAGGTTATAGACTGTAATTTCTCAAATATTGTTCCATTGCCAACAGGCGTTAATAGCCCTGATGGAGTTACTCACATGTTCACATAGTCAAGCTTTTTGTCGCACTTGTATGCGTGATATTTCAGTTATATATCATTGCTCTTTTGCCTTGAGATGAATATTTGGCATAGCACTTTTTCTTTTTTTGCTTTTTTTGCTTTGACTTGTAAGTAATGAAACCTACTTGGGTGTGACAATTACAGTGGCACTGAAGTAGAATATTAGATTTTTCACTAGTCATATGATCAACTAGGTGTCTTGAATGAATTAGAGATTTTGTTAATGTGTTTGAGATATAGCAATTGATAAATTTTGTTTTAACAAGTCTCAAATAGTGAAATCACTACCCAACTATAAGTAAAGCGTTGTCGTAGGGTAATGTTGAAAATGAATGACCTTAGGACCTCAAAGACTTCATGTCCAAATATCTAAGAAAGGAGATGACCCTTGTTTCTCTTGAATGAAAACAAATGATAAACTTAGATAGTTGCTTTGTTTTACTGATGTTGCTATATGCCATGAAATTTATGAATGTGATGTTCTTGGAAAGAAACTATATGCGATGCAATGCTTTTAAGAAAATGAGATAAAATGCGGAAAGAAAAACCTAAACTAACCCAACCCTTAGATATAGTATTGTTTAAGGTGCATGTTGTTCATAGGGTCAGAAAATTTTGTGTAGGTAGTTTATTGATATTTGTTTGAAGAGTCAGATAAATATGTCTTTTCCAATAGGATATAAGGACTCAGCTAAGTGCACATGTTCAGCATCTCCAGTGTTGATTTCCTTAGTTTTTGGATTTTATGGATCATCAAAGGGAAATCTAGCTCTGGAACCCATGAATTCAGTTATAGCCTTATAATTTTCAAAGCAATCCAATTGTGGTAGATCCTCTTGCCCCCCCAGCCTATCAAGTGTGGGTGTATGAGGCAAATAGATTTTGGTTCTGAAGTTGTGACCACATTGGCATGAGAAAATGGCACACATACAATCATTGATAAATTGTTCTCTGCAGTATGATCAGGATTGGTGATTTCATTGATAAGGAGTTCATGAAAAACTTGTGTAGAGGGATTGGGATCATGAGGAGGACTAGGAGAAATGGTAAGTTCATTTGAGAGGGAATCTTGTGAGAAACATGGAGGATTATGATATGGAGACGAAGGGATGGAGGGATATTGATCAGGATCTGGAGAAATAATGGGATCTTATTTAGGATATGAAAGTGAAGGAATACTTTGATCCTGACTTGGAAAGGGATTATTAGGAAGGATGGAAGGGATGTCTTGATCTTGCTTAGGAGGTAGATGTTCGATGGGACTTGAAAGGATACTTTGTTCTTGAGACAAAAGGGTATTATTATGAGTGGATTAGAAAAGAATGAGGGGATCATCATAAGATTCTTGGTTGGTGGGATCTTGATGAAAAATTGGGTAGGATGGAAGGGTTTGTTCTTGATCTTTATTTGTTTCAGGACTCTTTTTTTTTTTTTGGATCAACCTCTTGAAACGGGGAAGAAGTTTAGATATGCATGGGAGACTCTTGGAAGATTTCAACATTTTGGCCTGATGAGAAATGGAATATATGATGGCATTGGATCTTGAATTTTTGAAGCATGGAAAGGACTAACATCATGACTTGGATTAGATTGGATTTGTATTATGGATGGCCCTTGGGAGGTTGCG
Organism: Cryptomeria japonica; assembly: GCF_030272615.1. Classification (NCBI taxonomy): domain Eukaryota; kingdom Viridiplantae; phylum Streptophyta; class Pinopsida; order Cupressales; family Cupressaceae; genus Cryptomeria; species Cryptomeria japonica. The sequence continues at coordinate 353,106,958 of NC_081412.1, read as the reverse complement.
TTATTGGATAAAGATGGTGTGGATTGCTCTTGTGTGACTTCGGGGTATGAGGAAATGGTGGAAGACATGTAAGCTACTTGAGGTGCAAAGTCTTTATGGGAAGAGCCATTACTAGATATGGGCAGATGACCTTGTTGCATGATAGGTGACACATTGACCATGTTCGATTGATGTCCAAAGGGTGACATGTTTGTAAATACACTTGCATTCGTTTGGGACACCCTTGGTGGTGTATTTGAAGCCATAGGAGGATATTCATAGACATGTGATGTGACTAAAGGCAAAATTGATTGTGTAATTGTGTGTGACCTTGGTAGTGGTTGACTTGTTTGCACAATTTGTGGTGCTAAGAGTTGTGTTGTTTGTTGTATTAGTTGTTGGACTTGCATTTTTTGATGTGTTTGTTGTTGATACTGGTTTCTCATGTTTATTTGTGTGAGAGTAGCTAGTATGTCTAATTTCATAATAAGAGCTCGCACATCAACTGGCTCTAGGTCTGTAATGGGATCTCCAAATTTTTAAAATAGTTTGAACATATGGGATCCACTCTCTTCACCTTTTTTAACGTTTTGTTTTAAGATCTCTATTTCTCGAGCTAATTTCTCTTCAAGTGATGGAGAAATAGCTATGACACTTATTTGTTCTTGATAAGTTTGATGCACATTTTGGGACATGTATATGTTGGATTGAGATGATTGATTGTTTGGTTGCAATGACATGGTCCCACAAAAGTTGGAAGTACGATAAGGGTAATTTTGTCTCCTAGAAGTTTGAGAGATTGTTTCAACCATTGCACTATATGCCATTTTGTTTTGATTTTTGAAGTTTAGGGATGAAATGCAATGCAACTAAGGGATGAAAATGCAACCCTATTTTTTTGAATTTTTTGATAAATTGCATTGAGGAAAGACAAGATGAAACCCTAAAGAATGAAAATGCAACTTTGGACTTGGACTAGGGAACACCCTAATTTTGAAGATAATGCAAAATGGAGATAATGATTTGACCCTGTGTCTTATGAGGATGAAGACTATGAAAGGACTAAAATTGGGATTATGACAACTATGCAAAGATTATGATGACTATACAAGGACTTATGTGAGGATTAGGATGATTGTGCAAGGACTTATGCAAAGATTATGATGACTATGTAAGGACTTATGTGAGGACTATGATAACTATATGAAGATTATGATGACTATGCAAGGAGTTATGCGAAGATTATGATGAATATGCAAGGAGTTATGTGAAGATTTATGCAAAGACTATGCAAGGACTTATGAAAATTAGGGACGTAAATGAGGAATATAATGGTGACGATAATGAGGACTATACAAGGACTTATGCAAAGTAATGGCATAAATGGGGACTATAATGAGGACGATAATGAGGACTCTGCAAGACAATGTAAGGACTTATGTGAAGATTATACAATGTATATGGGAACTCTATGAGGACGATAATGAGGACTAAAATGCAAGGACTGATGCAAAGATTATGAGGATGCTAATGGGATGTAAATGAGGTTTCTATAATAAGGACGATAATGAGGACTATGCAAGGACGTCTATGGTCACAAGTATGTAAATTTTGGAGTTTGTAGGACTGTCTAATGCTTCAAGGTAGACTTTGTTTCAAATAAATATGTTTGTAGGACAAGTCTTTTGTTTTTCAAACTTGAGAACAATTATTTGGAGATAAGTATAGTTGACTGAACTATGTTCTGACCAACTCCAAGAATTCAGAGATCTAGAAAGATAGGGCCTGAAATAGCCCAAATACTGACTCGATACTGGACTGGTACAATGATACATATAAAAGCACAAAAGACAATCTTAGGCTAGAAAGTGGAAATCATTTAATGGGGCCCCCGTAGAAAAATACCGAAACAAAATGAACAGATAGAGAGTCTGGCAGCACTGGCTCCACTCCACGACACACACTTTTCGGATGTCATTCTCTCTTACCTCAAAGATCTGAAGATCTTATCACCGAGGATTTTCTGTCTCATTATCTAAGGTACATAGAGGTTATCTATGGGGTATGATCCGCACACGTGAAACCAATAAACGTGGGATTTGTGCTACTAAGTTGGTTCTTATTGTAAGTTTTGAGGGGTCCCGATTCAATGATGGATTCTTAGAGCAAGCCACTTAAGACTTTATTTAAGCTTATCAGTGCAGGGAAGACCCCCACATACGTCGAATTCACTCAACACTCTAACCACCTAACCAGTATATTTATATAGCGGCTCAAAAAACCCGCTCGAGAGTATGTTGGGAGAGATGATATCCCCAATGCATCCCAATTCAAAGTACCTTTGTGGGGTGATGAAATCCCTAGTCAAAGATACCCCTCACTACTAAAATGAAAAAGTGGGTGTCATTATCACCTTTTCCTTTCTCCCAAGACCTTGAAGGTGGGTGGAAAGGTAGTTAATGCAATAGTAGGTTCACCCCAAACACAATAAAAAGTTATTTCCCATAAAAAAGAAAAGTTTGAGTTATTCTATTGATAAGCATGATTCGCATTCATTTTAAAACCCAAAATTAGGTGTGAGATATGCATGTGCATGTCAATTTTAGAACACCAAACTGAAGTGTGAAAGCATGCATGTTCATTTTAACTAGATTTATTTGAAGCCCCAAATTGAAGTGTGAAAGCATGCATGTCCATTTTAACCAGATTTATTTTAAGCCCCAAACTAAAGTGTGAAAGCATGCATGTTAGTGATTTCTAAAAATATTTAGTAATGATCTGGCCTTCTTTGTGATTTCGCCACATGCTGCAAAAAGAGGATCAGTAATCTCATAAAACACACAAAAAATAGCAAATCAAACTCTTCCTTGAACAAATGCGTAATCATACCTGAGCAAATGTGTGATTCTATGTTAGCGATTGTGTGATTCTAGAAGAGCGATTGTGTAATTCTGATAGATCGAATGCGGTGTAATGACAAAATGATTGTGTGAAAATATCTAGGCAAATGCGTAAATGACAGACAGACCAATCAAAAAAATAAATTAAAAAGACTAAATTTGATCCGGAACCTACAAAACAAACTGTGATGCCCTAGCAAGATCTCTCATCATCAATTCTATATTAAGCGAATCATATTTCACTCTATATGAGAGAATTAGGTTGTTGTATCTATCAATGGCTGGTTGGTCCTCTGGATCGTGTATCTTCTTTTCTGCCTTTAGGATTTGCTGATAACGTCTAGCTTGCCTCCTTTGTTCCTTTGTCCTCCTAGCACCTGAAATCTTAAATTGTACCTTACGTGCCATAAGATGTCATAATTAAAGCACCAAATAAGGGTAAACAATACTCAGATTTAACAAATTTCATATAGAATTAAGACAAAACAGAGGACAAAAAATCAAAAAAATAAGACAAATAGGACACATAAATATTTTTCGTCGAGTGTGTAACAAGGCTTGGTTGATTGCATGATAAAATAAAGACTATTGTGTGATGGGTTATGCACAAATGCGTGACCCTACGTTATCGATTGTGTGATCCTATCTATGCAATTGCGTGATTGTTGAATCCACTTTGCAATCCGTACAAAACCTACAAAAAAATAAAAAATACGTATGATCTGCAAAAATCACACAGAAAACAAAGAAGATTAATTAGTTGTTGCTTCACGTTAGGTTCAAAATTTGTATTGTAAAATTCATCATTAAATTTAACTAGAAATAGATAGAAATCATGAATCCCCATCTAATCAAAGAATTCTAAACAAAGTCAATGAAATGATTCAATCAAACAATAGGAATGTAAAATATTCAATAAAATCTCCCTATTCCATGACTGCATGTAGCTTCCATTGTTCTTCTCCTCTTTGTGGTATGATGGCTCTCAGATATCGCGCTGGCAACCTCCAATTGACACAAAGATTCAAAGTTGGTGATTGCTGAGAATGAAGATTGAATGCTCAATTTATAGATTATTGGAGAGGATTGATTGATAGGTGGAACAAATGGATCAAGAGGTGGAACTCAGATGAGCTCACATGTTGATTGATAGTTGAACTGTTGATTTGGAGGTGGAACAGAATAGATTGAATAGTTAATTGAGTTAACTAATTGAGAAAAAAGTTGATTGAAAGATAAAAAAGAATGATTGGAGGATAATTGATTGATGAAAAAGAAAGCTTTAGTTATAAAAAGCTAACTAGAAGATAGAAAATAGGAATTGCAAAGATAATGATGTAATTAATCAATTAATTGAAATAATCAATTAAAATAGATTGAATAGTTAACTGATTGAAAACTTTTTGGAAAAAAACAAAGTGGAAGATAGAAATAGAGATTGGAAAGATAATGATTTAATTAATTAATTAATTGAATTAATTAATTTAGCATGTGCTTGAACTTTGACTTTGATTTTTGAAATCACGTACATGTATTTGAAATTAGAAGAAATATGAATTTGAATTTGAAGAATTAATTAGCTAATTAAATAATTTAAAGAAACTATTTAATTATTTAGAAATTGAATTAATTAAATAATAAAGATTATTTAAATTAAAGGATTAAAATCATAATCAATTAAATAATAAATATTTAATTAATATTTTAGAAAAGGGTAAATGATTAATTTAATAGAGATAGAAATTGAAAATGAATTTATTTAAATAATAAAGATTATTTAAATTGAAAGCTTAAAATCACAATTAATTAAATAATAAATATTTAATTAACATTAGAAAATGGTTTAAATGATTAATTGATTAGAAATAGAAATTGAATAATTAGTAGAATGAGGAAATGTGAATTTAGAAGAATAAGATTAATTAATTTAATAAAAGAATTAAAGAATTATTTAATTAATTTCACGAATAATTAGTACATGATCAATGAGACATTTTTAGGTGTCTACAACCATTTTTTGCTAAAAGAAAGACTTTGACAGCACACAGTTGTTGAATGATGACGGACAAATAGTTTCATGGGATCACTTATTAATAATGTTTTGACAATGAATTCTGAATTCTGAATTTTTAATGCATATTGAGTATTTACAATGAATTCTGATTTCTGAACACAAATGTTATATGTTAAGGTTCTATAATGTATATATGCATTCTTTATCCATGCTTTCATATGAATATAATGTATATGTGCATGTTTTATCCATGTTTTCATATGAACATTTCAAATTTCTCTATATATTTGAAACTTTCCCTATATTTTATATAGTTGTTCCCTAGCAATCAGCTTGAAAAATCGGCATCTTGGGACGTGTCACCCTGTCCCGGAAACTTGAGGTAACCTTGACTTTCACAAAAGCCTGTTGAATGCTAAGCTACTCCATGCAGCTAATTTTTAGATCCATTCTTCTGGGGCCTATATCTAAACCAAAATATAGGGTTATCAACACATGCATCCCTCCTCGGTATCAACACATGCATGTGTTGTTGGTGTTGATGTATGTAGCTAGGTCGCAGCCCTTCTAGGGACAACCTAGCACACCTAGCACATTTGATTTAGCCATGTCCTATCTTGCTTGTGTAACGTGTCAGGCTATTTGAGTTTGGCGCCAACCTTCTGTTTTGCATTGTAATTAATTTACCTAGCCGACCTAAGGCAAATTGGAAGGCTAGTGTCTCATATATATGTAATGTCAACCTCATTTTAGTCACACATGTTTAGCATCTATATTCCTATTTCGGTATCCTACAACAAAGTATCTCTGTGATCAGCGAATCATATTAGAAGACAGCGAACATTATTAGAAGACAGTAAACAATGGACACCTTTGGAAGCATAGAAAACACCTTTGGAAGGTCAGCAAACTCCATCCAAGGGCAACAAACCTATCTGCTACTATTCTTTCTGATAGCAGTCTTCATTTGGAAGGTCACTGAACTATACTTGAAGGTTGTGAACATCATTCTAGATCAGCAAACTTCATCCTTGTGACAACAACACTTGTATTTCAGATGAGTTCATCATTGCAGTCTGCCCTAGGTTACTGTGCATAGTTTGTTGATAGCTTCAAGTATTGAAGCTCATTGTAAAGATACATTTGGTTATTGCCTAATAAAGATCTGATATTTGTTGTTGGGTTTTTCACCTCCAAGAGGGAGGTTTTCCCAGGGTATATTGGTGATCTTTGTGCACATTGACTTGTTTTTTGTCATTGCTATCTAATTTTCTATAGTCTGATACACAATTAACATGGTATAAGGGCTAAGGTTGTCTCAGTTGTGATCAAACCTTGTAGCAGCACTCCTACTTCACAGTATTCACACCATTTTCAACATTCAAGATGGTGTATGGTCTGAAAGTTGAGGACACACTTGAAGGAGCATCGAATTTCACCTCATGGAAATTCAGGATTCTTGTCACCCTAGAAGAAAATCATCTTTTGGAGTTCATGAAAGGAAGGGAGCAATCTGAACTTGAAGATCAAGATGCAAGGCTTCAGTTCAAGAAGAATGCAATCAAAGCCAAGAAGATCTTCATTGACTCCGTGAAATATCATCGTGTTCCCATCATCTCCAAGATGCTTTTAGCCAAAGATATGTTCAAGACATTGGAGGGGATGTATGAGATCAAAAACACAAGTACAAAACTTGCATTGCGTCAGCAGCTTCATCAAGTCAAGATCGCGAAGGGAGATTTTGTCATCACCTACTTCATGAAAATTTCATAATTGAAAGATCAGCTCAACGCAATTGGAGATGAAGTTGTGGACAAGGACCTAGTCATGCTTGCATTGAATGGTATTCCTCACTCATGGGAGCCATTTATCCAAGGCATAAGTGGGAGATCCAAATTTCCCAAGTTTGAACGCCTCCGTGCTGATTGCATTCAAGAGGAATCAAGGTTGGTTGCAAGAGGTATCATCAAGAGCTCTCATGGTGAAGACTCTCATGTTCTTGCTACTCAATCCATCAAGAAGAAAGGGGGGAATTGGAAGAAAGGCAACTTCAAGAGGAGAAAAGATCAAGGGTCAGAATTTGCACTTGATTCCAAGAAGAAGAAGAAAGACCTCTCTCGCATTCAGTGGTTCAGATGTGACAATTTTGGTCACTATGCAAGAGACTGCCAGTCAAGACCGATGCAACAAGGGCTCAACATCAATGAAGTTTCAAATCAAAAGGAAGAGAAAGACAAATCCAATGAGTTCCTCTTTATTTCAGTCCTGTCAAGCAATGTTCCCACAGATAGTGATACCTGGCTGATTGATAGTGGAGCTTCTAGACACATCATCAGCTATCGGGAGTACCTTTCAAATTTGGCTGAGAGGAAATCTAATCTCCAAGTCATCATTGGAGATGATGCGCGCTATTTTGTTAGAGGGTTCGGTGCTACTTCCCTCAACCTTGATTTGAGAATCTCTCTTCATCTCGGCGATGTCTTGTTCGTGCGAGGAATTAAGAGAACCTTTGTTGGCAGTGTGCCAGCATCACTCACGAGGATTTGTGACATACTTTTAACAGCCTCCTATGGATTCTATAAGTCTAGTGGTTGTATCAGGCATTGATAGGTTGATCTTTTGGTGCAACGACAACCCTAGCTTGCAACAAGTGGTATCAAATCTTGGTCACAAGTTTGAATCATGCATGTCACGACAAGTGACATTGGGAGGGAGATTGTTGGCAGTGGTCCAGCATCCCTTGTGGTGATTTTTGACATGGTTTAACAACCTCCTGTGGATTCTATAAGTCTAGTGGTTGTATCGGGCATTGACAGGTCGATCTTTTGGTGTAATGACAACCCTATCTTGTAACAACCTTATCTCCATCTCAACCTTGGAGGATAAAGGTTATCAAGTGGAGTTCTCAGAAGGAAGAGTCCTCGCATGGCCAAAGAAATCCAACATCAAATCTTCTCGTGTGATTGGGAACTGGAATGAGAGCTTGTACAAGATTTCCACTCATCCAGTCCAATCTCTCCTTCATGACTCCTCCAGTTCAAGCGAGTTGTGCCATAGAAGACTTGGACATCTTCACTTTTGGGTTCTACCAACCTTAGAGAAGATGGTTAAAGGTATGCCTAAACTCGGTCATGTTCATAATGATACTTGTAAAGGTTGTCCTATGGGTAAAAACACTAAGAGTCCATTTCATAAGAGTGAGAGTAGGTCAAAAGAATTATTAGCTCTTGTGCATTCTGATTTATGTGGACCTATGTCAGTTGCATCTTCTAGTGGATTCTTGTATTATGTAACCTTCATAGATGACTACTCTAGAAAGACTTGGATTTACTTCTTAATGTCTAAAGAGTCTAATGAAGTCCTAGGTAGATTCAAAGAGATCAAGGCCTTAGTAGAAAATTTATCTAGAAAAAGAATTAAAGTATTAAGGTCTGACAATGGAGGTGAATACACCTCGGGTAGCTTTCATGATTTTTGTATTGAGGCAGGGATCACGAGGAAGTTTTGTGTCCCTTACAACCCTCAGCAAAATGGGGTTGCAGAAAGAAAGAACGGATCTATAGTTGAAGCTGCAAAAGCCATGATTATTGATCAAGATCTTCAGACTTTTCTATAGGCAGAAGCTTCTAGAACAGTTGTATACATTCAGAATAGATGTCCTCATCAAATGTTGAAGAACATGACTCCAGAAGAAGCCTTCTCTGGGATCAAACCTGGTATCAGTCACTTGAGGATCATTGGATGTCCAGTATATGTACATGTGCCTAAGGACAAGAGGGCCAAGTTGGAACCTTCTGGCAAGAGAGGAATATTTGTGGGCTACAATGAATCTTCCAAGGCCTATAGAATCTACATTCCAGAATAGAGGTACATTGAGGTTAGTAGAGATGTTACATTTGAGGAAGATGTTGTATTCAAGAAATCCAAGGGTTTGTGCATGGAGATAGAAGATGAAGCTCATCCTGAAGACATGAATATTGATCATGATCCTGAGATTTAAAGGGAGACTTTAGATCCTAAGATCCAGAGGGAGTCTTCAGAATCTGAGATGCACAATGATCCAGTTGAACCTATGGATCCTACTGATGGGCCTAGAGATATTGTTATATCCCAGAAGAGACCTCTTTGGGCAAGGAACACTATGCAGGAGGCAGAACAATTCATGGCTCCTAGAGGTACATTTCGAGAAAGTAAGAGACCTTAGAAATTCTCTTGTTATCTCACTTCAATGTGTAATCTCATTGAGACTAAGCCTACCAGTGTTGAGGAAGCAACAAATCAGCAAGTATGGAAAGATGCCATGGACGAAGAATATCAATCTATCCTTAAGAATGATGTTTGGGATATTGTCCCGAGACTTAAGGGCAAGTTAGTTGTATCTTACAAGTGACTATTCAAGATTAAGCATGCATCTGATGGTAGCAATAAAAAATACAAGGCTAGATTCGTGGCTCGTGATTTCTCTTAGAAAGAAGGTGTATATGGTTAAAATGGAAACAACAATATTGAAAGACTAAATGAATTCAACCACAAAACCCTAGCCTAACAACAACAAAGATCCACCATAACATATGAAGATTACCTAAGACAATGCAAATCAAATGAAATCACAAATATTATACCATCACATGTCCAATAGGGTTTTGATCTCCATTCTTCCTATCTCCATTGATCTTGCTTGATATATTTGCTCTCAGATTTTATGTGTGCACAAGAGCTCAACAAAGAATGGAAATGTGGTTGCAAGTAGGCTTGATCGCATATGAAAGTTTGAATGCTAGAGTAGTCGGGGCTTCATAATGAAGGAAGCATCTCCTTATATAGAAGACACTATAAGAAATGGAAGGATAAGATTGAGAGGTGTAACAGATAAATGGTCGGCTATGATTAGAGGGTAGGTAAAAGAAATAATAAAATAATGAGAGGGTAGGTAGTGTAGGAATTAAGAGATGAATGACATGTGTCATAGGTAGAAAAGGCTAATGAATTAATTAAATAAATAAAGATTTATTTAATTAATAGAGGAAGTGGGATCAATTAAATAAATAAGATTTTTATTTAATTCAGGGAAATGATAATTTAAATAAATAAATGTATTTATTTAAATGAGAAATAAGGCTAGAAGAGGATAAATGAATTAATTAAATAAATAAAGATTTATTCAATTAATAGAAGAATTAGGCTCAAATAATTAATTAAATAAAGATATTTATTTAATTAGACAGGACAATTTTAGGTGTCTACATTTTGCCCCTCTTTGAGACAATGTAGCTTGTCGCATTGTTTCGAAGAAGATAAGATGAACTGATGCAAAGTTGCCCCAAGATGGGAATGATATGCCCCCTCGAGAGATTGGATGAAAATGTTTGAAAAGATCGCAGACAATCTCTTGATAAGAAAGAAAGGCTAGAAAGGACTGACTGGATAGGATAGAGTGACAGAGTCACGGGACAATGAAGACTGACACGGGAGACTAGGGCTAGGGCTAGGGCTAGGGTAGTCTATAAGATAGACTACGAGGGGAAAACATCCTCATTGTCATCCACACATCCAAGAGATCGGTGCAGAGAGAGCATAGAGCAGCAGCAGTCGACAGCGATGGCATTGGTTCACAAACTCGATCGCGTTCACCGATTTCAGAGGCCAGCAGATGCAGGAGAGCTGATAAGTACCACAAAACCTCCTTGTACTTTGTCGCATTAAATGTTATCATAAATGCATGTTAGGTAGCACAATAAATGCATTTTAGGTATGTCTAGAAAAAATGTCAAGCGGGGTAAAAACGCTAAGGTGTGTCTACGTTGGTGTCAGGCGCGTATGTGTTTGTGCCAGGCATGTCTATGAATGTAGCAACGTCTGTGTTAGATGCGAGTGTGTCTGTGTTGTGCAGGCGTGTCTGTGTTGTATGAGTGCATTTATGTAGTCTGCAAGCGTGTTTATGTCATAAATGTGCATTTGTGTCTTCTAGGCTAAATCGGCAGTTCTGTGATGAACATATGTTGTCAATTGGACAAGCTACTGAGAGGATACACTCAAGCAGGTCCTCTAGGGAAGACTAGGATAGCAAATAGGGCTAGGATTGACAATTATGTGATAGAGCATACATTGCCAATCAGGAAACTACTCAAGAGGATACACTCAAGAAGAGGCCCTGGGATAGGATAGATCGAGGCACTTTGTGATGAACAAGGAGTACCAAAGAAATTGACAATTCTGTGATAGAACATACATTGCCAATTGGATTAGATCGAGGCACTTTGTGATGAACAGGGAGTACTAGGATAAAAAAGCAGTACTTTGTGATGAACAGGGAGTACTAAAAAAGAGTAGCACTCTGTGATGAACAGGGAATGCCAAAACGTAGTACTTTGTGATGAACAGGGAGTACCACTAGGATAAAAAGCAACACTTTGTGATGAACGGGGAGTGCCACTAGGATAGAGTGCCATAAGCACTAGGATAAAAAGCAGCATTTTGTGATGAACAGGGAATGCCACTATGATTGACACAGTTGATTTTCTTGATTGCAGGAGGACCTACCTATGCTGGAGTCATGAGAGAGATTCTTGTCGACTCAAAGTTTGCAAGCAGAGCTGACAGTCGAGGAGAGAGCTGCAATTCAGGCTATGGGCCTGCGACATATTTTGTATGTGCCTGAGTTTCGGGCGAACATGGGATTGCTGACTGCGCTGGCTGAGAGATGGCACTCAGAGACTTGTACTTTTCATTTGGCTATGGCTGAGATGAAAGTCAACTAGGAGGATGTATACAAGATATTGCAGATAGCGATCGATGGAGAGTTAGTTCCTTACAATCGAGACGGACACAGGGATGCACTGAGACGAGTGTCCAGGATCTGGGATTGGAGATGAGGGCTGGACACGTGGCTTGGGATACCATGACACAGATAGGATTAGCACTACCAACAGTGTTGGAAGGAGTGATCAGTGGGTTTCTCTGTCTGGATAGGGAGACACGAGGATTGGTTGTGGGATGGGGGAGTACACTGGAGACATTGGTGACAGAGCACACCGGGTTTGCATGGGGACCGTGTCCGCTACTGGCTTTGAGGGAGATCTACTAGGGACAGGCAGATGAGATCTAGGATCTAGAGCGGGAGATGGTGAGGCTTAGGAGACAGCTGACGGATACTAAGCAGGAGAGGGATCAGACTATCCAGTGCTATATAGAGGTTGAGACAGCACTGAGGGCAGGGAGGCAAGCAGCAGAGGACACGGGAGTTGGATACGCCTATGTTCTGCGGGTCGGGGAGGAGATAGGCTAATGGAGAGACCTATACTATGGAGCGATGCCACTAGAGTAGCGGGCTAGGAGATTCTGTAGACCATCACAGACTGCGACGACCACTGGAGGGAGAGATAGGAGACAGGTGTCTAGCGGTGGGGTCATGGGTCCTCCGCCACCACCAGATAGAGGGGACAAGAGAGATGATCCTGGGGCAGGTCCTTCCAGGGCTCAGACTTCATCGAGGCCAGCCGGCTCTGAGGGAGGGAGTTCATCATAGCCTGGAGGGCTCCCTATGTATCAGTTTTGTACCATTTTGTATGATGACACCTTCGGGTGATTGTAGCCATATGATTTTGACATCATTGTATCATGACACTTATGATTTTTGATATATATATGAGATGATTCATCTTTGCAGTAGCTATATGCATGTGTACCGATGTGATGTTGCTTCGATGTGATGCTTATGATATCTATGTGATGCTTCTATATGTTTTATGATGCTTATGATATGGATGCAAATATGTACATGAGGAAATGCAATATTTTTGTTTTGTTATGTTTTTAATATGCTATGTATATGTGAATGTGAATATATGAAATGAAGATGAATATGATTATTTACATGATGAGAATGTAAAACAGTTCTAACATGTGTTGTGTGTAGGATATGATGCAATTGTGATATCTATATGTATGTATGAAATGCTCAATATGTGTTAATGCAGGTGCAACAACATGAAATGCAAATATTTTTGGTGTGTCATTATACTCAGTCATGTGATAGAAGGCTACATGTACTTGGGAAGGACGATCGAGGTCAATCAAGGAAGGGGGATGGAAGATAGAAGATATGAAAGTGAAAGAGCTTCTTGTGCATTATCATCATTGAGCTTCATTATGGCAAGTAGGTTATAACAATCCAGATATATGTTCGACCCAGAAAGTCATTGTACCTATTTGCATGGAGATAGGACAATCGCAAACAAGGAATGCCCCAGTTCATACTAGACTCACAGTGTCCTCATATCCTTGGACAAGTCATAGCATTACTAAGAGACAATCCATAGACAGCAAAAGAAAAATAGGTGACGATACCCCATCCTAGCCTTTCTAGTCAAAGACATCCTGGAGATAAAATCTCTAGTCAAAGACATCCCAGAAAAGCTAAAAGACATGTCACCAAAAGATAAAATCAAAAGAAAACCAAGACTCGACACCAACATCCACTGTAGTCCTCAAGTTTTAGTGTCTTTTGTCACTTGTATAAGTCTTATTTGATTGTGGCCACAATGTTTACTTTCACAAAAGGATAGATAGCACTGAACCATAATGTTGTCTGAGTCTGTTGAAAGATTTGATTTGTTGAAGCCCATTGTTGTTGTTGTGTCTCATCTGAAACTGACTGAATCCATGAAACTGACACTTTATTGCGGAGAAGACGGAACTTTATTGTGGATTGGTGATGCAAGTGTTGCTTTATGGCGGATTGTGTGCGGATAGACTGAAGAAAATTGGAAGAAATTGTACTCCTCGGAATGTGTGATGCTCTTAGTTCCACACCCATCATTAGACGTAGGATTTTCCTTAGCCACAGATAGGAGTTGTTTTATTATGGATGGAAAGGGGTGAAAAGGGAGGTTTTATTATGAATGGCTAACCAATCTTAGGTAGATCAATAACAAGCCATGATGGGAATGGGTAAGTTTATTATGAGTGAATAGGCTGTGAATGTGTGAAAAGTGAAGGATGAAAGTGGATCCTGAAGGAGGGAGGAGCAATGTCTCTACACATGATGTTGGTGACCCAGTTTTTACCATGGTACTTGCCCAAGGCGCCACCGAAGTGGTTTTCACCATTGGACGAAACGTTTTTCTTTACTTTTTTTTTTTTCAATTTTTTTGTGTCACAAGGCGCCTATTTGCTAGGTTTTCACCAAGTAACGATTTTTTTAATTTTATGATTTTTTTTTGTCTTTTTATATTTTTTTGTTTTTTTTTTGTTTTTTTTTTGTTTTTTTTTATATTAGGATATTCTAAAGAGCTATGTGTAAAACCTGCGAAGGTGCATGTTGTTGATAGGATCCTCCAAAGGTTCGCCATCTGGAGTTGAGAGCTGATATGCACCGGATCCATAGGTTGCTATAATGATGTAAGGACCAAGCCAATTTGGTTCGAACTTGCCCTTCTTCTCTCTGTCTTACTGATTTTTAGGATTTTCTCTAAGAACTAAGTCACCCACCTCAAATGTGAGAGGCTTTACCTTATGATAGTAGCTGCATTGTTCCTTGACTGAATGATGTGTAGCTTGAGTGATTGTCAACCTTGATAAAGGAACTAAGATAGAATTACTAGCGTGTGAACTACATAGGCCCGTATGCGTGTCACCTAAAGAAGTTTGGGCATCCCTGATAACAAAGTCCCTTGAGGAAGCTTCTTTAAAGGTCCATGATGTATCGCCAGAAGGGAATGGATGTGTGCAACAAGTGGATGAGTAATGAAGGCTTGTGATTGCGAAAAGAAGTGAAAGTAGGATAGCATGATGGAGACTTAGGATCAACAAGTATTCTTTTTTACTTGAAATTTTAGAACTTTTTCCCCCAGTTATTTTGATATTAGGGGAGATCAACTCTTGTTATTTTTTCTTCATAGGATTTTTATCCTTGACTTTGATTTTTGCAGAGTCTAATAGCTTTTGATTTTGATTTGGACTAAAGGAATTTTCTTTATTTTTTACTTTTAGATTTTTCTTTTCATAGCTTGATTTTTATCTTGAATGAGTAAGGGCTTTTATAATTCTTGTTGATCCAAGTCTGGGAGAGGAGTGGAAATGGAATGAGTGGATGAAATGGTAAGGGTATATGAGTTCTCAAGAGGGTTGGTGATACGCTCTATAGATTCTTCATTGGAACCACTCTTAGGACTATTGATATCAAGAGCTGCTTGCACCACTAGAAGAGATTTGCATTCAGACTTAGTAGCCACAACACTAGGTGGTTCATACCCAGTTCCTTGGCATTGCAAATTGTTTGTAGGTTGTTTTTGTCGACTAAATACCTTAGGAGATAGTGGGAGTTGATCAACATGAAAGATATACTCACCACATCTCATGTCTTTAATGTTGAACTTTTCTTTTAGCTCTATTTGTTTGGATGTAGAAGGTTTCAAGGATTCTGGATCCACATATGCTGAAGATGGAACAACTTCTTGATTGAATGGGATTGTGATCTAGGTCACAGATTGTTACAATATATGAATGGATTAGGGTCAACTTTGATGGTCACTTCAACTCCATTATGTGGAAACTTGATACATCGATGATATGTAGATGGTATTGTGCTCATCTCATGAATCCATGGATGTCCTAGAAATATGTTGTATGTGAGATTGAGGTCTAGGACTTGACAAACCACATCTTTTGTAACTGGTCCAACTCTGAGAGGCAAGGTGACTGTGCCTTTGGATGAACGCTCTTCATCATCATATGCTTTGATAGTAATTTTGTTTGTAGCATTCACAACATTGTTTGAATATCCCAATTGTTTAATAGTGCTCAATGTACAAATGTTTAGACCTGCTCCTCCATCTATCAGGACTCGTTTTATTCGATGTTTGTGTAGGAAGGCTTCAATGTGTAAACGTGCATTATGTGGTTGGCTCGCGAAGGCATCGTCAGCTTCTATGAATGTAACGGAGTGTGGAACGAAAAGGTATCCCACCATGGCTTGAAATTGGTCCATGTTTAGATCAATAGGGATAGAAGTGTCTCTCAAAATTTTGTCAAGAATAGCTTTATGTACGGGGGATATACGTAAAAGTTCAAGGATGGAGATAAGCGCGGGTGTCTTCCCTAACTGTTCTACAAGCTCATACTCAGGTTTGGTTCATGAGGAAGCAGTGTTTTTAGCTGGAGCACCTTGCAAGGTGAATTTACCTCGACGAGTTGTAACATTACATTCAGAGGTAGGTTCAGAAGAAGATCCAATTCCTTTTAGGACAATTTTAGGTGTTTGGGCAAAATTTTCAGGCATTTTGTCCTTTATGATAATGGTAAAGACATAATTATCCATTGAAATGTGATTGACAGTTGAATCATAGTTATAGGATGCCCTGGTATAGTTGGTTTGGTCATCTGTGGCTTTGGCTTTTCCCTTGTCATGTTTTGGGAATGGTTCTTTAAACATCTCATGTTCTTGATTGGATGAGTGTCCCTCGATCTCAGTGTCTCCTCTATCAATAAGATCTTGTATAATGTTCTTCAGTCGATGACAATTTCATGTTTTATGTCCCTTGCTCTTGTGATATTCACAGTATTCATCGTCATTCCACCAATTTGGTTTGACCTTTGGTTTGTATGGAGGATTGTCAGGAATTGTTATTTTTTTTGCTTGCCACTAGCTTCCTGAAAGCTGACTCAAGTAGTTCTCCCAATGGGGTGTATTTTCTTCGTGGTTTTGAATTTGTTTCAGTATTAACTTGATTGTTTGTAGAGCTTGATCTAGAAAAAATGATTTTGGGTCATACTGTATTGGCATCAACAACACCATCATTGACTGTGTTCTTGTTTTTATTCCAAAATCTTGGCTTGTCTTTTCCTTTAAAGTCTTCTTTGTTTTCTTTGAATATTTTAATTACTCCTTGGTCAATTAGGACCTTCTCTATTGCTAAACCTTTTTCAATGACATCCTTGAAGGTGGACAAACAAGCTTTTCTCAAGTCATAACCAATGTCTTTGTTAACATTCTGGGTGAACATCTCTACCATTTATTTCTGTGGAATTTCACAAGAGCATCTGTTGGCTAGATTCCTCCATCTTTGTAAAAATGATGAAAAAGACTCTCCATCCCTTTGTTTGGTGTTGCACCAGGTAGTGACTGATATGTCTGTCTCTATGTTGTATGAGAAATGTTGGATAAATGCCTCAGCTAAGTCACCCCATGACATAATTCTAGGTGGGAGTTGGGAAACCCATTCCATAGCTTGATCACCTAAGCTTTGTGGGAATAATCTCATCAAATATGTCTCTTTTGTTGCTACCTCAATGCAAGCTATGAAAAATTGTCTTATATGTGCCTTAGGATCTCCTTTGCCTCTGTACTTATCAAACTTAGGTGTCACAAAGTGTGTAGGAAATGGAGGCATTGGAATGCTTTTGTCAAATGGATAGGGATATATGTCTCTCATTGTGTAAGCTGGCTTCGGTGTATTTGTGTCCTCCATTTTCTTTTGTAAGTCCTTAATTTGCCATTCCAAATTGTTCTTAGGTGGAGATTGACTTCTTAGACCATATCCCATGCCTAAACCACTGTGTGGAGGAGGAGCATGTTACATATATGGAAGGTATTGATCATACACATGTTCATATGGAGGAGGTCTATAATGATTATGTGTATATGGACCACTTGGTATAGAGTCATGATGAGGAATGGAATATTTGTTTTGTCCATGTATATCATACTCTACAGGCATGTCATGAGTTTGTTCTAGTGTGTTGGCCCCAAATTTGACGCGGGGTTTCCTTGTGTCTATATTTTGAGCATGCCTTTGAATATCCAATTGCTTTGGTGGTTGGTCCTTAGCATTGGCATGTGTTTGAGTATATTTTTCTGCATAAGACTTCCATAATGGTCTGCGAAGATGAGTATCATATGCTTGACCATGTGTATGTATGACCTCAAGCTTTTGAAACAAAGATGATGGTGATTCAGGAACAATATGTGGTCCTCTATTGCCTCAACTATTAGGCCTTCTTTGATCCATGTTGAGGTGAGGTTGTTGCAAAGGTTGATTTAACATTATTTGAGACATGTCAAAATCATGAGGGATCTTGGCTCCACTTTGTGCCATCACTTGTAAGAAATATTGTCTATCTCTCATTATTTCCTCAACCAATCGATTAAAATGGTGATCCATAATGGAGTCTTCCACTTCTACTGAATGTACTGAAATGCTGTCCATATTGTCATTGTGTGTATCATTGTAGTTTATAATGTCCATGTTCTCAACATTTGGAATGTTTCTATAGGCATCCATGTCAGGTAATGTGGTATGATCAGAATTGAAAAAGACATCATTGTCATACTCATAGGAACTCATGTTTGCGGACTCTTGAGCCTCTTTTGATTCTCTCCTATATTTTTGGGAACGGGTTTCAACCATGAACCAGGTCTTTACCAAGATGTATGAGACTAGATGAAAATGGAAAAGAGTATGAAAGACCAAGAGTTGCTTGGAATGTAAATGAATCTGAAGTGTACTTGCAATGTCCAAAGTGTAAGACCAAGTATGTATGTAGTAGAGTAGGTGTGGCTTCCAAAGAGATGATAGTTTCTCTTGATGAGGTAAGTTGACCTTGACTCTAAGTAAGACCAAATGAGACCCAAAGGTGATAGACCTTGATGAGGGACCACTTAGCAAAATGTTGTTGTATGTAATGTACTGACAAAGCAAGATGAGGACAAGCAAGTGATCTTTTGACTCAAGTTTAGACAAATGTGAATGTAATGTAAGGTGTAAAGCAATGATGAACTTTGTGAGACCCAAATATAGGTTGAATGCTAGATGAAAACCCAGAGAGATAACCTAGGAAGCTCAAGAATTCTGAAAATGATTGTTCTTGTTGGCTGGACTGTAAATTTTTCTAATTCTGAACACAGACGTGCCTGTATACTTCAAAGACGTGGTTAAATGATAAAGACGTGGTTGACCGCTACACATACGCGTTTCTGAGATTTTGTGAATGTAATTTTTCTTAAGAGAACATAGACGTGTTTCTGCCCTTCACAGACGCGGCTAGATGACACAGACGTGATTCTATCAGACACAGACGCATTTCCAGAAATTAAGTGCAATTTTTCCAATGTGTGAAGTTGCTTGTTTTGACCAAATCTTAATTTTTGACTATTTTTTCGTGACAAGAGGACACAATGTTGATGAAGACTCAATGTTTGCAAGTGTTTAGACTCAAAAATGACTCCAAAGAAAGTGTGTTGTTTGATGTAAAAAATATTTTGCATACACTTGAAGACACAAAAGACACAATGTTTTGATGTTTGGTCTTGAATGTTTGATTGTTCAAAATAAGACAAGCACAATTCTTATGGCTGGCTAGGACAATAGTTGTTGATCTTACATGGGGTTTCCCCTGAGGCTACACTATTCAGAGCAGATACTTAGATGCTTGACCCCACTGGCTCCACCCTCGGCACTCACTTCTCCGGGGCAGCCAAGCATCAGTCCCCACGAAAACTCCCCGTGGAAAACTATGTATCTCTACTAAGAACCATATGTGTGTGGGTCGCTCCAGAGGTCTGACCTCCTGACCCAACAACTAGAAGGATTTTGGCTTTCTAAAACAAAAAGGTGCTAGTAAGGGCATCCACTCGTGTGGCCATACATGCGGCACTTTCAGCTCTGTAAATACAGAAGGCTCCCATCCGGTAGGGGTTACGCCCTACAAATGATCAAATAAATTTGATTAAACGGGTTTATGGGGAGACATAGTGTCGGTATGAACTAATCAGCACACGTTACCCATGGCTTTCACCATGGATACGGTTGTTTATAGTGGTTCAGAAGAGGATGGCTTTTCCTCGCTACCACTTGGGTCGTTCTCTCCTCACTAGTAGTCCTAATGACCACATGGGGAGACGAGGCCCTCTAGAGATTAAACAAAAAGAGCCTATTGCCCAAGACACAAAAGACACTGGTTCAATTTTAGTGCACCAATTGAAGTGTTTGATAATCTATGAAAACAAGGCACACAATAAAGATCAAAAGAAAATCCTTGTCAAGGTCCTGCAACAAAGATTTGTCAGTAGTTTGGACTGTTTCAAATGATCACCCCTTCCTGCAAGCACACAAGTTAGGTAAATTTTAGATCCAAAATACTTTATGAAATAGGGGCCTTCAACAAAACGATTTTCCTTTCAAGACAAGCTGCACCGATTTTGTTAGCTAGATCAGAAGATGTTAGCTCAAAATAAACCAGATCTGAAATCCGCATGATGAATAAAACCTCAAAACTGGATTTAAAAAAAAACTGAAATGCAAAAGGTAAAACACAGACGCGGTTAAACCTAACACAAACGCCACAGAAAAATGCAAACGTGCCTACATACGTCACAGACATGTCTTATAAACACAGACGCGACTACCGAACACAGACATGTCTGAAGGCTTCACAGACGCGATTTAGGAACACAAACGTGACCTTGTAATCTGCAACAAAAAAAAAAAACTAGTGTCGAAGACGCAAACGGAAGTCCAGAGATTATAGACGCGACAGAAAATCAAAAACGCGATCTCAAAATACGCAAACGCAAAAATGTCAAAATATTGTCAGAAATGGCAGATCTGCAACTTCAAAAACACAAAATCTGCAACAAAAGATGTTAAATGCAAAAGGGACAAGAGTCCCACCGGGCATGCCAAAATGTATATGGTGAAATTAGAAACAACAATATTGAAAGACTAAATGAATTCAACCACAAAACCTTAGCCTAACAACAAAAAAGATCCACCATAACATATGAAGATTACCTAGGACAATGCAAATCAAATGAAATCACAAAGATTATACCATCACATGTCCAATAGGGTTTTGATCTCCATTCTTCCTATCTCCATTGATCTTGCTTGATATATTTGCTCTCAGATTTTATGTGTGCACAAGAGCTCAACAAAGAACGGAAATGTGGTTGCAAGTAGGCTTGATCGCATGTGAAAGTTCGAATGCTAGAGTAGTCGGGGCTTGATAATGAAGGAAGCATCTCCTTAAATAGAAGACACTATAAGAAATGGAAGGATAAGATTGAGAGGTGTAAAAGATAAATGGTCGGGTATGATTAGAGGGTAGGTAAAAGAAATAATAAAATAATGAGAGGGTAGGTAGTGTAGGAATTAAGAGATGAATGACATGTGTCATAGGTAGAAAAGGCTAATGAATTAATTAAATAAATAAAGATTTATTTAATTAATAGAGGAAGTGGGATCAATTAAATAAATGAGATTTTTTATTTAATTTAGGGAAATGATGATTTAAATAAATAAATGTATTTATTTAAATGAGAAATAAGGCTAGAAGAGGATAAATGAATTAATTAAATAAATAAAGATTTATTCACTTAATAGAAGAATTAGGCTCAAATAATTAAATAAATAAAGATATTTATTTAATTAGTTAGGACAATTTTAGGTGTCTACAGAAGGGATAGATTATGAAGAAACATTTGCTCCAGTTGCTCGATATACTTCCATCGGGAACATCATTCCCATTGCAAGAGCTAAAAGGATGGAAGCTACTTCAGATGGATGTGAAGATAGCTTTTCTCAATGGTGTGATTGAGGAAGAGGTCTACATTGAGAAACCTGAGGGTTTCATGATCCATGGGAAGGAGTCTCATGTATGCAAGTTGAAGAAAGCATTATATGGCCTTAAGTAGGCTCCTCTTGCATGGTATGAGAGGATTTATAGATACTTCACAGGCTTAGGCTTTTGCAAGAATGATGTTGGTCTGAACCTCTACTTCAAGGTATTTAATGGTGAAATGTCGATCCTGGTATTATATGTTTATGACTTATTTGTTATAGGAGAAGATCATCTCATCAAATGTGCAATAAGGAGTTGACTTTAGAATTTGAGATGAAAGGCTTAGGACTCATGCACTTCTTTCTAAGGTTAGAAGTATGGCAGAGGCCTAATGAGATCATCCTAAGTCAAGACAAATATATCATTCATATCTTAAAGAGGTTTGGAATGTTAGACTGCAAGTCCATGCCTACTCCAATGGAAACTAACTTGAAGAAATTGAGGGAAGTTGAAGCTGTGTGTGTGAAAGGTGGAATAAGAATCTGTAAGTTGTAAGACACAACACTTCAATTAAGTCATTGCATGCATGGTTAGACAAATATAATCATGAATATGAAAACCATAACAAATCGACCTATTGCCTCCTAAAAGATGTGAGTATAGACTTGCTCTCAGATTTGTATAAGCAATACCAGTGACTAGACTACACCAAGACGAAGGATTTAATCTATATGAGCACAAGAATAAGCTTAATGGATGCAAAATGGGTGCTAGATATGCAAGATTAAGCTATGTGAAATCAAGCAATCATAATTAAACTAAATATGCAAAAAGATAAACTAAGATGCAATAATCTCAAAAACAATATCTGCAATGACTCCATAGCAAAAACTACATAATAACAATAAATCTCCAGGGTGTTTTGAATGAGAGATGAAGGCTGAATTTATAGAAACTCAAAAGAGAGATCAACGGTCAAGATCGATTAGCAATGAGAGGTTGAGATTATTCAAGAAAAAGCACAATTTAGGATAATTGAAATAATTGAGAGATCAAATTCAGTTAATCTTGAGATAGATTCCAATTATAGTTTGATTGAAATGCATTCAGATTATAAGTTTGAGTTTGCATTGGAGATTAAATTTAGTTGATTCCATGCATTTGAGATAAAAATAGGTGATTCCATGCAATTTCCTTTAATTTATTCAAGATTTTTATTTAGAAAAAGGCTTTTCAATGCAACTGAACTTCTTTTCTCAAAAGCTTTGAGTTTTAATTTTAGAGAAAATGATTAATTCAATTTAATTGTTTTTCCGATTTTTCAAGTTATCTCAATTTAGAAAAAGAAATATCTTAAGCTTAATTCTTTTCTCAATTTAATTATTTTCTTTTGTTTTCAATTTAACTCTTTCTTTTGTAGATTAATTCCTCTTTTTGTGATAAATCTCTCTTTGTAAATTAATTCCCTTTTTTTGTAATTAATTCTTTTTTTATGATAAAATGGCAAATTTATTAATTAATTAAATATGCTAGGATATTTAATTAAATAAATAGAATAATTTATCAAAATAATTTACTTGGAATGATTTAATTAATTAATTAAATATTTAATTAATATAGAGTGATTTATTTGCCTTTTAACATTAATGATTGGAGAATTAATTAATTAGGATGCTCAAAGTTGATTTAATTGCCTTTGGTTAGGACCTTGGTGATGTTGTCAAGATTAGGGGCCCATGGTTAAGATGACCATTTTTAGGGTATTACATTTGTCCCTCTTTGAATTAATGTGCGAGCAGCGCGTTGGTTCAAAGAATAGTTAATGTCTAGGAGATATCAGTTCTGAACTTGATTGATCACGAACCGGATGAAGAGCGAGGTGTTTAGCTTGATTTGAAGCGATGAAACTAAATAGATTGATTAAAAGCGATATCGATCCTAAACTTGATTGAACTGGGACCGATGAAGAGCAAAGATACCGAACTTGAACTTGATGGATCAAGAAGCGGATCTTATTGATCTAGGACTTGATTGAACTAGACACAGTGAACGAAGATAAAATCAATCTTGAACTTGATGGATCAAGACACGATGAGCAAAGATGAACTATCCATCTTGATTTGATGCGATGAAACTGAACACCTGCTTAAATTGAATGTGTGATCAAAGATACTCTTTAAAACCCTTGATTGAGTTTAAACGAATAATCAGCTTGATGAAAAGCACTGAAACTGATTAACGTTAAGAGCCTGATTCAGATGAAGACAATATCAGCTTGATTTGATGCGACAAAACCAATATGCCCCTAGAGATTGATTTGATTTAGATGATCAATAAATCTCAACTTGATATGAAGTGATGAAGCTGAGATGCCCCTAGCGATAAGGTCTTGTTTGATGTTATGTAAAGATTAGCTGCTCGACTTCTAATGAAGATTTTGAAAGAAATTCTCGACTTTGAGGATATGATCATTGATGATGATGATGTCATGAGTATGCCCCCTCAGGAGCGAAATCAAAATATAGCGAGGGTACAATGATGTAGGCAATTTGATAAAAAGATTAGGCAATTAATGATTTGAGCACCAAGAATGATTCAGAGGATCATTTGAAGATTTAACGTTGATTGATGAGAAATTGAGCACAAATTGAAGAAAGAATGAGCATTTGATGAAAGCGCTTAGTGATATTAGTTGTGCAAAATTGACTAGGAGGATGATCTCGGATTTCGATTTCGATCCTGAAAATGGAATCAAGACGGTCAAATTAGCTTAGGATATAATTTTCACGTCCATCGGAGCAAGTTGAAAATTTCGAGTCTTGGCTATATAAGGGGTTCATGTGTCATTTTCAATTCATTTTAACCTTCAAAGTTTGAAATTTGAAAAGCTCTCTGCAAAGAAAAATGTCCATTCTGATCCAGGAGCATCAATTCGAGCGCCAGAGACGACATAATCGACCACGAAACTACAACCCGACGGTAAGTGATCTATCTTAAGCTTGTTTGATTTCTCAAATTTGAATTTTGTTTGATTTTTTTGCATTTTGAAGTCATGTAAAGTCGTGTCTCGCTGTTTATCGTGCGGTGAGGCACTATTTCTTGTACGATAAACTGTCTCTATGGTGGTTTATCATATGGGCTTATAAGATTTATCATCTGATGTGGGCCCACGTTTCGTACGAGCTTGTTCTTCATAGCCCATTTCGTCGTGTGATATATAATTTTTTTTCATATGAGAATGTTTTGTCGTGCGAGGCATAATCTTGATTCATACAAGATTTTTCCCTTCTGTGAATAGTCATATGAAAAATAGCAAGCATGTTTTGGGGTCAAAATATCAAATTTTGATTTTGCATTTTGTATATTTGGCTTCGCGAGCATGTTTAGCATATTGTTGCGCAATTTGGATGACTTGTTGATAATTTGTATGTTTGATTTTGCAGATTTGGTTGCCAAATATCTTGTTTCGATGTGTTTATCCACCTACGATGGGGTTAGTTCACAGCTTATCAAATGCAGATAGGGGACACATTGAGTTGTACGGGTTTGGATACCTTCTTCAGATGTCGGATATCTGTGTAAATCATCAGATGTTGACCGTATTAGTGGAGCGGTTCCATTCATAGCATAATACTTTCCATTTACATGTAGGAGAGACGGCGGTCACACCTGAGGATGTCTACCAGATTCTCAAGATTTTGTTCACCGGCGACAAGGTCGATTATGATTCTGCTCAGTGGCCTGGTATTTTAGCTTTGAGACGTATATTTCATGATGAGACTATCCTTGAGCGGGCCATTATATGGGATGTTATGATGGCTAGGTATAGTGAGCAGTTTCCGCTAGCATGCGTGTTAGCAAGTATCATTGGTTGTTTTGTTATGTCAGAGAGGGGACAACAGGGATTTCTATGTGGCTGGGATAGGATGCTCGAGAGACTACTGACTCATCCTGAGAGATTAGGGTGGGGATCTTGCTTGTTAGCCCATATGTATCATGAGATTCACGAGGTTGCATATAGGGATGGGAAGAGTATGGCAGCAAGATTCTTAGTTTTGCATATATGGGCTTGGGAACACATCCCAGTATGCAAGCCTATAGTAGATGATTAGAGAGCCACACCAACCTATTTTATATTGCTATTCAAGTTATGTCATTCAACCCCATCTGGGCAAGATAGATTACTAGAGGAGATAGCTGGATGATTTGATCATGGTAGTGTGGAGACCGTATAGGGGTCTGGATTTATGGGATGATTAGAGAGGGCAAAGGAAGGATATATTTATGACTCGTCCTCTTATTGACAGGTCGGTGTCCATATTTCAGAGGTTTGTAGTTTCTAGGGTCATGAGGCAGTATGGCAGACCACGGGGTATATCACGGGAGTTTACAACTTATGCCCGATATGGAGATGAGGAGAGACAAGGATGGGCTCTGAGGTTATCCTATGCACTGAGCATGCAGGAGCTAGTCAGTTTACAACAACTGAGATGGGATTACTTGGAGGATGTTGAGGATGCGGGGGTATTGCCCCAGTATAGGGATTGGTTCCAGAGGCATTTGTATCCTATATTCACAGATCCTACATAGCACACACCTCTTATAGAGGAGGCTGAGGATGGGGCACCAGCACACGCACAAGTACTGGGTCAGTTATAGGGGCGACGACAGGTGCAGGGACGAGGATAGGTGCAAGGTCCGAGAGTGGATGCACCGAGGTGGGCAGGAGGTGATCCTAGAGCTAGTAGCAATAGGATACCAGCTGGAGGGAGACAGCGACCAAGAGGGGAGGGTGGATCTTTAGGAGTTGTTGGTGTTGAGGCTAGTGGTGCCAAGGCTACAGAGCATGGAGGTGAGGAGGAGAGAGAAGCTCCT
Organism: Cryptomeria japonica; assembly: GCF_030272615.1. NCBI lineage: Eukaryota > Viridiplantae > Streptophyta > Pinopsida > Cupressales > Cupressaceae > Cryptomeria > Cryptomeria japonica. Next base: position 353,080,633 of record NC_081412.1, on the reverse strand, counting down.
ACGCAGGTGAGGCAGTGGAGGGATGAGCAGGGAGGCAGAGAGGGAGGTGGAGAGGCTGGCGAAGAGCAAGGGGTACCAGATGCAGCACGGTCATTGAGATCGAGGGTGGCAGGCTTACAATCACAATTGACGGTGGTGCAGACACAGCTAGAAGAGCGAGGCTGATAGCTTGCTGAGGTTAGAGAAAAGCATTATCGATAGCTTGTCAAGCTCAGAGTAGAGTGGGATGCACTTCAACGAGAGGTGTTACATAGGACGAGTCGGGCAACATATTATGTTGTAGCTTATAGTGTAGCAGTCCCAGTAGCGCAGTATGTTGTCCCATATTCGTAGTATATGGCTCAATCTGAGGGAGCTAGGACACCCAAACAGGACGTCGGTCAGCAGGCACCACCTCCTCCACCAGGCGATGAGGGAGAGGCAGAGAGATAGCTTTTTTATAGCTCCTAGATTTTGTTATATACCCCATTTTTGTAGCCCATACGATTCTTGCTTCGATGAGACATTGTATATGTCAGTTGATATCATTTGTACTCTGAGACATTGAGATGATAATTATATATACGAGATATTGATTTGATTTCATCGTACTTGTATTGATTGAATATGAGATGTCTTTCTATATGCTTTATTCTATATGTATGCATATCTTTTCAGTATGGATGTATGTAATGGAGATGAATATGGATATTGGTTTGTTTTGTGTCTTTTCATATGCAAATAAATGATGAAAATGAGTAACTAATCATGCAAATGTTTGTTTTCTTCATGCAATAACATGAATGTAAATAAGTAATAATGAAATGTATGGATCTATATAAGATGTTCATGTATGCAGCTAACATCTCAATACACAAGCACTCGATTGGAGAAATGATGATGAAAAAGAGACCACTTAGTTGAGAAATGATGATGCTTCAAACTCTCATTCAAAAGATAAAGAGATCATTGTTATCATGCTGAAATCACTCAAAATGCATAAACTTTAGAATGAATGCAACCTAAACCTAGTCACTGGATTTGGAATGCTTAATTTTCATTACTGAACGTTTACAAACAGAGAAGGCAAAATAGAGTTGCTTCCTTTTCATATGCAATATTAATTATCTTGTCCGTAATGACCCTTTTTTCGTTCATATCCTTGGACAGATTATGCATGCATCCAAATTGCACATTAAAGAAATTCCCTCAAAACAGACAAAGAAATGACTCCAACCTCCCTGTAGCATACAAATAAGCAGAGTCGAGTTATGTGTGGTGATTTCACCTCGATGTGAAGGCACTTATCACAGACACCCAGCTAATTAGATGTTTCCAGATCATTAGAATCATTCCTACAAGCAGAAAACAAAGAAAAATATTATGCCCCCAATCCTTGCTCCTCTTAGTCAAGATAGACTTCCTTGAGTTACTCAGAGGGAATAATAATCGAAAACCAATGTAAAAGATAGCACACAAAGAAAATTTCATGCATATCTCAAATTGTTTAGTGATTGTTTTCAATAGTCTAGTTTTGCTTGTGTACTCAGTGATAAAACTCTTCAGTAGTTGGGAGACAGGTGACTGACTCAGAGTGGATGACTGGGTACCACTGACTGAAAGATGACTTGGTTGATACTGCTTAGGACATGTAAATTGATTAGTTAATTACCCTAAGACTAGGACATTGATCGGTTTCAAGCCATGAGGGTTCTGAAAGAACCAAGATGTCACAAAAGTGACTAAAAGATATGTACAAGCGAAAGCGAAGATGCAGGAAAGCGGGAATGAATAGGAAGTGCCAAATTTGTGTTGATAGATGGAGCGTTTGAGTACAAGAGGCGCCTGTTTACCAGGTTTTCACCTGCTTGGCAAAGATCCTTTTTTTTTTTTACCAAGGTGCCTGTTTACCAGGTTTTCAACAAGGCATTTTGATCATTTTTTTTATTTTTATTTTTTCGGGACATTTTATGATTTTTAGGATTTTTTTAAGGACATTTTAGCTGTACAAGTTGCTGGAGCAGAGAATACTAAGTGAAGAATTTCTTCAAGTGGATGGTGCTGATCGGTTCATGGAGTTGTTCTCCTTCCAATGTTGAGAGTTGATAGGCACCAGAGCCAAAGACTGCAGTAATGATGTAGGGACCCAGCCAGTTGGGTTCAAACTTCCCTTTGTTGTCTCGAAACTGTTGATTTTTTAGATTTTCTCTCAGAACAAGGTCACCAACTTGAAATTCTTATTGTCAAACCTTCTTGTTATAACCTCTAAACATTTTCTTTTGATATGCTCTCAGATGATCAAACACCACTTGCCGACGTTCATCCAACAATTCAAGCTCTTGCTAACTAGATATTCTGTAGTATTCATTAGTAACAAGACCTTGTAAAGAAACTCTTAAAGATGGTATCTCCACCTCAATAGGTAAGACTGCTTCAGATCCATACACCAAAGAAAAAGGTGTAGCCCCAGTAGGTGTTCTAATACTTGTTCTATAAGCCCATAGTGCAGGATTGAGTTGCAGATGCCAATCCTTTCTAGATTTATTTACTGTTATGTGTAAGATAGTCAGTAGATTTTTGTTGGATGCTTCAGCTTGTCCATTACCTTGAGGGTAATATATGGATGAACAGTGCTATTTGATTTTGAATTTTTCACAGAGCTCATCTAGATCTTTGTTCGTGAACTGCCCTCCATTATCAGTCACAATGGATGAAGGTATCCCATACCTGCAGATTATATAGTTAAGGATGAATAGAGCTACTTGTTTACCAGTTTCTTTGATTAGCGGAACCGCCTCTACCCACTTAGTGAAGTACTCAGTGGCAGTTATAATAAACTTGTGTCTGTTAGATGATGCAGGATATATTTGGCCAATGAGATCAAACGCCCATTGTTGAAAAGGCCAATGTGTAATGGATGGTATGAGATCCCTTGCTAGAGCATGTATGAGATTCCCATGTAACTGAAACTTCTCACAAGTCTTAGAAAACTTTATAGCATCTTTCTCCATATCTGGCCAGTAGTAGCCAGCCCTTAGTAGTTTTCGAGCTAAAGTTAGACCGTTTGAATGAGATCCACAAATACCTTCATGGACTTCGGATAATGCGCGTTGGGACTCTTCAGTTTCTAGACACCTAAGCAAATTACTATCTAAACCTCACCTAAATAGATCATTAGCGATGATGACGTACCGTAAAGTATTTCAAATTAGGTTCCTTTTCTCATTACGAGTAAGATTAGCAAGGATAATTTGGTCTCGCAAGTAAGAGTAAATGTGGTTGTAGCGAGATGAGTCATGTCCAATAATAGAACAAACCATCTGGCACTCAGGAGACTCATAGGAAGGATAATATAACTCTTCCACTAGGAATTCAAAGCGAAAATTAGATTCTTGTAACTTTGGTATAGATGCCAAGGTGGCCATAGCATCTGTTGCTCTGTTTGTTGATCTGGGAATCTGCTAAAATGATACAAAAGTAAAATATTTCTTTAGATAATCAACTATTCTCTTATAGGGCATCAGTTTCTCATCTCTAGTCTAATATATATCATTGATTTGGTTAATGATTAGCTGATAATCTCCATAGATGTGTAATTCAACAACCTTCCATTCGATAGCCAACTTGATCCCACTTACCAAAGCTTCATATTCTGCAATGTTGTTTGTGCAATGGAAGAGAATCTTGTAAGCCTATGGGATTGAATATTTTTTAGTGAAAGACCCATCAAAGAACATCTTCCATGGTCATTGAGTAAGCTGCATGATGGATTCATCCGAAAATTCTATGTGCAAAGGTTGATTGTCTTCAAGTGGAGCATCAACAAGTTGATCTGCAATGAACTGTCCTTTAATGGCTTTGCGTTCTACATATTCAATATCAAATTCTGTAAGAACCATGACCCATTTAGCCAATCTTCCTATAAGTGTTGCTTTGCTGAGAAGGTATTTGAGCGGATCAATCTTAGCCACTAGCTTAATAGGATGTGCTAACATGTAGTGTCTTAATTTTTGTGATGCAAAGACTAATGCCAAACAAGCTTTTTCTATTATAGTATAGTTCATCTCATAGGAAACCAAATTTCTACTGATATAATATATAGCTCTTTCCTTTTTATTATCGTCATGTTGTGCTAGAAGTGCCCCCAATAATGTATTGGTAGTTGATATATATAGAATAAATGGTTTACCTTGAATTGGTGGCATCAATATTGGTGGATTAGAAAGGAATTCTTTGATTTGTTGAAGGTGTTGCTCACATTCCTCATCCCAGTTGTATGCTACTCCTTCCTTAATACTTTTGTGAAGGGTTGAGCTTTATCTGCTAGCTGAGAAATAAAGCGTCTTATTGATTGGAGACGTCCTTGTAAACTTCTCATTTGACTGATATTGTTTGGAGGTGGCATTTCCATTATGGCTTGGACCTTCTCAGGATCAACCTCGATTCCTTTCTTTGAAATAATGTAACCAAGCAATTTCCTTGATGTCACTCTGAATGCACATTTTTTTAGGATTTAGCCGGAGCTTGAATCTTTCCATTCTATCCAGTATGAGGCCCAATTCTTGGATATGTAAGGATCTCTTCATGGGTTTTACTAGGGTGTCATCAACATAATCTTCCATGTTTTTGTGCATCATATCATGGAAGATGGTGGTTACTGCTCTTTGGTAAGTTGCTCCTACATTCTTTAGTCCAAATGGCATGACGTTCCAACAAAAGGTTCCCCATGCACATGTGAAGGTTGTCTTTTCTTGATCCTCAGGCGCTATCTTGATCTGATTATAACCGAAGAATCCATCCATTAATGATTACATCTCATATCCAATAGTCATATCTACTATCATATAAATGTTGGGCAATGGAAAATTACCTTTCGGACATGCTTTGTTGAGATCCCTGAAGTCTGTGCAAACCCTAATAGATTTGTTTGGCTTTGATACAGGTACTATGTTTGATATCTATTTTGCATAGTCCGTAGCTCTAATAAATCCATCTTTTAGCAATTTTTCAAGTTCAGCCTTGAATAGCGGTGCCACATGAGGATGCATCTTACAGATTTTTTGCTTGACTGGTTTAACTCCTGGTGTAATAGAGAGATGGTGCATGATGAGATCAGGATCTAGGCCTGCCATATCGGAGTATGTCCATGCAAAGTTGATCTTCTTTTCTGAAAAGAGGTTCCTGAAATCTTTTAACTCTTCTGCTAATAATGATTGAGCTAAGTGGATAATCTGTGGTGTCTCTTTACTTCCAATAGTTACTAGTTGAGTTGGTTCAATCAATATTGAAGACCTTTCTTGGAAGTGACTTGGCAACATATCAAGTATCTCACCCTTAGGTGCCTAAGAGGGGTTTTCACCCTTAGGTATGTCCTTTATTTTTACTTTTCTTTGTTCTGACACTGCCACAGTGTGGTTTTCGCCATCAAAACTTTTATTTTTCTTTTTTTGATTTTTGTGACTGAGATACTTGATGTTTGTTTCAATCATATTCTCACTTTGCTCACTAGTGGAAGAGTCCATTGGTTCAACTGCATTGAGATGGTAGGCTAATGTGTATTCATTGGCAAAGATAGGTACATTCATAGGTTGGTCTCAGATAGTACAGTCAATTAGGTCAGGATGTACCGAGGATGAAGTTTTAATAGGCTCAAGGAAGTTCACGGTATTATCATCATAACTACGGATCGACAAGTTGAGTTCCAGAAGACTACTTTGCGTAAGTGTCTCGAGACCAGGAAGAGTTACAACACGATTATTCAAGTGCACATTAATATTTTGTTGACTTAATCCAACATACCTACTCCTAGCATCATTCTCCACTCCAGACTGGACTACATATCGTGGTTCGATAGTAACAAGGTCAGCAGTCAGAATCTCGACATTCATGACAAAGTAGTCATAGTTTGATGTCGAATAGGTATTGTCATAAATAGAGCTTATGTCGGAGTGATTAGAGTCATCAGATGAAGTTTCTGACTCCTCTTCAAGTGATCTAGTAAAAGTATATATAGTATCAATACCTACATCTTTGATGCTGCAAGTTCCTTCATGATTTGGTTCATGGATCACTTGTATTTGACATACTTGTTGACATGGCTTTGATGACTCTGTTATTCTTTGTCATCTTATCCATTCAGCTTCCTCTGGACTAATGACTGGCCCTGCTTCAATAACCTCTAATTCTTCTTGTGTAGTTCCATACCTTATTTGTTCTATCTCATTAGAGGGAGTATAGTAGGAGAAGAATCTTCTTGTGTTCTTTCTTCTTTCAGTTGTTATTCATAGTCTTCTTGTCTTTTTAGTCTGATTTCTTCCATTTCCTTTTGTAGCTTTAAGTGTATTATCTCTTGTGCTTCATATATGATATCACTAGCTTCATCTGGAGTTTCCATAGTAGATGTATCTGAGAGATGACCAGAACCCCATTCATACTCATTTGAGTCAGTTTTTGAATCATCTATTTGTTGTCTACCAGTGTATGTGACCGGGATATTCAGTAGTGCAAACAATTCTTTAATTCTTTCTACCTCTTCTCTCATATCCTTTAGGACCTCTACTCCTTGTAGCATTATTGCTGATACAATTGGGACTTGATTACCAGCTACTTCTTCTCTCTTGATTCCCAATTCTTCGTGTTCATTTCCATACTCTTCTTGAGTTTGCTGAGTATTGATTTCCTGTGATGTTGAAGGTAGTATCTTTTTCCTCCACTTACAATGTTTCTGTTCTGATAACTTTCTTGGATTGTATCTGAGTCCATCTTTTTCATTTGTAGACTTAGTTTGTAGCTGAATAGGTTCAACAATACCTTCTTGACATTTGCCTAGAGGACAGGTACCTGAATATCCCATGTGTTGAATCATCTTATAGCCTGGATCATATTGTGTCTGGGAAACTTCACAATGTCGTACTTCTTTGTTTTCACTATCTTCTTTGAAAAGCCATTTGAGAACAACATCCTCTTCTATTTCATCTACAAGGGAAGTAGAGGACTGTACAAAGAGATCATCATAAATGACATTTGGAGTTGAAGTTTGTGGCTTCATAACCTCTGATGGTTTTCTCGACTGTCTTGGTGATGGAGGAAGAGACATTAGTGAAAGTACAGGTTCTATCTTGTATCCATCCATGCTAGTATCTATGATTTTCAATTTCTTTTCTAAATCTTTCATCAAATTTTATGAACTTTCAGTTGTAGAGGTTGCTCTATTATGAGGAACAAAGGTATCAACACCCTGCATTAATGCATTACAAGGGTAGCTTGTATCGGCAGGAATACTGAATTCAACTCCATTATAAGAAAATTTCAAGCACTGATGATATGTAGATGGTACTGCCTTAATTTCGTGAATCCATGGCCTGCCCAGTAAGATTATGTATGAAAGACGTAGATCAAGCACCTGAAAGATAACATCTCTTTCCATAGGTCCTACCCTGATCGGTAATAGTACCAAACCTTTAGAGGTTCTTTCTTCTTCATCATAAGCTCTGATTGTTATTTTCTTAGTTGGATCAATGACATTTTCAGAAAAGCCCAATTGTGTCAATAGATTGTAGGTACAAATATTCAACCTAGCGCCTCCATCTATCAAAACATGTTTGACTCGGTGTTTATGGATCATAGCTTCGATGTGCAATGGCTGGTTATGTGGGTGATTCAATGAGTTGTCATCTTCTTCAGAGAAAGTGAGGTAATGAGGCAAAGTCGGGTGACCCATCATAGATTGAAACCAATCAACATCTAAATCTTTTGGGACATTAGTAGTGAGTAAAGCTTTGTCAAGGATCTCTCTATGAGCAGAAGAGACCTTAAGCAGTTCAAAAATGGAGATTTAAGCGTTTGTTCTTTTCAATTGTTCGACAATGCTATAACCAGGAGAGGATGATGAAGCCAGGTGCTTAGATTTAGTTGTGATTGTATATGTTTGTCTTTTTGAAGAAGTTGGTAGGTTTGATGTTGTTTGAGCAGGAGTTGAGGAATTAGCTCCTTGGAGAGTAACCTTCTTTTGAGCGTAGGTCACAACATTTGCAGTTTGTGTTTGATTTTGTTTATCTTTGATTATGATCACATTGCAATATTTAGGTTGGGTAGATTCAATCATGTTGATCACATTTTCATTGTTAGTGTAGGTGTAATTGAGTTTGGCACCTCCTTTTGATTTTGAGGAATCACCTTGTTCATAAACAGGTAAGGGATCTTTAAATCTTTGTGATCAACATTAGTTGTGTGATTTCCAACAACAATTTTGCCAGCATCGATGAGGTCTTGAATCTCATGTTTGAGCTTCATGCAGTTGTTTATTGTATGACCTTTGTTTCGATGATATTCACAGTATTAGTTTTCCCTCCACCATTTAGGTTTAACTTCTAGATCATATGGCCTAGAGTTGTCTGGCAATGTTATCATATCATTTGCAAATAAAGTTTTAAAAGCGGATTCATATGATTCTTCTAGAGGAGTAAAGTCGCGTTTAGGTTTTGAAAGCCAAGGTTTCTCTTTAAACCACTCTTTTGATTTCTTTGGAGGATTTTCTGTTGCAGTTTTAGCTGCTTTGAGTGCTTGTGTGCCACTAGCCAAGTTAATTATTGTGGATTTGGTTTTGCTTTAACATTGTCTAACGCTCTGTCATTAACAATGTTTCTGTTATTATCTTTGTCGTATTTCCAATATTTGTTTTTTTCTTTGGAACTAGAACCTTGTTGTGTTTCTTTCCAAAGTGAGATGACTCCTTTCTTTATAAGCACATCTTCCATTCTGAGGGCACTATCTACCATTTTATTGAATGAAGGATATACTTGCATTTGGATACTGTATCTCAATTTAGGGATCAAGTTATTGACGAAGATATCCATCTTCTCATAATCTAGAATAGGTCATGAATATCTAGAGAACATCTTTCTCCAATGTTGAAGAAAAGTGAGAAAGGGCTCTCCTATTTTCTTTTTGGTATTGCAAAGCTCAATCATAGTGACTGGGTGAAAAATGTTATAGGAGTATTGTTGTAGAAATAATTGGATTAATTCCTCAAAAAATTTGATTCCCCTAGGTAGGCTTGAAAACTATTCCATAGCTTTCCCTCCTAAACTTCTCGAGAAAAGGCGCATGAGATATGTTTGTTTGTACATGAATTCCATACATAAAGCACAAAATTATCTGACATGGTCTTGAGGATCTGCATTTCCATCATATTTGTCAAACTTAGGAATCTCCGCTCTTGAAGGAAATCGAGGCATGTAAAGGTTTTTGTCAAATGGAAACGGGCATATGGTGTCCAGAGAATATTGCTTTGATGATTTATCCATGTTTTTCAGTTCTGTGATTTCAATCTGTAACGCTTGCAATTGTTTGTTTACCATTGCTAAGGGTGTTTCTTCCTCTTTAGTGATAAGGGTTTCAACGTTATAATGAGTAGGAAGTTTGGCACCTTGTTTTGCTAGTTCTAGAAAATAGTCTTCTTTTTGTCTAGTCATGATGATCTTCATCATCTTTTGAAAACGTTTATCATTTAGATATTTATCTATAACAGTCTATAGGTTTAGAGGCTTCAGAATCGCATGATGATGAATCACTGTCAGTAGCATGTATGCTAAGGTTGTCATAAGTATTTGTGGTTAGTAGCTTGTCTTTCTTGCCTTGCTCCAGACATGGTCGGAGATAAGGGTTGATAAAAAACTAGTATACTTGATGATGAAGGTTTATTAGTGACAGGGTCCTCTGCGTAAAATGGATTATCCTGATATGAAAAGGATGGTCCTTTGCCTTTCTCAGATTTCTACAAGAACTTCTGGTTTTAATAGGCATTTATGACTTATGTGACCCAGAGCTTTATGTGATGCAGAAGTCAAGATCAAATTGGAGCTAGTTGTTCATTTAACGTATTGATTGAGAGAAGTAACTAAGATCTGGTCTAGTTTCAGGAATGATCTATCCTATATAAGACGTTATCTAAGTTAACTTAGGTTTGATAAGTAGTTGATTGAACTAGCTGAGAGATGATCGACAAAATTGTGCAACACAACGGCAAGGGTACACTATCAATATTGTTTATGTTGAGGATTATGATAACCAGTTTTATGCTCGTTGTAGACTGATTTAGGCAAGTTTGACTATTTTGGACTGACAAAATCAGGAATTCGTATGATAGAGTTTACAAAACCAGATGACAATTTAGCTGTTTTCAGACGATAAACACATTTTTTCGTATGAGTTGCTTCCTAGATTCATACAACAGGTTGGTAGCCTCCAGACAATAATCTGACGGATATGATGATTATTCGTACAACATAAAAACAAAGGATCAAACGATAATTCCCTATTCTAGACGACAACTGTATCAAGATCAGATGATAATTTTTAAGACCTCGTACAACAATCTATAAAGGGTCAGACAACAAACTGAGAGGATTAATGAAGTTTCATATGACAATACCTGTGCAGTATGACGATAATTCAAATGACTCATACGACAGAGGACTAGACAGAGATGAGATTCTGACAGACGGAGTTTTCAATGACTGATGATGACCATTTTGGACACGAACAAAGTTTTGACAACTGAGATAAACTAGTTTTGACCATTGAGGTAGACTAGTTTTTGATACGGACAGAGTTTTGACGACTGAGATAAACTAGTTTTTGATACGGACATAGTTTTAACGACTGAGATAAACTAGTTTTTGACACGGACAAAGTTTTTGATCACTGAGGTGTTTATTGTTTTCTCCAGTTTCATTATTTGTTTCAATTTCAGGGATGAAAACACAATAAACATGCAAGATGTATAATGACATCAATCACAACACGCTAACCCTATGGAATTTGGCTTAGAGAAGAAAACCTTTGCTTGTTGACTTAGGTACACACCCAATAGCTAATTAGAATATGGCCGCTGAGTCTCACACAATGGATTCTCAATGCCATATTGGCCGACTCCAAACGCTAATGGAGGCATGATATGGCAAGTGTCTTGGGAGAGTTACTATCTCTCTTGCACAAATACTATCCCCCTTTCAGAGGTGAATCGGGTAGCCTCTATCTTATAGTTCTTAGTCAGGAATTTTGTTCAAAATTACCCCTTGAAGTCACACAAGCATGATTGAGGCCTATAGTCTGACAAGGTACTGAAAACAAGTTGTAGTCACGTAAACGTGATTGAGACCGCGAGGCCCTACAAAATGCTCGATATGAGAGATCTCAAAGAGAAAACTCAAATAATCCTGTCCTCTGAGACTTTAATCACTAGAGGCCTATTTATTATAGTGAGTTGGAATGCTCAGGTCCAGTTATACTCACTTGGGTCATTTTCACAGGGTGATTACTTTTTCCCACTGTGACAGGCCTGCTAAAGGTACAAAAATCTCAAATTTAGAAAAAGCCTCAAGGGTCTAGATTTCTGATTGTCTGTAAAAGACAAGAGCATACTCTCCTACCTCTCATATTTTTCTTCAAGCACAAAAGACAGATTTGTTCATTAACCAGATAGAAATTTAAGTGCCTAAAAATGAATTTAAAGAAGACACGATGTTCACTTGAATTCCTCGAGCAACCTGCAAAGACAACTAATTAGTAGTCATATTGTCTTTGTGCGATAGGCATTTTCTTCGACAAGCGTTCTGCAAAAAAATTGATTAGGCTGTCAAAATTTTTCAGACAAACAAACAACAAGCCAAGGTCAGTGTTAGTATCATTAAATTTCAATAAAGAACCTTAATAATGCAATCTGTTTTAAACACAAAAACACAGAATACCATATGAAAATTATCATAGAGTCGTACGATAATTCTCACTTGACTGCACGATACCTGCAGTTTGTCGTTTGGGCCTGTGGGAAAACTTGTACGAGTTTTCGCAGTAACTGTACGGATCAAAATCCGAAAAATAAATCTGAAAAATAAAATAAAGTTAATTTGTGAGTCGCAAAGATGTAGTCTTCTACCCCACGATGGGCACCAAAAATGTGTGTGAAAAGTGGAATAAGAATCTATAAGTTGTAAGACACAACACTTCAATTAAGTCATTGCATGCATGATTAGACAAATATAATCATTAATATGAAAACCATAACAAATCGACCTATTGCCTTCTAAAAGATGCGAGTATAGACTTGCTCTCAGATTTGTATAAGCAATACCAGTGACTAGACTACACCAAGATGAAGGATTTAATCTATATGAGCACAAGAATAAGCTAAATGGATGCAAGATGGATGCTAGATATGCAAGATTAAGCTAGATGAATGAAGATTAAGCTAAATGAATGAATATTAAGCTATATGAAATCAAGCAATCATAATTAAACTAAATATGCAAAAAGATAAACTAAGATGCAATAATCTCAAAAACAATATCTTCAATGACTCCATAGCAAAAACTGCATAATAACAATAAATCTCTAGGGTGTTTTGAATGAGAGATGAAGGCTGAATTTATAGAAACTCAAAAGAGAGATCAACGGTCAAGATCGATTAGCAATGAGCAGGTGAGATTATTCAAGAAAAAGCACAATTCAGGATAATTGAAATAATTGAGAGATCAGATTCAGTTAATCTTGAGATAGATTCCAATTATAGTTTGATTGAAATGCATTCAGATTATAAGTTCGAGTTTGCATTAGAGATTAAATTTAGTTGATTCCATGCATTTGAGATAAAAATAGGTGATTCCATGCACTTTCCTTTAATTTATTCAAGATTTTTATTTAGAAAAAGGTTTTTCAATGCAACTGAACTTCTTTTCTCAAAAGCTTTGAGTTTTAATTTTAGAGAAAATGATTAATTCAATTTAATTGTTTTTCCGATTTTTCAAGTTATCTCAATTTAGAAAAAGAAATATCTTAAGTTTAATTCTTTTCTCAATTTAATTCTTTTCTTTTGCAGATTAATTCCTCTTTTTGTGATAAATCTCTCTTTGTAAATTAATTCCCTTTTTTTGTAATTAATTCCTTTTTTTTATGATAAAATGGCAAATTTATTAATTAATTAAATATGTTAGGATACTTAATTAAATAAATAGAATAATTGATAAAAATGATTTACTTGGAATGATTTAATTAATTAAATAAATATTTAATTAATATAGAGTGATTTATTTGCCTTTTAACATTAATAATTGGAGAATTAATTAATTAGGATGCTCAAAGTTGATTTACTTGCCTTTGGTTAGGACCTTGGTGATGTTGTCAAGATTAGGGGCCCATGGTTTAGATGACCATTTTTAGGGTATTACAATAGTTAGTTCAGATCTTGTGGATCCTACCATGTACAGGCAGTTGATTAGATCCTTGATGTATCTAGTTAACACTAGACCAGATATTTGCTATGCAGTGAGTGCACTTAGTCAGTTCATGAGTGAACCAAGACAGATACATCTAGTTGCAGCCAAACACATCTTGAGGTACTTGCGTGGCATAGCTAGCTATGGATTGAAGTACTCCTCCAACACTGTTCTAAATTTGGAAGGTTATTCAGATTCTGATTAGGCAGGAAGTGACTGATCACAAGAGTACTTCTAGAGTTTGCTTCAGCTTGGGATCCGCCATGATTTCCTAGTGTACCAGAAAATAGTCTTTAGTGGCATTGGGTACTTCGGAAGCAGAATACATTGCAGCATGTGTGGCAACTCGCGAAGCAATGTGGCTTCAGAAGCTCCTTGCAGGATTTTTCGGACAATTGTTGGAGCCTACTATCATTCATTGTGATAACCAAAGTTGTGTGAAGCTTTTGGTTAATCCAGTATTCCATGACAGATCAAAACACATTTGAGATTAAGTACCACTGCATCATGGATATGGTAAAGAGGAATGTTGTTCAGCTGAGATACATCTGCATTGAGGAGCAGACGACCGACATTCTCACCAAGCCCCTTGCCAAAGTGAACTTTGTGCATTTTCGGGACAAGCTTGGAGTCGTGGAGAATGAAGCCCTTGCTGAGAGGGAGTCATAGTATAAGTGATACATTGAGATGTATCTTCCACCCTCTGCAAGTAGGCATGGTGGAACCACTCTCTGTGAGTAGGCATGGTGGTAATGCACTCTTCTCTGGGAGAAGTTTGAGGTGAACACAGAGAAATGAGAATCACCCAAAATCGCCGAGTTTGGGAGATTCCCGAGTTGAGTTGCCCTCCCTGAGTTTCCCAGGCTTGGACTCGGCCAAGTTTGGGGTCCAAACTCGCCTGGACTCATCTTGACTCGCAAAACTCGGCTAAACTCGGCCAAACTTAGCCAGACATAGACTGGGGTCCAAAATCTTTTAAAAACTCTAAATTTCTTGAGTTTTCCACTTTCCCTAGTCCAGTCAAATCTGACTCCGAGTCCTGAGTCCGAGTCCGAGTCGGCCATATCGAGTCTGAGCCGAGTTTGAGTCCCGTTTCTTTGGGTCAAATCCCTCCTCCACCCTCTACAAGTAGGCATGGTGGATCCATCCTCTTGGAGTAGGCATGATGGATGTCATGGAAGAAATTCCATGATGTACTTGTGTTTTTCCACCCTCTGTGAATAGGTATGGTGGACCTACCCTCTGCGAGTAGGCTTGGTGGATGTTATGATTTAGAATTTGTGCTTGTTCACCCTCTGGGAGTAGCTATGGTGAACATCATCCATGGGAGTAGCCATGGTGGTTGTATTCATTTGTTCTTTTCATGGGAGTAGCCATGTATCTCAGATCTTGTGAAGGTTTCCTCCCTAGCTAAGACGGAGTGTTGATGTATGTAGCTAGGTCAGAGCCCTTCTAGGGCTGACCTAGCACACCTAGCACGTTTGATTTAGCCTTGTCCTATCTTGCTTGTGTAACATGTGGGGCTATTTGAGTTTGGCGCCAACCTTATGTTTTGTATTGTAATTAATTTACCTAGCCGACCTAAGGCAAATTGGAGGGCTAGTGTCTCATATATATGAAATGTCAACCTCATTGTAATCACACACATTCAACATCTACATTCCTATTTCGGTGTCCTCTAGCAAAGTATCTTTATGATCAGTGAACCATATTCAAAAGACAGGGAACATTATTAGAAGACAGTGAACATCAGAAGAAGCACAACAAACACCTTTGGAAGCATAGCGAACACCTTTAAAATAATAGCGAACACCTTTGGAAGGTCAACGAACTCCATCCAAGGGCAGCAAACCTCTCTGTTATTGTTCTTTCTGATAGCAGTCTTCAATTGGAAGGTCGTCGAACAATACTTGAAGGTTGTGAACATCATTCTAGATTAGAGAACTTCATCCTTGTAACAACAACACCTGTATTTCAGATAAGTTCATCATTGCAGTCTTCCCTAGGTTACTGTACTTGTGCATGGTTTGTTGATAGTTTCAAGTATTGAATCTCATTGTAAAGATACATTTGGTTATTGCCTAATAAAGATCTAAGATTTGTTGTTGTCTTGTTCACCTCCAAGAGGGAGGTTTTCCCAGGGTATATTGGTGTTCTTTGTGCACATTGAATTGTTTTTTGTCATTGCTATCTAATTCGCTACAGTCTTATACAAAATTAACAGTTGGAGTCAAATGATACTCAAAAATTTGTCAATCTTGAAGTCACAAGGCACTCTGCATCATAGTTACAAGACTCGCTTGGACTCACCTAGATTCAGCAAGTCTAGAGGCAAGCTAGGTAAAATAAGGACCAGGGACGCGAGACTTGGGTCTGAGAAAGTCTGCAAGACTTGGTAGACTCGACCAAGATTAGAGGTAAAAAAGTTAGAAAACTATAATAAACAAAATTGTAAAGCATTAATCTTACATTGTAGTTATTGTTTTAAAAAAGCTTACAACCTTTCAATAGTTGTTTGGTTTATTACATTCCCATCTAGGATCTACAAAAAAATATGAAATGATGTGGTCCATGAAGGTCTCTATGGTTTTGAAGGTCTTCATTTGGTCTTGGTGGTTGGGGATTTGACCCTTGACCCCACCTTGTATCACGACAGGGAATGCCATGCCCACTTTTACGCACTTGGAATACATGATTAATCATGAAACACCTACAATTTTTTTTCGTAAAACATAACAATAATTAATAAATTAATGCTCAATTTGAATTAAATAAAAATGTAAAAGTCCCTAAATACTAATTTGCACACCTATGACACAATCTTTGTGTCACCAACAACTCCCTGTCGATAGGTGGCAAAAGATTTTCGAAGAGTGTGGGCATAAGGGCTCCTAACATCACACCCCAAAATTTAAAGGTAAACTTAGCATGGGTAAATAATATAAGGTCATCTTCAAGAAGTAAATAACTTTTTTTAATTGCTCAAGGTCAAACTATATAAGATGAACTGATCATTATAACGAGATTGAAAACATAACCAAACAAATTAATTAATTTGGCTAAATTGTTCACTATATGTTTTACATTAAATAATTCAAAGAATATTAATTCCACTGAAATTAATAACAATAATGATTTCTTTAACAATAAATAACAATTTATTACATTTTTTTATCAATCACAGCATAAGGGGTATTTGCTTTTGACTGAAGCTATGAACCAGTGAGACCACATTTTTTAGGGGTCTCATCCTCAAGTTTGTTTGGCAATAACACTCTTATATCTCCTTGTGTCGTCCTGTCTTTCACGCCCAGGCATCACCTTATCTCTCCACTATCTGTGAGACACATGGGCCTCAAGTAGACTCGAACCCAAGACCTCCCATGTAGGAGGCTCACAGCTAACCATTGTGTTGTGGGATCATCCCCTGCAATTTATTACATTTTACCTATTATACTATAATTTAAATAATTTGAAGGAACTTATGTTTCACTTAATTAATAATCACAATATTTTAGTTAAAAATAATTGCTTTTAGCTAGTATTTGATCTATGTAGGCATGTGGAGGTAGAGTGAATATCTTTATGTGTTATTGAACTACAATTATTAATTAATACATTTGTTATAAATGATATATGTTGTATGCTAATATTTAGTTGAACCCCCTTAGACTAAGGTGATATGTTGGAGCACTTCTAATTAATGTTGTTACCTTTGTCTGTCGATAAATTATTTAAAGGTCTTGCTAGGAAATTTACTCATGGCTTCAAAAAAGAAATATATATGTAGTGATTATATATATATATATATATATAAAATAACCCCATCCAAAAACCTTCCTTATATGTGAGGAGAAATATAATTATGAGTATCACTGTCTTAAGGAAGAACAATTAGATCGATCAATGGATGATTAGTTAAGTTAATGATATGGACCATAAACAAAAGGTCAAGTCTAATTAGAAGCATGATTAGTTACAGTTGTTGAAGAGACATGATTGAGGAGATACAACTCCTCACATCATGACCACTTGAAGAGATATTAAAATAAGATTGTGCTACATTCAAGAGAGACATCAGATATTGGTATATTAAAATTATTCAAAGCAGAAGTATTAAGACAATCGAGTGAAGGTGATGCATCCACTAGTTACAAGGCCGTAGACACATGAAGAGAAAGATTTAACAAGCACAAACATCATCTAGTATTACTGCAGGAGCAGAGAGATTAAATCAAATACAACAATCAAACAGAGGCACAACCTCCTTACATATCATTTATTTGTCAATCTTCCAAACTCGAACCAACTTTCATGTTAGACTGTATCATATCAGATGAGGATTTGTCTATTGTGATAGGTGTAGCATTATTGATAATTACATTTTATCTTTTATTAATAAATATAAGTGTGACTATTGTCAATCAATCCAAATTAGAGTTGTTTCTTTAAATAAGTTGTACATGTCTCTATTTGGTCTATTAGACTGAAGACAAAAACTTTAGTCCCCCCAAACACACACGCACACACTAGCATAGTAACCAAACTCCTGTCAACTAAAAACAAAAAAGGTAAAACACAACATTTGAAAGAGTAGAAGCAAAACCTTGAGGTTAAATTTATCTTCCTTAAACAACTAGTAATGCAAAAATGCATCATCATGCCCTGACTGAAAACTCATAGAACAATCCCATCTATTAATATCCTATCTAAGGTGTCATTTTCATAATGTAAAAATGCATCATCATGCCTTTCACAGACAACTCATAGAACAATCCCATCTATTAGTATCTTAGCTAAGGTCAAACTAGAACATAACGATTTATCTTTTTACTTAATTGTTCCTCTTTGTTAATGAGCTTGACTAAAAAACAAAGGCTTCAAGAAAACTTTAATAATAAATTCCTCACTTGAATATACGCATCAGTCATTGAGACACAAGAAAATACCATGGCTACATCACCATCCAAGACCTATTTCGGGTGCTAGCACATAACTTGTCGTGATGTTGGGATGAGTAATGTAGGCTTCTCTGAGCGATCAACTTATATTTTTAGTTTTGATATTTGTTTTGATGCCATGGATTTCATATTCCATGAGTTTTGTATACAGTTGATAATATTTATATATCTAAACATGTTATTTCCTTCAATTAAAATTTGCATTTATACTTTTGTGATCGATATATACTTGTGTATGTAATCAAAGTAGCTTCTATTTGATGAAGTTATTGTGTTTTTAATGTTTATTTATTAAAGGGTGCATGAAACAATTTTTAAATCCTTAATAATCTTTGAATTTCTCGAGTTTTTCAATTTCCCAAGTCTTTGTCGAGTCAATGTTTAGTCTGATTCAAAAATTAGCTTGTAGAGTATAGGCCGAGTCCAATTCTAGTAACATTCCTATGCACAAACACTAACTTCTCCACTTGTTTAGAGTTAAGCCCATTCCTTTTGATAGACTAATGAAACTTTATATGGATCAATTCCTCTTACCAACAAAAGAAGTTAAAACTTATGAAAGGAGGTTGTTAGTTTTAGATCAGACTGATAGCAATTGCCAAAATGAACATAATGAACACAAAGAACACAAGAATACATTGGGAAAACATCCCTCTTGGAGGTGAAAAACCTAACAATTAATCTCAATTTATATTAGACAATAATCAATATTTGGCTTTACAAGTTTGCTTCAACACTTGAGGCAATATGAACAACAACATATACACAATAGTATGATGGATCCGAACTAGGGCATACACAACAGTATGATAGACTTATCTACAATATACTTGATTGAAGATGAATCGCTATTAATGAAGACTATTTGATGTTGATCATAGGACCATCCACCGATCAAGGAGTCAATTTGCTGACCATGAATGAGAATTGCTGCTCCATAATTAGTTTGCTATTCTTGGAGATGAATTCGATGACTTAGGGATATGCTCGCAGATCTTTATGATGCAATTTGTTGTCCTTGGCATTATATTCGCTGACTGGATAATTTCACTATTGATTAAGGATGTAATTCATTGTCTTCAATTATATGAAATTATGTATGAATGACCCTTGAATATATATGCGATCTTAGCCACCTAATTCCTCCTAGGTCGGCTCACAAGGATAATTAGTTAATAATATGATGACCTAAACTTGGGGCCCAATATAGGGTCATCCCCATTGCATTTACAAGTTACAATGTCCAATATAGGGTTGGCCCTATCCACAAGTTACAACGCCCATTATAGGGCCAGACCAAATTACAAGTTATATTTAAATTTGCAAATTTAATGTGACTAAGGCCGATAGGCCAATTAGTCACCCACAAGTGCTAGGTTGGCCCTAGAAGGAATCCAACCTAGATACAAACATTAACACTCCCTCTTAGCTAGGGAGGAGTCCTCAAAATCTGAGTCACATAGTGAAAACCACCATGGCTACTCCCAGAGGGTGGGTCCATCATGGCTACTCCCAAGGATGGAAAACAAATAAACACAAGTGCCCCTCACAGAAACGTGATGTCATCATCTCAACATGACGTTCACCATAGCTACTCCCAGAGGGTGAATAAAAATAAGTGCTAGATCCTGGAATTTCTCCCATGACATCCACCATGAATACTCCCAGAGGATGGATCCACCATACCTACTCGCAGAGGGTGGAACAAGGGCTTTCACCTCAAACTTCTCCTGCAGAGAATAATGAACTAACAAGGGCTTGCACCTCAAACTTCTCTCATAGAGAAGAATGCAGTAACAAGGGCTTGCACCTCAAACTTCTCTCGTAGAGAAGACTGCACTAACAAGGGCTTGCACCTCAAGCTTCTCTCGTAGAGAAGAATGCATTAACCAAATCTTGAAGACGATGTGGCTCCCTCTGAACCTGAAATGTTAGGATCCCTCTGAAGCTAAAATGTCAAGTTCCCTCTGAAGCTTAACTAATTCACACCTAAAACATTGAATGTGAGATAAATCCTTCTTTTTTGGTTCTGAAATAGAATATGGTTCTGTGTCTCTATCCCTCTTTCTTCTTTTTCCTCTTTCCATAGAAGTATGAGTAGCAAGGGCTTGATTTTCCACATCATAATGGTTACACCCAATTCCTCTTGTTACCAACCTTAACTCTTCTTGAATACAATCAGCTGAAAGGCGATCAAACTTGGGTAACTTGGATCTCCCATTGATGCTTTGAATGAAGGGTTCCCAAGTTTTAGGGAGACCATTAAGTGCCATCAAAATGAGATCTCTATCAAAAATATTGTCCCCAATAGTGCTCAACTGATTTCTCATCTGATTGCACATAATTCAAAATATTCAATTTCCAATCATTTCATATTCCCAAAGGTCTTTCCAATATGGTGCCAATTTATGGTCATCTGGCTGCACATCCTTCCAAAAACCAGTGCAAAAAAAGGTATATGCATCGACAGCATACCTGGATAACACAACCAACAATTTTGCATAGAATGGTTAAACTTCCACCTACAGCCCTGGGGAATAGGAAGAAACAAGAAGCATATAAAATGGACTCTCTTACTTGCCAATTTTGTGCAATTGAGAAACATATGTCCACTCATCACTGAGATATTCCTGAGAAAATCATTGAATCGTGATAGATTGTTTTTTTGCAAACCTAAACTGCAGATTATTTTCTCTATCTACTCAATTTCAACCTCTGTTTTAGTCTGTGCATTCGGACACAACTTAAATAAATCAGATATAACTCGTTCTGTCGACACGAAATAGCAATCAACAACTTGAACCAAATTTAAAGGATATTTGTGAAAGATTTGTTTAAAGGAGAAAGAAACCCAAAATGTCATCAATTTTTTTTCACAAGTTGCTTGAATGTCCCATATGTAGCAATCTTAAAACAAATTGCTAGTCTGCAATCTTGCGCACACAAAAATCTCAAGTCCTCTCGATATTATTTCATTTCTTTGTTAAACCCTCTTATCGTATTGAGAGTGAATTCACAGTCTATCATTCATCATCTCTCTAGCTATTGGATAGTGATGATCGATCCCCATTAGCGAATTTGATGACATCCAAGAATGACAGTCATAGCATTCATACGTGTAGCTCACAACTTCTTTGAAATTGCCGCAACTATTCATTTTTTATAGTCACTTGACACGTAGTGTGATCTTCAACAAGTAGAAGAAAAAACTATCAAGGTACGAACTACAAAATCATAGTTCATTAGGAGATACCATTAAATCTCTTAAACAAAATCAAACATATGCTATGATGACCCTTTTTGGCATTCCAAAATGATAGAACTTCACTACTTTGTCAGATGAGCTTGGTTGAAGCTGCATTTTCAGTGGTTTCTTAGGGGGAAGCTACATGGCATTCTCAAGAAATTTTCTTAAAAATGAAATTGACTTGATTTCAACACAAGCAAAAAACTAATTCTAATTTCCAGAACCCGGGTTCTGTGTTTGATTCCTGATGTTGTTAATCTGCTAACATTCTTTCCATGGTCACAATAAACTTTAATTAGCATTAAAATATCAAACCCATATTTTAGACTTTGAGGAAATATAATATTTTAAAAGGAGTTCGATAACCTATAGGGAATTTTCACTCTGGGAAAAAAATTATTTTGCTTGAGTTTTTTCATCGGTAAAAGATGAAGGCAGTGTGTTGTAAAAGGAAAAGGGAATTTTCCCATCTCTCATGTTCTTATCATTTTTTTTGTTTTTAGCAGAACAACTCCTTAGAATATCTGAGTAGGTATATGGTTGTGTTTGTCTTAATTTTTCAAACCCCTTACTGAGTCATGTAAAGTTTACTATGGGTCATTGAAAAAACCATAAAACTAAAACCCCTCTACTGGAAACCTGTGGAAGATGTTAAGGGAAAAGAAGTGTATGAGGTAATGCATACCTGGACCCCTCTAGTTTTGTTAAGAAGCATGCAGATAACCAAGACCTTCCAGGGGTCTTCATAGTACCTCTCTTGCAATAATTTATGAACTAACTTTGGGGGAGTCCAATAATTGTAGCTTTTGTGCATGTACGCTTCCAGAAAAGTGTTAAATCTAACTTTTCCATGCCCTTCGCCTACCCTCCCTACGAGGGAAGGAGATGATGAAGAAGATGGATTTCCCACCTGATGATGAAGGGCTTCCTCTGTTTTCTTTTCTTTTACCACTACCTTATATTTTCCATTGGCGTAATTATGATGATCAAAGTAAGGAGAAACCACCACTACCTTTGCCTTCGCCTTCTTCTGTCCCTTCTCCTTCCCCTAGCTATTATTATTAGCAGAGGCTAGCACAACCCTGGCCTTACCAATATTCTTGGGTGCAATCTCTATCTCTATCCCCGGATTACAAGGATAATCATGGTTAAAATAGGGGGAGACCACAACCTTAGCCTTTCCTTTTCTATCTATTTTGCAGTCATTGCCTTTACCCTCAATACAAAAATAAGGGGAGTGCACTGCCTTCACAGCCTCTTTTTCCATTGTCTTTCTCTTACTAGAGGCAGATACAGAGGCGACATGGTGACTGGGTAAGTGCACAAAGATGGTGGTCAAAAGGGGGGGTATAAGTGGACACTTTTTTTTTGAAATCAGGTGAACTTGAACTTGGAGGCAAAAGTTGAAAGTCATCCACTCAAGATATGAAGATAATCAAAGAACAAATATTGTAGTACTTTGAATCTAGTTTCCAAACTACTAAACTTTTTCAAAATTGGATAAGATTAAGGGGGTAAATTCCTTCACGCACAAAAAATAGACCCTGATTTTTTCTGAAAAACATAACATAGTGTCTGACGTGCGCATCAAAAATGTCATAGTTAGATTTAGTATTTTGACAAATCCTTTGGCAGAAAGATAGTTAAGAGTGAGCACTAGAAGATGTGTATTTTTTTGTAATTTTTTGTTGAGTATTTTTTTTTATGATTTTTCCAATCAAGCAAATCCTGAAAATTAGGTACCTATTCGTGCGCGAAACATAATTTCAATTTATTTTTTTTAAATTGTAAAGAATCAAGTGCACTACAATTATATATAAAGTTTTTAAAATTTGGATAAGTAGATCAAAAGTTATTAAAAAATGGTACACGTATGTCTGTGAGAACTATGGAGACACTGGTAAAATAAATTCAATAATAATATGTTATTGTTGTTCAAATTTTTAAAAAATTATATGGTTAGAAAACTCAGAAGATGGGTGAAAATATGATGGCAATTTTAGAAATACCCACTTGATGAAGTGTAAACCTGATGATGACAAAGTCGATAAACCAAGTTGATAAAATAAAACACATCAAAAAGGAGGGAAATGGAGGGAAATCAAACTTCCAACCCGTAGCTTTGTCATCTATGCCTATTTCCAAGCCTAAACAGTCAAAAGTGTGTACGGGGTACCTATGGTATAAGAAGGGCGTACAAGGTGCCTATGGTGTAAACAACGCGTACATGTTGTTTTTACTATAAACAGTGCGTACGTGCTACTTTTGTTTAAAATTTGGGAGTGTGTATAATATGATATTGTATATATAATGTGTGTATATACATATAATATATAATATATAATATATAATAATAAACAACATTGTATTAGTTATAAAAAATTAAGTTTTTTAGCAATTTTTCGAAGCGAGCGATTTTTCACGGGTTATGGAGGACAGTCGTCGGTTAGGATCTTGGGCAGATGTGGCCTGGGAGGATCCACCACATACCCCGCAGTGGGTTTTTACCAGAGGCCGTTGGGAAGGCAAGGCATGGCAGTTTTCTAAGCCAAATCTCACTCAAGGGCTCCATTTCTATGGCAAGCGGTTCCACCAACAGTTGATTTCAAAATTGAAATGGGGACATGTTCGGGGAGATAAACGAACATTTGCACAGGTTGTTGATTCGGGAAATGTGGATAAAATGGCAGGTGCTTTACATTCTACGAAACAAGTGGAGAATAAGGTACTTTCAAACCCTAAGGAAGCTACGCCAGAGAAGGAGAAGGTAAGCACTTCTATTGAACCCATCTCTTCATCTCCAGTTTGGGTGTCGATTCCTTGTATTGATCTGTGAGGATCTTATGTTGATAAGAAAGTGCATTGCTTGCATTCAAATGCTATCTTGGGGGAAATCTGGGGGGATTAGTTGAGTTTGTCTAAGCTTCACAATAAATTGCAAAAATGGTGGGAAGATATGCACTATTTTCAGTTAATATCGACAAATACCTTCATTATTGTTTTTGACTCACCTTTGGTTCATGTTAGGGTTTTGGGTTCTGCTCATCATTGGTTTGGGAAGCATTTACTTTCTGTTTTGGCTTGGAAAACATTTTTTGTGCCTACTTGGTCAAAAAGGAAATCAATCCCTTTTTGGTATGGTTTACCAAAGATTCCTTTTGAATTTATGGACCTAGATGTTCTGCAACAAATTGGTAATTCTTTTGGCACCTTTCTCACATCCAAAATGGATTTTTTGGAGGGGGAGGTTCTGGTAAAAATTTGTGTTTTGGTTAATCCTGGAAATGTGCATCCCCGTACATGTAATATCAAGTCTATGGATGGGTTATGGCATCAAAATATTGAGAGGTTGGATTCTAAACTTCTTCAAACCCCTCTTCTCTTAGATGCTCCGTTATTTATGGATTTTAAGAAGCATCTTCTGATAGATGAGTATGTTCCTAAGTCTTCTCTTGAATTGTTATCTGTGGGTCAGTCGGGTGCTAATAATCTATGTCATATCCAGAATAACCCTAATGATAGGGTTTCCCACCAACTTCCTGTTCAACCAAGCAGTATTGTTACACCAAATTCTATAATGGGGGGTTCCGAGTCATTGTTACATTCTCAGAAAGTTGTTTCTAGTAATGACCTCAGTTTACTTTCGGCTTTGAATACTTTTGATTCTGGTTTACATTTGAATCATAAGCAAGTTAATGCTCTTGCTTCTAACTCAAAGTCTTAAGGAATCTATCTTAGAGGTCCCTGTTGTAGAGGTACCAGATGATTCTACTTTAATTACAGAAATTTAGAACCTAGCTTCTTATCCTTCTCATCAGGGTCAAGTAAACTTAGATAAGGAGGTGAATTTGGATTTCAATGAGATGACTGAAGTAATTGTGCCTGACATAGGATTGGTTCAGCAAGTAAATGATCTTTTTAATAAACATGCCCCTCATTTGGAAGGGGAGGTTGCGGATGGGGTTATCTGTGCAATTGATAGTGACTTAGGAGGGATTAATTCATCTCTTCCTATTAATATAACAGCTAATCCTTTTGAGATTCTGGCCTCTAAGGATTTGGGGTCTGCTAATCCAACTATTTTAGCTTCTCCAAAATCTGTTAGGAATTTGCCAATTGCCCAAACTACTTTGGTCTTAACACCATATGTCAGTTCTCCTAAGTGAGGTAGACCTCCTAAAAAGGTTCAGACTCAACTAGAAATTGATGCGGGGATACAGAATACTCTGTCCCTTTCTCCTGGCATTGGTCAGGGGAGAAAGTCTCTTTCTTTAGGTAGACCTAAAAAGTCTAGTTCGACTCCATTAAAGGGGAAACAAAAAAAGGGTAAGCACCCAATGACCAGTCCTCTTGTGACTAGGTCAGGGGTTGTAAAGAGAAATTTACAAAGTTGCTTTGGAGATAGCAAAAAATCTCTGGACATTGAGAAGGGAGCTTCGGCCTCCCCTCGAGGACAATGAAGATTATCTCTTGGAATGTTAGGGGATTAAATGCCCCTAACAAGAGACACTTGATTAAATCCTAAATGGATTTAATTAAGTGTGATATCTTTATGTTGCAAGAGACTAAATTGTCAAAGGCTTTTGCTGATGTGCTCTTTTCATCTTGGAAAAGGTGGAATTTTGTTTCTTGCTCAGCCTATGGAGCTTCAGGAGGATTAGCATTATTATGGAATAATTATAATATTGATTTGCAGTTAGTAACATCGGCTGCAAATTGGATATTGTTTTTGGTTATTAGTAAGATTTCTAAGGTTAAGGTATGGTTATTCAATGTTTATGCTCCCTCTAGGATTCAGGAGAAAAGTAAGTTATGGTGTGATTTGAAAAGGATTGCTTCCCCTTTGAAACAGGGGTCTTTAGTCATTTTCAGGGGAGATTTTAATGCAATCATAGACTTAAGTGAGAAAAGTGGAGGGATTTTACCGAATAAAAGAACTATGGAAGACTTTGGGAATTTTATTTTTGACATGGGTCTTTTTTAATGTAAATCTCAAAATGGGGTTTTTACTTGGACAAATATGAGAAGGGACTTTTCTCAAATAGCAGAAAGACTAGATCGGTTCTTGCTCTCAGAAAATTGGTTGGATTCGGATTTTGAGTTTTTCTCCTCTAATCTGCCTCTGTCAAGTTCTGACCATTTTCCGGTTTCTCTTAGTATTTTATAGGTTAAAGCTTCTTTTAAGTCTTCTTTTAAATTTGAACCCATGTGGTTCATGGATTCTTCCTTCTTGCCCCTCCTTAGGAAATGGTGGGACTCTGCTCCTTTCTGTCCAGGGTCTCGAATGTTTCAGATTGTCAAGAAGATCAGCTTCTTGAAGATGAATATTAGAGAGTGGAATTCTTCGCATTTTAAGAATATTTTCCATGAGAAACAGAGAATTCAGGATATGATTGAATGTCTTAATAGGTATGTGCTTGATCATGGTATGGTTCCACATGTATTTGATGAATTAAAAACTTTAAGATTAGAACTTGAGGAAGTATTAGCTAGGGAAGAAATATATTGGAGGCAAAAATCAAGAGAAGTATGGCTCTCAGATGGGGATCAAAATACAAAGTTCTTTCACTCTTCCACAAAGTTAAAAAAAAGCAGAAATAGGATGTCTTCTATAGAGGATCCCAATGGGAAATTGCTAACAGAATCAAAGGACATTGCTTTAGAGGCAGTTAATTTTTTCAAATTATTGTTATCCTCGGAGGGTGGTTATTTTTCAAATGATTTTGTTTCTGACATTCCCTCCTTAGTGTCCCTTGAGGATAATAGGATGTTGATGTCTCCTTTTTCATTAGAAGAAGTCAAATGTATGGTTTTCGCTATGAATCCAAACAAGGCCTCGGGGCCGGATGGGTTTACCCCTTTATTTTTTCAAAAGTGTTGGGACTTTGTGGGCAAAGATGTTCTATTGGCTCTTGAAGAGGCTAGGAGAAATAGGTCGATTTTAAAAGAACTTAACACTACGTTGATTGCTATTATTCCTAAAAAAGAGGTTACTAAGACTTTTGTTGATTTTCGTCCTATTGCTTTATGCAACACTTTGTATAAAAATTTTACTAAGGCAATTTCCCTTCGTTTAGCTAAAATTCTTCCCAAAATTATCTCTTTGGAGCAAGGTGGCTTTGTGCCCTGTAGGGAAACAACGGAGGGAGCTATTGTGGCACATGAGGTGTTGCATTCTATTTCCATTCAGAAGTTCCTGACCATGATACTAAAATTGGACATGATGAAGGCTTATGATAGGGTTGAATGGGGGGATCTAGGTCTTGTTCTTGAGAAGTAAGGGTTTTCTGATTAATGCTTCCATCTCTTCTGCAAGATTCTCGATTTTAATTAATGGTTTTCCTTGTTGTTTTTTCTCTTCTTCTAGAGGTTTGAGGCGGGAGGATCCTCTGTCCCCTTTTTTGTTTATACTTTTAGCTGAGTCCTTTAGTTGGGCTATTAAGGCTACAAAATTGAAAGGGCTTTGGAAAGGAGTAAGGATTCTGGGGGTTCCAATTTCTATTTCTCATTGTCTATTTGCAGATGATACCTTGTTATTTGGTCAGGCTTCTTTGAGGGAGGCAACTACTATAAATGGAATTATTCAAAAGTATGTTGCATTTTCAGGTCAAAAAGTAAATACTGAGAAGTCAAAAATATTCTTCCTTAATACATCACAATTAGTTCAGCATAGATTGCAGTCCATTTGTGCCTTTGAACCTAGTAACCTCCCATGTACGTATCTTGGTATACCTTTCTTTATTAAACAGGACAAATTAAGCTTTTGGGATAAGCTTATTTCTGTTATTTCAAAGAGAATTCTTTCTTGGAATCACAAATGGTTAAGCCTTGCTGGGAAAATCGTTCTTATTAAATTTGTATTGAATGCAGTTCCCATTTATCTTATGTCAGTGTTAAAATCTCAAAAATTTGTGATTGTGAGCTTGCAGGACACTCTTAGGTCCTTTCTCTGGAGTAGCAATAAAGATGGAAGGAAAAAACTCTCCCTAGTAGCCTGGGATAAAGTTTGTTTGCCTGAGGATCTTGAGGGTGCAAGTATTAGGAACTTGGAAAATCAGAATTTGGCCCTTGGAGCCAACTTGGTCTGAAAGTTGTATGAGCATCCTGATTCTTTTTGGGCACAAATTATGTTTGCAAAATACCTTAATAATGGTCCTAGAGAGTATATTTTTCAAATTTCAAATTTACCTTCAGGTTCGGTAATGTGGAATTTCATATGCAAATGTAGGAATGTTATTTTGCCACATCTCTCTTGGATTTTTCATAATGGGAAGAAGGTTAGATTTTGGGATGAGGTGTGGAATGGTCACATTCCATTACTAAATATAAGGGATTGGTCCCCTCTGATATCTATTCTTTCTTCCCTTTGGGGGGTCTTTGTGGCAGATTATTTTGAGATAGTATACAGTGGTAATCTTAGGATGGCAAAGTGGAAATCCATTGAGTTTTTGGATGTTGATCAAGATCTTAAAATGCATTTTGCTAAGGTTTTGGGAGAAAGAATGATTATCCTTTCTGATTATGAAGATGAACTTGTTTGGACAAACAATATCTCTGGTAAATATATGGTCAAAGATGGTTATAATTCTCTTATGTCTATGAAAGATTTACCTTCTTGGCCACACAAACTTTTTTGGCATTCGACCTGTCTGCCAAAAGTCAGTGCTTTTGCTTGGTTAGCAGTTCAGGATAGGGCCCTTATAGGCATGGGTTTGGATAGACTTGGTATCACTGTTGTTTTTCCTTGTGTTATGCAATAAAAATTTGGAATCCTCCTCCCACCTTTTTCTTCATTGTGATTTTGCATATCAATGCTAGCAATGGTTGTTTGATAAATTGAATTTAGCTTTTGTTATAGGGAAAGATCTTATTTCTCATTTTAGATCTTGGCCATTTTTGTTTGCCTCATCTTTTTATGCTTGCCTTTGGATTGTCTCTCCATCTATCTTAATTTGGAATATTTGGTTAGAACGAAATAACAGGATTTTTAAAAAAACAAGTTCTTCTCTTGAAGAGATTTTATTGAAAATTGAATCTTCCATATCTGAAGTTGCCCTTGTCTCATATCTACAAGAACCTAGAGAATCTTACCTCTTTCTCGCATTGGGATAGTAGGGTGTCTAGGGTCTGGAAGTTGCTATCTATCCTGCCTTCTCATGGGTCAATTTTGAAAAAGAATGATGCTTTAATCAAGAGGAATTCGGCTATTTGGAAGCCCCCTCCTCATGGCCATTTTAAATTTAATTTTGATGGAGCTTCTCGCGGGAATCCTGGTTTGGCAGGGGTAGGTATGGTGATCTTTGATCATCATGTAAACTTTGTTCAGGCTAGCTACCATGCCATTGGGCATAAGACTAATAATTTTGCAGAGTTTAATGCCATGTCTCTAGGCTTGGATATGGCTATATCCCTGGGAATCAAGGATCTTGTAATGGAAGGGGATTCGATGGTGATCATCCAAAGTGTTATGAAGAAGAGATCTAATTGTTGGCAATTGCAATATGTTATGGATCACATTTTACAACAGTTAGAGTTTTTTGATTCCTTCTTGATTTCTCATTGTTATAGAGAAGTTAATAGAATTGTGGATTTCTTGGCAAATCTAGCTATAGACAGTAATGCCAATTTGTGTAATGTAAGTATGGAAGAGATCCCTACTTCGGTTCTGAAATATCTACACTAAGATTTGGGGTTTCTCCTTTTATATGGTAATTTGAATTTTTCTTGCCCTTCTTCCTTTGGAGGCAGTCATGTTTGCTGGGTATGTTCGGGTGGCAAGTATGCTTTGTAGGTGGGAAACTCTTTTCATCTATAAAGTATGGTTACAATCTAGCATAGGCAGCAAGGGTGGTTACCTTACATGGTTTTAGGGTGGCGGCCTATCATCGTTCATTTGTGGGCATGGTATTTTCAATTTGAATTCGCACGAGTGTTTGATGTGCTTTGATTGCTTTGTGTTGTACGGAGGGATTGCCTATTTGAAGCTATCTGTCATGGTACTTGTTGTTGTGATCATGATTGGGTAAGCATTTCTTTAGTTGCATTAGTTGGGGTTTCATGTACTGCTTTTCTGCCGCGAGCACCATGAGAAGTATTTTTCTATTATTATTTCATTTATGAAGTTATCTCTCACGAGTTTTAATCTTGCTCATTGCCTTCATTTGTAATCATGAATTGTTTTGGTTCTTCTCGCTCACGTTTTTGTTGGCAAATGTCTTTAAAAGATGACAACATTTTTGAATTCTGCATTAGGCTTTGTCTCATTCTTTCTTGGATATGCATATGTCGAGTGTCTCTGCTCTTTCACGATACAGGGTTATTGTTGAATGTCATTTTGAGGTCTCCAATGAGGTTTTGGGAAATAGTTTTGAGATGCTTGGAAAAAAAATTTGTTTGTTTTCTCCTCAGGTGGATTTTGAGGTACGTAGGTTGGTGGGGAGTCTCTGGTTGCAGATTGGTTCTAATTTTTCTGGCTCTGAGATTTTGTCTCGATTTATTACTGTTCGCTATGACATTTTGCTTGATGAGGGTTTACTCCAACTCTTGGTTTCTATGTTCATTCCTCCCTCGGTATGCACTTGGGAGCTTGTTAGGTCTGCACTGGATAGCTATCATTTTGAGCTGGGTTCTTTTTACTATGGGGGCTTTCTTCCTCATTCTGATCTTTTAGACAATGGGTAGTGTGGGGAATTACTGTTTGAATTAAGAATGGGTTTAATATGTGATAGATTGGGGGATACTTTGAAATCATTTGAAATCTTACTAGATTGGGTTTCTCCTCAGTTTTTGGATAAGGCTTTGATTGTGCTTATGGGTTTACATTCGCTGCTCTCTCTTGGTTTTTTAGCTTCAGCACCTCCACGGCTGGAATTCCCCTTGCAGATTGTCCCTCCTTTGAGAGAGGACAGGGAGCCTCCTAATGAGAGCTCAAGCTCTTGGTTTTTGACTTGATTACTCTATGCAGGTATCTATTGGTTAATATCTTTTTGATGCAGGTTTCTAACTCATGAACTGTTCGAATTTTTGCGATCTTGAGAGGCTTTGATGCGGCCTAGTTATTTGCTATGTGGTTGCTTCTGCAGATCAAATTTTGTGGTTGCATGACCTGTTGGGGTTGTGTCGTTCTCTCTCATTTTTTGTTGGCATCTGGACATATGATATGTATATCTCTAAAGCTATGTAATGGGTGGTCGATTCCAGACTGATTTTGTAAATGGGATATTTAGGTTATTTAATTTTTGTTTTTTGGGCCGCAACCAAAGGTTTTCTTGCGGGTTCTTTCTTGCCAGTATGCCCTTTGAACCCATTGTAAATAAAAATTCAATATTGATAAAATATAGTTTAGTGGCATGTCCACTTTTATTGAAAAAAATATATATATATATATATGTGTGTGTGTGTGTGTGTGTGTGTGTGTGTGTGTGTGTGTGTGTGTGTGTGTGTGTGTAATAATATATAATATATTTTGTACAACTTGAGTTGGCCTAGTGGTGGAGAACTTGTTCTCTTGAAATAGAGGTCACAAGTTCAAATCCCACAAAGGGGGTAGAGTATGTACACCTTATCGGCTTCGGCCCATTACCTATCAAAAAAATATATATATATAATATATTTTATATTTTATATTTTATATTTTATATTTTATATAATATATAATATATTAAGTATATATATACACGCACATGTGTATGTATGTGTATTGTCTCCCTCTCTCCACCTCTCAAGCGCGTAAAGGGTTCCTCTCTCTCTCTCTCTCTCTCTCTCTCTCTCTCTCTCTCTCTCTCTCTCATTTTCTTTACTACAAATAGCGCGTACAGGGTACTAAGCCTATTAGTTTGTTGCCCTGCCATAACATTTTTAAGGGGTAGGAGTGCGTACGCACTAATTATGAGTTCTAAGCGCATACAGGGTGAAAAAAAAAACACTGTTAGGGCCAACATTTTAGGGACTAATAGTGCGCATGCAGTTATTAATATACCGCGTACGCGGTAC
Organism: Cryptomeria japonica; assembly: GCF_030272615.1. NCBI lineage: Eukaryota > Viridiplantae > Streptophyta > Pinopsida > Cupressales > Cupressaceae > Cryptomeria > Cryptomeria japonica. Next base: position 353,048,180 of record NC_081412.1, on the reverse strand, counting down.
TTAGACACAGTTTTATTTGCCCAAGAGCCTCAACAGCCTCAAAAGAAGTTTTTGAGGTTGTTGAAGGCCCCACAACAACTGTGTCTGCACTTCTATCACTGTTTTATACATAGAAGTAAGTGATTTTATTTTTTTTGCATGATTTCAAATGATTGAATTGTTGTTCTTATTAGTTTTGTCAATATTATTGTGATTTTTTAATAGTTTTGATTAAAAAATAAATGATAAGATGCATATTTATGGTTATTTGTTTATTTGTGAACTTTTATTTACATATATATGTAATATGATTCTATTTAGGACAACCGATATCAACCATGGGAAAGAACAAGCGAGGAACGATGGAACAAGGAGAGGCTGAAAAGGAAAGACAAAGGTAGCGTATGAAGAAATTATGTGACATAAAAACAATGGGAGAAGAAGGTATGTCATCCTCAACATCTCAATTCGATTTACCAAACGAACATAATGCACCTAATGCAATTGAAGAAGAGACATTTGATTTACCGTATGAACCTAATGCAATTGAAGAAGATAGCACAGTGAATAATCAATTAATGATGAACATACACTTGCTCTATTTGATGAATTGAATGTACACAATGCATCTATGTTAACACCTCCTAGAATCATTCATAGGAAACCAAAGTATCTAATTGACATTGATGAGAATATATTGAAGCCAATGCCCGATAAAATGAATGAATGAACTTGTAGGAGAATGGTTAAAAGAATATGGCAAAACTATTTTGAAAACTTAAATCAAACTGCAAGATGTCAATTAATTGTTCAAATGATTAAAAATTTGAATTTTAGAGAGACAATGAAAATTCTAGGCCTAAGATCATCTGAAAGTAACAATGAAAGAACTATCATTACATCAAGCTATTGGTTCAAAATCACGTACTAAAGATTCTAATGCTACTCGACATGTCATTACATCAACCATAATGAGCAAGAAAATAAAAAAAGATTGTTTGATAAGCAAAACAAGTAAGTCATTAAACGTTAGTAGAACAACATTAAGTAAAGCATTTCAGAGGCGAGAAAAAATAGAGGAACCTAACAATAATTCTCTTTGGGCATTTTCGGGTAGACCGCCATGCAAAGACAAGGTTGTTGTTGATGCACCAAGAACATTAATTGAATTTTTTTAGCATGACAACACAAGAGTCTCGCCCAACCAACGAAATATTGTTAGAAGGTGAATCGGGTCTACAAATCATGAGCCACATGCCAAACACTATTTGGATATGACTCAAACAAAATTTTATGAAAGATTCCTTGAAAAGTTTCCTCAAATAAGAATTTCTCAAAGATTTTTTGAAATGGAAAAACCTTTTTATATTAAGATTAATCATGTACGCACCACGTGTTGTTGTAGGATGCATATTTAATTTTTCATGCACTATGATATTTTTTGTCATATTTGTTCTACTTTACACACTAACGATATTTTGCAGGAATGCAATATACAAGCACCTCCTAAGTTGGTAAGAGAATTTATTTAAAGTGTGCTATGTAATAGACATGTTGATTGCATTTATTATAAGATGCCTTGTTTGGAAGGTTCGTGTGCTATATGTGGTGGTTTGTAATATTTACCAAGATGTGTACATTTGAAGAGCACACATGAAATTGGTAGGAAACTAGTTTCTTTTGGAAAATACAAGACAATCACATATGGAGTTAAAGATGGAAAAGATTTGAAGAGATGTGAGCTAGTGAAAATTGATATATGTGTAGCTGAATTTATGAAAATGTTTTAAGAGAAACTAGTTTATGAGTACATAATACATACACATAGAGCTCGATGGTTAGATGAGAAATTCAAGTTATGTAAGGACACATTTCCTCTTGGCACCATTGTCTCTATCGTTGATTTTGTTAAAAATTATACACTACAACCTCAAAATGAAGTGCAATCTATGTATTATCACTCTACACAAGTTTCTATTTTTGTACACATAACATTAATGCATGCATATGATAGCACAAAGGAGGATGGAAAGGTTGTAAGAGAGTATCACTTCTACATAAGTTATGATCGTACTCATTCATTGGAGTTTGTACAAGGATGCTTTAAAGTTTTCTATGATAATTTAAAGGAAAGAAACATAAAATACAATTGACACTTAATATGGTCAGATAATTGCACCGCACAATTCAAGAATGCAAGGATGTTTTATTGGTTGACAAGGATGCATATGACAAGCGGTGTACAACATTTTTGGAATTTCACTAAGGCTAGACATGGTAAGGGAGAGCATGATGGTGCAGGAGCATGTGTAAAAAAAGCCCTAGCTAGAGAAGAATTGAAGTACAAAGGTGGTGTTGAGTTGATAGATGTAGAAACAATTGTGCGATGGTGTAACTCTATGATGGGTCCAGGTAATCTAGGTACGTCAATGGTTCGTAGATATTTTTGGTTGATCATTGAATTTAACATTGAAAACTATCTAGATTGTTGTACAGTTGCAGAATCAAGTGACATGCACTCATTTATGAGTTCAAATGCAAGTTCAGTAGTAATTTATATGAGACAAATCGTATGTTTTTTCTCTTCATGCATGTATTGTTTGTGGGAAGAAAGTGAATCACAAGAGTGGGTTGACAAATGGTCTTGTAGACCATTGGTTCTCATTGATACATATCAAATTCTCAAAGCACTACAATTGAGCCAGATGGAGACATCAGTGGATTTTGACCATGTATTCGACCTAGTGGATTCAAGTGATTTTTTGAGTTAATTTTTTTGCAAGTATTATTTTTGGTTCATTTTGTTGTACATCACACTTTATTTTTGGTATTAATTATCACTTTATAAAATGCAGGTCATGTGTGTGCAGTTGTTGCAAAAGAGAACAATGAAGAAGGAACAAATTACTATTTGTGTCATTGTGTTGAGCCTAAAAGAAAATTGACAACCACAATCATTGACAAAGAGGGTATTGAGTACCCAATAGGGTCTGTTGTCGTGATAGGAACATGGCTTAGGAGATACCCTATCAAGAATTCTGATGTTTGGTTGTTCGAGGACTTTGAAACACACAGACATATTCTTCATTTCTCTAACCTTGTTGTTGCAACAAATATTCATTTGATGAAGTGTCGTGGTAGACCTCATAACAAGATTTTATGGAAAGTTCGTGAATCTGACCACGAGGCAATACTTGACACAATACAAGTTAGAGTTGATCCTGAAGGCTCACTTGATTGATTCTACGGTTCAGAGTAGAATGATTTTGAGAATTTTGTATATATCGTCGACAAATTGTTCTATATTCATTTTTTGTATATATAAATGCCCATGAGCTTATTTTTACATGTTTGGAGGCATAATTTTGTATATTTAAATGGCAATGAGCTTATTTGTACATATTTAGATGCCAAATTTTGTATATTAAAATGGTGATGAGCTAAATCCCACAAATTGTAATGCCAAATTTTGTATAAAAGTCCATGAGATGATTTGTAAGATTTTTTTTTGTATATTCAAATAGCCAAGAGGTGATTTGACCCAAATTTTTGAATAATATGTGAGAATATTTTGTGACTATTTTTTGTGTCTATGTTTTATGACTATGTTTTGAGTTTATGTGATGTGATAAGGTCAATCATGACCATTATTGATAAGGTCAATCATGAGCATTCTTGATTATTGTATAATCATGGATAATTATTTGAGTCATTATCGGGTCATAGGAGTCATAGATTGAGTCTAGATACAATTTGAGCAAAAATTATCATTATTGTCAAAATAATTGTCAAAAAAGTTGTCAAGCAACTTGTACATCGCATCGGTAGGGTATGACTCTCGACGTTCCAACACTTTGGGATGCACGAGAAGAGCATGCCTATCATAAACCTACCCACCTGGACGCGCTCATGACGTCAGTTTGTGCACGAGACGAACCGAATAAATTCTAGCCTATGTTGCAACTTTGCATTGCATGTAACTGACACTTTTTGCAGCAGGCAAAAAAATGCTACGAATTGAAAATGGCTCTGAGTCATCAAAAATGAGATAGGCCATTGTAGAGGAGCCTCATGTGACCCCACAGGTTCAAATGGATTGATCATATGTGTCCTGGATTGGAAGAAACAGTCTGTCAAAGTTTGACAATTTTTTGGACTTGGGGCACTTGAGAGATCATGTCGGTAGGGTATGACTCTCGACATTCCGATGCTTTGGGATGCATGAGAGGAGCATGCCTAGCATAAACCTACCCACCCAGATGCAATCATGACATCGATTTTGCACACGACGAACCAAATCAATTCTATCCTATCTTGCAACTTTGCATTGCATGCAACTGACGATTTTTACAACAAGCGAAAAAATGCTACCAATTGAAAATGACTCTGATTCGTCAAAAACTAAGATAGGCCATTATAGAGAAGCCTCACGCGACCCCACAAGTTCAAATGGATCAATCATATGTATCCTGGATTGAAAGAAACAATTTGTCAAATTTTGATAATTTTTTGGACTCAGGGCACTTGAGAAATCGCGTCGGTAGGGTATGACTCTCGACGTTCCGACACTTTGGGATGCACAAGAGGAGCATACCTAGTGTAAACCTGCCCACTCGGATATGCTCGTGACGTCGTTTTGTTCACATGAGAACCAAAATTTGACCATTGTGAGCATGAGGGTGCTCTCGCACCACACACATATTGTTGTTTATATTCATATTGTCGATTTTTGTTGTTTATATTCATATTATTGATTACATAGACAAATATTCATTTAAATTTATAAAAGGAAAGACACCAAATACAACGAATACACAATAATGAACTAAATACTAATTCGACATTTTAGAAATTTTATCAAATCATATTCCACGATTGCAATGTTTTATATCATAGATTTTTGTTGTTTATATTCATATTGTTGATTACATAGGAAAATGATTAATTAACTTTATAAAAGGACAGCCACAAAATACAATGAATACACAATAATGAACTCAATACACATTTATTGGATCAAATATCAACATTTGTATATATATATCAAAAAAAGGCATGTATGCCAAGTCAATACAAGTATTACAAAAATGTGGCTTATGCCATGTCCAAATAGATATACAATAAAAATATAGAATATATCTACATATATTGGTCATTTTATGACCACAACTAACACAATATGATCCTAAAATTGTGGTGGATCATCAAAATCGAGCCTCTTCGATGCAGTATGTGGCTCTGTAGATGGCTGCAAAACCACAATTCAAAAGCCAAGTTAGAATTCTTTTGTAGAAAATAGTTCACAATTAACAACATAACTATGCATTTAACTATAATTCCTTTGAAATTGAAATGTAGATTACCTCATCGGTTGATCTCAGAGCTAATGTCTTCGCTCTCCTCTCCTTGTCACTCTTGGGAGTTTTCTTGAAGACAAACTTAAAAGGATCAACGTTATGGCCGAACCGCGAAGGGGGCTATTGTAGATTAAATGTACAATTAATACAATGTACTAATATAAATACATCAAAAACACTTAAAAGCTATAATATAGAGAACAATGGTGTACTGGTGCTTGAGATGCTTCTCCAATGGACTGAGGATGGCTCACCATCATTGAAGAAACTGTCGCTATTACCTATACAAAAAATGATCAAAGATTAAATACAATTAATATAATGATAAGTATTGTAGGTTAAAAATAATTAATGTAATATATCAAATAAAGTGTACCGGATCCTGAGATGCTTATCTAGTGCACGGAGGAGGGCTCACCATTGATGAAGCTGCTATTGATATTTCTTGTATGAAAAAAATATAAGATTATAATTATCACAAGTTCACATGTACACATGCATATAATCATGAAATCAAGAAAATAAAGTAGAGATACATACCTCTGCCCTCTCTCGATCCATGGGCGAATCAGGTGCATTCAACAAATCCACATAGCTCAATGGTTGTTGTACATGTAAAATAGACAAAAAAACACTAATCAATCTACAAACCCCAACTAAGACTTGATTTCAACATTTTCAAACAATTGTACAACTAAAAATGTGTTCAATTACCTTCTTCTCACATTTTGGCGTCTTCAAGGAATTCTTTTGCTTAAGACGAGGCCTAGACGAGGAGAGGGTACCCTAAAAAAACAAAATTAACATGAGATATTAGTACAAATAATATATTAAACATAATTTTAAAAATCTAAAATGAAATTACTTTCATATTCCATCAAAACAATACATAAAAAAGGTTGTACAAAATTTGATACCGTATAGACTTGTAGGCCAAAATCGATCGCTGAGAGCATGATGTCATGAATCTGGGACATTTGGTCCCCTGTCAACACCTACAAACCAAAAATTGGACCAAGCATTAAATATAGTTAGTATATCTTGTAATTTTTTTGAATTCAAAGTGTACTATTCTATTTTAACATGTTACAAAATTTATACCTCAGGCATCGAAGTTGCGGTGCAGTAACTACGGGAGGAGTATGGGATACCGATGTTGCATCCTAAAATGCATATTATTTGTATCAATTTAAATCGATATACAAATGAAAATTCATTTATGTAATTACAAACTTAAAGTGACTGATAAATAAAATGCTATGAATTCAAATCAACACACCTGTGTCTACCGCTGATGGGGAAACAACATCTGCATCAACTCCTCTATCAGCGCCACATCCTCAATCGTGTGGGTCTGACATCTACTCCCGCAAATCGTGCATGAATGAGATGTGGATCCATCTGCAGCGGCCTCGTCATCCGTCCCTGAGCATATCCCCGAGCAACTGACACACAAATGTTGAATGGGCTCTTTGTCGCCACCTGGAGCAACTAATAGCTCATCATCCAATACAAGAGGGTGTGTTAACTGTGTCCCATGCTAGATGATGGCACCAATCAATATTGTGGCCGCCTAAAGAGTCTGTAGCTCCATCAACTCTTTCAACTCTACTAGGACAGCCTGATGCACCTTGGGTTTGGGTGCTAGGGGGCGACGACTCTCCGGGGCTACTCGCCTATGGGTTCCCGGTCTATTTTGGGTAGAGTCGTCACCTCTACCATGGAACTCTCTCATGTCAAAATAGATTGGCCGCACACAGTATACTTTTCTCAAAAAATACAATGGCACCTCATAATTATTACAAGGTGGATCATCAAAGACCATCCACCACCTCTGCCACAAAAGATTCTTCATCTGCACATTGGTACACCAATGTATGCGAAACCTCTTTGCATTAAGAGGTAACGACTGACCAGTTTTAGGATCAACAAAAAGGGCACATATTTGTTGTTTACTAATATTTTTGTTTTTCACTCCCTCGTATGATAACCCACCAACATAGTATTGACGACACATATCCCTAAAGTTTCCCCATTTTGTAATTTGTGTGGAAACGATTGTGGCACCACTAGCTAATGTTTCTAGGCTAGTGGCGAGGGATTTATGATGCTCAAGGTTAGATTTTTTCAATTTATTAATCAGTCTATTTATTTTAGACGTGTTTTGCCCTAATTGATTAATCAATTGCTCCTGTGTTTCAGGTGTACGGTCAAAAGGAGGAACTGGAGGTGTATCTTGTGGGTTTTGTTCGGGGTTTTCAGGAGGTGCATTTTGTTGTTGTTGTTGTTGTGGATTATCATAATCTGGTTTTTGAAACAAAAAATAAAAAAACCTAATCAAAATAAATGAAATTAAATTCAAAACGTAAAACAAATTGAATAAACGAGAAAGAAAGACAAAAATTAAGAAAAACTAACCTTGATCCATAGCGTTTGGTGGAGAAATGAGGCATCTCGTTCGTGGTTTCATGGAGGAAATGGAGGAAAAAATGTTGTGGTCGCAGGAAAATAAGACCCAGTTTTTAAAAAAAAAAAATATTTGACAGGTACCGCATATGCAATTCTTTAGGGCTTATGAGCGCGTACATGCTCACTTTCCTAAAAGCAGCGCATACGTGCTCACTTTCCTAAAGACAACGCGTATGCAATATCTTTTTTAGGCTTGGGAACAACAGACCTAAGCGCGTATGAGGTGATTTCAAATTTTAGAACCGCGTACACACTGCTTATTTTTTCATGTTTTTTTTGGGTGGTGTCCACTTTTCTGGCCACCATCTTTGTGCACATACCTGACTATGTGGATATAGTGCATGCAAAAAAGGATTGTCATCCATTTCTACAAGCCAACAGAAAACCCCTTTACAGACATGCTTTAAATTGTGTAAGCCGAAACAAATAGGCAGAATAGGTAAGCCTAGAAACATTCAATACACTCATTTTTGTGTCAAATGACACTTGGACGCCTTGCTCCACATACCTAGCATCGCACTTATTTTAATACATAAGCTTATGTATTGGTGTATTTAAAGAATTAGATTACCATTTTTATTATATTAATATGGTTATATAACAAGAGACGCAAAGCGTCAAGTTCCTGCCATTAGTAGGTAGAGATATAGTGATAGAGAGAGTTGAGATAGAGAGGGAAAGGTAAAAGGAGAGATAAAGGTCGAGAGAGAGAGAGAGAGAGAGAGAGAGAGAGAGAGAGAGAGAGAGAGAGAGAGAGAGAGAGAGAGAGAGAGAGATAAGTATATAGGGAGATAGAAGAATAGATATGGAGGGATAGAGAAGTAAAGAAAAATAGAGGAAGGAAAATAGAGGTAGAAAGGAAGACAGAGCGAGAGAGGAAGAGGGAGAGAATTATATGTTGAGGGAGAGATTGAGAGGAAAAAATAAAGATTGGGGAAGAGGGAGAGATAAAGAGAGGTATACAAAGAGAGGGGGGAGGGATGGAGACAGAAAGAGACAAATAAAATAAAATATCAACTACATCTTTACAAATGCGATATGATCTAATATAAAATAAAATTAATAAAAACTATAATATAAAAAAAATATTAAAAAAACACATTTAAAAATATAAAATTGACATTTTACTTAAGTTAAAATTAAAATACTCATAAATAGACTTTTTAACACATCAATAGGATTTATAATTACAATGTTTCTACAATAAAAAAATATTTTTATAAATAGAATAAAATATGATTTAAAAAGTAATAAAATATAGCCAAACATATAAAAACACAAAATTAATATAAAATGTAAAAAAAATATAAAATTGATATATTATATAAAATTATAATTAAAATGCTTATAAATAAATTGTTTAAAAAATAATATAATTTAAAATTATTAAAAAAACTTGCAAACTGAAAAATTCATCTTTACAAGTAAAATAAAATCTAATATAAAAATAATAAACAATCAAAAAATATAAAACATAAAATTAGATTTATAAAATTAGAACTAAAATATTCATAAATAACTATTCGAAAAATTATATTGAATATGTTTCTACAATAAAATACATCTTTACAAATAGAGTAAAATCTATTATAAATAAATAGTAAAATAACAAGCAACCAAATACATTAAAAACACAAAATTAAATGCATCTAAATGAAACAAAGAATCTACAGACCAAATGCATCCTAGATCAACTCACTTCAATTAAACACGATGTTTGAATATACTATTTATCAAAATTATTTCTTTCTTCTTCTTAAAAAAATTGTTATATTAACATTGCCTAATCAAAATAGATGAAAATGTCCCAAAAATAAAAATAAAAATAAATCCTAATTTTTATTATAGGACTAAAAAGCCAAACTTTATCTTTAACCAAATTAAACTAAAATGATCATGTCGAATAAGAGAAATCAGAGTAAACATATAAAGGGCTCATTTATATTGTTATTAATATTAGACCGTCAAAAATTTAAAATTAAATATTACCGTCACTTAAATAAACCCTTTATTAAATTATTGTTTTATATCAATGTCTCTGGAAAATCATTCTCTGTAAATAAACCTTTTCAAAAAAAAGAAAAAACATCTCAGGAATGTGTGAAATCTGTTGATCCGTCCTGAAAATCATTCTCTGTAAATAAAACTTTTCAAAAAAATTGCATCTCAGGAATATGTGAAATCTGTTGATGCCTCCAGAAAATCATTCTCTATAACTCTGTAATTTCATCATACAACTATTATCTATATTTTTATTTTATTTAACCACTAATAAATAAATCAGTAGTTATTATTTCCATGAATAAAACTTAATCAAAGTAAGATTAGATATTAATAGCTTTTAAATAAAATAAAAATATAATAATTTATTAGTAATATTAATATAGTAAGATTATGTTAACACTAATTTTAATAATTTGTTGTAATTATTAATTTTAATAATATGAAAATGCATACATAGAAAATGATTGTTAATTTATCAAATTTTGTTGTATCACTATTTGTAAATTCTAAGGGGGATTAAAATTGGAAATAGGTCCCAACAATTGAATCTAGATTAGATAAATGGGAAATCTTTTGTCAAGTGATTGGAAAACTTAGATAGGAATGAACAATTTAAATTCCTCACAATGAAATTTAACTAAGTAGATTTATTTAATTGAATGATTCATTAATTTCATGAATTTAGATTGATATTTCCTTCTTACCTAAGTATCAATATTATTTTAAAAGGGGGTAAAATTAGAAAACGACAAATTTAATGTCATGCAAGTTACATATTTATTGTCATCATACCAAATACATATTTATGATTATCATGCAAGTTGCATAATTGAAGTTACCATAGTCCTCATTTTGAATATAAATCTCTTAGTAGTAGTAGGTTGAATATTGGATTGCTCTTTATTAGATTCCAAGATGCAAAATAAACAAGGTTTTTAGTATAGTCAAACCTAATAATGGTCAAATTTATTTTCTAACCTTAAGAAAACATAAGATTAGTAAAAGGGGGAAATTCCATTTAATGTAGGGGTGAACCTCATAATAAAGCTTCATACAATCTACATGGTATAATTTATATTGTTTTATCATTTATATTATCAAATCTGAAATCATTCTACCATGAGACTTGTCTTAGTTTGCGAACCTCAAATCAGGTTTTCGTCTTTCGTTGTAAATGTCTAATGAAACTTCGCTTCGAAGATGAATGAGTTATGATTTCCTATTGTTGGATTCTTGCCTTAATATGGGTTTTGAGAATCCCTTTTCATGATCACTTAGAAGATTAAACAACAATTTTAATTGAGGAATATCTAGGAGGGAACCTTAGCTCCCATCTAAGAGTTTGAGATTGATAAAGTTATTGAATAACCAAGGGTTAAATTTCTTCAAGTGGGAGGGTTAGTTAGTTACCTCCTTATAATGTTGCGAAGGTTTTGGCATTGGCTCAAAAGCAACTAGACAAAGATTCTAACTATTTAGGAACTTTTTGTATTTTGGTTAATTGGAATTATTTAGGAACTTTTTGTATTTTGGTTAATTGGAATATTGATTAATTGGAATTACTTAGGAACTTTTTGTATATTGGTTAATTAAAATGGATTGATTGGAATTATTTTCATTGGCTAATTAAAAGTGCATTGATTGGGATTATTTGACAATCATGTTCATATTGGTTAACTAAAAAAATTGATATTCATAACAGTTGATTAAAGGTAGATCGATTGGTATTAATTAGGAGCCTTATTCTTACTAGTTAATTAGCAAGAAATCTATCTCTCTCCTAACCTCATATTTCAAACATGGGTAATGTGGTTATCAAGATCTGTTCTCTTCAAGTAAGTAGGCACTAAATTGGTTGGTAACCTTCTTGCAAGCAATTCAATATCTTTCATGTATTAAGTGCTTATTAAAAGTGTAACAATTAGTGATTCAAATCATTTTGTAAGCTATTTCCTACAAGTATCCTAGCTTTCAAGAAATTGGAATTTTCATGTATTTAGTTCAAGAATTAGAATTTTTTTATCATAGTTATTTTCACGAGAATGTTACTCCAAGGTAGTTGATTTATTTATTTTTCATTCTTGTCAAATGTTCCTTTCAATTATATCTTATTTTCAATGTCAAGCAATAATTTATTTTCCATGTAATGGTTTCGTAATTATTAAGTAAAATTTTATTCAAGCTTTCGTGAACTTATGGTTCATTTCTAGTTGGATAACTTAATAAGTGGAGTTGAAACCAAAACCTTAGCAGCGTTCGGTATCTATGGTGCCTCTGGGTCACGGTTACGGGCAAAGTCGTCGCGTTGAACTACTACACTTAACACCTAATAAAGTTGCATCAACGACGTCTATGGCATCGTCCCTATAAATCATCGATGAGTAATAAGGGACAGTTGGAAGTTAAAATCCAAGGGGCAAGTAATCCCCCTTGGATCGATAATCTAATAAGATAATCTTTGAATGAATTTACATCCGCTAGTTAAACCTTAGTAAACCCCTTTAGGGTTGATTGAGTGAAATGCTTTTATAAACTTGGCTTAATCTTGAATAAGTATTGGTAATTGACAATTGGGTCAAGGGTGATGCTTATGATAGGCATTAGGACCTAGATGTTTTAGGCCACAAGTAATAGGCCACCTTGAGCCTTTGCTTAAAGCTACCATCGTGGGTAGCAACCACTGAGAAATTATCTAGGACATTGACCCTATAAAGGGTTGCGTACCCACCAAAACAATTTACATTAAACCATAGATTAGAAAACAGAACTACATACTTTACGCCTTGATCCCGTGCTGAAATGGGTATGTAGGCAGTTTAGGGACGAAGTTGTCCCTAGTACTCAGGTGTTCGGGATGGGGTCTAGGATTTGGTATAATAGATGGATTACAAAGCCTCCTAATTGAAAGATAAGGAAAATAAAGGAAAAAGCAATTCAATGCATACTCGGAAGGAATCCCGTATGGATTCGCTTGACTTCTTGAGGCTTTAAGCCAAATTCCGAGGCGGAATTCAAGCTTGTATTATGTTATTTTGATTTCTCCTAAGGATGGTGACCTCAGTGCACCCCTATTAGAGGAGTATAGTACTTAGTGAGTGACTCAGGACCTGAATGGTCCCGATGAGTCTAAGTCTCTGGCCAGAGCACCTCCTATCCCAAGTTGGATAGATGCCTACCCCGTATGGGTAGATGCATATCCCGTATTGGATAGATGAAACCTCTTGTCCCGTATGGACAAATGCCTAACTTGTATGGTTAGATGCTCATCCTGGATGGATGAATGCCTAATCCAAATGGATAAATGCCCAAAGTATGCGATTGAATCAAACACAAATGACTAAATAAGTAAATAAATAAAAAATAGTCGAAAATTCTTGGGTTATGTAGAGTGGGTTATTACATGTGGTATCAGAGCGAAGGTTCAAATCTAGGCCTTGTGCTCACTTCAATGGTAGAGATTAAATTATAAGATCTTAAATCAAGAACTAACTATATAATTTAATTTTCAGGTAAACCCTAGATGGCTAGAGGAAGGGGAAGGGGAAGAGGAAGAGGAAGAGGAAGGGGAAATGGAAGACGTGTTACCACTAGGAGACAAAGGGAAGCTAACCATGAGGAAAATCATGAAGGGAATCAACAAAACCAAGGGAATAACAAAGAAAGGGTTGAGGTTATAATCAACCTGCTAACTAAACAAAGGGATAAGATCACTTCTTGGAGCAATCAATGCAAAACCTTAGGGCAAGGCAAAATGACATTGAAAATAGAAGTGGAATTGAAAATGGGAACCCTGGTAACAATCAAGGGAATGTGATGGACAATAGAAGAGAAAATAACATGTTGGAACTCTAAGGATTTGAAGAAAATCACCACCCCTTAAGTTCGATGGGAAGCAAATTGGTGAAGGAGCTAAAAATTGGTTAAATGAAATGGAAAAGTATTTTGAACTACGGGATTTTAGCGAAACAACCAAGACATTATGGGGTTTCCTATCAACTCATTAGAGAGGCAACTTGTTAGTGGACTAATGGGTGTAACAAGGATATAATCACATGAGATCAATTAATTCACTATTTTCATAAGAGGAGGCTGTCACAATTATTCTTCAATAAGAATGTAACATAATTCCATAATCTTTGACAAGGGGCTTTGACAGTACAATAATATCAAAATAAGTTTGCCAAATTGTTAAAGTGCGTACCTATGTGTCAAAAGATGAGAAGGGTCAAATCAAAAAGTTCATTTTTGGGGCTCAATACCAACTTGGGCAGAAGTTGACGTGCATAGACTCATAGGCATGAAGGAAGTACTTGAAAGAACAATAAAGGAAGATTCAAGCCAGAACAATAATGAGATAAAATTTTAACATGAATCATTCATTCAAGGCGAAGCATAAATTCAAGGGAAATGCAAACTTCAACAAGGATCAACAGAATAATTTATCTGAAAGAAGCCACCTCATAATCAAAATCAAAGGGATGGATACAATACTAATAGGGGCAATTAGAATAGGATAACTTATCCGCTAAAGTTTGATGAAGTAAGGAAAGATCCTCCTAGGAATCAGGGAGAATAATGATAGAGCCATTCAGAGTCTTGGAGAAGCACTTAATATATGAAGCTTGATAATGTTCTTATGGATAATTTAGTACTAATATTAATATAGACTGCAATATGTATGATAGTCATACTAAATTTCATATATATTCATAATACATGAGAAGTTAGTATACTCGTAGCCTAATCTTTAAAATTACCTATTGCTCCACATACCCTTTGGGAGTAGCCATGGGGGATGTCATGGGAGAAATTCCATGATCTAGCACTTATGTTTATTCACCCTCTGGAAGTAGCTATGGTGAACGTCATGTTGAGATGATGACATCACGTTTCTGTGATGGGCACTTGTGTTTATTTGTTTTCCATGCTTGGGAGTAGCCATGATGGACCCACCCTCTGGGAGTAGCCATGGTGGTTGTCACTATGTGACTAGGAGAAGGTTAGCTGCTGAAGAGGTATGTTTAATTTCTCAAATTGAACCCGAATCATTTATTGAGGCAAGTAAGGATGAAAATTGGATAAAAGCAATGGAAGAAGAATTATATCATATTGAAAAGAATAAGACATGGGAACTAGTACCTAGACCTAAAGACAAGAACATTATTGGAACTAAATGGGTTTTTAGGAATAAATTAAATGAGGAAGGTCAAGTTGTAAGGAACAAGGCTAGATTGGTTTGCAAAGGCTATTCACAGGAAGAAGGAGTTTATTATGGAGAGACTTAAGCTCTAGTTGCTAGAATTGAAGCGGTAAGACTTTCTCTTGCTTATGTTGCACACAAAAACTACAAAGTATATCAAATGGATGTCAAATGTGCATTTCTGAATGGAGATCTTGAAGAAGAAGTTTACATTGAGCAACCTGATGGATTTTCTTTATCAGAAGACAAGGACATGGTTTGCAGACTAAAGAAAGCTTTATATGGACTAAAGAGGCCCCTAGAGCATGGTATGCTAGATTGGATAAGTATCTTTCAAAACTTAGTTTTAGTAAAGGTAATGTTGATTGTAACTTATATTACAAAATTGAGCATAATGATATATTGATAATTGAAGTATTTGTGGATGATATCATTTTTGGAGGAGAAGAAGGTCTATGCATGAAATTTGTTGATGATGTGAAGAATGAATTTGAAATGTCTAAGATTGGTGATATGAATTTTTTCTTAGGATTGCAGATTACTCAGACTGATGAGGGTATTTTCATTTGTCAAACTAAATATGTGAAAGAGTTACTTAAGAAATTTGGACTTGAGAATTCTAAACTTGTCGGTATTCCTATGATAATCGGTTGCAACTTGCCAAAGGATGGTGAATCCCCTAAAGTGAATCCAAGCATATACAAATCAATGATTGGTGGTTTGTTGTACCTAACTTAGACTAGACCCGATATAATGAGTATTGTCCGTATTGCTTCTAGATTTCAGTCATA
The DNA here is from genome assembly GCF_030272615.1 of Cryptomeria japonica. Classification (NCBI taxonomy): domain Eukaryota; kingdom Viridiplantae; phylum Streptophyta; class Pinopsida; order Cupressales; family Cupressaceae; genus Cryptomeria; species Cryptomeria japonica. Next base: position 353,032,380 of record NC_081412.1, on the reverse strand, counting down.
TCCTAGAGAAACTCATGATATTGTTGTCAAGAGAATATTTAGATATTTGGCAGGCACAACATACTTTGGGTTATGGTATCCAAAGAATGATGACTTCACATTATGTGCATTTACAAATTTTGATTGGGGAAGAGATGTGGATGACCGAAAGAGCACTATTGGCGGTGCATTCTTTCTTGGGAAGAAGTTGGTTTCATGGCTTAGTAAGAAACAATCATGCACTTCATTGTCTACTGTTGAAGCAAAATATGTAGCAGCCGCTAACAACTGTACTCAAATATTATGGATAAAACAAATGTTAAAGGATATAAGGGTAAGTTATGATGAACCTATTGTTATTCACTATAATAATACTACTGCTATTGATATGCCAAAGAGTCCGGCATTTCATTCCAAATCAAAACACATTTCAATAAGGTATAATTTCTTGAAAGAAAAGGTTGAAGCAAAGGAAGTCAGATTGGTTTATGTGCCTACTAAGGAACATATTGCAGATATTCTAACTAAACCATTGCCTAAAGACACTTTTGAATATCTTAGAGATCAGTTGGGGGTTACCAACCCTTCGGAAGAGACTTAGAGATGCAGGGATGCATCAATCCGGTGAGCTTATCAGACATACTTTTCTAATCCGGGTTGATGAATATGGTGCTACTACTCAGGGGGAGTAGTCAGCTGTTTGGCTCAGTATTCTCAGTTTGGTATCCATCCTTTGTCATTGATGTCAAAGGGGGAGAAGGTGTTCATGTGAAAAATAGTCAGAAGATCTTTTGGAGAAGGTGTTATATATTTATGATGGTTTCTCTTTTGAGAGATTGTTGGCATTCCTTGACACTTGGATGTTTTTCACATTCAGTGTTGCCATCAATGCCAAAGGGGGAGACTGTTGGTAATATGTTGGATTTGGTTAAGTGTTGTCATTGATGTCCACACTGTATTTCGGTTGGAGACTATCCCGGTTAGTCTTGGTGATCATCTTGGTTTTGGCTATGATTTTGATCCGGTATGATCAGATCTCTGGAATCGATTTTGGATGCTTATTCTGATGGTTATATGCTTGCTATATTTTGGTGCTTCATGATTTGGTGATTCGGCTATTATCACTTTTGGTATTTACCAGTATTGGATTTGGACTAGCTTTTGGCTTTATCGGTTTGCTTCTAGCGTTCCCAGTTAGCTTTACCAGTATGCATTATTTGGTGACTTGGTCAGTGGATTTTTGGGTCTGGCTTATGGAATCGATTCTATCATGTTCGGTACAACATTTGGTGACTTTTAATTGGATGGCGTGTTACTTTGATGGTCTTATTTGGATCATGTTAAACTTTTTGTTATTTCATTGAGGGTTTCTACCGATTGGCGAAGCGTGTTGGATTTTGGTCTTAGCGAAATTTTTTGTTGGATATAATTGTTTGGTTACTTGATTTAGGTCCATGCTATGTAATGTAAATCATAACATTGGTCTGGTGGTATCGTGTGATGTAATTTTGGTAATTATGGGTTTAGGGTTTAGCCGACCTTGTTAATAAGGTTGATGATCTGTATTTATAGGTGACTTATTCATGTAATTGGATGCTTATAATGTAAGGGTTATAGTTATAGATGGATAGTGGTCATGTCTACACTATTATGTGCGAATAGAGTCATATTATTCCAATGAAGGTTGGAAAGGTTTTGTATTGCAGAGCAGACATCGGTGCTTAACTGGAACTATATCACGCATTAGTAGATGCTACTTTCATATATCATTTCTCTCCGGATTGTAGTCCGATGATTATGCAAGTTAGTGAGACTTCCCTTTGTGATGAGGAGTGCGCTTTAGGCTGTTGGCCTTTCTGCAAGTGCAGACCCCAATTGTAATTGCACACATTACTACTGCAAAGTATTTATCCGATTGTGGGTAGGGTTTCCAACCGTGGTTTTTCCCTTTCTGGGTTTTCCACGTCAAATATTGGTGTTATGTGTGTTGTGCTTTCATGTTATATTCTTCATTGTGTTGTGCTATGGTTTAAGGTTTATAATTAAATTAATTGTTGTTACTATTAGTAAACTGATTCACCCCCCCTCTCAGTGCATTCTAACACCATCTCCACCTCTATCTTCTCCTTTATCTCTTGCCCATATCTCTATCTCTTTACCTCTCCTTGCATCTCTCTCTCCCCTCTCTGTCTTTCCTACTATATCCATCTCTCTCTCCCTACCCCTCATTCTATCCCTATCTTTCCTTCTCACCCTCTCTCCTCACTGCTCTCTCTTTCTATATATCTTTGTTGCACCTCTGCCCTCTCTCCATTTCTCTCCCTCTCTCTCTCCAACCCTCTTTATTGATTTATATATCTCTTACTCTCTATCTCGATTTGTATATCCCTGTCTTAATCACACACATAGAAACTCCTCATTTTCCCCTCCATGTCTCTATTTCTACATCTCTCTAGATCACACTTTATATCTTTCCCAAGGTATATTTATCTTACCATCTCTATATACATCTCTCTCACCCCCCTTTATCTTTACCAACCTATATCTATATCTCCATCTCTCATTTCTATCACTATTTCTCCCTCTTTATAGCCCTATCTCTTCTTCTCTTTCCCTCTTCCCCTCTCTCCCTATCACTCCCTCTTTGTATCTCTCTACTTCTCTCCATATATTTTCTTTGCTTTTCTTCCTCCCTCACTATCTATTTATACATATTTATCTCCCTCGCTATATCTCTCTACATATATGTCTCTCTCTCACACACACATACACACTCCCCCCCTCTCTCTCTCTCTCTCTCTCTCTCTCTCTCTCTCTCTCATCTTTTTGTTACCTTCTTTCTCTCTCACTCTTGCCCATTCAATATCTCCTTATCTCTCCCTCTCCCTCTCTATTGATATCTCATTATCAAACTCTCTTATTTACTCAATCTCTCCTAATACCTCTCTATATTTTTCCTTTCAATCTTTCTCTCTCTAAATATATTGAGCTATTTCTCCCTCTCTCCCCCCTCTTCTTCTTTCCCACTCTCAACCCATTTCTCCACCTCTCTCTCTCTCTCTCTCTCTCTCTCTCTCTCTCTCTCTCTCTCTCTCTCTCTCTCTCTCTCTCTCTCTCTCTCTCTCTCTCTCCATCTCTTGCCATCTCTCTCCCTTTCTCACTCCCTATCCCCCCATCTATCTTTCTACCCCTACTCTCTCTCCCTTTCTCTTCTCATATATCTATATCTATCTCTTTTTTCTTGCCATATATCTCTATCTCTCACTCTTTCTCTCTCCCTCTCTCCCTCTCTCTCTATTTCTCTCTCCCTCTCTCCACCTTTGTTTGTCTATCTCTAGATCCCTATTTTTCTTTACCTCTTTCTTTCTCCCTCTCCCCCCTTTCTCTATATCTCTATCTTTCACTTTCTATCTCCCTCTCTCTCCATCTTTATATCTCCCTCTATCTTTATATCTCCCTCTCCCTCTCTTTTTCTATCTCTTTTCTCTCCCTTTTTTTCTCTTGCTCTATCTTCATCTCTACCTCTATCTTCCTCACTCCTATTTCTAAACACGTCTCACTCTCTATATCCATCCATCACTCTCCCTTTCACTCCTTTTCTTCCTCATCACCTATATCTTTATCTCCTTGCCTCTCTATCTTTATTTATCCCTTTTTATCCCCCTCTTTCCCCTTCTCCCCTTCTCTCACTATCACAAACGTAACATGAGTTCAGAGATTTTGTTTCAATTGGAGAGATGAGATTTCCACAGTCCATGCTAAATTAATATATGCTTCTAGATTCAACTGTGTAGGAGTTTTTTCATCAACGTTTCGAATTGCACTCCATGATTCATCATCAGGATGACAGCTGAAGGAGGAAAAATAGCCTTCACTTCTTTAAGTTATGTTTCAGTTATGTTTGGATTCTTGTAAGTAGATACATAGTTAATTTAAAACTCTCACTTCTTTATTAAGACCTTTATTCTACAAACAACATTATACTAAATGACCTACAAAATAGCCTTATGCACTACATAAATATTATTTATGTAAAAATAGAATAAAATTATCCCAAATGACCTTCTAAACCTATTTGCATATCCATTTGCAGACCAAGGTGCGATTGCTGGTATATATGAGAGTAGTTTTTATTGAGAGTCGGATGTCATGCAGGGTTCTCTGAAAAAAGTTAGCATAGACATACAGTGCACGCCGTCTTCTAAAGAAAATCATGGGCTATTGTCACCGCCTTAGCGTGAACACTGGGTTTTTACAGCGCTTGTAAATAAGGAAAGTATGGGACGCTCTGAAATATAGTATTATCCTTTTTTGGTGGAGTATTAAAGTTTGGCATTGAGTCTCAATCGAGGACTCTAAACGTGGAGTTGGAGGCCCTGTTGAGAGGTGTTGTGATTTCCAAGCAAGGCATGTCCATCTACAGCCAAGTGGAGCCCTTGTAGAAGGACACTTTGTGGCGTTTACCTTCAGATTGGGTTGTAGCCATCAAAGAAGCAGTTTGGAACTTTGGAGATACTACCAGCCCAACATAAGGCTATTTTGACAGTCTTTTATTAGCTGCTGGGAAGGATGAAGAGTTGGCTCGACTTCAAAGAACTTGCAAGAGTTTGAGCAACAAAAATCGACAACTCCTGTAGCTGAATATTTGATTTTATCAGTAGGGTTTGTATATAAAATAGGGACATTTAACTGAAGGATTATTGCAGAGGTTGTAATGCTGTTGAGCTGCGACGTGTTCTTTCACAGGTCAATAGAAGTTCAATACTGAATGAATATCATGCAGAATATTCAGATTGGACTATGAAAGCTTCAGATGTATTAAGGTTAGATTTATGATAAAATTGTATTTGTAATTTTTATATGAACAATTTCTCTGAGTTCAATGAAATTTAGTCGGTTTGCCTTATACATTCTTGTGAACACTTTATGATTATCTATGCAATGCAAACTCTATGAAATCTGAAAATAAAACTTCCAGCTTCTTTGGTTAAGAAAACATTGTCAAGCCTGAATCTGGAAACATTATATCATAAAACCTATCCATATTGGAAGGGCATAAACTTGCAACGAAAAAGCTCCTTCAAATTCAGAAGCTTGCAAACTGTTTGTCTTAATGTCTGTGTACTTAATTAAGGATAAAGGTGCAAAAAAATTTGGTACAAACAAGGTAGAATCTACAAACCCTAAGGATGAAGGATAAAGCTCAAGCACAAAACCGTTTGGAATGTAAGAAAGTCAATTTCACTATTTTGTGTAAGGAAATTGAAGATAGAAAAACAGAACAACAAAGCATACATAAAACATAAAATAAGATGAAGTAAAATAGAGAAATTCAATGCTTGATTTTTATTGATAAAGTAATGTTTATTTATACAAATATGTAGTGAACAGATTTTTGATAAATCTGTTATACAAACTGACAACTAACTACAGAGGAATGACAGCTAATTAGAGAAGGATGACAGACCTATGTTAGTCATTGTTTGCAACTTAAACTCTTTGCCACATACGCAACACACATGATTCAGTTTTGACTTATTCTAACACTCCCCTTTAAGGAATAATTGAATTTAGATGGACTCCTAACAAATCTCTACATAATACAAAACTGACTAGCTACATAAACGAAACAGTACATTATATAGAAGCTATTCTTTGAAAATAGTTCATAGACCAGTAAGATTCTTCAAGTTGCTCCCAATTGCTGGTATAGTCATGCAGCTATCATCGAAGTTCTCAACATCATTGGACACCATTTGCACATGAAGTGTCTCATCACTCTCGTAAAGGCACGATGCTGAACTTCTAGATTTTTAGATCTTCCCTGAACTATTGGACACCAATCCTCACATATATGTCTTATTAACTCCAATGAGGTGTAGTTCCTTTGATCTGTTAGCGCTTTAGATTATTGAGCAACTATCTAGCCTCTACTGCATCTTTTCGTATCTTGAAAGCATTGGCTGTAATATCCCCATTTCGGATTTACCTTGGTTTAGCCCTGCAACACAAATTCTAACATAAAGTGAGAATTGTAATACATTTATAAATATAGTTTCATCGATTTTAAAGACATTTTACTATAATATTTAAATCATAATGCTAAGAATAATTTTGAAAGATGGAACTTATCCTGATGACGTTCTCTGATTTATATACTTGAGATATGTGCTTTTATATTGTAGACTTCTGCTCTATTAGATAGGCCCGAATCTGACAGTAAATAGCTCATCCCCATATCAATATTCTTCTTATAATGGGTCCATGCATTTATAATGATCGCTTCCCTCTATTCAAGTATACATCTTCTTCCCTTGCTCGATATCGGAAATTCCAAACTCCAAGGTATTTCACTTACAATAGATCCCCGTCTATCCTTAATGTGACTTTGCTATGAATGAAGGGTGCCGGAAATGTCTTGTATTGGTATAAGATAGTCCGCAGCTTCGTAGATTAAAGTGCCAATTTGTGGATTATATCCTGCAGTTCCTTTGATTATCTGGATGAAGACATGTATCGAATGGGCCTCTAATTCTTTTCCATCAAGTATATTGACTACGCGGTGTGGCTTATTTCTTTATAAGATCGTTGCTTTTTCTAGTCTGTAGTCTCAGTCTGAACACTGTCTGATTATACTTCTGCGAGAACAGTGGCGTTGTCTTTTCTTCTTAGCTCCTTCTGCCTCTTATGACTTCCATTCTTCCCAAAACTAAAAATAAAATGCTCTTATTAATGCCAAGGCCATTTCTATATTTTAACGTTGATCTCTTTTTATCGCTGAGCAATATTGATGCTGGCCACTACTATTGTTACCCTCTGATTGCTTTCATCCAATTCTCTTCCTTTTATGTAAATGTCTGAATACTCTCCCTATATATTTCTTTTAATCGGCTTGTTCCTCTTCCATATCTCACTCAATTTTATCGAATAACTAATCATCCGATTAGTTGATCATTGTCTATAACCATGTCTTGTTGATATGGTAATCCATATTCTTAACTTTATTGCACAACGATAAGGATGAATGATCGATTATGATAAGTACACTTATGTGTGGTACCCATATTATGATTGTGATGCTGTTATGGATTTACACATGATTGATAGTGGCTAACTGGCATTTACTGATCCTGACAGAGATACGGACTTCTTTGATAGTATGTATTGTCCTTGGTAGACCTGGCACTAGTTGGATTCATTGACAAGCTTTCAATTCATTACCATAACTGTAATGAAGAAATGATCTCCTTATATAATCATACTGTCTGAATATGAAGCCCTTATTGGTTATGCCGATCAATGTGATAATAATCTTGAATCTTGATCATTATTAATACATTGGGCTCAAACCATTTGGTTTCAATTGCATCAACTTCATTATAAAGATAATACAAGGAGCTTTCTCAATATTAATAATACTTGACGTGGGAGTCTTGTTTGGGGACATCACATTGGCCTCTTCAAAATAGAACACGTTTGTCATCTTCAAAGAAATCATCATCACCATCTGGTGGTTCTTCAACAATAGCTGACATTATCTTAACTTTTTACAGCTGCACAAAACCTTAGAATAGATGCCTCTTTTTGAAAATCTCCTCCACAAAAAGAAAAAAAGAAAAAACTCACACAACCTTCAAACTATTACAAATACTCAAATTGACCATAGCAGCACCAAACTTCACTTCAGCAGCAACAAACTTCACAGTAGCAACTCAGCAATAGGTTCCTTTCTCAACCAACAGTTAATCTGGTGTTTGCCTGCAGCAGCAGTAGCTCCAATTATAGCTATGAACTAAGATTTCTTCTCAAAGTTCTTCACAAAATCTTCTGGTCTCTTTCAACCTTCTATCTATCACCAAGCTTTGATACCAAGATAGAAACACAGAACAACAAAGCATACATAAAACAGAAAATAAGAAGTAGAACAGAGAAATTCAATGCTTGATTTTTATTGATAAAGTAATTTTTATTTATTCAAATACGTAGCTAACAGATTCTTTATAAATCTGTTATACAAACTGACATCTAACTACATAAGAATGACAACTCACTAGAGAAGGAGGACAGATCTATGTCCAGTCATTGTCACAACTCAAACTCTTTGCCACATAGCAGCACACACATGATCCAGTTTTGACTTATTCTAACAATTAAACCACTCTCATAAACATCTGGCTTATTGAAAAATAAAATATTTAAATAAATAATGAACCTATATAAATGAGTTGGGATTAGGAATTAATAAAATATTTTATTATTATAAAAATTAAATGAATTTAATAAATGTGACACAATTAGTCCAAATTTAAATCTTACAATATGTTGCAAATAATGTTAAAAAATGATTCCACATTATGCTAGAATTTTAGGGTTTTGATTAAACGAATGCCTCAAAAACTACAAATTGATTGTACATTTCTCTAGTTTAGAGCCACATTTGCAGACTTGATCTTTGTGCATATAGAAATGAAATGGTGCACATAGACTTGAACTTATAGAACTAGTGGTGCTTATAAACACCTTTAGGGAATCTATCGAATTGTGAGGTAATATTCTCCTCAATCAAACGCTTGGGTAGATTGATGAAATGGGTTTGGAATTTGGAACAACTATTGAAGATATCAAGCAATCAAGCAATATACCTTAGATGATGGTGCAATTGGGATGCTCTAAGATGTTCTCATATGATAATCCTCTTTATTTAAATTAATTAGGGTTAGTTCTTATATACACCACCCTAGTGTGCAATTTAAAATAAGTTGAACTTTTGTTGGTTTATAACAACTAGTAAGGAAGATAAATGTTGGCTGAAAGTAAAAAATCAAATTTAAAAGTTTGGGGTTCAAATTTGTGTGTAGAAATGACTTGGGTCAAGTTGACACTTGGAAATTTGAACTAAGCAATGAACAACTAGATGTGGAGCTCAAATGTTGATCTTGGGAATGAACGATGATATGGACATGTTGGGATAGAGTTATTTGCCAAGTTCCACACAAAATGCACCATCTTGCACTCTAGTCAATGCAAAAAAGACAACCTAATTGCTATATACTCAAAATGTATGGAAATTAAGCATGGCTATAAAATTTTCTCCCTTACGTTATATAATTAGTAGGGGACACATAATTTAAATAACAATTTACAATGCGTCCAAATAAATTATCATGGGAGCCCATAAAAATAAATATATTATATTAAAACATTAAATTATTTTTTTTATAAAAACATCATCAAAACCTTATGATATTGAAAATTCTTTTAATACAATAATTTAAATTTAAATTATTTAAATTAATACATACAATTTAAAAATAATTATATTTAAAATCTCCTCCATTGAAAAACCTAAAAATAGTTATTAACAATTAAAAAATACAATTAAAACCTTAAGAAGATTAATTAAAAAATGAAGGGAGAAGAGAGAATAATTAAGGGTTTTGACATTGGAGGCAGAAGAATGTAAATTGCAAGAGAATTGAAGAACCAATACGTTAATTGAGTCCGCTCCTGCTGTACAGCATAGAGCCTAAAGGTTACAATGTGTTTAAAGAATGGAAAGAAAACTTGCACAGCTATTGAGAGACTCCATTAAATTGTACAAACCTATTGCATTTTCAGTCTTGGAAGCTGGATAGATAAATTTCAGTTTTATGTGTGTTAAATTATTGGCTAACCATTTTTTCGTTTACAAAGAGTTGCACATCAAATGCAGTGTTTTGTGTCTTGTTTTTTGTAGTTTTTGTGACAGCAGAAATACGAAGAGTCCTGACAGCAGAAATAAGAAGACATCACCTGAGACATACACCATCAGGTCATATTCTGCATAGCACTCATTCTGTCATTTGCATTCTATTATGTTGATTGAACTATATGAATATCTTGTGTGTTGTGTGTCAGTTTCTTGCAATCTCTGTCCATTTCTCTCATCAGCATCGTTGACAAAATAAAGTCCTGCAATTTCTATGAAATCACTAATTTTTGTTCTAATCTTGTAGGTTGATTCCATATCTTATTCATTTCAAATACTATCTCTTAAATACAATTTTTTGGCTTGATTGATGCATTGCTTAGACAGACTCCTATCCTTGTCTTCAATTAAGTAACATCATCTTTTGACAACATCTGATCGAGAGAAAAGGATAACTATTTGGAAAGCTTCTGAGAAAGTATTCGGACTTGGCACCTATTTTTGCAGACAATAAATATAAATTTTAGGCATTTAACAAGTTAAATGTATTACCTACTGTATTAAATCATGTGATATTTCTGCATTGTTTGCTAAAAAACAGTTTTTGTTCAATCAACCCAAACAATTCAACAGGTGTAACAATATGTGTGCCTTTTTGGCTATAATGGAAATGTTCAATTCGTTTTTCTCCTTTGACTGGAGCTTCATTTTTTATAGCAATAATGAGAATGATGTTTTTTGGTTTCTCTTAACAAGTCACAATAGATTTCATACATCTTAAAGTTTCCATTAAACTTCCTCCAACATTTTAAAGCATTCTTCCACATGCTTCCAACAACACACCATCGGCAGGAACACGACGCTTGCATCCCTTGTTTTATAAAAACATCATCAAAACCTTATGATATTGAAAATTCTTTTAATACAATAATTTAAATTAATACATACAATTTAAAAAAAATAATATTTAAAATCTCCTCCATTGAAAAACCTAAAAATAGTTATTAACAGTTAAAAAATACCATTAAAACCTTAAGAAGATTAATTAAAAAATAAAGGGAGAAGAGAGAATAATTAAGGGTTTTGACATTGGAGGCAGAAGAATGCAAATTGCAAGAGAATTGAAGAACCAATACGTTAATTGAGTCCGCTCCTGCTGTACAGCATAGAGCCTAAAGGTTACAATGTGTTTAAAGCATGGAAAGAAAACTTACACAGCTATTGAGAGACTCCATTAAATTGTACAAACCTATTGCATTTTCAGTCTTGTAAGCTGGATAAATAAATTTCAGTTCCATGTGTGTTAAATTACTGGCTAACCATTTTTTCGTTTACAAAGAGTTGCACAGCAAATGTAGTGTTTTGTGTCTTGTTTTTTGTAGTTTTTGTGACAGCAGAAATACGAAGAGTCCTGACTTTGGTTTATGACAGAAAATTCATCGGCCAATATGCCTTCTGTGCCAGCTTCACCTTTCAACAACAGCTCTGCCATTTCCAGAAACTTGAAGCGAAAGGGTGAAGATGACTCTTTTATAAGGTATTTATTTCAATATTGTTTTGGAAGGCCTGTATTGAAATATGTTGCAACTGAATCATTATTTAGTGTGGAGAAATACAAATGTTAAGTGCTACTAGTACTCAACTCACACCTGTTCGTGACATCATGGTGACCTATAACACTAACGGACATCCAAGGTCAAGTTCAAGTTCATGGTGTAACAGAAATGGAGTACATTTGATTGTGAACCAGGTTTAACAGGGTACTTTTGAGCATGACTTGGGCTCAAAATCTTAAGAACAATTCTCAAGATTACCGACACATGTTGCATATATACACCACAAGCTTACTAGACTCAGTATATTAAGAATAATTAAATTAAGTTTTATGTTTGTAAGCTTATTTCCTCATTTTGTTTTAGCTCGGTAGAGTTTTGAAGCATGATGGAGATTTTCATCTAGACTTATATGCCATGATGTAAGATTACAAAAAAAGTCTGATTATTCACTGGCAAAATATCATCTTTTAATTCAGTTAAGTTAGATTTTTCAGAGCTTGAGCTGATGCTCCTACAAAAGTGAGCTCATTTTCATGTGCAGTTTCTTCATCTTTGGGTTCTACTCTGACTGCTTCCTTATGTCTATGGTATTTGCATTTTCCTAAAGAGCAATGGATGGGAATGTTATTGACATGAGCTAAAATCAACCACATATTAAAAGTTTACGTACGCCTTTTCCTGCTAATATCACACTCAACAATATTAACTAGCCTTTTGACTTTACTTAACATGTCTCCAGGTGGCCCAGATAACTCCAAGTTAGTATTTCCTCATATTTCTGTTAGTATTTCCACAAGGCTTCCTTTGCCATTATGTTCTACTTTAAAATCTTCTAGGGTCTAATCTCTTGGTGGAAGATAGAAAGGATTGAAATTTGGTTGTACGTTTTGATGTAGTTTATGTTTGGGGGTCTCATTAAAGATTATCTAATCACACAACAATGATAATAGATGACATCCACAATGAAAATTGATTAAGTTTCATGAGCTTCAATATACCTTAGACTTGGGCCTTTCAATACAATACAAATCTATTGAGACCTCAAACATTATGTTGCTCCAATTCCAGCTGCCTTAGCTGTCTCTGGTTCCTCAATATGGTTTCAACTTCCATCTTATAATGTCCCTTTTGGGGATATTCTATATTTTCACCTAAAATCACTAGTTCAATTGAAATAAGAGATATAATACAGTTAAGAGTATACATTTACCATTTGAAATGTCTTTAACAAGATTAACCCTAGCTTAAATCTTGCAATCATGTTAATCAACACTTGAAAACGTAATTCATGAGACTATTTTCATATGGGTTAGGGATCCAATAACATATATATGAATGCACAACCGATATCATTACTAATTATTCAAAGTATATTCCTATAGCAATCGTATGAGGAATTAGATAGGAACTTTGCAAATCACAATCTCAAGGATAGCTATCCCTGTATCGCAAGAGCATGGGTGGAAAGTGGTCCACTCCATCCCTTAGTCCATCTTGGAGGTGCTCCATCCTCCTTGATCAAGCGTAGGAGCACTGATCAGCATCCCAGCCCACCGCTCTCCATCTCAGGGTGGAGTGCTTGATAAGAGTATGAGATTGCCCTCTCCACCAAGCCTGGGAGAACACATATGCCTCCAGGCCCATGAGCGCTTTGTCTCAAGGTGGTGTACTTGATGAAAGATAGGTTGGGTCCTCACCTGTCGTGAACTTGAAAGGTTGATCAGCCTTCCTATTTTGCAGCCATTTCTATCCAATTCAAAATAGATTAACTATTAAATATGTCATCACATATTTATCAGAGAAGAAATACAACAATTTCACTTGAATCCAAAATCAATACTTAGACTGGAAACAATGCCATTACTGTATAACTTCAGCAAAGGAATAATTATTTCATTCCTTAATTCATATCAAACACAACTTACAAATTCAAGGTTGATAACCACCAACTCAGATTTTTGCTTTAATTTTTTTAATTTTATCTGATTTCCAATTAAATGTTCATATGATTTGATGCCCTTCAAGTCAGGCTTCCACTTCCTTTTTATATCTTTCATTTAGGGGGGTGGGGGAGGTTACATCTCCTACTTTGAAGAGATACCTCTTCCTTATACTACCGCTGTCTTTCTTGGTAACACCCGATCCCTCTTGATAACACCCGATGCCTTTTGATTAATAATAATGAAAGAAAGTGCCGAAAATGGTAAATTCCAGTTGGCTTCTTTTGAGACATTACTGCCCACACTCAAGTCAGCTTTCCTTAAATAATTATTGCTAATATTTATTACTTATTTGGGTCGGCCTTGCACTAATTAATTGCTGTCTAATATTAGCTATAAATAATTACTTATTAAGTGTGAACTGCTTAGTATATTTTACTTCTTTCCTTATGGGGGCATGACATATAAGTAATAATTCAACAAAGGTGACGCCAAACATAAAAAGAGGTAAATCACCCAAGGTACATGTGATAAGGACTAATGTGCCTATATTAAATGACTGCAACATGAAATATTTTTGGGAATTGGGTGCTCCTTGAAATGTGTAAAATGATCACCTTTGATGTACATAGAGATGCAGATCAGAAGACATGATGTCATGCCTCCGCCATAATCACTTATAGATCACAGTTTTATAAATAAAACTTAGGAGATGCCTTTGTCTCTCCTGAACATTGATTACCTTCATGGTGTCTATAGCTAGCCATGAACTGATTTTTTGAACCTACTGAGAACTTGCTGTTTTCCAGTATAGATAAGTGTTTTTTTTAATCAGTGAAATATGTATTTATATTATTAATAATGCAAAAAATATACAGTATATGAAAATAAGTCTGTTAATGACTAATTTGCACAAAAGCTTCCTCTCCAATAATCCAATTTACCCCAGTTCAACCAACAAATGTTCCATACTACCATACAAATCCCCAAGCAATCTACTGAAGGTAAATATACAAAATGTTCAAACAGTATTTGCTAAATTTACAGATTTTTCAATTCAACTAACAAAATATAATCAAAGTGCATACTTTCCTTATATGGTTTTATCTACCTTCTTCGTCCGCTCCTCCCAGTGATCTCCCTTGTTGAATTTCAGCTTCTTCCTTATTGGTACCTGCCCAGAATTGTCCTCCATTCTTTGTTCTGTCTCCCTGTCTATCAGGTACTCCTTGACAAAGTTCCACCCAAGTTGTGCTTCTGCTCGCCTGTCTTCCTTGTTGCAACCAGCACTCCAAAGTAGGAAGGGGCGCAGAGGAGTATACTTTGCCACATAGAGCCAGTCTCGACCTCATGTCGTGAAGCCGTCCGTAGGAATAGAGATGGCAATGAACGTGTTCAACTCGTAACAACACTCTCTTCACGGCCGAGTTCATAATCTGACACGTGTCATCTTTTCCACCAAGCTCCAAATGCCATGCCAAAAACAGGGAGGCAACATCCACATTTGTTCTATATCTGTATTTCGCGGCCACGTATTCCTCTCCTAACATCATTTCGATTAATTGAAAGAACATTGGGTTATTAAATTTAAAATTGTTCTTTAATCCATCATTTGTAATTTTGCCCAGAAATGCAAGCTGTTGTGTCTTTGTTGTTAAGTTAGAATTGGCCTCCACCTTGTCTCTGGAACAACCAAACTACCGTTACCAGTTCCCAATTGAAATGACATCTCTATTCATCTACTCTGTCCCCATAAACTTCACTCACACACTTCAAAGGTCTTCGAAATCTCATTGCCTTCAATGAATTTCAATTACTCTATCCCTCGGCTCCAATCTGTACCCACTCATCCTTAATAGGCACCTCTCAAAAATATTCCCATATCCGACACTCATTACTTGAATTAATTGTAGTTGCCCATTTTGATAGGGTGTTCGTCACCTTATTACCGTCTCTCTGCATATGTGTAATTTTGAAATCAGTAAATAAATTTAAATTGGCTCTTATTAATTTGATAAATTTATTAATTTTCCAGACCTGTGCTTTTTTGATAATTGCATTAACTATTATCTGAGAGTCCCCTTCTAAATGTAACTTTGATATCGACAATTTGTTCACTAGGTTTATGGCGAGCAAAGCTGCCTTGGCATTTGTCCTGTCCACAAGCTTTTGAGCTCCTATCGCCAAAATGCTCCTCGTCCAATCCTGAGCAACACATCCTGGCCCATCAGGGCCAGGGTTTCCCTTGGAAGCCCTGTCAAAATTGACTTTTATACATCCTTCTTCTGGTTTGATCCAATCTACTTCCTTTGTCTTGTGCAACAATGGATGAATTCACGAAGGCCCATTAACAGGCCGCCAATATAGATAAGTGTGACAAAAAATTGTGAGCAGGGGAAAATGATAAGGGTTCCAGAAAGATCAGGAAATGGGTAAAAAATAATTAGTCTTTTTTGCTTGTGATATTTCATGATTTTTAGGAAATAACTTCCCAAAGTTTTTTTTTCAGTAGTTTTTTGACAAATCACCTTTTTTTGTTTAAAGAATTACAGTAAAAATTGTTCTGAGCAGGATTCTCAGTAATCAGCCATAACTATGGTAAAACCTGTGCTACCATCTCATTTATGAGATTATTGATTGTTTGAAATGCCTTTAATGTTTTTGGCTTTGATTTTGAGGCCCCAGAAATTTGTTCTCAGAAAACATGTCATAACTCACACAGAAATGCATATAAGATGATGTGATAGTGCTTGTTCTATTACCAAAACATGTCAGACTCTATGAGGCCAAGCTTCTTCCTACAGGTTCATCGTTAAGTTGGTTTGCAGTTTTAGCACAAAATTTGGATGATTTCAAGGTTATTGAGGTTCATCTATCTCTTGATGGTCGTGCTTGAATTAGTTTCAACTTTCAACACACACTGATGACATAGGCTTTATGAGATTCACTTCTTTCTAGAGGTTACTTTGGTTGTCTCACCTGAGATATCGACTAATGTTTTTATTACATTCCAGATCATTAACTTCCCATTCAAAATTTTAAAAAAATCATAATTTGTTTCCTTGATTTCATATTTGTAACAATACCATCAGTTTATTAGTTAAGAATAGGGACAACTATAGGCTTTTGATTCATAACATAAATGCCTATAGGGTTTAGAGTTGTACAATTACCATAGTCCTAGCTCAAAAAATTCATGCATGTCTCTTCCTTGTACCACTTCATATATGATATCGACTTATTGGATGGCTACACTAATTTTATTTATTGATTGTTAATTTGTTAGCATGCCTGATGCAGCACACAATACATTTTATTTTAGCTTTTGAATTGTGTTATAAGATATTAATTTGTAAATTTCAACCATTATGTGTGTTCAGAAAGCAAAGGATCTTGAAACAGAGGCGCTCATTACCCATTGCTTCCGGTTGGTTGCTCTTCCTGCAAAATATTTATAGGAAATAATTATGGCTTTGTACTGTTATTTGGTGTATTTGTCTGTAAAATAAAATCTGCTTGCTGCTGTAACTTGCATTTTGAGAATGTTTTCATGTCCTTGGTCTGGTCTTCCCCAAGTTTTGAATGCAGCATGACTTTCCAGCCATATTACTATGGATATTATTTAATCTTGAATGGCACCTTCTATAAAGATGCAAATTTAGATCAGAATAGATATAAACATGTTATATGCCTAACTTTTGTGCATTTGCACATTGTGCAAACATCAAGTTTTCTTGGTAGTTGTTTCTTAATTCTGTCACTGGATTTAATGTGAAACAAATCAGGAAAATTTGAATTTTGCAAAATGTGCAAATGCGTAATAGTTAAGCATATAATATGTTTATATCTATTCTGATCTAATTAGACTCATGTCATATAAACATATCATATGCCTAACTTCTACGCATTTCCACATTTTCTTGATAATTGTTTTTTTCACTGGCTGCATTGCACATTTTGCTAAGATCAATTTTTCTTGATAGTTGTTTCTTTCACTGGTAGTATTAAAGCCAGTGAAAGAAACAACTATCGAGAAAAGTTGATCTTTGCCAAATGTGCAAATGTGTAATAGTTAGGCATATAATATGTTTATATCTATTATGATCTAAATTAGACTCTTGTCACATAAATATATTATATGCCTAACTATTATGCATTTGCACATTTTGCGAAGATCAAGTTTTCTTGATAGTTGTTTCATTCACTGGCTTTAGTACTGTATTAAAGCAAGTGAAAGAAACAACTATCAAGAAAACTTGATCTTTGCAAAATGTGCAAATTCATAATAGTTAGGCATATAATATGTTTATAAATTATATCTATTCTGATCTAAATTAGACTCAAGTCACTCTTGTGCACATATATTGATAGTAGCATGTGATGTTTGGTACCATCATAATTTTTGTTTTTCCAAAGTACAGTTTGTTTGTACTTAACAAAACTATTTTTTTATTCTGAACGTTAACACCTTTATTAAAATAAGCAATTGGTAAGCATATTTTTTTGTTTTACTGAAGGAGCTACAAGTGATCGATTGAATTTTGAACAAATTATTGAAGGTCGAACTTTCTTTAAGCATTTTGAGTCTCTAATCCCACTGGGATTTGAAGCTAGGTCTGTTTGCCTGTTGATTCTCTATCCAAATTAGTCAGCCTAGTCCAGTGGATATCTTAAATTTTATGCTTTAATCTTTGAGAATATAATCTGAAATTGGTAGAAAACGCTAAGGACATAGGATACTTTGTCTTGAGCACTATTATTGACTACCCAATGACCATTTGCCAGTCATCCATCCCTTATTTGATGTTCAAATACATTGTTTCTTCAGAGTTTCTTAGTCCTAACTAAATATGTTGGAGTTTTTAATGTGGATACAATATATGAACTGTTGCAAATTTTCTAGTACATTCTAATGCATTATCCATGATTTAAAGTCCCAAAAATCTTACTTTTTTGTTCCTTTTTTTAGCAGTAGGCAAGATAGTCTGTAAGTGTCTAATTAAACTTGTATAGAAATCAAATGCCTTGTAACTTCTTTATTTGGAATTTGGCTCACTTTTGGAAGGCAAATAAGGAGCAAAAGGAATAGGCTATAATATCTCTTGCAATGGTAAACTAGCCTTTTGACTAACTGGGGGAAATTAATTTCAAGGATTGCATATTGGATATGGAGCTTAATGATATTGGCATCATCTTGTAGACATGATAATATTGACTGGATTAGTAATATATGTATTATTTAATTTGTTTCAGCTGAGAAGAGACTGGTGGATGAAGTGAGAAAGAACCACACACTTGTTGTAGTCGGAGAAACAGGCAGTGGGAAAACAACTCGTAAGTTGTTTCTAATTATGACATTGTACTTTGTAATTTGGTATTTATTTTTGCCAAATGCAATCATCTTTCAAAGTTTTTCAAAGTTGCTTCAAAATCATAAATTTATCTGAAATTGATTAGCATTTGATTTCATATAAAAGATCATTTCAATGCAATGATTTTTCTGCAAATGTTCTATGTTTAGAATTGACTTAATAGGTTAGCTGTTGTGCATAGCTTGTACCTGTTCTTGTGGTCTCCAATTTGATCTGGGCTTTAAATATGAGGCAGTTGTTTGCATGCCATTACCATCACGTTAGGAGTGTGTCCAAAGCTAATCTACGTTTTAAATGAATTAGTATTGGAAGTTGCAACAGGTGTCTTGCTTTTCCAAAAACTAATTTAACAGATGGAGCTAATTAATGGTATCTTTTCAAACAAAATTTGAAGACAAATGATATTTTAAATGTGCAAATCATTAGTGATAATAGCTGTGGAATTTGTAATTTGTTGAAAAGCAATTAGAGATTTTGTAAGCAACAGTAGGATGATCATAGCATTGTTTTTTAGTTTAAGAGAATTGGTTTACAAGCTTCAAGAAGTTATCTCATGTAATTGTCACACATTAATGCTAACCCTTGGAAGGCTCCTCAAGGCTTGTCCTTTAGTGACGTTAGATTGACTTCCATTGTTAGAGGAGTTTCATTTTTTTATCTTGAACAATCTTGGACCAAATTTCCAAAATACACGAGTTATATTCAGAGTAACATTATTCCTAAGTACCATGGCTTTTCTCAAACAAGGACAATAGGAAATGTGGGAATAATTTTCAAGGATGGCAAGGTACAAGAGGCCTTTTTTTTAGGGGACAATAGGGGATGACAATTAAAAAAGAAAAAAAATTAAATATTTAAAAAAAAATAGCAAATTTCAATTATTTATATGATAAGGCATTCACCATATTCATTATGTAGCCACATTACATAACATAAGAGCTTAATTGAGAATTCACTTGAGAGTCAACATACAAATTAACACAATTTTCTGATTTTCATTGTCAATGTGCATACTTATGAAGTACAACAAAGGGCTGAAAGGCTACAGCTACTACTACACAACATAGGAAAATAATATAGCATCTTTTTTTCTTATGTCTCATTTTCTCCTACATCAAAATTTGGTCACTTCCGATATGAGGGACTAACTCAACTTATGGAATCTCAACCAATCCTTCCCGTGCCTCGTCATTATCAATTTGTGTGGCATCTTTGGGATCAACATCCCAACATGTGGCTATAATTTGTCAATATTGAATTCACAAGGCATTATGCATGACCACCAGCTTTTTTGTTCATTGACAAGTAAGCTTGTTCTTTCTTGATTGACTAAATGAAGATGTATGTGAACTGATTCCTCTCTCGAATAGAGGAAAAGCCATCTTGTGAAGGGAGGTGAGTGGGAATCATCTTCACTTGTATTGCAACCTTACCATGCTATATCCACCATTCGATAGGGGTTGAGGTAATGCAGCCCTATTTGTTTTTGCCTTGGTTTTGAATGTTAGACCCCAAAAATTGACAAAAGCATTCCATTGTTGTCGAGGTTTGAGTACTTCCATAATGTTATACATCTTTTAAAGGGCCTTCATGGATCCTTCTTTCACTTTATCACCTTCAAAAGGAGGTACTCTCCCAACCCTTGGTGCGTATCATTTGGTATTTAGAGCATAGATTGCAATATGAAGCTAGGTGTTCATAGTGTTCCATTTTCGTATTACAATGGGCTTGATATGCTCCTCATATAGTCCCAAATTGGGGTTCTTACTATGAATTGCTTGCTTAATCTAGCCAAACATGCTATTAGATTTCTTATAAATCTCTTCAAGACTAGGAGAGTGTATCAACATATATAATCATCCACATGATTGAGATGCAAGAATAGATGTATCTGCTAACAAAATTTTCATAAAAGAATAAGACTCAAATGATAAAAAGTGAATGATAAATTTTTTAAAATATGAATATAAAATACAAAAAGATGAAAATAATTTACAAGTTACAAACATACTAATATTAATTTCTTACCTCACAATGGACCACCAATCATCAAGAATCCTTTGCTTTACATTGTTTGCTTTAGTTGTGTTGGCCTCTGCCCACTTGCCTTATTCAATAGTAACCATCATTAATTGTAGAGGCTTCTACATCTGAGCCATCCTTTCTAGTAAAATGAAGTAATTTGTGTATCTAGTAGCCATAGGTTTGAAGGTCACAAGGAGAGCAAGTGGGGTGTGGTTGTTGGAAATGAACATCTACATGTCTCTAGCTTTTGACACCATTGTTTTCACTCAATGTCTCTTTCCTATGTCTTTCAATGCATTAACACAACATGAGGTCCAAAACATGTGCTGTTGGCACCCTCCACCATCATGCCAACTAATTTGTAAACATGTGCTAAATTGGTTACCACTTGTACAACATTTGTTGCCCCGACATTTGCTATGGTTTCCCTCAAATTTTGAAATTGGAATTCCTCATCCTTGTATTTCCATGATCAATCAATAGCTATAAATAACTAAGAGGCAGCCCCACACATAACTATAATATTGATGAGTGGCTAATGTCAAACATCCATGATAATTGAACCTTCTATCGTTATCTAGGTTATGTCCTCCATCAAGTATCAACAAACTCACCTTCAAGTATCGACTTTCATGGAGGGCGTTGTGGTGCCAATGTTCTCCAAGGAGCATTTGAGGAACTAATGTTGTTTGTCTTTTTCAATGTCTTGAAATACCAATTTAACACATGAAATGGGATGGCACAAGCATGAAAAAATTGGTGATTGCATCATATATCTCGTCCTGTGATTACAAGTTCAATATCCTTGCAATTGTGCCTTGCCTATCACTAACCTTTCTATTTCCTTTGGTACAACCATCTCCTCTTTGAGTATCAACATTCATGGATGACATAGTAGATTGTGTAGATTCTACAAGCCTACCCTTTGATCTTTTCTTGCCCTCCGCAAACAACCTAGAAACCTTGACCTTCTTAGCTAAGATGATTTTTCTACAAATCTTAACCAATCTCCAATCATGCATGAAAGGTGTAACTACCTTTGAAATTCCTATTGCACATATGGCACATCTAATGTCTACTCTCCCTTGACGTTTTTCTTTTTTTCTTTGTCAAAAATTGTCACCAATTGTAATGCGGTTTGGTGGCATTGATTGGGCCTTTCACATAAGATTTTAGGATAGTAGAAGGGCATACAAAAGGGTTATGTGACACTTCACTTGACATTCTCACACCTTCAAAAAACCCCAACAACTCTTTAGTTTGTTTGTTGAATGCCATTCTCATTACTAGAATAATAGTCATTGCTACTCATTCTCTTTTTGAAAAAAAATTCTGTAAATTGAAAACAAAAGCAAAAAGAATTTCCAAAGAAAATTGATTTAGGAGGATTTGGATCACCAGATCATGCTGCAAATCTTCGGTGTTGCTTGACAGCCCTCGCGGTTTCATCAACAAGTTCTTCATCCTATTGAGCATCCACGTGTCAAACCACAAGTCCTAACTCAACTTCAGAAGTATTGCAAGGCCTAACTCATCTTCATTGGTTGTGAAGTGGATGTGAAATGGTTTAGTTTCAACCGACATTTCATCTTGCCTCTTTGTATATGAATGTGCATAACCATTCTTTGTAGTTAGAGAATGATGAAAGAAGATAGACATCTAACATTTGTTCTTACAAATAATTACAACACCGGCATGATCCAACTTTGTTGTTACAATTCTATACGTGTTGTCAATTGTCTTCTTTGTTTTCTTGATTCAATTGCACAAACCGTTTTTGCATAAAACCTCATTAAATTTACATTAATTGGGGTTGTCCACATGGTTTTTCCTTGGGTCCTAGATTAATAGTATTAAAGCATACACACTTCATATCATTTTGGCTATGTTCCACCAAGTTTTTAGGATAGGGATGGCAAGGGATAGGGGCATGCGTTTTCGTGATGGACTTTTTGGGCAAATTTTATGGGATGTCTATAAAAAAAAGAAAAAAAGGAAAAAAAAATTCAAATATTTATATGATAACATTGATTATACATTTATCATGTATATTGTAGAACCTTAATACACAACGTTAGCTAAATTGAGATTTCATGTGAGAGTCTACAAACAAATGAACAAAATTTCAGTGCTTTCATTATCAATGTGCATATATATTATATAAAAATTACAACAAATGCCCAAGGTTACAAGGTTCAACTACAAAATGACATAAACATAGAAAATATGCAATTGTCCCTAATTAACATTTGGTAAAACTGCATCAAAATTAGAGTTTGATTTTGAGTATTTGCCATTGTGAGAGGCTACCTCATCTATTGGAATCCCAACCAATCCCTTTGGTGTACCCTCCTCATAAACCTTTGTGGCATCTATGAGGCAACATCCCAAATTGTGGTTGGAGTCTAACAATACTCTTGAGTTTGACGATCTCGAAGCCACAAGGCACTATTCATGCTCACTGGCTTCTAGGATTGTTGAGAGGTAAGCTTATATCTTTTAACCGACTAGTGAAGCTATATGCAGACCAATTAGTCGATAGCAGAGGAATTGACAACCTATGAAAGGAGACGAGTGACAAGTATCCTCAATTGTGGTGCATCCTTGCCATGCCATACCCACCATCCAATAGAGTCAATTTGAGTTAGTGTAGCTCTATTTGTCCTCAAATTTGCTTTGCAGAGATTGCCAAATGCTAACCACTATGTTCTAAGCAAGGTAGACTCTTCATCACTATACATCTTTCTTGTTAGGAAATATTGCTTCAATACCTAGTACATTTAATTCATTTCCTACATAACCCATGAGAGAAAAACATGCGTACAAGCTTAGAGAATAACCATAATATAAATCAAATAGACAAGACATGAGATAACACAAGATATCCCTTGGGAAAACCCTAAAGAGGGAAAAACATAGCTTCTAAAAGCATCCATACTCCATTTTATTGTTCAGCAATAAAACAATACATGCACTTACAAAGTTACAATGAATACTTTTGAAACATCAAGCCTCTCCAATACATCCTCCATGTGTCCAATTATGAATGCTTCACATATGCACTCCTTAGAAAGACTCAATAATATGATAACTCACTCACCCAACCGACCTTTACCACTAAACATGTGCTTGCTTCTATAGACATAAGCTCACACAAATATATCCAAGTGGTAAAGTAAAATCATGTGACTCAAAGCCACGAGTTCACAAAACCATTGACACTTCATTTAATATTGGGTACTAAGTTTTCCTTCTATTAAATATCTTTCCCCAAATATTAAATAATTATCCTATCTCTCCCACACATAAAATAATTAACCCAAATGTTACACTACAACTTACAAGTGGTCCCAAATAATTACCTAGTGTGGCTAACCACATCACCTAGATGTACCGCAACTAAATAATTATTTAATTACAACATTATAATAAATCAATTTATGCAATGGTGTACAACACCAAATCCTAACATTCTCCCACTTGGTGTATAAATTGCATAAGGGTCGATCAATGAAATACATCATCATAGCCATACATGAAACCGCATGAATCTCCAACATGCTCTTGTGCTTCATCAAAATACCTGCAATAAAACCAAATGAACACCATCCCAAGCAAGAACTCCTCTCATCCTCCAACATGCCACCTATGGAAGAAAAGGAACAAGCCAAGGTGAAGATGCATCAATCCAAGAACACAATCATCAAATCCAAGTGATAACGAAGGCTCCATGCTGCTGTCATAAGACAAAAAACACACATGATCAGAAAGAGCATCCACAACACATGCCTATACATCCAACCATCCATACCAACTAGGTATCAATAACATCAATGAATTCATGCCAGTAATATGTCAACCCATAAATCACAATCAAACTACTGTATCAAACTTGTCAATGAAGTGCATACATATCTAGGAACTCCCATTGCATGGGTAATGTCAAATCTGAAAATAACTCAAGGCATATCAAGTGTACTAATCAACACTCATATCAAGGTGTGATAAGCAATCAAAACAATGAAGTAACAAGAACAATCACAATGATCTACATGCAACACAAATAGCTGCATACTCTCTCACAACATGTCACCACAGTCTTCCCAAATCAATGAAACTGAAACTCTTGAAAGAAACCATAGATTGAAGAGAGAGAACTTGTAAACCATAACATGTCCTACCAACACCTCAAAGAGCTACATTTTGTCAAGTAAGATCTCCTTACAGTCCCGAGTGAAAAGCCTCAACAACACCCGATCGTTCAATCTCTTAGATCAAACACGTATCATGTAATATTAACATGGATGTAAACCTCTCAACCAACGAAACCAAACTCAAAGTATCCATTCCCAAATAGGAAATCAGCCCAATAACCATCTTCTAAGATCCTCATAATCATCACAAGTCAACTCAAATGCACAAGGAGATAACCATACTAACCTAAGTCACCAGGTTTGAATTCGAATTCGAAGTTCGACAGCTTTGAAATTCGAATGAAGTTCGATGCGGAAAAAATTCGAAATGTATAAAATTCGAATTAAATTCGCCATATGTAATTTTTTTAAATTTTTAATAAATACATGTAATATATCTATAAATATTAAATAAACAACATTATTAAATAATAAACCTAAAAAAATATTAAATAAACAACATTATAAACATTAAATAAACAAGATTATAAACATTATAAATAAATAATAAACCTAAAAATATATTAAATAAACAACATTATTAAATAAATAATAATAAAATTTATAATAAACATTATTAAATTGTTTATAAAAATATTAAACCTAAAAAAATAAAAAAATAAAAAAAAATATATAATATAAAATTACAAACTATCAATATAAAATTATAAATTTTTAAACATTATAAACATTATAAATAAATAAATAAATAATAAACCTAAAAAAATTTAATTATAATGTTGTTTAATTAATAAACCTAAAATTAAAAAAAACAAAAACAGAGAAGCCAAAGCCTACCTGTGCAGCAATGGCCGTGGCCCGTGTGCAGGTCAATTGTGGGCGACGTCGGGTCGGGGTAGCAATGGCGATGGCCCGTGTGGAGGTCAATCGTGGGCGACGTCGGGTCGGGGTAGCAATGGTGGTGGCCCATGTGCAGGTCAACCGTGGGCGACTGGAACTAGTGCGTGGCGTCCGTGACTGCAACTCTGTCCATGGCCGCCCGTATTTATAAAAAAAACGCTTTTCGCCATCCCTAATTTTTTATTCGAATTTATTCGAATTTAATCGAATTTTTAGGGAATGCTTCAAGTTCGGCGAATTTCGAACTTCAAGGTTCAAATTTGGCCGAACCTGGTGACTTAGATACTAACCATCCCTCAAAATGAGTCTTCTAGAACTAACCATCCATAGCTTAAGACCCATATTTGTGAAAGATAAAACATAAAACATAACACATCTGAAAACAGGATAAAGCAAATTCCTTTTTATATGACAAACCGCTGAGTAGACCAAGAGTGGGGAATGAAAATGTTCCTCTAGAATAAAGAAGTCATCATGACTCTCTCCAAGCACAATCTCTTCTCAAGTCCATACTAGGTGAATGCTCTTCGGTCTTCCTGCTGATGCCTCATATCATCTCAACGCATGTCTCTTATCACAAGAGACCACTAGCCTCACCTAAGTCTCCAAGAATCCATGAGTACCTACCAATGATCAATCCATGCTAAAATCCAAATTTAACATAACACTGTCAAGAAGCTCTAAGCCAATATTCAATACCAAGAGAACGAAACAAGATCATTGTCAAAGTTTCAATTGCATGTTTGCAAATTTAGGAACCCAACCAAGATACATGATCTAAACTAGCTCCTCCTAGGATATCACATGCAACAATGCAACTATCTTGTTCTCAAGAAAACCTGTATCATGTCAAAAATCAAACCAATATCTAGAGTATAAAAAGACACAATACCAAATACACTAGAAACCAAAAATCAACATCTCCAATCACATGAAGATAACCATCTCTTATTAGCGAGCTTGCAAATGTGAAAGAACCCTTCTGCAACAACAAGATCTAAGAGTTCCTCCAAAACATCTACAAACATTGAAGAGGATCATCCATCACTAGGTGATGAATCCACATCATTGCCAACAACTCCCATTGAATAATGATATTGAGTCACACATGACATCATGATTCATGATGCATCAAAATGTGCTCTTGGATCAATCTTCACTCAACATGGTCATCCAATTGCTTACCACAATGAAACATTCATTGTATTGACCAAAGTTTTAAAATTGGACTTGCCATAGACTCGGCAAACCAAAAAATTGGACTTGGACTCGGACTCAGACTCGTGAAAGACTTGCGAAAGACTCGGCAAAAAAAAAACCCCATAGTTTTACCAAAAAACACAAAGAAATTAATGCATTTAGAGAACTTAAGAGCCATAATTGAAACATTACACTTGTCATATGATCTACAAACACTCAATGTTTGGAATTTCATCATTCATACTCCTAGTTTCAAACTTTAAAATGTATAATAGCAGCATAAGTTTTTAAATGTTTTCAAAATTACATATAATGATATGTCCAAATGTGAAAAACAACAATGAACAAACTAAAGAGAAGACTGCATCTTCCTCTTTCCAGCTCTAGTGAAAACCAAGAGAGAGATAGAACTAGAGGGTCTAGTTCTAGGAGTTCGATGTGGGTTCTCCAGCTCGCTAAAATTAGGTTGAGGGTAGCACCACTTACTGGGGTTTGAGGGTGAGAGAGAGAGGGGTAGAGAGATAGGTCTAGATCTTGGGGGAGAGAGGAGAGAGTAAGATAGAGCGTGGTAGAGAGAGGGGATAGAGGAAGAGTTATAGGGAGATAGATAGGTCTAAAATTCGGGGCAGATAAAGTGAGTGAGATAGAGAGAGCGAGAGAATGCTAATAGGAGCCTACTGATTACTGAAATTTGATTGTCTGAAAATTTAAAAGATCTTCTAAAACCTAGAATTTCCATTATAAATCTTAGAGATTTGAAACCACTCTCAAACATCCTGCCAATGTATACATGAAATATAACTGAAGTATAAGATATACTTAAATGTTATATTTCATGTATATATTTGATGAAGAGAATGAGGCTGTTTTAATCTTGTTTCCTCTCCTCCTTCAAACCCTACAAACTTGTTTCAGCAAGCAACACTGCCAAATGAGTGAAAAAAGTAAAAAAAAAACACTTAAAATCGTGGCTGGGCGTGTTCAGTGAACGGCGCGAGTCCAAGTGAAAGACTCGCGAGTCCAAGCAAAAGACTCGTGAGAGTCCACTCAAAAAACGCGCGAGTCCTTGAGAAGGACTCACCAGGATTTGGCTCGCGAGTCCTTGGCGAGTCGACTCAGCCCACCAATGGACTCGCGAGTCTTGGTAAGTCCCACGAGTTTAAACACTATGGTATTGACAAGCTACTACCCTACATATGATCACAAGCTTTATGCTATTGTTTACGCATATAAACATTGGAAGTATTATATATTGGGCAAGGAGACTATGATCCACACAACTCACAAGTTGCTTCCGTTCTTCCAAACTCATCACAAGTTACAGCAAGTCACATCATAAATGTTTGTCTTATCTTAATAACTTCCATTTTAACATCAAGCATAAGATGGGAAGTTCCATTTTAACATCAAGCATAAGAAGGGAAGTGCCAATGTAATCGCAAATTGTTTGAGCCATCTAGCAGTTCGAGCTCTCCTTTTTATTCTTCATGCTTGTGGACATGAATTTAGCACATGGTTAAAATTATGTTCATTTGACATCGACTTTGCCAATGTCCATCAAAAGTTGCTTTGCAGTAATTTAGTTCTAGATGTCTACTTGTAGGATGGACTCCTATACCACCTTGGGCACTTGTGTGCATTGCATGAGATAAAAAGATGCAAGCTAATATGGGAGGTTCATTTTAACAAGGTTTCAGACACTTTGGGGATGAAAAAACTCTTTAGGTGTTGAAAAAGTGTTAGCGTTCTAATTCACACATTTCGATATGACAAAAGATGAAATCCATACAGTAAACCATTTTTCAAATTAGAAAGGAAAGCTATTTTGTAAATAAAAATTAATCTAATTTGAATAATACATACCATTTGCAATCTCAAGTCTTTTTGGGATGGGTGTTTCATGCTCATGCTAGATGATAGTAAATGTGCTTATTTTTGGATTCACCTAGGGCAAAATGTTGAACACACTCCTATGCTAGGAATTTTTTTTATATGCTATTTGATTGAAAGAAAACTCTACAACTACATGTTTACACTATTCGGTTAAAAGTAGAGACTAAAACTTGCACGTGCACAAAAAGATTGGATAAGCTTAATTATAATGATTTGAACGCTTAAGTAAATTGAATCCTGAGACTGGTATAAAGCCACAATCTTCAACTTTGAGCAAACCTCTAATACAAAGCTTACAGCTTAAAAAAAAATTAATCTCCATCAGCTCACATAACAAACGCTTCAATAGCAGTATAAAGCAAGATATTTGTAATAAATTTAAAATTTTTAATGAATATGGAATTTTTGGATTAACAATAACATGATAACAATTTTAGCAATTTGTAGGCTTGAGAATTACCATTAGATAACTTAGTGCAAATGACACTTATTATGAGGTTTACAAATCTATTGCATGAAAATAAAGAAGTGAATTTGATGTAACTTCAACTCTAGCAATTGGTTACTTGCATGGCCTGCAAATTTTATAATAAAATATCTTATCAACTAATTCTAAAATATAATCCATGCAACCTCCAATTAAGCTATAGATTGAATTTATTACAAACTATGACTGAATGCTCACATCTTTTGTATAATGGAGATCTATAAATAGCTGATCTAAGAATAGCCAACTCCAGGCTAAACAATGCTAAGAATAGTAGAAAGCCAAAAATAGTGTGAGCTATAAATAGCTTTGACTAAAAGTAATGCATCTCAAAATAGCTTTCCTGAGTGATGGCTATTTATGGCAGATGGATTTGGAGATTTTGATGAGGCTCTTTTTTGTGTTGAAGACTGCTCCTATCTCGAGTGGTAATCCATTTATTTATGGAAGACTTGTTCTAATTTTGGAAGACAATGACTTGTTTGAGGGTTTGCCAATTTTTAGTAACATATAGGCATCTGATAATGAGCACTAATGTTGAGTCAACTTCATTTAAGGTTTATTAAGAATCTTACACCATCATTTATCCAACAATTGCTTGGCCATTCTCTGTAAGTAGGTCCATGCAGCTTTAAACTCGAAATTGAAAACACATTTACTGAAGCATGCCCCTCGTTGGCAAATGAAACATCTAAATTTAAATTTAGATACATATTGCGTGTGCCTTAGGTCCACATTCATGCCAAACTAAAGGGAATATATTCTATTTTGATTTGAAACACTTTTCCTTTCACAAAGTGTGTGCACCTTCACTTTCTGTGTACATCTACACACTTCGATTTTTCACCCAAAAATTTATGTATTGAGGTGCATGTGTTAGCTCCTAGCATGCACTTGTGAATTGGAAATTTGAACTTTTTGAAAACAATCGTATGATTAGGTGCACCCCTCCATGTCTCATGCGCACCTTGTACTGAAAGTCTTATTCTAAACAATATTTTACCTTTTGAGCTGCGCCCTTCTATTCATGCCTTTGACATTTTAGCATTCAAATTCAAATCTTTGATGGCACGGGGCACACTTGTTCTTCATTCAACAATTTGCAGAAGCTTATGCTGGATTGGGAAAGCATTTGCGATGCTTGTTCGGATGCCTTGGATGTGATCGATTTGCGGTAGGAAGGTCTACCCAATGTTATGATGGAGGAACTCAACTCAGTCTTAGCTAGATTCGTTGAGTATGCAGCTAGAGAGAGGGATGCAGGCCAAATTCTTCTAGAAGATTCCCTACTTGATGACTAGGTGTCATCCCATTGGACATCCTCTTTTGATTCCACCCTTTTGATGTAAACCCTAATTAGGGCAGTGTTGGCATGATCTTGGCCCTTGATTCTAAAATGAATCTTGGCCATTCATTTGATTTTGAGAGACTATATAAGCTCCATTCCTCTCATTTGTAAGAGAGAGATTTTTGAGAATTGTTGCCTATATTCTGCAAGTTTGAATTTAATCATTGAAGTTTGCTGATTTTGTTGAGATTTTGTAGCTTTTGTGATTCTCATTGCCTCCAAATTTAGATTAGAATTTGTTTTCAAGTATTTTAGTTGAATGAAATAAGTGTTGAATGCATTTGAATGAAATTCGTTTATTCCATACCACTAGCTTTTTGCTGATTGTAAGTTTGCCTTGTGTGGTAAATTGAAATTTGAATTGAACTTAATTTCAATTTGTGCTTACTCATTGATATGCATCCAATTGATGGTGTTGATGTTGTCTAATATGAACTTGAACATCTATAAATTTACCTTAGATGATTGCACTAAGCTTGTGTTGAGTTGCTCCTTGATGGTAAAAACTAAAACCTAGCCTAGTTGAATTTCATTGAATCATTCATTATGTCTTGCATTCTACGTTTTAGATAGGATTAGAATAGAGTTTCTAAACCCTCATCCCTTTTGCATTTTATCTAAAAATCTTTGTTAGAATAGATTGAGAACTCAAATTACAAAATCTTAAGTCATTTGAAATCATTGGGAAACCCATGTCCATTCCTGATAAGTTTGAAATTTGTAGAACAATTGTGTAAGTCCCCAAGTGAAAACAACAATTCACATCAAACCATTGAGTTACCCACATGTCAAGAACTGGCCGTAGAAACCTTGGAATTGTCTTAGTTGATCAAATATTTAGCGTCTGAGGTGATTTTGTTCAAGAGGGTAAAATACTTTGGTATTTTATTCTGTGTTCGAAGTGCTTAAATAACACATCAAGTCCTTATCTTACATAAGGTAAAAGATAATTTAAAGAATTAAATGTCTTCTCTTAGTTCTCTATATTCAAATATTAATATTTATTATTTATTATTAATTTGATAAGCAAATGGCCCTCAATTTATGTTAAGGGGTTTTTGTAGAGTAGTTGGATATGCTGAACCTCCTCCCCAGGTGTGTGTATTGTTGTACTTAATGCGGATGTGCTGTATGACATGGATACATGTTAGATATTTTACCCCCCTCTGCCCAAAAAACCGTCATTTTGTAGCTGAATAGGATACTGTAGGATTTGATTTAAAAAGAACTGTCACAAATTTTTGAAATTTAATAAAAAAACATAAAATTGTGCAAATATATATTATATATTTTGTATCAATAAATTTTGAATGTGAATGACGAAGACAAACGGAATGTTCTTTTTTGCTTCAACAATCTTTTCTTCTGGGTCCTATTCCAACACGACCGCACAATCTTTTTTTGCATTTTAATTTTTCCTTGGCCTGTGGAATTGCGGACTAGTTTATTTAATTTTTTTCGCTACATTTTGATTAATTCTCGTGCAATCACAACCAGACTAGAGGTATGTATAAATTTAAATTTTATATATATATATATATATATATATATATATATATATATATATATATATATATATATATATATATATATATATATATATATATATATATATATATATATATATATATATATATATATATATATATATATATATATATATACCCTCCAGTCACTCCAACTGGTTGGCCGAAAACAGTTTTGGATGTTATATTACAAACTTTTGAAAGATTCCCCATGATCTGTGTCCATACAACATTGGTTTTTTGTTATCCACTCACTCCATTCTAATTCCCTTAGCTGCCATTATAGTTGTGCCTCTTGAAGTAATAAATGCTGTTTTGCAAATTTATTTCCTTACACTAAATGGCTTGGTGGCACCAAAATATTCTTCATTGAATCTAAATGTTAAAAACTGAATGCTGGAAATTGGTTGTGTTGTCTTGTCTCTCTTAACTGTATCTTCCATGAAAATGATAAGCATCTGAAGAAGTATTTAGATTACTGTGCAGCTTTGTGGAAACCTACAATTTCTCATATTGTAGATGAAAAAGAAATTCACATCAACACATCCAACAGCTTCGTACATGGAGTAGAGTAACACAATTGGGAGGTTATTAGTTGTGAATATGAGAATAATTGATCAGCCAACATCTGGTGCAGATCTTCTCTGCAATGTTACACAAGGGGTGTGAAATGCAACTAGGAAATGCACATACAACTAACTTTGTGCTTGGTTGAAATCTGGATTTTTTTTTTAATATGAAAGAATGCTAGTAAGATTTCACTGCTCACATCTTGAGTCAATAAAATATTTTACTTTTATAATTATGGCTGCAGAATTGCCACAATTCTTGTTCAATGCTGGTTTTTGTCATGGTGGGAAGGTCATTGGGGTTACTCAACCTCGGCGAGTTGCTGCTGTTACAGTTGCCACAAGAGTGGCTGAGGAAGCTTCTGTCAAGTTGGGTGAGGAGGTTGGATATTCAATCAGGTTCGAAGATGCAACATCTAGAACAACCAGGATCAAGTACATGACAGATGGCATGTTGCTGAGGTGGGTTTTGTCTTTTTTTGCGAAACATTTATATGGCCGTTCCTTTCTGAAGCCTAGATAAAGATGTTTATAACTTGAATATACTGAAATTACTGTTAAGGCAACTTTTGCAGGGTGGAGTCTTGAAAAACAAATAAAATAAAAATCATATCTCAGTGGCTTAAGATAATTAGAGACTAAATGCCAATTATATTGTATTAAATTATATAATTTAAAAATAGAAGTGTTATGAGGTACGTAATTGTTTTTTTCACATATACTTTTAATGATGTGCAGGGAAGCTTTGCTGGACCCACTTCTTCTTAAGTATTCTGTAATCATTGTAGATGAGGCACATGAGAGAACAGTACACACGGATGTGCTATTAGGCCTGTTGAAAGATGTACAAAAGAGAAGATCTCTTTCAGTTGGTAGGAAAAATGATCATATGGAAAAAGAAAATGAAGACTTTAAACAATCAATGCAAGAAAATAGAGACAACTTGAATGAAAATGATAGTTCAGTTATGAAAAGGTGCAAGTTACCTTCGGATGCAAAAGTGGATCCCTTAAAATTGGTAGTCATGTCTGCAACTTTGGATGCTAGGGTTTTTTCTGAATATTTTGATGGTGCAAAAGCTGTTTACATTCAAGGACGACAGTTTCCTGTAGAAATCATGTATACATACACTGTAGAGCCAGACTATCTTGATGCATCATTGGTCACTGTCTTTCAGGTAGCTGTTAGTTGCCTTTTGTTTTCAATTTGATGTGAATTAAAAAGAATAAAATGATGCCAACTAATCCTATCATTTTATTTCAGGCATTATTCTGGTTGTGAGAGAAAATAACTTTGATAGTAATATCTGTGAACTATTAACTTCTACAGCTACATTTACTATTGTTTGCATTCTATCTTAACCTGACATCTCCTAGGAGCATTGTTTTATATTTTGTGCATTAGTAGAGTAAACTCATTGCCTTTTTATGAATGACTATGCTACCAATAGATAAACATCTATTTTTAACTATAATGGGTATTTGATCATCCAGATTCACATGGAGGAGGCACCAGGGGATATTCTTGTATTCTTGACTGGGCAAGAAGAAATTGAGTCCATGGAGAGACTTCTTCGAGAACGTGCTGAACACTTGCCTGAAAACATGCAAAAAATTTTGGTTGTACCTATATATGCAGCTCTTCCCTGTGAGCAGCAAATGCAAGTTTTTAAACCAGCCCCTGTTGGTTTTCGCAAGGTGAGTTACATTAGTGTTTATCTGCACTTGTGAAACACATGGCACTTAGGAATGCTATTTATTGATAGTCCCAATCAAATTTTTCTTTGAATCACATGCAAGCATGATTATGGATACTAGTCGTAAGGATTGGAAAGCTACTTTCAAAAACAAGAGTCTGTCATGATGAATTTTTCACCTGCAAACTGTGCAATACAATGTCAGTCTGCCCTCTAATAAAATATTTGGTCAGTTGTTTACATATATATAACAAAGTCACACTAAACTCTTATAAAAAATTAATTATTTTCTTTGGCTGAAAGTACAGGAATGAAGTTCAGTCTCCACTTGATGCTATGTTGGGTGAATTTTGTAAATAACTAAATATTTTAATTTGTTGTCATCTCTGAAGGGTTGGACTAAATCTGACCTATAGAAAAAATAAATGTACAAAAAATATGGAATGAGGTTCAGTCTCAACTAGATGTTATGTAGGATTAAATTTTGTGAGTGGTTAAATATTTTTTCTTTTTGAAATATCTGATGAAGTTTTCATAAGGTAAATCTTTTAAACATGGATGCAATCATTGATGGTTATAAATCATCACTCCCTCACCATTTCCTATTAGCGTGGTGTTACATAGCTGACCATCTATATCAGTCATGGCCATCAAATACCCTTGAGTCAAGGATCCTTACAACTTTGAGAGAACAATTATACCAATGCTGATTTAACTTAATATACTAATATTGAGGACCAGCTTATGTGTAGTCATTTGGAAAGGATCATTTAAGGTCATAATGATTGAATGCACATTTGTCAAGTGTAGTGCTTTGCTATGCACACCATTGATCGCAAGAACTTTGTAGTGCATTACTTTTCCATCCTCAAAGGTCTCAGAATGCATCCTAAATAGAAGTGGGATTGATAGGTCCCTGTTCTCCTCCAAGCAATCCTGTTCAGGTATAATATCTCTTGGAGTTGGGATCCTTTAGTTGAGTGGAACTTTGAAATATTTCAAGGCTCTCTTGTTAGAACAAAAGTATGATAGCTGTTGATTCCTTGATTAGATGATGTAGACATGTCTCTTTTAGCAGACCCCAAAGTGCGTAGGTTCTACCACTTGCATTCATCTCTGATGGTGTATTCTTTTTCCAGTGGAAATCTGTGAGTGGTAACATTTAGTGACAGTCCTCTTGAACCCACTCGTGCTTTCATCTTGCTCACTCATCTCAAATGTCTTGCTTACTCACCTCAAATGTCTTGTTTATTTGCACTCACTTAGCTTTCAAACTGGAAGTGTGAGTGTTCAATTGTCTGTTGAAGCCCCCAATCACCAAGCACACATTCCAGAAGAATACCCTGGTTGATGTTGAATCACTTCTGTGACTTCATTTGACGATCATCCACAATGAAATCTCATGGGCACACTATGATTGGTTAACAAATTCTCCTTTGAGCTCCTCACATGTAGTTTCATCGTAGATTCAGGGGTGTTAACTGTCTTCCTCACACATTTGAGCAGTCTATTCAACATCTGCAATTGATCATCAGACAGAGATTCCTCTTCTCCCTACATTTGCCCTCGCTCTTTTCTATTGTACTACAATTCTTCTATAGCTTAGATCACTGTATGTGGCATGATTGTGTGGCTTGCCTTTGTGTATAAATATGGGCTTTGCCCCTCTTTTAACTATCTTTTGACTTGTAATGAACTCGTCACGACATTTTGTTACTTAAGGTTTCTTCTTGAAGAGATTCTTGGATGCAATCTGTTTAAGTGATTTGTGCTTGCTCATTCTCCTCAAGTGGAATCCATCTAAAAAATAAATAGCTTTGATGATTGTTTGTTATGTGATGCATTAAGTTCTATTGAATGGAATGGATTTTTCTTGTTAGTTAGACTATGCAAGTAAGTTGAATCACCTTTGTCTGCACTCTACATGTGAATTTCGAGGGAGTGTTGAACATTAAAAGGATATTCAAATTTATCTGTTTTTTCTTGGCACATCCCCTCCTTTTGTCTTTGTTTCTTTGAACTATATCCACCCTTCTGACCTTTTTCCTTGGCACATTAGAATAGGAGTAGATTAGCATCAAAAGAAGGTTGCAGTCACCCCTACATTTCATAGAGTAGTGTTGGAGTTGATGTAGTCAATATTGCCACCATTAAGGAGTAGACCTCCATAGATTCCCACAATGTTTTGGGAACGTTGTTGGAATTCCTAGATCCAACGTATAGCCATTATGTGGGTGCTAATTAATGTGGTCTCCATTGGGTTTGATGATTGGTGTAGTGGGAATCCATTTGCCCTTGGTTGGGGCCACATGCCCTGCTTTGTTCATCCTTGCTACCATGGTTGTGGCCCAAAATCCATTTAGCCAAATGTTGGGTGCAATGCCTTGAATTGCTAATAATCTTTCTAGCATGTCTAGCGAGACTCAACTTATTCTTCTTATTGTGTTATCAATGATAACACAATATTCATGAGATACTTATATATGTGACAATTTTCTTGTACATCTTTATGGTAAGAGTCTGACCTTTTAAAGAATTACCTGATCATAAACATCAGGGCATTCTTGGGCTGTCTTATATCTCAGCAAGATATGTTTGCATTGTTGACCCCACAAAATGTACATGTACTCCTGTGTAGCTTGCAACTTTTGTGGATGTGAAACCCAGACTATTGATGACCTTACCAAAAAGAAAGACAGATAAACAGTATTCCTAATAATTCAAAAGCACTTCCTCAATTTCATCAGTTTGCCCCAGCCTTGTTGCTTAATATAAAACAACATGCTTGTGGTCTCAGTATCAGCCTTTATAGGTTTTAATGTTCATAATCAAGATTATAATAAAAAAGCTCCATATATGGAACTTTTTTCCAAAAACACTTTCTGTTATGTTACCTGGGGATGCGTCCCTGGGCCTAAAAATCCCATCCCTGTCCTGGGGACATACCCTAGGTGTCCCTGATCTGCACATTTTCGCTGGAAACGTCCCGGAAACCCAGGGACACCACTGCTTGGCGCCGTCTTGGGGACGGCCCCTGACCATCTTGGGGATGGCCGGACATCCCCGGCTCCAGGCAGCCATTAAAAAAAAACTCAAATCAAAAAACATTTTCTTTATGACTATTGACAATGAATTCTTTTGGACTGCAGACAACAGTAGAATGAGCAGATTAGCTATAAAATGAACTGGATTGTGACACGATCCATAGAAAGAAAGCATACAACTGTAGAATAAGAGTATACAAATATAACTTTTTTCCAACAATGGGCAAACATGCAACTGCATACAGCTGTAGGATGAACAAAAGTATGACTGCTTAGAGCTGTAGAATGAAAGCATACAGCTGTAAGACAAAGTGGAAAGCTGTGGAATAAGAGAATATAGCTGTAACCATTTTTTGCTAACAGAAAGACATATGACTGCACACAGTTGTTGAATGATGACGGGCAAATAGTTTCGTGGGATCACTTATTAATAATGTTTTGACAATGAATTCTGAATTCTGAATGCATATTGAGTATTGACAATGAATTCTAATTTCTGAACACAAATTTTATTGTTAAGGTTCTATAATGTATACATGCATGCTTTATCCATGTTTTCATATGAATATAATGTATATATGCATGTTTTATCCATGTTTTCATATAAACATTTCAAATTTCTCTATATATTTGAAACTTTCCCTATATTTTATATAGCTGTTCCCTCGCCATCCCCAAAATTGGCTCGAAAAATTGGCATCTTGGGACGTGTCCCCCTATCCTGGAAACTTGAGGCAACCTTGACTTTCACAAAAGCCTGTTGAATGCTAAGCTGCTCCATGCAGCTAATTTTTAGATCCATTCTTTTGGGGCCTATATCTAAACAAAATATAGGGTTATCAACACATGCATCCCTCTTCGGTATCAACGCATGCATGTGTTGTCGGTGTGGATGTATGTAGCTAGGTCGGAGCCCTTCTAGGGCCGACCTTGCACACCTAGCACGTTTGATTTAGCCCTGTCCTATCTTGCTTGTGTAATGTGTGGGGCTATTTGAGTTTGGCGCCAACCTTATGTTTTGCATTGTAATTAATTTACCTAGCCGACCTAAGGCAAATTGGAAGGCTAGTGTCTCATATATATGTAATGTCAACCTCATTGTAATCACACACGTTCAGCATCTACATTCCTATTTCGGTATCCTACGGCAAAGTATCTCTGTGATCAGCGAATCATATTCAGAAGACAGCGAACGTTATTAGAAGACAGTGAACATTAGTAGAAGCACAGCGAACACCTTTGGAAGCATAGCGAACACCTTTGGAAGGTCAGCGAACTCCATCCAAGGGCAGCGAACCTCTCTGCTACTGTTCTTTCTGACAGCAGTCTTCATTTGGAAGGTCACTGAACTATACTTGAAGGCCATGAACATCATTCTAGATCAGCAAACTTCATCCTTGTGACAGCAACACCTGTATTTCAGATAAGTTCATCATTGCAGTCTGCCCTAGGTTACTGTGCATAGTTTGTTGATAGCTTCAAGTATTGAAGCTCATTGTAAAGATACATTTGGTTATTGCCTAATAAAGATCTGAGATTTGTTGTTGGGGTTTTCACCTCCAAGAGGGAGGTTTTCCCAGGGTATATTGGTGTTCTTTGTGCACATTGACTTGTTTTTTGTCATTGCTATCTAATTTGCTATAGTCTGATACAAAATTAACATGGTATCAGAGCTAAGGTTGTCTCAGTTGTGATCAGACCTTGTAGCAGCGCTCCTACTTCACATTCTTCACACCATTTTCAGCATTCAAGATGGTGTATGGTCTGAAAGTTGAGGACAGACTTGAAGGAGCATCAAATTTCACCTCATGGAAATTCAGAATTCTTGTCACCGTAGAAGAAAATGATCTTTTGGAGTTCGTGCAAGGGAGCAATCTGAACCTGAAGATCAAGATGCAAGGCTTCAATTCAAGAAGAATGCAGTCAAAGCCATGAAGATCTTCATTGATTCCGTGAAAGATCATCTTGTTCTTATCATCTCCAAGATGCCTTTAGCCAGAGATATGTTCAAGACATTGGAGGGGATGTATGAGATCAAACAACACAAGTAGAGCACTTGCATTGCGTCAGCAGCTTCATCAAGTCAAGATGGCGAAGGGAGATTCTGTCATCACCTACTTCATGAAAATTTCAGAATTGAGAGATCAGCTCAGCGCCATTGGAGATGAAGTTGTGGACAAGGACCTAGTCATGCTTGCATTGAATGGTCTTCCTCACTCATGGGAGCCATTTATCCAAGGCATAAGTGGGAGATCCAAATTTCCCAAGTTTGACCGCCTCCGTGCTGATTGCATTCAAGAGGAATCGAGGTTGGCTGCAAGAGGTATTATCAAGAGCCCTCATGGTGAAGACTCTCATGTTCTTGCTGCTCAATCCGTCAAGAAGAAAGGAGGGAATTGGAAGAAAGGCAACTTCAAGAGGAGTAGAGATCAAGAGTCAACATTTGCACTTGATTCCAAGAAGAAGAAGAAAGACCTCTCTCGCATTCAGTGTTTCAGATGTGACAAGTTTGGTCACTATGCAAGAGACTACCAGTCAAGACCGATGCAACAAGGGGTCAACATCAATGAAGTTTCAAATCAGAACGAAGCGAAAGACAACTCCAATGAATTCCTCTTCATTTCAGCCCTGTCAAGCAATGTTCCCACAGACAGTGATACCTGGCTGATTGATAGTGGAGCTTCTAGATACATTAATGGCTATCAGGAGCACCTTTCAGATTTGGTTGAGAGGGAGTCTAATCTCCAAGTCATCATTGGAGATGATGCACGCTATTTTGTGAGAGGGTTCGATGCTACTTCCCTCAACCTTGATTCGGGAATCTCTCTTCATCTCAGTGATGTCCTGTTTGTTAAGATATAGCCCTTGTGAATCTAACTGATGGTAAATCGGTTATTATTTGGAGAGTGATATATTAACAGAGCATACAGTTTGGAAATTAAACATAAACAAACTAATTGTTATGAACGGTTGCCTCCGTAGGGACATGTCCATACGTGGCAACTGCCACGTATGGACATGTCCCTACATAGGCAACCTTTCCTCTTGTATTTAAACCGGATTCAATGATGGAGACGATCAATAACTCACGGCAATCAGTCTTCCAGAATTGCTGTCATTATTCTTCGATCCATATTTCACAACATGGTATCAGAGCCAGCATATTAAGAGAATAAATTAGACAGCCATATTACTCATAAGCATTTATCGGAAGTAAATAACAAATCAACGCAGAGGCTATATACGCAGAGGATATATCCGACTAAGAAAATATTCAAAATGTCAAGTAATATGAGAGTGGAAGATAGACTCGAAGGAGCCTCCAACTTCGTTTCCTGGAAGATACGAATCATTGCCATTCTTGAAGAACTAGAATTAGAGTCTTACATAGAAGAAAATCTAGACATGCCAAATGATGAACCAGAGAAATCTACCTGGAAAAGGTGTAATAATAAAGCAAAGAAAATAATTATTGACTCAGTCAAAGATCATATTCTTCCATCTATAGCCAGACTGCCTAAAGCATATGAAGTATTTAAAACCATTAAAAATACATATGAAGTTAACAATACGAGCAGAATGTTAACCTTGAAACAACAACTTTTAAACATAAAGATTAATAAAGATGATACAATATCTACATACTTTTCAAGGATATCTGAAGTAAAAGACCAATTACAAACTATTAGAAATGAGATAGATGATCAAGAAATCTCTCTCATAGCCCTAAGAGGATTACCAATTTCATGGGAATCCTACATTCAATGTATTAGCAGAACACCCCCCTTACCCAAATTTGAACAACTTAAGAATGAGTGCATTCAAGAGGAATCTTGACTAATCTCAAGAGGATTAGGGACAAATAAAGAAGGAGAAATCCAAGCACTTAATACAAATACCTTCAACAAAAATAAAAAGTTCTCCAAACGGAAGAGAGGAAATAAAAACCATCAGAAAAGAGATATGTCTAAAATTCAGTGTTACAAATGCGACAAATATGGCCACACTCACAGGAATTGTCCAGAAAGGAAGAAAACACAAGCTACTCTAGCCGAAGTCATAGTAGAAAACTAACTTTTCTTCTTAGCCCTATCAAGCGAAATAAATACAAATAAAAATACTTGGATCGTAGACAATGGAGCATCAAGGCATATAATTGGATTCAGAAATCAGTTTGAAACACTTAACGGGCACTCAAGTGAAGAGGTTACTATTGGAGATAACTCCACATATCCTGTGAAAGGAATAGGGACCTGTACTATCAAACTAAGAAATGGAGTATCTCTACAATTAAAGGATGTTCTGTTTGTACATGGAATAAAAAGAAATCTAGTCTCAATCTCAGGCCTAGCTGATCAAGGATATCGGGTTACCTTCAATGAAGATAAAGTTCTACTCTGGCCTAAAAATACAAATATAAAAAATGCCATAACAGTAGGTTCAAGAGATGGTAGCCTATACAAACTATGCAGTGATCAAAAGGAAGCACTAAATCTTGAAGTTTCAAATAATAATGAATTATGGCACAAAAGATTAGGACACCTAAGATATAGTGCTCTATCCAACATAAAGAAGATTACTTCAGGACTGCCCCAACTAAAATCTGAACACATAGGCATTTGCAAAGGATGTGCCTTGGGAAAGAATGTGAAAGTTTCTTTTCCCTCAAGTGAGCACAAATCAAAAGTTATTTTAGAACTAATTCACTCAGACCTATGCAGTCCCATGCCAACACCATCCCTAACTGGATCCTTATACTACATAATCTTTGTTGACGACTACTCTCGAAAAACATGGATATATTTTCTAAAGTGCAAAGACTCAAATGAAGTACTATCTAAGTTCAAAGAATTCAAGGCACTAGTAGAAAACTAGTCAGGGAAGAAAATTAAGGTGTTAAGATCCGACAATGGGGGAGAATATACATCTGACAACTTCAAAGACTTTTGTAATTCTGTTGGGATTAAGAGGGAGTATATTGTACCATATAATCCACAACAGAATGGAGTAGCAGAAAGAAAGAACAGAACCATAATTGAAGCAGCAAAAGCCATGATGCATGACCAAAACTTACACACTTCATTTTGGGCAGAAGCTTCAAATACAGTAGTCTACATTCAAACAGATGTCCGCACTCAGTTCTAGAAAACATAACTCCTGAAGAAGCTTTTACAGGGAACAAACCAGACTTAAGTCATTTAAGGATATTTGGCTGTCCCGTATATATACATGTTCCTAAAGAAAAGAGGACAAAACTAGAACCATCCGGAAAAAGAGGTATCTTCATTGGCTATAGTGAAAATACTAAAGGATATCACATTTACATTCCAGGGAAGAAATCTGTTGAGATAAGTAGAGATGTAAAGTTTGAAGAAAACACTACACTCAAAGAACCTGAGGATGATAACATTACTAAAGAAGAAGAAGATCACATAACTGAGATTGAGAGGGAGAATATCATAGAAAATTCCAAACCTTCAGACACTGAGAGGGAGGACATCATAAGAGTTTTTGAACCTCTTGTTGATGAAAATATTGAAACACTCAATAACAAGAAAAGATCTCTATGGGCAAGGAAAATGATTGAAGAGAATAATGTAGAACCAAATGAAATTTCCAAAGAAAATAAGAGAACAAGAACTCTAAAATGTTATGCTGCACTTCTAATCGAACTCACAAATTCTGAATCAACAAATGTCAGAGAAGCCTTATCAAAACAGGCTTGGAAAGATACTATGGTTGAAGAATATCAATCTATACTAAAGAATGATGTTTGGGATATAGTGCCTAGACCAAAAGACAAATCAGTTGTCTCATCCAAGTGGTTATTCAAGATCAAATATGCATCTGATTGCAGCATTGAAAAACATAAAGCTCGCTTTGTGGCCAATGGATTCTCTCAAAAAGCAGGAATTGATTATGAAGAGACATTTGCCCCAGTTGCTCGGTATATGTCAGTAAGAACAATCATTGCAATTGCAGCATCCAAAGGATGGAAAATTCACCAAATGGACGTAAAGACTGCCTTCCTAAATGGTTCAATTGAAGAAGAAGTATATATAGAACAACCAGAAGGATTCACCATACGTGATAAAAATTGCTATGTTTGTAAACTAAAGAAAGCTCTCTATGGATTAAAACAAGCACCTAGGGCCTGGTATGCAAGGATAGACAACTATCTCTCCAAACTAGGGTACTCCAAGAACCTAGCAGATCCCAACATCTACTTCAAGGCTTCAAATGGCAATATGATTATATTGGTCCTTTACGTGGATGATCTTTTGATAACAGGAGAGGATAATCTCATTGAGAAATGTAAGCAAGATCTGGTAGCAGAATTCGATATGAAGGATCTAGGGCTTCTACATTATTTTCTGGGATTAGAAGTATGGCAGAAGAAAAACTACATCTTCCTAAATCAAGGAAAGTACACCACAGATATTCTAACTAGATTTGGGATGATGGAGTGTAAGCCATTAGCTACACCAATGGAAACTAATTTGCACAAGCTGAAAATTGAGGCAGAAGATTCAGAACCTACAGATCCCACACTCTATAGACAAATCGTCGGTTCACTCATGTATTTGGTAAATACTCGTCATGATATCTGCTATGCTA
The DNA here is from genome assembly GCF_030272615.1 of Cryptomeria japonica. Taxonomy (NCBI): domain Eukaryota; kingdom Viridiplantae; phylum Streptophyta; class Pinopsida; order Cupressales; family Cupressaceae; genus Cryptomeria; species Cryptomeria japonica. Next base: position 352,988,385 of record NC_081412.1, on the reverse strand, counting down.
CAAATGTATTAAGCCACTTCATGTGTGAACCTAAGAAGATACATCTAATGGCTGCTAAACACATTCTAAGATATTTACGAGGCACAATTGGACTTGGCTTAAAGTATGAAAATGTTGAGATTCAACTTGAAGGATATTCTGATTCTGATTGGGCCGGAAGTACCACTGACCGGAAAAGTACTACAAGGTGTTGCTTCAATCTTGGTTCTGCTATGATATCTTGGTTCAGTAGAAAACAATCAGCAGTTGCACAAAGCTCCACCGAAGCAGAATATATGGCAACCTCCATGGGAGCTCATGAAGCGGTATGGCTAAGAAAGTTATTATTTGGATTATTTGGAAAAACTTTGAATTTAACAATAATTCACTGTGATAATCAGAGCTGTATCAAGCTCTCAGTAAATCCAGTTTTTCACAATCGATCCAAACATATTGAGATCCCTTATCACTACATAAGAGATATGGTAGATCGAAACGTCATAAAACTAGTGTACATCAGTACTGAAGAACAAAATGCTGATATCTTCACCAAGCCACTTGCAAGATTGACCACTTGCAAGATTGAAGATAGAATACTTCAGAAGTAAACTTGGTATGACTAGATTATAATTGAGATTATTAGGATGAAATTCCTACCATGTGTAATTTGTTCATGAATAAATAAATAAAATGTATATTGCAATATTCTAACTGTGTTCAAGAAGATGACGATCTTCTTATGTTTAAGGTTACTATTTCAAGGTGACGATCTTGACAATAGTTGACCAAGTGTCAAGATTGACTACATTAAGTTGTTGTCCCGGACTGTGCCGGATATCTTGATCCTAAAGTATGTGATCATCTCATGATTGACTTCTTAAGTGATTGTCCCGGACTAAGCCGGATATCATGATATTGAGTTTATTGTCATGACAAGACTATATTAAATGTTGTCCCGAATTGTGTCGGAAGTCATGACAGAATATGCTCCCAAGAAAATTACTTAGATCCACTCCTGCTAAGAGGGAGTGTTAAGATATAGCCCTCGTGAATCTAACTGATGGTAAATCGGTTATTATCTGGAGAGTGATATATTAACAGAGCATACAGTTTGGAAATTAAACATAAACAAACTAATTGTTATGAACGGTTGCCTCCGTAGGGACATGTCCATATGTGGCAACTGCCAGGTAAGGACATGTCCCTACGTAGGCAACCTTTCCTCTTGTATTTAAACTGGATTCAATGATGGAGACGATCAATAACTCACGGCAATCAGTCTTCCAGAATCGCTGTCATTATTCTTCGATCCATATTTCACAACACTGTTCGTGCGAGGATTCATTAGGAACCTTATCTCCATCTCAGCCTTGGAGGATAAAGGTTATCAAATTGCGTTCTCAGAAGGAAGAGTCCTCGCATGGCCAAATAAATCCAGCGTCAAATCTGCTCGTGTGATTGGGAACCGGTATGAGAGCTTGTACAAGCTTTCTACTCGTCTAGTCCAAGCTCTCCTTCATGACTCCTCCAGTTCAAGTGAGCTGTGGCATAGAAGACTTGGACATCTTCACTTCTGGGCTCTTCCAACCTTAGAGAAGATGGTTAAAGGTATGCCTAAACTCAGTCATGTTCATAATGATACTTGTAAAGGTTGTGCTATGGGTAAAAATACTAAGAGTCCATTTCATAATAGTGAGAGTAGGTCAAAAAAATTATTAGCTCTTGTGCATTTTGATTTATGTGGACCTGTGTTAGTTGCATCTATTGGTGTTGGAAATAAGCCACACTCGGTCCGACGATGGACTAGTCCAGTAGGGGCCAGTAGCTCAGTGGTAGAGCACTCCAGCACCGTATGGAATGTCCTAGGTTCGAGTCCTAGCTGGTCCATGTCTCAACATGGTATCAGAGCCAGGTCCACGCTAGGAGCCCCAAGCACACGAGAGGTGTGGCTTAAGGGGGGGTGTTGGTCTTGGAAATAAGCCACACCCAGACCGACGATGGATTGGTTCAAGAGGGGCCAGTAGCTCAGTGGTAGAGCACTCCAGCAGCGTATGGAAGGTCCTAGGTTCGAGTCCTAGCTGGTCCATGTCTCAACAACATCTCCTAGTGGATTCTTGTATTATGTAAGCTTCATAGATGACTACTCTAGAAAGACTTGTAGAAAATTTATTTGGAAAAAGAATTAAAGTATTAAGGTCTGACAATGGAGGTGAATACACCTCGGGTAGCTTTCATGATTTTTGTATTGAGGTAGGGATCACGAGGGAGTTCTGTGTCCCTTACAACCCTCAGCAAAATGGGGTTGCAGAAAGAAAGAATAGATCTATAGTTTAAGCTGCAAAAGCCATGATTATTGATCAAGATCTTCTAACTTTTCTATGGGCAGAAGCTTCTAGAACAACTGTATACATTCAGAACAGATGTCCTCATCGGATATTGAAGAAAATGACTTCAGAAGAAGCCTTTTCTGGGATCAAACCTGATATCAGTCACTTGAGGATCTTTGGATGTCTAGTTTATGTACATGTGCCTAAGGACAAGAGGACCAAGTTGGAACCTTTTGGCAAGAGAGGAATATTTGTGGGCTACAACGAATCTTCCAAGGCCTACAAAATCTACATTCTAGAACATAGGTACATTGAGGTTAGTAGAGATGTTACATTTGAGGAAGATGTTGCATTCAAGAAATCCAAGGGTTCGTGCATGGAGATAGAAGATAAAGCTCATCTTCAAGACATGAATATTGATCATGATCCTGAGATTCAAAGGGAGACTTCAGATCCTGTGATCCAGAGGGAGTCTTCAGAACCTGAGATACACAATGATCCAGTTGAACCTATGGATCCTACTGATGGGCCTAGAGATATTGTTATATCTCAAAAGAGATCTCTTTGGGCAAGGAACACTATGCAGGAGGCAAAACAATTCGTGGCTCCTAGAGGTACATTTCGAGAAAGTCGGAGGCCTCAGAAATTCTCTTGTTATGTTGCTTCGATGTGTAATCTCATTGTGACTGAGCCTATCGGTGTTGAGGAAGCCACAAATCAGCAAGTATGGAAAGATGCCATGGACGAAGAATATCAATCCATCCTTAAGAATGATGTTTGGGATATTGTGTCGAGACCTAAGGGCAAGTCAGTTGTATCTTCCAAGTGGCTATTCAAGGTCAAACATGCATTTGATGGTAGCATTGAAAAATACAAGGCTAGATTCGTGGCTCCTGGTTTCTATCAGAAAGAAGGGATAGATTATGAAGAAACATTTGCTCCAGTTGCTCGATATACTTCCATCAGGACCATCATTGCCATTGCAACAACTAAAAGGATGGAAGCTACATCAGATGGATGTGAAGACAACCTTTCTCAATGGTGTGATTGAGGAAGAGGTCTACATTGAGCAACCCTGAGGGTTTCGTGATCCATGGGAAGGAGTCTCATTTATGCAAGCTGAAGAAAGCGTTATATGGCCTTAAGCAGGCTCCTCGTGCATGGTATGAGAGGATTGATAGATACTTGACAGGTTTAGGCTTCTGCAAGAATGATGCTGATCCGAACCTCTACTTCAAGGTATTTAATGGTGAAATGTTGATCTAGGTGTTATATGTTTATGACTTATTTGATATAGGGGAAGATCATCTCATTCACAGGTGCAAGAAGGAGTTGACTTCAGAATTTGAGATGAAAGACGTAGGACTCATGCACCTCTTTCTAGGGTTAGAAGTATGGCAGAGGCCTAATGAGATCATCCTAAGTCAAGGCAAATACACCATTGATATCTTGAAGAGGTTTGGAATGTTAGACTGCAAGTCCATGCCTACTCTGATGGAAACTAACTTGAAGAAATTGAGGGAAGCTGCAGCTAGTTCAGATCTTGTGGATCCTACCATTTACATGCAGTTGATTGGATCCTTGATGTATCTAGTTAACACTAGACCAGATATTTGCTATGCAGTGAGTGCACTTAGCCAATTCATGAGTGAACCAAGACAGATATGTCTAGTTGCAACCAAGCACATCTTGAGGTACTTGCGTAGCACAGTTGGCTATGGATTGAAGTACTCCAACACTTCTGAATTTGGAGGGTTATTCAGATTCTGATTGGACAGGTCGTGTCACTGATCGCAAGAGCACTTCTGGAGTTTGCTTCAGCTTGGGTTCCGCCATGATTTCTTGGTGTACCAGGAAACAGTCTTCAGTGGCATTGGGTACTGCAAAAGCATAATACATTGCAGCATGTGTGGCAACTCGCGAAGTAGTGTGGCTTCAGAAGCTCCTTGCAAGATTGTTCGGACAATTGTTGGAGCTTACTATCATTCTCATCAACCCCCTTGCCAAAGTGAAGTTTGTGCATTTTCGGGACCAGCTAGGAGTTGTGGAGAATGAAGCCCTTGTTGAGAGGGAGTCTCAGCATCAGTGATACATTGAGATGCATCTTCCACCCTCTGCAAGTAGGCATGGTGGAACCACTCTTTGTGAGTAGGCATGGTGGAACCACTCTCTGTGAGTAGGCATGGTGGTAATGCACTCTTCTCTGGGAGAAGTTTGAGGTGAAAGCAGAGAAACAAGAATCGCCCAAAATCGCCGAGTTTGGGCGATTCTCGAGTTGAGTTGCCCTCCTCGCGTTTGCCGGGCTCGGACTCGGACTCGGTCGAGTCTGGGGTCCAAACTCGCTTGGACTTGGCCAGACTTGCCAAACTCGGCTAAACTCGGCCAGATTCGGCTAGACTCGGCCAAACTTGGCCAGACATAGACTGGGGTCCAAAATCTTTAAAAATCTCTAAATTTCTTGAGTTTTTCATTTTTCCAAGTCTAGCTGAGTCTGAAGCCGAGTCTGACTCCGAGTCTCGAGTTCGATTCTGAGTTGGCCTTGCCAAGTCCAAGTCCCGTTTCTTTGGGTGAAAGCCTTCCTCCACCCTTTGCGAGTAGGCATGGTGGATCCATCCTCTGCGAGTAGGCATGATGGATGTCATGGAAGAAATTCCATGATGTACTTGTGTTTTTCCACCCTCTACGAGTAGGTATGGTGGACCCACCCTTTGCGAGTAGGCACGGTGAATGTTATGATTTAGTATTTGTGCTTGTTCATCCTTTGGGAGTAGCTATGGTGAACATCATCCATGGGAGTAGCCATGGTGGCTGTATTCATTTGTTCTTTTCATGGGAGTAGCCATGTATCTCAGATCTTGTGAAGGTCTCCTCCCTAGCTAAGAGGGAGTGTTGATGTATGTAGCTAGGTCGGAGCCCTTCTAGGGCCGACCTGGCACACCTAGCACGTTTGATTTAGCCCTGTCCTATCTTGCTTGTGTAACATGTGGGGCTATTTGAGTTTGGTGCCAACCTTATGTTTTGCATTGTAATTAATTTACCTAGCCGACCTAAGGCAAATTGGAAAGCTAGTGTCTCATATATATGTAATGTCAACCTCATTGTAATCATACACATTCAACATCTACATTCCTATTTCGGTATCCTCTAGCAAAGTATCTCTATGATGAGCGAACCATATTTAGAAGACAACGAACATTATTAGAAGACAACAAACATTAGTAGAAGCACAATGAACACCTTTGGAAGCATATCGAACACCTTTGGAAGGTCAGTGAACTCTATCCAAGGGCAGCGAACCTCTCTGCTACTGTTCTTTCTGACAACAATCTTCATTTAGAAGGTCACCGAACTATACTTGAAGGCTGTGAACATCATTCTAGATTAGTGAACGTCATCCTTGTGACATCAACACTTGCATTTCAGATAAGTTCATCATTGTAGTCTGCCCTAGGTTACTGTGCATGGTTTGTTGATAGCTTCAAGTATTGAAGCTCACTGTAAAGATACATATGGTTATTGTCTAATTAAGATTTGAGATTTGTTGCTAGGTTTTTCACCTCCAAGAGGGAGGTTTTCCCAGGGTATATTGGTGTTCTTTGTGCACATTGACTTGTTTTTTGTCATTGCTATCTAATTTGCTATAGTCTGATACAAAATTAACAGTTGGAGTCAAATGATACTCAAAAATTTGTCAATCTTGAAGTCACAAGGCACTCTGCACCATAGTTACAAGACTCGCTTGGACTCGCCTAGATTCAACAAGTCCAGAGGTGAGCTAGGTAAAATAAGGACCAGGGACGCAAGACTTGGGTCCAAGCGAGTCTGCAAGACTTGCTAGACTCGGCCAAGATTAGAGGTAAAAAAGTTAGAAAACTATAATAAACAAAATTGTAAAGCATTAATCTGACATTGTAGTTATTGTTTAAAAAAGCTTACAACCTTGCGATGTTTGTTTGGTGTATCACATTCCCATCTAGGATCTATAAAAAAATATGAAAATGGTGTGGTCCATGAAGGTCTCTATGGTTTTGAAGGTCTTCATTTGGTCTTGGTGGTTGAGGCTTTGACCCTTGACCCTGCCTTGTATCACGACAGGGAATGTCATGCCCTCTTTTACACACTTGGAACACATGATTGATCATGAAACACCTACAATTTTTTTTCCGTAAAACATAACAATAACTCACAAATTAATGCTCAATTTGAATTAAATAAAAATGTAAAAGTTCCTAAATACTAATTTGCACACCTATGACACAATCTTTGTGTCACCAACAACTCATTGTCGGTAGGTGGCGAAAGATTTCCGAAGAGTGCAGGCATAAGGGCTCCTGACATCACACCCTAACATTTATAGGTAAACCTAGCATGGGTAAATAATATTAGGTCATTTTCTAGAAGTAAATAATTTTTTTTAATTGCTCAAGATCAAACTATATAAGATGAATTGATCATTATAACGAGATTGAAAACATAACCAAATAAATTAATTAATTTGGCTAAATTGTTCACTATATGTTTTACATTAAATAATTCAAAGAATATGAATTCTACTGAAATTAATAACAACAATGATTTCTTTAACAATAAATAACAATTTATTACCTTTTTTTTCATCAATCACAATAGAAGCGGTGTTTGCTTTTGACTGGAGCAAAGAACCAGTGAGACCACATTTTTGAGGGGTCTCATCCTCAAGTTTGTTTGGCAATAACACTCTTATATCTCCTTGTGTCGTCTTGTCTACCATGCCTAGGCATCACCTTATCTATCCATTACCTATCTGTGAGACACATGGGCCTCGAGTAGACTCGAACCCAAGACCTCCCATGTAGGAGGCTCGCAGCTAACTGTTGCGTTGTGGGATCATCCCCTACAATTTATTACATTTTACCTATTATACTATAATTTAAATAATTTGAAGGAAATTATGTTTCACTTAATTAATAATCACAATGTTTTAGTTAATAATAATCGCTTTTACCTATTATTTGATCTATGTAGGCATGTGGAGGTAGACTGAATATCTTTATGTGTTATTGAACTACAATTATTAATTAATACATTTGTCATAAACAAAGTTCCCAGATTCGGACTCGGCTCTGACTCGGCAAGGCTGACTCGACTCGTGACTCGGCTCGAACTCGACAAAATAAGAAAACCCTTGAAATTTGGAGATTTTTAATGATTGAAAACTTGTTTCATACACCCATTATTGAATTAAGCTTAAAGACACTATAACATCATCAAATAGAAGCTAATTTGATCACATACATAAACATACATCCATCACATGCGTAGAAATGTAAATTGTAGCTGAAGGAATTAGAAAACATAGATATATAGAGTTATAAATGTTGTCCAATGTATATAAAATCCATGACTTCAAATGTTCCCAAACATATATGTAACTATAAAGTGTAAACAAAAACAAGTCTATGGCTCAGGCTCTGGCTCAACCTCGTCTATCTGCCTCCTAGAAAGGCGTCTAAGGTAGGTCTTGGATGACTGAGTATCCATAGTCTCTGCCTGTGATGTGCCAGTCTGAGTAGCCATAGGTGTTGTGCCTGATCGTGCTCTATCCTCCTCCTCTGCCATAGCCACAACCTCAACCTCTCTGTCTGCCTGGCCAATCCCTTTTAGGGTTATAAGAAAGGGAAATGGCAAAAAAAATCATTAAAAAATGTTATACTTTTTTTGTTTTTTTGACTGCACTTTTTTAAGTGAGGCCAACCGGGTCAGGGTCACCGTGACCTGGCAGGGGTCACCCGGCCCGCTGACTCGCGTGACTCGCCGCGAGTCACAAAAATCTGATCATAAATGATATATGTTGTATGCTAATATTTAGTTGAACCTCCTTAGACTAAGGTGATCTGCTGGAGTACTTCTAATTAATGTCGTTACCTTTGCCTTGCGATAAATTATTTAAAGGTCTTGCTAGGAAATGTACTCATGGCTTCAATAAAACAATATATATGTAGTGATCATGCTAAATTGAAGGTAATAAATTAGGTGTATATATGTACACGTGAAAGCTTAAGCATGTATATATATATAGATATAATTTTCAAGTTAACCCTTCTCCAGAATATTATTAAACTGGTAGAGTAAAACTCACGTAAGCATAACAATATAATAATAAATAGAATAATTATTAATACCTTAAGGGTAATAATACATATAACTAATGGGAAGTCATATATATATATATATATATATATATATATACACACACCCCATCTGAAAACCTTTCTTAGATGTGAGGAGCAATATAATTATGAGTATCACTGTCTTAAGGAAGAACAATCAGATCGATCAAAGGACGATTAGTTAAGTTGATGATATGGACCATAAACAAAAGGTCAAGTCTGATTAGAAGCATGATTAGTTACAGTTGTTGAAGAGACATGATTGAGGAGATACAACTCCTCACATCATGACCACTTGAAGAGATATTAAAATAAGATCGTGCTACATTCAAGAGAGACATCAGATATTGGTATATTAATTATTCAAAGCAGAAGTATTAAGACAGCTGAGTGAAGGTGATGCATCCACCAGTTACAAGGCCATAGATGCATGAAGAGAAAGAATTAACAAGCACAATCATCATCTAATATTACCACAGGAGCAGAGAGATTAAATCAGATACAGCAATCAGACAGAGGCACAGCCTCCTTACATACAAATGCATAATCTTAAAGCCAAATTCAGGAATAGCGATTTCACTTATTTGTCAATCTTCCAAACTCGAACCAACATTCATATTAGCCTATATCATATCAGACGAGGATTTGTCTCTTGTGTAGCATCATTGATAATTACATTTTATCTTCTATTAATAAATATAAGTGTGACTATTGTCAATCAATCCAAATTAGAGTTGTATCTTTAAATAAGTTGTAGATATCTCTATTTGGTCTATTAGACTGAAGACAAAAACTTAAGTCCCCCCCCCCCCCCACACACACACACTAGCACAGTAACCAAACTCCCGTCAACTAAAAACAAAAAAGGTAAAAGACAGCATTTGAAAGAGTAGAAGCAAAACCTTGAGGCTAAATTTATCTTCCTTAAACAGCTAGTAAGTTGACTTTAAGGTAAGCAGTCAAACAAAATTCAAAAAAAAAATCCCAACATAAATCTCAACTATGTCTTTGATGAATAACAAATTAATTCAATTTTTTATCTATGGTGAATCAATATTGAACTCATGTCATTAGCAATAAAGACATTGACTTAATACCAAGCCTCATCTTGAGGGTACCTAATCATTCTCATTCCCTTAGGGATCACGTACCAAGACACTATTATCTAGATGACTTATTATTGAGGTGTCTCCCATGGGATACTTAGCCTCATATTAGATCAACCTTTATCACAAGATGCGTATAAAAAGTTTTGTTTCGTTTGCTAAGGTTTGCACAATGGCACTATCAACTGCCCTATTTAATCATCAAGTTAACATGTAGCTATTAAAGTTGCAATTTAAAAATAAAATAAAATTAGGTTTTTGCATCATGTTCATGTCAAATTTTAGGGCATTACACTATTATAGGGAACACGCCAGGGGTATTGCCCCCGGACCTCGTGAGGGGTGCTGTCCCCAAACCCACATAAGGGGCACTACCCCTCGACCCCATTGTGGTGTTGCTCCCAAACCCCCATCAAACTATATGTCTAAGCAAGTAATAGGCCAATGATGAATCATGATCATAAAATCTACAAAGTACGCATCCCTTGTTGCAAATCTTTGCATCTTCATAGTCAAAGCCACAATCAAGGATTATCTTGTTTCATACTGTAATGTCCCCTATTTATAGGCTGTCGATTCCCAAAGGGAAACATACATTACTACTTATTATGCTACAATAATCTTCATATTAAATAACTAGGTTGCTCATGGTACAGTAGGTATTGTCCCTATTGAGGCCTAACCTCAATCTCTTTCCAATTTCTTAGTCCTGGATGGGAGACTTGCTTGTCTAGGGTGCAATAATACCATCCATCTCTCTAATGCAGCCCAGATTACCGGAACCTCAGTCCATTCACCCTTGGGGCCTACAGCCCAGATTTCAGGATCATGAGTTCTTTCACCATTGGGGCTCATCTATCATGAGTTGTTTTAGTCTGCCTCTCCCTAACAACATTACACCATTCCTCAGGAAAAAGGAATCAGATTTGGGTTAAGGCATAGGTCTGTAAATAGGCCAATATCTACTTGCACTATGGCATTGTTTAAAACTTAAAGATTTCAAACATATCTGATATTTATCTTACCACTATTATCAACAGTCATAAAACACTAATTCAACATCTTAAATGCTTATCATAATTATAAAGGAAACAAGAGTATTATTGCTCAGGACAGAATAACATACCAGTCTCTGTCCAAACCAGAAGATATCAGAAAAATTGTATATTAATGGATCTCCAGTTCAGTTCAGACTTCCAATCTGATTCTCTCTTCTTTTTTTTCCCCTGCCTTCCTCCTTGTATGAGACAATACTTATATTTGTTTTCCCATTCGAGCAGTTGTGTCTCTTTGAGAGTTAGAGACATGTCTTTCTCAAAATGTGTCTCCTCATAACAAATCGAAAGTATTCACATTTGGTGACTTTTTATTAAATAGGAAGAATCGCTACCTTAAGTAAATATTTTGTCTCTTAAGGTAGTAGTTAGTGGATGTACTCATACATTTAGCATTAGTTTAGAGATTGATCTGCTTAGGCAATTAGATTACTAACTATTTAATTGATCAGATATGATTATTTCTTTTAATTATTAAATAAATAAACAGCTATTAATAAATCAAATATATATAAATAATTATTATTATTAATCAAATATTATTACATCAACTTGATACGGGGGGCATGACACATACATTGGACAACTTGTTTAGTATACAAGGACTGCCATAGGCAAAGTTGGCATCCTACAATCATAATACAAGTTAAGTCATAGTTGGCAATAAATGCCATTTTCATAATGCAAAAATGCATCATCATGCCCTGACTGACAACTCATAGAACAATCCCATCTATTAGTATCCTAGCTAAGGTGTCATTTTCATAATGCAAAAATGCATCATCATGCCTTTCATAGACAACTCATAGACCAATCCCATCTATTATCTTAGCTAAGGTCAAACTAGAACATAACGATTTATCTTTTTACTTAACTGTTCCTCTTTGTTAATGAGCTTGACTATAAAACATGTAGTCTTGAAGGCTTCAAGAAAACTTTAATAATAAATTCCTCACTTGAATATACACATCAGTCATTGAGACACAAGAAAATACCATGGCTACATCACCATCCAAGACCTATTTTGGGCACTAGCACATAAGTTGCCGTGATGTTGGGATGAGTAGTGTAGGCTTCTTTGAGTGATCAACTTGTATTTTTAGTTTTGATATTTGTTTTGATGCCATGGATTTCATATTCCATGAGTTTTGTATACAGTTGACAATATTTATATATCTAAACATGTTATTTCCTTCAATTAAAATTTGCATTTATACTTATGTGATTGATATATACTTGTGTATGTGATCAAAGTAGCTTCTATTTGATGAGGTTATTGTGTTTTTAACCTTTATTTATTAAAGGGTGCATGAAACAATTTTTAAATCCTTAATAATCTTTGAATTTCTCGAGTTTTTCAATTTCCTGAGTCTTTGCCAAGTCAATGTTTAGTCCAAGTCAAAAATCAGCTTGTAGAGTCTAGGCTGAGTCCAAGTCTTGTAACATTAACAAAATGAACATAATGAACATAATGAACAGAGAGAACACAAGAATACCCTGGGAAAACCTCCCTCTTGGAGGTGAAAAACCCAACAATTAATCTCAATTTATATTAGACAATAATCAATATGTGGCTTTACAAGTTTGCTTCAATACTTGAGGCAATATAAACAACAACATATACACAACAGTATGATGAATCCGAACTAGGGCATACACAACAGTATGATAGACTTATCTGCAATATACTTGACTGAAGATGAATTGCTATCAATGAAGACTATTCGATGTTGATCATAGGACCATCCACCGATCAAGGAGTCAATTCGCTGACCATGAATGAGAATTGCTGCTCCAGAATTAGTTTTCTATTCTTGGAGATGAATTTAATGCCTTAGGGATATGCTCGCATATCTTTATGATGCAATTTGTTGTCCTTGGCATTATATTCCCTGACTGGATAATTTCGCTATTGATTAAGGATGTAATTCGATGTCTTCAATTGTATGAAATGATGTATGAATGACCCTTGAATATATATGCGATCTTAGCCACCTAATTCCTCCTAGGCCAGCTCACAAGGATAATCAATTAATAATATGGTGACCTAAACTTGGCGCCCAATATAGGGTCAGCCCCATTGCATTTACAAGTTACAATGTTCAATATAGTGTTGGCCCTATCCACAAGTTACATCGCCCATTATAGGGACATACCAAATTACAAGTTATATTTAATTTTGCACATTTAATGTGACTAAGGCCAACAGGCCAATTAGTCACCCACAAGTGCTAGGTCGGCCCTAGAAGGAATCCGACCTAGCTACAAACATCAACACTCCCTCTTAGCTAGGGAGGAGTCCTCAAAATCTAAGTCACATAGTGACAACCACCATGGCTACTCCCAGAGGGTGGGTCCATCATGGCTACTCCCAAGGATGGAAAACAAATAAACACAAGTGCCCATCACGGAAACGTGATGTCATCTCAACATGACGTTCACCATAGCTACTCCCAGAGGCTGAATAAATAAGTGCTAGATCATGGAATTTCTCCCATGACATCCACCATGGCTACTCCCATAGGAGGGATCCACCATACCTACTCGTAGAGGGTGGAACAAGGGCTTTCACCTCAAACTTCTCTTGTAGAGAAGAATGCACTAACAAGGTCTTGCACCTCAAACTTCTCTCATAGAGAAGAATGCACTAACAAGTGCTTGCACCCAAAACTTCTCTCGCAGACAAGACTGCACTAACAAGGGCTTGCACCTCAAACTTTTCTCTTAGAGAAGAATGCATTAAGCAAATCTTGAAGATGGTGTGGCTCCCTCTTAACCTGAAATGTCAGGCTCCCTCTGAAGCTTAAATGTCAGGCTCCCTCTAAAGCTGAAAGATTATTTCCTTCTTTTAGAATAAGATCCCTTCTGAATTGACATTAGACCTTGGCTCCTCCTGAGGTGTCCCTATGTCAATTTCCGCAGAAGAAGCAAGATGAGTAGACCTGAATTTGCAATCTCAAGCAATGTGGCCATACTTGTCACACCTAAAACATTGAATGTGAGCTAAATCCTTCTTTTTCGGTTTTGAAATAGAATCTGGTTCTCTGTCTCTATCCCTCTTTCTTCTTTTGCCTCTTTCCATAGAAGTATGAGTAGCAAGGGCTTGATTTTCCACATCATAATGGTTACGCCCAATTCCTCTTGTTACCAACCTTGACTCTTCTTGAATACAATCAGCTCGAAGAACTTGGGTAACTTGGATCTCCCATTGATGCTTTGAATGAAGGTTTCCCAAGTTTGAGGGAGACCATTAAGTGCCATCAAAAAGAGATCTCTGTTAGCAATATTGTCCCCAATAGTGCTCAACTTATTTCTCAAATCAGTAATCTTCATAAAGAATGAGATGACTGATTCATCTTTATCCATTTTTACATTGTGAAGTTGTTGCCTTAAGGCGAGAGCTCTACTGGTGTTGTTGATCTCATACATGCCTTGCAAGGTTCTGAAGATATCTTTGGCTGAAGAAATCTTGGAGATGATAGGTAGTAAATGATCCATCACAGAATCAATCAAAATCTTCTTAGCCTTTATGTCATTTTTCCTCCATTGAAGTTTCTTAGATTCATCGGCTGGTTCAGACACATCATCCTTTACTACGAACTCAAGAAGGTCATTTTCTTCTAGAGCAATAAGAATTCTAACCTTCCATGAAGTGAAGTTGGATGCACCTTCAAGTCTATATTCGACCCTAAGACCGCTCACCATTTTCGATGCTGGAAATTGCTTGTTGAAGGTGAAGGAGGAGAGAGAGCTTTGCTGCTATCAGACAGTCTGATCACAATCGATTCAAACCTGCTTTGATACCATGTTAGTTTTAGATCAGATTGATAGCAATTAACAAAATGAACAAAATGAACACAGAGAACAGAAGAATACCCTGGGAAAACCTCCCTCTTGGAGGTGAAAAACCCAGCAATTAATCTCAATTTATATTAGACAACAATCAATATGTGGCTTTACAAGTTCTCTTCAACACTTGAGGCAATATGAACAGCAGCATATACATAGCAGTATGATGAATCCGAACTAGGGCTTACACAGTAGTATGATAGACTTATCTGCAATATTCTTGACTGAAGATGAATTGCTATCAATGAAGACTATTCACTGTTGATCATAGGACCATCTGCTGATCAAGGAGTCAATTCGCTGACCATGAATGAGAATTGCTGCTCCAGAATTAGTTCGCTATTCTTGGAGATGAATTCGCTGCCATAAGGATATGCTCACAGATCTTTATGATTCAATTTGCTGTCCTTGGAGTTATATTCGCTGATTGGATAATTTCGCTGTCTTCAATTGTGTGAAATGATGTATGAATGATCCTTGATTAAATATGCGATCTTAGCCACCCAATTCCTCCTAGGTCAGCTCACAAGGACAATCAATTAATAATATGATGATCTAAACTTGGCGCCCAATATAGGGTCGGCCCCATTGCATTTACAAGTTACAATGTTCAATATAGTGTTAGCCCTATCTATAAGTTACATCGCCCATTATAGGGCCAGACCAAATTACAAGTTATATTTAATTTTGCACATTTAATGTGACTAAGGCCGATAGGCCAATTAGTCACCCACAAGTGCTAGGTCAGCCCTAGAAGGAATCCGACCTAGCTACAAACATCAACAGAGGTAGGTGACATTTATCCTCAATTTCATTGTATCCTTACCATGCCATGTTGACCTTTTAAAAGGATCAATTTGAACTAATGTATGCCATTTTGTCTTGGCCTCTAGTTTTTTGAGGACCCCAAAGATTGATAAAAGTAATCCACTCCCATTAAAGTTTGGATGCGTCTTCAATGTTGTACATCTTCTAAACAGCTTTCATAAACCATTTGTTTACCTTTTCATCTTTTCGAGGAGGCACTCTTTTAGGCTTTGATTACTGTTTGAGAATTTGAACATAGGCTTCCATATGAAGCAAGGTGTTTATAGTGTTCTACTATCACATCTCAATAGGCCTTTAATGCTCCTCCCAAAATTCCAAATTAGGGTCCTTGTTATCAACTATTTGCTTCATTTAGACAAGCATACTATCAAATGCCTCTACATCTCTCGAAGACTATGTTTGTATAAGTGTACCTAATCACTTGCACAATGGGTGAGATGAAAGAGTAAATGAATTTACACACAAAATTTTCAAAAAATAATAAGACTGAAATTATAGAGTGAATACTAAGATTTTCAAAATTTAAAATACAAAAATTGAATTTTTTTAAAGATACACTGAATATTAATTTCTTATCTCATAGTGGACCTGTTGATGTGTTTTTTATGCACATGCGAACGCAGAATAAAATACCATAAGTATCTTATCCTCTCTTGAACAAAGTTATTCGTATGCTGAAGATTTGCCTAAGGATCAATCGGAATAACTCCAAGGTTCTAGTATGTAGGGTCACTATGTGTGGATAAACTTTGTTGGTTGATGTGATTATGCTGGAATCACAAGGGGACTTACATTCGAATGCCTGAATGCTTGATTTGCTGGAACTTGATCATCTGATGTTTCAATTGGGCGATGCTCTTTGTCCTAGACTAACTTGAATTGAAAAAATGGCAAAAGACGAAGGGTTGAGAGAATCTATTCCAATGTAGGAAGATGAGTGAATGATCAAATGAAATCCGACTGAGTGAGGTCTCACCATCAAACTGAACAATTTGACACAAGCTCAGTGCAATCTTCTAAGGATATTTCAAAGATGTTCGAATGATTACCATCAAACATTGATCACCATTCAAGCTAATGCATAAACAATGAGTGTAGAATGATTCGAAGTTAGGCTCATATAATTCCAGTCGACCACACAAGGCGCACTTGCAAGCAGCAAGAGGCTAGTGGTATGGATAAAATGGATTCCACATGAATATACATTCGACAACTTCTTACATTCAATCTAATCAACATGAAAATAAATTGAGAAGTAGAACCATCAGGCTTGTTGAAATAACAAATTTCACCATAACTTCAATGAAAAGAGTATCTCATTTACAAGTCATACCAACAATTCTTTCCTCTCCTAATCTACTCTATTCTAATTGCTATTCTTCTATTAAGACTATCTATTGACTATTAGCTATTCTACTCGCTATTTTTTGACTATTAACTATTAACCTTTACAAATGAAGAGCTCGAGCCTTTTATAATGCTCTCAATACAATTCAATGGCTCAGATCAATTTGAGATCAATGGCCGAGATTTTACAATGAAAACCCTAATTAGGGTTTGTTACAACAAACTCAATACTGGCCAATGAAATAATTACATTCAATATTTGTGAACCAATAGGAAACAAGGGTAGGTACATCGGATTTTGTGCCTTCATGCATAAGCATGGTTCACCGAATCTGGGCATGTTGATGTGGACCTTTCTAACTGGAGGAATAGTGACTAGAATGCCACCTTGTCTAATACTTGCTCTGTGATGACGTTGGTCGACCCTCCATTGTCCTTGATGTGCTTGAGGAACGATGTACCTTTCCTTGGCTCTCTTTTGTTTGATGAGGCTTCTTCACGATCAAGTCATTCCTTCTTCTTTGGAAGCTCATCTCACCTTGAAATGTTTGTATGATCCTTCTTCTGATATCTTGTGATTTCTCTGTGTGATAGAATGAGGACCTCGAGGATATCTTGCTCTATTGCTTATGGCTGTTGAACATTTGAAGTCTTTCAACCTAGTGGCACTTTTGAGTCTTCTTCCATGCATTTAAGGTGTTCTTGATGATGATGAATCTTCTTGAAGGCGCCCTCCCTATCTTTGTCCATTCTTCCTCCAACGTGGTCCTTTTGATCTGTAAAACAAATAAAAGATAGTGTTAAGCACATATGATATATTCGTCTTAGAAGCTTGCATCTTCAAATTAACATGATATATTCGTCTTAGAAGCTTGCATCTTCAAATTAACATGATATTTCTCATTTCATTTTATCCATAAGAAGACACTTAAATCCGTTTTGCTTGAAATTGAGAGGAAAGGGGTACACTTTAGGAGAAATTCGCTCCTGTACCCTTGGAAGGGACATGAGCGAATTTGACACTGTGTTTAAGTTCTTCAAACTTACTCATTTCTACTAGCTCAAACCATGATTGTAGGTCCGTAAGGCTTGGATGAGGTCATTCTTCCCTATGCAAAGTTCTTGGATTAAAGATTCTACCCAAACTAGAGGTGAGATGTAGACTTTGAAAGAATTCGCTCCTGTACCTTTGGAAGGGTCAGGAGCGAATTTGGCTATTGAGTCAAATTCCTCACTTCTTGTGATCAAAGGTTCATTCAAACATTGTGTCTAAGTTATTTCGACCTTCATCAATGCTTTGGAGCATAGGTTTGATCCAAATTAGAGGCACAAAGGAGGCTAGAAAATTCGCTCCTGTACCTTTGGAATGGTCAGGAGCGAATTTGGCTTCATGGCTCAATTTCATCATCCAATCTTGTTGCAACTTACTTCAAAGGCTTGGATAGATCAATTTTCATTCAATCAAGGTGTGGAATCAAGGACTTTGATCCATGTTAGAAAGAAGAGAGGGTTCTAGGAAAATTCGCCCCTGTACCCTTGGAAGGGTCAGGAGTGAATTTGTTTCTTAAGCTCAAATTCTTAACTTTTCTTCCAGATTTCTAAGTCCAATCTTGTTCAAATTCATCTTTAGGGCAAGTTCAAGCTAATTTCCTTCCAATCCATGCCTTAGAGTGAGGGTTTTGTCCAAAATAGGAGCCAAGAGGGAGCCTTAGAAGAATTCGCTCATGTACCCTTGGAAGGGTCAGGAGCGAATTTGGTGTTCTCACTCAAATTCCTCATTGTTCATGATCAAAAGTTCATTTAAATTCATCTCCAAGTCATCACTTAAGTCAACATCACCTTGGATGAGGGTTCAAAACAAGAGTTTGACTTGATTTAAGGGCAATAGAGAGGCTCCTAAGGATTTTGCTCCTGTACCCTTGGAAGGGTCAGGAGCGAATTTGACTTTTTCAATTCAACTGTCTTCATTTGCCTTCATCCTTCATGAATGTACTCAATCTTTGCTTTATCTTATCAGCTCAAACTCTAAAGGAGGTCCTTGACAACACTTGCTCTCACATCTTTATTCAAATCTTTGACTCTCTCTGACTCGATGGCATAGGTCTCATAGGCAAAGCCACACTAAGACTTACACCAAGACCCCTGGCATGGTGCAACGACTCCTTCATTCCCTAATCAAGACTTAACCTTGACACCAGTCCTAGGCCTGACCTAGAGGAATCTTTCAAAAGAGACCCTGAGTTGGGCCACTCACCGACTTACTCAAAACACAAGGAGACCATCCTATCCTCATGAGCTCTTTGGCAACTCTTCAATGCAAAGATTAATATCACAAACCTAAAAGACTAAACCAAGAAAACTAACCAAGAAAGAAAAAAGTAGGGGTCCCCATTTGCAATGGGGCGATGTGTGAATACGTCACAACAGGACGTATTCACACATCGCCCCATTTACACCCTTCCCTTTGGCTGTGTTGCCCTTTGCCCACCTACTCAACTTGGCATTAAGTGTCATTAATTGTAAAGGCTCTTTCACCTCAAGCATTTTCTCTAACAAGATGAAGTAGATGGCATATCTGCTTTCCAAAAGTTGAGGAATTCTTTCCTTGAAAAAGTCTTGAATAGAGAAAGTGAGGTGTGGTGGTTGCAACAAACATCTATATGCCTTTAGCTTTTGCTATTGCTGCCTTCACCCAATCTATCTTTTTAATGTCTTTGAATGCATGAACATGCCATGGGATTTAAAAAAATGTGTTTGTAAGCATTTTCCATCATCGTGCCAACTAATGTACAAATACATGCTAAGTTAGTCACAACTTGTATAGCATTTGAGGCCTTAACCTACTCTATGGCCTCCCAAAAAAATTGTAATTGGAAATCCACATCCTTGCACGAATAATAAAAAATTCTAGGAAAATAAAGATCAACTTCACATGTAACTATGATATTGATAAGTGGCGAATGTCTAATATCATTCCACCCATTCAGTATAACTAAACAACTTGTCCCTAGCCAAGTTTCTCTCATGTTCATCGACGAACTCACCTCTGAATACCCTCTATCAAGGAGGTTGTATGTAGTCTATGATCCTCTCAAGGCATATGAAGAACCAATGTTGTTGGATTTTTTAACATGTTTTAAAAATAGGGAGAATGTACCACATGAAATGAGACAGCACAGGCATAATTCTATTTGGTAATTGGACCTTTTACCTCTTCCTATGAAAGTAAGTATAACATCCTTGCAATTGTGCTTGGCTTATCACTAGCTCTTCTATTTCATTCTGTAGAACCCTCTTCCCTTTGAGTTTCAACATGCATAGCGATCATAGGAGATTGTATATATTTTACTAGCTTAGCCTTGGCTCTTGTCTCACCCTCCATATACAACCTAGAAACCTCAACCATTCTTATACGGTTGTCCTTTTGGAAAATCCTAATTACATTTCTAGGCATATAGAAAAGATGATTAGAAATTCAGTGTAGCTCCCTTTGAAATCCGTTTTGCATACATGGCACAACCAATGATTACTTCCCCTTGTTTTTTTTGGTTTTGTTTAAAATTGTCACAAATTAAAAAAGAGTTTGGTTGTATTGAATTGTCATTTAACATAAGCTTTTAGGAGAGCAGAAGGGCATTCAAAAGGGTTACTTTCCACTTCACCTACCACACACACATTTTGAAGAACCTCATCAATTTTTTGGCTTGTTTGATCAATCTCAACCTCTTTGCTAAAATATTTATTCACTGCTGTTCATATTTTTTGTGAATAAATCAGCTGCAATCTGAAAAAAAATGCCTAAGAATTTGTCTCTTTAAAGAAAAGAGAAAAAACTTCAAAAAGGATTTGAAAAAATGAACACGGGATACCAAATTTGTCTCAAACGATGACTGTTGGTACTTTCTTCTTGTCATTACTGTCCTCTTCTATTCTCCTTTGAACCTTTCCTTTCTTTCCCTTCTTCTCCAGATATGGCAAAATGGATGTAAGTAGGTCTGTTTTAAGTTTAGGGTTTTGAAAGAGCCATCCCTTTTATTCTTCTTAATTTTTGATTTTTAGATTCAAACCCTACATGGCCATTTCTGGTCTGGCTAGGTACCATTTCTGACATATAGCAAGCAATTCTTTTTCTTCTTTATTATTGCTTTTTCTTTTTATTTAAACAAAATAACAACTCCTCTATTATGGTCTAAATTTGAGCACATCGTATGTGTGGAAATGACTATATATGTATGCAAGATTTAATTGGCAGAGCTATACAATGAAGCATCAGCATAAACTCATGGCCAATTATGGTCATCACCAATGCCAAACTTATAGTGAGAGTTGCTACACCTGTGTTCACCTTTTTATTATAAATTTCCATTCTCCACATTCTATTTACTTATGTTTCTTTTTACAATTTTCTACATTCTATTTATTTGCTTTTTTTTTCTTAACAGTTATCCTGCTCCCCTGCTGTTTCTCTAATTAGTATTATTCATCTGACAGTGTAGTATTTCACATCTGCACTCATGTCCTTCCTTTTGATTTTTCTTTTAGTATAATAATCATCCTTATTAAGGACAGTGTGTTACAACTTTATCGTAGCACTCAGTGTTAGATTGATTATTGTACAGTTTTATCCTTCTATGCATTTTTTTTTCTTCTATAAATCGATTTAAGAAGTAGGGGGACCCCTTAGGCCAGTCAAATGAATGTTTGGAGAAGCAGTAGATGAATTAATTTAATTACTCAAATCCAATGGAATGGTCAAGAACTTCCGTACAAATTGTTAGTTTGCATGATCTTATCTATCTTGGGCATTCCCTTTGAAGACCTGAGTAGAAGAAACAATATGATACAAAAACGTGATGCTCGAGTCGTTCATTCATAAAATGATTTCAAAGTCTGGGAACTGTAAGAATTATGAATGCTTGAATTTAATAATTAGTCATAATTGCTAGTTGTCAATGATGTGCTATGTATTATTGAAGGTTATATTTTAATTTAATCCCTTTAAGTTGAGACCATTAATCTCTGGAAAAAATATCTTTCAGCCTTTGCAAAGTTAGAACCATACCTTTGAAAAGGATTGACAGTGTTATATACTAACAGATTACAGGCGTGTTGCAGTTTCTTAAGCAATGAATGTAAGCTAAGTCCCCAAAATGATATTTGTGAAAGATAACCTAACCTAGAAGCTCCTTATTCAAAGTGTTGGCATCTGATCCAATTTAAGGCTTTAATAATAAGGACATAATTACCTTTTTGATGATGCTTTGAATATCCATACGAGCATGTGACTTAAAGTCTGCTATAAGGGCTTCATCTTCTTCCATTTAATTACAAGTAAAGACAAACTAATACACATTGGCACTTAAAACCTTACCAATCTTCAATCTTAGAATGTGCCTTACTGCCTGTTGACGTGTATTTTGTACACAGCCTAACACAGAATAAAATACCTAAGGGTATCTTATCCTCTCTTGAGAAAAAGTCTCTAACTGCTGAAGATTCGCATAAAGGATCAGTTAGGATGACTCCAAGGTTCCTCAGGTGCATTTGTATCGTCAACGTACAATTGATCCTTCTCACATTCAGATGCTGGAGCAATGTCCTTTTCATAGGTTCTCCTGAATTTGGCTGCAAGATGTGCACCCCAAGATCTGTTAGTAATACACTCTTCCTCGGACAAAGTTGGCATTCCAAACTGATTTCTGACTTGATTGATAGCCATTTCACATACTGAGCAAGTAAATTCGGAGTGAGGTGAGTTGTGAATTCTACACCACAATGGTAGCAATATGTTTTCTAAACGCATTTCACTATCCAAAATGAGCTGACTCTCGATCATCCACATGAAGCTTAGAAGAGGATCCTTGCTCTCTGGGACACTGAAGTTGCCTTCTTCTATTTCTGGCCTGGGGACATCCCAAAAGAAGATCTTTCCCTGTGCTGCCGATTCCATCCTTGATAAGTACTTCAAGCAATGCATCTCATCATGTTCCTCTGTCTCGTGGACTCGACACTGCCCGGGTCTTGCAAACTCGGACAATTTGCGTGGATAAAGTTGCGTATCTAATCTCCACCAAAGCTCAGGAAAATCAACATGTTGCTCCTCGTGAAACTGTTGTTGCTCCATGAGGAATCTTTTCTTTTTTGATTTTTTGATTTTTCAATTTTTTTGGATTTTCTATTTTTCACTTTTTTTGGATTTTCTGGAATAAGAGAGATCTTGAATATCTCGGATTCAACTTGAACGTTCAACTGGTTCCAGCTTGATTTCTCCTTGCGCAAGTCCAACTGACGACCCAACGATCACCTTCCTTCGAGTGTTTGAGAAAAAGCTTTCCACTGATCTTCCTTGGATTCAAGAGTTCGTGTTCGCTGTCAGGCACTCCTAATTCAATTCTGTCGAGCGTGGAGGAGGGTAAAAGGCTCTTGAAAATTTCTTCAAATGCGATGTGACTTGACAAGATTGGTCCTTCAAATGCTCACCCCTCCCTCTAGCGCCAATTCTGTTGACGT
Source organism: Cryptomeria japonica (assembly GCF_030272615.1). Classification (NCBI taxonomy): domain Eukaryota; kingdom Viridiplantae; phylum Streptophyta; class Pinopsida; order Cupressales; family Cupressaceae; genus Cryptomeria; species Cryptomeria japonica. Next base: position 352,965,235 of record NC_081412.1, on the reverse strand, counting down.
GTATTTTGTACACAGCCTAACACAGAATAAAATACCTAAGGGTATCTTATCCTCTCTTGAGAAAAAGTCTCTAACTGCTGAAGATTCGCATAAAGGATCAGTTAGGATGACTCCAAGGTTCCTTTTAGTAGGGTCTCTACATGTGGATAAGCTCGCCGTGGTATGATGTGATTTGTTGGAATCACAAGGGGACTTACATTTGGTGATTGAATTTCCGATCTACTTTGCTAGAACACAAGCTCTCACTAACTTAGATTAAAAAAAAGGGAAAAAGGAAGGGGGTGAAGAGAGGATCTATTCCTAATACTAAGAATGTAGGAGCAATGATTTGATTTTTGATGAAACTCCAACTAGGTCTTGTTTTGACATCAATGGAACATCTACACAAGGCTAGTGCGATCTTCTAAGGGAAGCTTTATGATGTTCAAATCATCACCACAGGCATAGACACCATCAAGTCGATGCATATCAATGAAGAAGCGACAAATTGAAATTGAGCTTAGGCTGAATGATTCCAGTTGACTACGCAAGGCAAGTCTGCAATCAACAAACTGCTAGTAGTATGGATGTACGAATTCCACCATTAATCAATCGCATTTCCTCCATTCATCTAATCATCTACCATCTAGGATTGAAGACTCAACAAGAAACCATGCAAATTGCAAGAAACGACACACTTCACCATTACTTCAATGAAAATGGAGTTTGTTTACAATCAATGGCAACAATTTCTTGCCTTGTCCTCCTATTCTACTCTAATTACTATTCCATCAACTATATTCTAACTCTCTCTCTAATTATTTCTAATTCTTTCTAATTTATTGTTAATTAGCTTTTACAAATGAAATGCCTGGGCTTATATAGTGCCCACAATACAATTTGATGGCTTAGATCAATTCCAGATCAATGGCCAAGATTTAACAATGAAAACCCTAATTAGGGTTTGTTACAACCATTACATAACATTTAATGCTTGACCAATGACAAAATTGTATTGCTTGGACACTTGTCCCTTCTAGAAAAATCGACCAATGGATAGCCGAGGTAGGTACATCGGAGTTTGTGCCACCTTCCATGAGTTAAGTACATTGAATCTGGACATGCTGAGGTGGACCTCACTGATTGGAGAAATGATGACTAGGACGCCACCTCATTTGACACTTGTAACTTGGTAGATATTCAACTTGATGTTGTTGAGAAGCTTGCTTTAATTAATTCATCTGGAACTATTTACTTCTTCAACGAGCCCTTGTTCTAACTCTGTGTGTCCTTGATGTGCAGGATGATGATGTACCTTGCCTTGGAACGCTGGATTGAAAGAGGTCGCCCATGTCCTTGCTTGATCGTCCCGACGAAGACCGTCCTTGATCCGGCTTGATTTTCCTTGAAGAGATCTCCATTTGATGCCTACACAACATTTCAAAATTAGTAACATGATTTTGCAATACATAACATAAATTAGAGATTAAATTTAGGAAACTTCATAATAAATCCTTGAGTTATTATTTCCTAAAAAACAATTGGGCTAATACAATTCAAAATTCAAAATTCAAGCTTAAGGCAATGACGATCAAAATTCGAAATTAAAACAAGAGATCTTGCCATACCTTACTTGAGAGCTTAACTCAAAAATGCCAAAAAAGAAAATTCGCCTAGGCAACAAGATCGAAAATATATAGTCTTCAACGTGATCTCTTCTTCAAAATATCAATTCCGCCACCTTTTGATATGTCCTTGATGTGATCTCCAATGTCTTAGCAAATTCGCTCAAATAGATCTTCAAGTTCGCATCAATGAATCTCCAAATTTCGCACCACCTTGAATGATATTAGCGCCACCTTTGGATATCAATTCGCACTTTCCTTTGATTGATAGTTCGCACCACCTTGCTTGGAATGAAAACTCGCACTTGAATGGTAAAATGACAATGTAAAAATGATGGTTTTCACCTCCCTTTATAAGCGCTTCTCACCATTCACCCTAAGGCCGACTTTTGTGAAATAAAGCAATTTTTAAACGATTTTTAAATAAATAAGAAAGGCCGACCTTCATAAAACAATAAAATACCAAGCGCTCTATAATAATTAATTAATTTGCCATCGTTTTTAATTAATAAACTTCGATTTTTTTTTTACAAGGCAAAAATTAATTAATATTTAAATGCAATATTTAAATGCTATTTTTAATTAAATTTTCAATCTTATCGAATTTTCTAGCATTTAAATAAATTCAAAAATGTTTGTTTAGCGCAAAAATTGGAAAAGTGGGAAGATTCAAACCTCATCGCCCTGGTCCCTGACTGAGGGACAGGAGCGATCCATCACCTTGGTCATGATTCTTGCAATTTCGACGTCCAAAGTATTTATTTCCACGTTGAATTAGACATTTTTGCTAGGATCTTTGAGCTTAATTGACTTGTTTGTACGAATGAATGCATCTCATGACTATTATCGCCCTGGTCCCTTGGAGAGGGACAGGAGCGATCCATCAATTTTTACTTGAAATTCTCCGTCCTTGATATCAACTTCTCCTTTATTACCTTTCAAACAACGCTTTGAACCCTTTGCAAGTTTGTTTTGTCATGATCTCCGAAGGAAAATGAGTGCTTTGGCAAATATCGCCCTGGTCCCTTCCTGAGGGACAGGAGCGATCCTAGTGTCCTGGCTCAAATTTGCAAACTTTTGATCTTCGTTCTTCGTTCATTGCCTTCCAAAGGACGTCCTTGACCTTGCCTATCCTTGCTTTGTCTTGGTTTTGACGGAACATGAGTGTTTTAATGAAAATCGCTTTGGTCCTTGTCCAAAGGACAGGAGCGATATAGGCTCCTTGGCTTGATTGATAACATTTTGACGTTCAAAACCTTTGTATATCATCTTCAAAAGACACCTTAGACCTTGTATGACCTCGTAAAATATTGTCTTAACGTGATTTTTGCATGAATTGGCCAATATATTCAATATCGCCCTGGTCCCTTCCTGAGGGACAGGAGCGAACTTCAAGGTTTTGAGTTTGTCCTTGTTTCGACCAATTTGCCATCACTTTCATTGCGTAGAATGAAGTCCCTTTGAACACCTTGGACGCTTGAAACTTTTGAAATCTATGCCTTTATGGAAATATCGCTCTGGTCCCTTCCTGAGGGACAGGAGCGAACTAGGGGTCTTGATGTAAATTCGTTCAACATAGGCGACCTTTGTAACTTTGTGCTTGATTGAGATGCCCTAAAATGTATTCACCACCTTGTACTTCGTCTTAGAGTGCCTTGAACTTGAAGAAGAAGCAATGTAATCATTATATCGCCCTGGTCCCTTGGAGAGGGACAGGAGCGAACTTGGTCCTGTAGGCTTCATTTCACTTTGTCATCTTCAAAAATTATCTTCAACGGATTCATAATGTCCCCTTCCATTCATCCATGCCTTGGAAGTTGCAAGAAATTCCAAGGCATGGATGAATGGAAGGGGACATTACGAATCCGTTGAAGATAATTTTTGAAGATGACAAAGTGAAATGAAGCCTACAGGACCAAGTTCGCTCCTGTCCCTCTCCAAGGGACCAGGGCGATATAATGATTACATTGCTTCTTCTTCAAGTTCAAGGCACTCTAAGACGAAGTACAAGGTGGTGAATACATTTTAGGGCATCTCAATCAAGCACAAAGTTACAAAGGTCGCCTATGTTGAACGAATTTACATCAAGACCCCTAGTTCGCTCCTGTCCCTCAGGAAGGGACCAGAGCGATATTTCCATAAAGGCATAGATTTCAAAAGTTTCAAGCGTCCAAGGTGTTCAAAGGGACTTCATTCTACGCAATGAAAGTGATGGCAAATTGGTCGAAACAAGGACAAACTCAAAACCTTGAAGTTCGCTCCTGTCCCTCAGGAAGGGACCAGGGCGATATTGAATATATTGGCCAATTCATGCAAAAATCACGTTAAGACAATATTTTACGAGGTCATACAAGGTCTAAGGTGTCTTTTGAAGATGATATACAAAGGTTTTGAACGTCAAAATGTTATCAATCAAGCCAAGGAGCCTATATCGCTCCTGTCCTTTGGACAAGGACCAAAGCGATTTTCATTAAAACACTCATGTTCCGTCAAAACCAAGACAAAGCAAGGATAGGCAAGGTCAAGGACGTCCTTTGGAAGGCAATGAACGAAGAACGAAGATCAAAAGTTTGCAAATTTGAGCCAGGACACTAGGATCGCTCCTGTCCCTCAGGAAGGGACCAGGGCGATATTTGCCAAAGCACTCATTTTCCTTCGGAGATCATGACAAAACAAACTTGCAAAGGGTTCAAAGCGTTGTTTGAAAGGTAATAAAGGAGAAGTTGATATCAAGGACGGAGAATTTCAAGTAAAAATTGATGGATCGCTCCTGTCCCTCTCCAAGGGACCAGGGCGATAATAGTCATGAGATGCATTCATTCGTACAAACAAGTCAATTAAGCTCAAAGATCCTAGCAAAAATGTCTAATTCAACGTGGAAATAAATACTTTGGACGTCGAAATTGCAAGAATCATGACCAAGGTGATGGATCGCTCCTGTCCCTCAGTCAGGGACCAGGGCGATGAGGTTTGAATCTTCCCACTTTTCCAATTTTTGCGCTAAACAAACATTTTTGAATTTATTTAAATGCTAGAAAATTCGATAAGATTGAAAATTTAATTAAAAATAGCATTTAAATATTGCATTTAAATATTAATTAATTTTTGCCTTGTAAAAAAAAAATCGAAGTTTATTAATTAAAAACGATGGCAAATTAATTAATTATTATAGAGCGCTTGGTATTTTATTGTTTTATGAAGGTCGGCCTTTCTTATTTATTTAAAAATCGTTTAAAAATTGCTTTATTTCACAAAAGTCGGCCTTAGGGTGAATGGTGAGAAGCGCTTATAAAGGGAGGTGAAAACCATCATTTTTACATTGTCATTTTACCATTCAAGTGCGAGTTTTCATTCCAAGCAAGGTGGTGCGAACTATCAATCAAAGGAAAGTGCGAATTGATATCCAAAGGTGGCGCTAATATCATTCAAGGTGGTGCGAAATTTGGAGATTCATTGATGCGAACTTGAAGATCTATTTGAGCGAATTTGCTAAGACATTGGAGATCACATCAAGGACATATCAAAAGGTGGCGGAATTGATATTTTGAAGAAGAGATCACGTTGAAGACTATATATTTTCGATCTTGTTGCCTAGGCGAATTTTCTTTTTTGGCATTTTTGAGTTAAGCTCTCAAGTAAGGTATGGCAAGATCTCTTGTTTTAATTTCGAATTTTGATCGTCATTGCCTTAAGCTTGAATTTTGAATTTTGAATTGTATTAGCCCAATTGTTTTTTAGGAAATAATAACTCAAGGATTTATTATGAAGTTTCCTAAATTTAATCTCTAATTTATGTTATGTATTGCAAAATCATGTTACTAATTTTGAAATGTTGTGTAGGCATCAAATGGAGATCTCTTCAAGGAAAATCAAGCCGGATCAAGGACGGTCTTCGTCGGGACGATCAAGCAAGGACATGGGCGACCTCTTTCAATCCAGCGTTCCAAGGCAAGGTACATCATCATCCTGCACATCAAGGACACACAGAGTTAGAACAAGGGCTCGTTGAAGAAGTAAATAGTTCCAGATGAATTAATTAAAGCAAGCTTCTCAACAACATCAAGTTGAATATCTACCAAGTTACAAGTGTCAAATGAGGTGGCGTCCTAGTCATCATTTCTCCAATCAGTGAGGTCCACCTCAGCATGTCCAGATTCAATGTACTTAACTCATGGAAGGTGGCACAAACTCCGATGTACCTACCTCGGCTATCCATTGGTCGATTTTTCTAGAAGGGACAAGTGTCCAAGCAATACAATTTTGTCATTGGTCAAGCATTAAATGTTATGTAATGGTTGTAACAAACCCTAATTAGGGTTTTCATTGTTAAATCTTGGCCATTGATCTGGAATTGATCTAAGCCATCAAATTGTATTGTGGGCACTATATAAGCCCAGGCATTTCATTTGTAAAAGCTAATTAACAATAAATTAGAAAGAATTAGAAATAATTAGAGAGAGAGTTAGAATATAGTTGATGGAATAGTAATTAGAGTAGAATAGGAGGACAAGGCAAGAAATTGTTGCCATTGATTGTAAACAAACTCCATTTTCATTGAAGTAATGGTGAAGTGTGTCGTTTCTTGCAATTTGCATGGTTTCTTGTTGAGTCTTCAATCCTAGATGGTAGATGATTAGATGAATGGAGGAAATGCGATTGATTAATGGTGGAATTCGTACATCCATACTACTAGCAGTTTGTTGATTGCAGACTTGCCTTGCGTAGTCAACTGGAATCATTCAGCCTAAGCTCAATTTCAATTTGTCGCTTCTTCATTGATATGCATCGACTTGATGGTGTCTATGCCTGTGGTGATGATTTGAACATCATAAAGCTTCCCTTAGAAGATCGCACTAGCCTTGTGTAGATGTTCCATTGATGTCAAAACAAGACCTAGTTGGAGTTTCATCAAAAATCAAATCATTGCTCCTACATTCTTAGTATTAGGAATAGATCCTCTCTTCACCCCCTTCCTTTTTCCCTTTTTTTTAATCTAAGTTAGTGAGAGCTTGTGTTCTAGCAAAGTAGATCGGAAATTCAATCACCAAATGTAAGTCCCCTTGTGATTCCAACAAATCACATCATACCACGGCGAGCTTATCCACATGTAGAGACCCTACTAAAAGGAACCTTGGAGTCATCCTAACTGATCCTTTATGCGAATCTTCAGCAGTTAGAGACTTTTTCTCAAGAGAGGATAAGATACCCTTAGGTATTTTATTCTGTGTTAGGCTGTGTACAAAATACACGTCAACACTGCCATAAAATCAGGATTGCCTTATAGATGCTCTAAAGTTCAATTTCAAGACTCCTGGAGGGGGTCAAACCCACTTATCTTGACTGTTTATTTTTTTATCTTCTCATATCTTAAGTCATTTGATTGAGAATAGAGCAAGCACAGGGGTTTGGGTTGAGAGGCAGTTGGCACAGATGGAGAGTTGCAGAAGCAGGGAAAGTTGCAAGGGGACAGGCATATGCAGGAGGAATAATCTGCTGTTTATATCTTTAAAAAATGTGTTATTTTGGCTTCCAAAGCACTATAACCCTATTTCATCAAAATGGAAGGATGAGACTTATTTTGGTGTATGAATAATTTCTATCTTCTGTTAATTTGTTTGGTAACTAATATAATTTCTATTCATTTTTAACTTTTCTGTTGCTGACATTTTTGTTTTGGACCTTGGTCCAGGTTATCCTGGCAACAAATATTGCTGAGACTTCAGTGACAATTCCTGGAATCCGATATGTGATAGATCCAGGATTGGTAAAAGCACGTGCATATGATCCTCGTATAGGAATGGAATCATTGGTTGTGATACCCATTTCAAAAGCTCAAGCTCTTCAAAGGAGGTGAGAGTCGTGGAAGATATCTGAACCCATTTCAAAAGCTTAAGCTCCATCCAGTTAACAAGTTGTCTTCTTTATAGCTGTAATAATAAAAGTCAACAAAATTCAAGTTAATATCCTCGTGTTCTCTAAGAAACAAGTGGAAACTGTGCCCAAGACTCTGCTAAATTGAGATAAATTTTCATTTCCTTAGCAATATCATTGAATGAAAATGACATATGAAAGCATAGCTCAAAAACTCAGACTAGGGAAAAACTCAGCAGCCTAAAATTTTGACTTGGACTCGGGACAGCAAAAACTCTGCAAATAAAATTATATAAATATGCAAAATAGAGTTTAAACTTAAATAATGCAGGAGGGATATAAAGAATGAATTTAGAGAATACATGAATGTATTTTGATCATAGTAGCATTAGTTACAAATGGGATTGAATTGACAAACCAAAATTATAAATGGAATTCAATAAGTTGGGAGTCTCTAAACTACTGAACAATTCATAACACAGGGAGAAAGCATTTTTTGTGTTATTTCAATTCAAATAAAGGGATTTTTTTGTCTTTTCTATCCAATACAGCACAAAACAATATTGTGTTTTACTTTTGAAAACCATTTATACATACATTTCGGATTATCCCGATTCAGTTCTGCCACTACTTTTACCTGGTATGCTGATATAAAGGATATGGGTTCATTTCTTTTCCTTTCTTCTCTGAGTCTGTGAAACCAGCTGTCACTAGAGGTGATGGAGACCCATTTGTACGAAAGACTTTATATATTTGGTCTCAATCATGCATGCACAATCAAGAAATCATACTTAGTCTGGTTTTGTTGTATTAATGTAGGATATGTGCCATACATCTTCTTCCCAATCATACCCTTGTTTTCTACTCACATCTCCATCTATTTTCTGTTCCCTGTGCAATCAAATAGAAGATTCTTACTGCAAGTAGCTATATTTTCTTCTTTCTCATTCTGCATGTTAGGTGGCAGAGGTCACTGCAATTCACATCCCAATTTTTCATACAACTTTTTTTTTTGGCAAACCATTCTGTTGGTGAATTTCTGAACATTCTCCTGTTGAACATGTAACTGGAAAGTAAGCTGAAGAGAGACTATTTTGAATGTGACCTCAGGGATGAAGCCAGTAGGGATATTGTTATCCATTTCAAAACGTGTTTATTTTGACTTTGTTCACTACCAACTTAAAACTTCAGTAGGCATGACAAATCATTAAATCTCACAACACTAAGAATTCTTGACATTTCCTAGAGAGTGTGACCAAATGTCTTTCCACGTGTAAGCAATCTATTTGCACACACTAGCTAACTTTTTTACATGTTTTTCCAAGAACTACAAGCAAAAGGGCAATGATAGACATTTTTGATGGACGCTTTTTGGTTACAGACAAGACAATTACCAACTTACATTCTAACTCTTGCAATAAAAGCAGCAATGGCAAGCTTTTATCAAGTAAACAACCATCTAAAAACAGAATTTTTAGGCTCTAAACAGGAAGCTCAAACAATATTGTACTGTCAAGACCATTTTTCGGAGGTGTCAGAAACATTCCCGATCACATTTAGATTTTAGGTGGTCTATATTGCTAGTCTGAAGCTGCCAGTGTGTATAAACCCTGAGAGTAGAGGACAGGAATTCTATTGCAACACTCTATTTCAGGTTCTCTCAAATGTCTTGTTCTCATGAGGTTCACACAAAATTTTGATCAAATATGAATTTTCTGTTGCTTAGAGTTAGATAATGAATAGATTCCTTTTAACTGGTTACAATCTCACCATCCAACGCTATCACACATTTCACCAAATTTTATACATTGCTTTCCCATTTCTCAGAAGAAGATCATCTGAAGCACACAGATTATGTATTACTGTAGTTCATGTTCCACCATAGAAATCCAAACACATGGCGCTTCTTTTTTTAGTTAGAATAAACACTGGCAGCCAAGCTGTCTTCCTTGCTTTCCATACCTTCCAAGTGGAGTTGAATAGTTCTGACCCTTGGATTTTGAATTGAGAAATCACCAGACAATCAGTTGATCTTGATCCTTTTCAAACAGGTTCCCCCTTGGGATAAATGTTATTAAATTAATACTTTCCATGTGTGTGTCCTTGCATACCTTACATTATCCATTTTGTAGCCTAGGTGGTTCGTTATAGCTTTATTTTTTAAAGCCCCAATCCATACTTCTTATGTCTGATACAATATTACCATCCAATTGCAACTCTTTTCTTAGAACCTTCTCCTTAGGACCATAGAAAGTCCTTCACCATCTTGTCCAATTGGTCAAAGTTGGAGTTGGTGAATAACCAGCAGTCCAGCATGATGACTAATAGGCACTGAATGAAGAAATAATTGTTTGACACATCTGAAGTCTACATGCCTTCATTATTATACGAGCTTGCCATTCACCTGAATTTGTGCCAAACTTTTGAATAATCAGATCCCACATTGCTTTCAAGGATGGTTTACTGTTCAACAGAAAAATGGATTCCAAGATACTCACTGCAAGGTCCATAGACTCCATACCATTGCTGCCCCTATTTTGTTGTTCATTGTAGAGGGTTGCTTTCCCATCCCAACAAGTGAGATATATGCACATCTATCTCAGATCATGAAGCAATACAATATACATCCAGGTTTCTTGCAAAGTGGTCATATTATCCTCATTGAGAATAGGAAATAAATCACTATTATCAGCAATCTGAACTCCAAAAAGTCTTTCTTTATTAGGGAGATTTGTTCCTTTTACTAGTTTACCAAATTGACATTCTCTTTGCTGAAATTCAATTCTTCCGTAGCTAAAAGAAATAATGTAGAGGCAACTGGACACCCTTATCCAGCAGATCTTTGGGTCTGGAAGAATGATAATCTTGCATGAATGCCAACTTGCGCAGAAGCATCTTCTAAACGAATCAGGTACATTCTAATAAACATCTCTCCTATTCCAAATGTTCTGAGCACAATTCCTGTACAGGCCTCTTCATTTTTGTCATGTAATTTTGGAAGTCTGTACAAGCCATGTGGACCTTTTGACCCAAAGATTTGTCATAGCTCAAACCTTTGGAACTGGTAATCAAACTATCAAGGATATATCTACCCATTACAACATTAGTTCGTGTCTGACAAAGCTTTTGTGATTAGCTTGTTAAGTCTATGGGAAATGTTTTTAGCTAAAATCAAATGAAAATGTTTTTAAGGTTCTTGGATGCCAGTTATTGACTAGAACAAGTGAACAGTGGATAGAATCTAATCATCAATTTCAAATGAAATAGGTATCCATTTTCATTCTGTAATCTTAAATCTATAGGACTAGTTGATAGATGGTTTGCTACTAGTAAAATTGAAGTGATGTTTTGTCATCCATGGAAGGTTGGCAGTTGCAGGGCTATTCTCTGGATACTTTTTGAGCTGTATAACATATGACTAGAAGTGTTTGCATCTTCCTAAATTTAGATACTCAAGTACATTATTTTTAATTGTCCTTTGCCTTTTTATTTGTTTCATTTTGTTCTTTCAGTGGGCGTGCAGGGCGAGAAGGACCAGGAAAATGTTTTTGTCTCTATACTGAGGAAGAGTTTGGAAAACTTGCAGACTCAACTGTCCCTGAAATAAAGCGCTGCAATCTTTCCAATGTTGTACTCCAGCTGAAGGCCTTGGGAATCAATGACGTGATTGGATTTGACTTTATGGATAAACCTTCCAAGTAAGTTTCTTTGTACACTTTGTAAATGTATGCTATGATTGTTACCTGTGCCTTTAGGGTAGAATTCTTTTTATTGCCCACCTAGTTATATACATAAGATAGTATTGTTGTTCTCTTTGCAAAGTGATCTTTGAGTAGCATCACTTAGAATTGTTGTTTGTGTTGAGATTTAGACTTTCAGATTTAAACTATACGCAGAAAACTGAAGTTAATTACTAAATCAATATATTTGCTGTTTAGTTTAATTACTTTCAGACTTAGACATAAACATAAACTGAGCAAAATGAACACGACACACAAATACCCTGGGAAAACCTCCTAGGAGGAAAAACCCAGCCAACAGATCCTCAGATCTGACTATGAATTATATCCAATTGTAATAGTACATTACTTAGCTGGTAGCTTTGATATGGCACACCAATTTGTCTAAGCCTTTCACACAGCAATACACCTCTTGAATCTGCTTTGCATATAACAACAAGATGACCTTCAGATGAACAGATCTAGAAATTGTCTTTGGCTTCACATATGTCTTGCCATTCGCATCTTCTATTGAAGTTCACCCTTGTATTAACAGTCGCCTCAATGCACACTTCCTTCACCTCGCATTTAGAATTCTTTCTTTCTGATTTTCGCACTTGCAGAATGATTATTGCATGTGATATCATTGTATGTTAATGAGGTCAAGTAGTTGTTTATTTATATGAGGCAAGAGGACCTATTTGAGGTCGGCTTGGTGCTGATCCTTTTTATTTATTTTATTACTTTATAGGGTCGGCCCTATTAGAGGGAATACGTTTCCCTTTTGAGTGGCGTGTGTCTTTTAGTTATAGGATCGGCCCTATTAGAGGGAACACGTTTCCCTTTAGTGTGGCGTGTGAGAGGGGAGAGAAGGGCCCAGCCCTTGGCCGATTCCAATGTTGCCTTAAGGCAATTGGAATCCGCATTCTACCTAGTTAGAATCAACAGTTTGTTCTAAGTAACTGATGTAGTCTTCTAAAATGGTTTTTACAATTTCAAGCTCTTATTAATTTACAAAACTGTGTGCACCCAACTTCAAAAGATATTCAAAACCAATGAATAGCATCAAGAATGACTTTATGCAGGTGAACTTAAAGAGTGGTACAACATGTGAGGTTGGAGATGCTTATCCAATCTAAACCTAGGCATCTCTTATATAGTAAAATGTAATAAGATAAAATATTTTCAATTATGAACTAGTCATAGGACTAAAATAATTAATATCAAATTTCAACTAGACACACTAAGTTTTTGAAAGCAATTAGTATTAAATTGTGTTGGCTTACCACATGAGAATTATAGAAACAAGTAGATTTAGTAAGTGTTTTAAAAGGGAGGTTTTTTAAAAACTTGCATTTGTATATACTTTTTGCAATTTTCATTAGGTGTCCTTGTGGGAATGAATTTGAAGGACCCCGTAGTAAATTAAATTGAGAATCTTAGTATTTTTTTAAATGGAATATAATCATCAATCATGTAAATTGTTGTTGTGCTTTCTAGGAATTTTCTCATTCCTATATACATGACTTTTGTTTATGAATGATGCAATGTTTTGGGAGTTTTTGACAAAAAGAAAAGCCATCCCTAAATTATGTTCAATAGAGTTCTGGGATGGGGACAAAAGGGGATGACAATATGAGATTTTGGTATCAACATATGAAAAACATTGGGATCAAGAGCAAAGGACATAGGAAAGAGATGTATGAGAAATTGTTTATGAGAGAGAAAATAAGTAAAGGAGCTAGGCCACATAACAAGGGCTATATTGTGGGGATAGGAGTATGGTATGAGAGGAGGTAAATAAAGGTAGAACATGATAAGTGGTGTAACAAGGGGAGTTAGGGGAAACTAAAATGTGTAAGTGCGTAGAAATTGTCACGAGCATATAGAAAAAGAGAAGAGAAGAGATGGTATGTTTAAGCAAAGGTGTGGCAGTAAAAAGTACCAAGGAAAGGCTTATTGAGAAACATGACATAACATAAGAATGTACAGTGGAAAAATGAAGAAATCCAGAGAACTTGTGCAAAGTGGTATAAGACTATAGGAAGAGAATGAGGGGCTGTGAGAAACAAGACAGGTTGTTTTGAGAAAAGTCTACAGCATGCCTCTACAGTAAGAAAGTTTAAGAATGACATGCTATGGGACATGGAAAGTGAAAAGGAATTCTCGACTTACCATATGAGGGAGAAATACAAAGTCTTATAGAGAGAACACATGCTCAGAATTTGGGGGAGAAGAAAGAAGGCTTTGTTAGCATATTACCCCATCATGGGATAATGTGGTCCACCCAAGATAGAATAAGCACCCATAGGTAGAAGAGGTAACTACATGTGAAAAGTGGGAAGAACATCCATGTAGGAGGACAGATGCTAGGAAACTTGGACGAAGAGAAGAATGCCATGTTAGCATATGAGGTGGGATTAGACTGAGAACAAGAAAGTTCTAGAGGAAGGTCATATGCTAAAAAAATGGAAAAAGAGTAGTAGTCCATGTGAGCCTAAATAGGTTAGGTAGCGGCCTGTGTTCATTTCTTGGCCTATTCCTCATTTCGACGTTGTAAAAATTGGTTAGGGTCATTGTGCTTGGATTTCTGGTGCAAGAGATCTATACTCTTAGTGATAGGTTGTGATGTCATTCATAATGAGATTTTCTTCTTCACCTATTGCAGGTTCCTCTTCTCTTTGCAGGAAGCTAGGTTGAAAAGGTCTAGTAACCAAACTAGTAATGACTTTGGAATTGTTGTTGTTTGCTGACAATCTTCCTTTGCCATTATATTGTGGGGTGGCCTTTGACATATTAAAGTTTGGCATAGTTTGCACCAGTTGTGCCATCATATTGGTTAATTGTTGTTGGCCCTGGATAAGGGCATTAAATATAGCATCAGCATTTGCCATAGCTCTTTTTCCCCTGTTACCCTCTTCGCAAATTTTTCCTTGATTTTCTACAATTGGAGGTTTCAAAGATTGGACTTTCTCCTTTCCCTTTGGTAATATTTGTACTCCCTATCGTTCCCTGATAATAAGTATACTGAACAAATTTTCCAACTCTTTTCCTCAGTCTAGCAAGATCTGATACTACTATAATGTCCCTGACTTAAGTTTTGTGAATTTTTTGCAAGTGTTAGAATGAAATGTAAAATCCTCACACTTTTTGATCACCAAGATCCTGATGTGGGCAATGTGAGAGCATATGGTGGTTGGGATAGTAACTTGCTGGTGGCAAACCACATGCTCTGTAATGCATGTAATACAAAATATTTAAATAATTAAACATATCTTGGTGGCATTGCCATCTAGACTTGCATTCTCAAGTAATTTGACAGTGAACCAATAAGTAATGGTCTGCACTTCTATTTTAATTCTAGAAATCATATCAAACAATTGTCCACAATCTAGGAGAATACATTATGTCAAACAATTGAAATGCAAACTACTTAGCTCATGAAATGTAAAACATTTAACATGTGAAACATGACCAGATGGAGATGAAGTGGTTGATAGAGAAACTTCATACTAATCCCAGCTTTATATAAACTACTGTAACAGCTGTTACCTCTGAAAATCCATTTCCCAGCCAAGGATGGCAGGTAGCACCAAGTTTGAAAATTAGTATGGCATGAAGAAATGCAACAAATAATAGCATAGGCAACGAGCTTGTTGAAGTGGGGGGTGGCTTGTGATCAAACTGTAGGTTTAAATGGAGGATAATTGGCCCAATTTGGGCATAGGAAAGTAATCAACAGTTGGTCAATAGGCCACTCAATTGCTCTATCGGCCTTCAAAATGCTTTGAATTGTGGACTGCTTATAGTAGTGACAAAAGTATGAGCTCTAGCTGGAATTAAATATCAATTTAATCTTCTTTTATGGCAGCCATAACCCTGTTCTGATCAGCAGAAGGGATTTCACCTTTCACAAAAACTTCAATCAAGTGATTTGCAGGAATTAATCCAAATAGTAATACTTAGCTCAAACGTGACCTTTGTATGAAATCTTAATAAAGGGATTGGAGGGTATTTATCCTCAATCCAAAACATTGTTCAATCTTGGAGGAAGAAATTTGTTTTCAAAAGTGGATGTCCTCATACACCAATCCCTTCTTTTGTAATTGATTGAGGGGTTTTAATATCATTTTCCTAAAGTGTCTTTTTAAAATACTTTAGACACTTTATTTTATAATAATTTGAATATAAGCTGCCCAATGAAGTTATTTCTTGGATGATTTAAATTAATTATTAAATAAATTTTCCCTTTACAACATCCCAACAGCCTATAGAAAAATTAAAGATAGGCTAAGGGTCTTTTGTCGACCTGAGTCTAGGAAGGAGACATGATAGGAAGGAGAGAAGGCCACACCATCCTCTAATGTATGCCTAGGGTGGAAACATATAATAAGCAAAGAAGAGGAAGTGGGAGTGGAAGTCGGGGAAGAAGAAAGTAGAGGAGAGAGAAATAGAGAAAGGAGAGAGAGGATTAAAGGATAGACCAATAGAGGTAAAAGAACTAGTGTCATATTAAGTGGCGTTAAGGGAAAGCAGAGTAGTGGTCAAGGCAAGCCACAATACAATTTTAGGAAGGAGGAGATAGAGCATAGTTTTAAGAGGCAAGGAAATGGTTATTATTCTATTCATGTTGTCGAATATTTTATTGCAAAATGGCTTATTATATAAGAAAAGGAATGAAACAACGAATCTTACTATTTAGTAACAAACTTCCAACAACCTACAACTCACATGAAACAACTTAAACATAGTGCTAATGATAGCACAATAATATTACATAAAAAACTAACATATATCCCATAATGCTAACATATATTCTAAAATGCTAACATTAACCTATATTAATATAATAATGATCAAGTACATGAGGACATGTGAGAAAGTGGTGGCAAGAAAAGTGAGGATCAAGGAAATTAGCATAGAGGGAGGGAGAGGAGGCAAAATAAGCCATGGAGAAAGGTAAAGAAAAGCCAACATTAGATGGGAGGAAGAAGAGGTGAGAGAAAGGAAAAGGAGGTGAGAGAAAGGAAAAGGAGGTGGAGTGGAGAAAGGAGGGTGTTGCAAGGTTAGAGTTTGTTAATTTAAACCCAAATGGTAGAAGATAATAAGAGAAGAAAGTGTTTTGAAAGTTTGTAGTAGGCATTGTTGGGTTTAAAAGTAAACTTTCCTATGTGTAGGGTTTAGTTTATTTCCTAATTGGCGTGTTCTTTTTTTTTGGTCAGTAATAATGAGTTTTATATTAATATTTCAAAAAATTACATTTTCCATGCCCAAAATGCCATCATAATCCAAATTTACATATAGAAAAAGCATAGTTCATCCCCAAAAATCAAACTAAAACTACTACCCATCCGCCACCATATTACAATGCCATATATACCCTAGCCATCTAAATCCTTCAAACATCTACAATTATACAAAAAAACCCTTACTTTGATTATCCAGGGCCATCCCATACTATATCAGAAGTTTTTTAATAATAGAACTAACTGTTAAATTCGTGCCCTAGATCAGTAATCAGATTTGTAACATTTAATCATGCCCTAGTTTATTAATCCGATTTGTAATTTAGTAAACTATAATCAAGTAAATTCAAGAATGAAACAAGGAACCAAGAGACAAACACAAATACCCTTGGAAAACCTCCAAGGAGGAAAAACCCAGCATTAAAGACCCACAAGTCAGATTATGTATTGCACAAATACAATACTTAGCTTGCTTTTCTGAATCTGATCTTTATATATCAGATCTGCCCTTTTTGCATGCTTCAAGACTGCACCAAAATGCCCTATATCCTCTTGAATAAGTTCGCCCAATCCTTGGACAAATTCGCACAACCTTCTTTGGTGATTTCACACCTCTTGTTTGTAGAGCTAATTCGCTGATTTCTATAAATGTTATTGCAATTTCCAATTTAATGAACAAGTTATATGTTAGATAGTGTATTTTCAATTTTTTTATTATTACTATGACAATAATAATATCGTCTTTCTTTTCTGCAAGTCTGAAGGATGAACATGTATCGATTTCAATGTCATCCTTTTCTTCTGAATGATGTATATATAGCAAGGCAGCCACGATCAAGTGGCACCTTGATCGGACATGTCTTTTAGACATGTCCGACCAAGATGTCACTTGGTCGTGACTATCTACAGATTCGCTTGGTGTTTATAATAACTAATTGGTGTCAAAGCAAATGATAACAGATCGATATAAACACACCCGATAATGAATCAGTGTCAAGGCAAATGATAACAGATCGATATAAACACACCCGATAATAAATCGGTGTTAAAGCAAACAAGCCCGATAACAAATAGCATTAATATGCCATCGGGTTAATACCCCGATAGTATATTAATGCCGATTCATAAATGAATCGACATTAATATGCTATCGGGTTACTAGCCCGATAGCATTTAGATCGACGCTTAACTATGTTAAGCAGGTCGTTGATCTAATCCATCTTTATCCAATATCAATATCATAATCAAGATCAATGTTACAGTCTGATAAACATATTCAGTTCGGAAAGCATAAATCAGATAATCTAATAGCATAGACGAGTAAACCAAAACAGAATAGAGGAGATTAGGAAGGTCTTATCTTGCAGAAGCTACTAATGCATTAACATTCCCTCTTAGCTTTGGAAGATAAATAAAGTAACCTGCGTCACATTTCTTTTTTCATAGTGTCAGTCTCCAAGAATATATATCATCTATACATATGATATGAAGTATCATCATAATATAAAACATCACTCATAGAGTATCACCTAACCATGTGATATAAAAATTCATCATTTCATTATGACAAGATATCACCTAAACACGTGATATCAGTATTGCCTGAACACGCAATACTCAGGATAAACATATGAGGATGGTTAGATTCTCATCTTATCCTGGTTGTGATATGTGCACAAACATATTAAACAAATGTTTTATCACAACACCATCATGGCACATCCATGACATACCAGAGATCCAACATGATAACTGGTTTAGAGAATCATAAGATCATCACCTTATGATGTCTACATACAAGTGTTCATAATCTGAGAGATCGTCACCTCTTAGATATGAACACAGGGGTGAAAACCAGAATGTCCCAACATGACAAAAGAAGTTTACACATTAAACATCTTATTTACAAAGCAGATTACCTTTCTATCATACCTAAACCTTTTCTGAAGTGATCAACCTTCACTCTGGAAAGTGGTTTGGTCAGAATATCTGCAGTCTGATTTCCTGTGATTAATAAGTCATCAACGTATAAAATCAACATTTGCATATCACCTTTATTTCTTTTGTAGTAGAGATTAGGATCTGCATCATTTTTATAGAAGCCTAGTCCTGAGAGATAGGTGTCAATTCTTTCATACCAAGCCCTGGGGGCATGTTTAAGCCCATAGAGAGCTTTCATGAGTCTGCACACATGAGACTTTGCATCATAAATTTCAAACCCTTCAGGTTGCTCTAGGTAGACTTCTTCTGAGATCTCACCATTTAGAAATTCTGTCTTAACATCCATTTGGTGTACCTTCCATCCTTTTGCTGCTGCAATGGCTAATATAGCTCTCACTGATGTATACCTAGCAACAGGTGCAAAGGTTTCTTCATAGTCTATTCCCTCCCTTTGTGAGAAGCCTTTGGCTACAAATCTGGCCTTGTGTTTCTCAATACTGCCGTTTGCAGCATGTTTGATTTTGAATAACCATTTAGATGAAACCACAGATTTCTTGGTTGGCCTAGGAACAGTCTCCCAAACATCATTTTTCATAATGGATTGATACTCTTCAGACATAGCATCCTTCCATACTTGATGTTTAAGTGCATCTGATACATTGTTTGGTTCAGTTTTAGAGAGATCATTCATAAGAGCAACATAGCTAGTGAATTTATTAGGTCTTTTGCTTTCCCTGAAGGTTCCTGAAGGAGCAGCAAACTTCTGAGCTTCTGCTACAGTCTTGGTGGCCCATAGAGGTCTTTTCTTGAGGTTTTCTCTAGGTGGGATTGGAGTTTCACCTATAGTTTCCTCAAGATTCTCCCTTCGAAGCTCAGGAGTAGGGTCTTCTTCTATGTTAGGAGTGGGGATATAGATTTCAGACTCTATTGTACTTAAGGCTCTTTTGAAGGCTAATTCTTCTTCGAAGATTACATCCCTACTAAGTTCAATATTTTTCTGACCAAGTACATAAATTCTATAGGCCTTGGATGTTTCACTATATCCTACAAGTATTCCCCTTTTTCCAGAAGGTTCTAGTTTTAGTCTTTTCTCTTTAGGTACATGTATATAGACAGGACACCCAAATATCTTAAGGTGGCTGATATCTGGTTTTAGTTTGGTAAATACTTCTTCAGGAGTTTTATCTTCAAGATGTGAGTGAGGACATCTGTTTTGTATATACACAACAGTGTTAGATGCTTCTGCCCAAAGATTGATATTTAGATTCTGATCAAGAATCATGGCTTTGGCAGTTTCTACAATTGTCCTATTTTTCCTCTTAGCTACCCCATTTTGTTGAGGATTATTTAGCTCCCTCTTAATCCCTGAGTTTTTACAAAAATCTCTAAATAATTCTGATGTGTATTCCCCCCCATTATCAGTCCTTAGGGTTTTGATTTTATTGCTTGAGTAGTTCTTTGTCAGTGATTTAAACTCTTTAAACCTACTAAGGATCTCTTCTGATTCTTTACACTTCAGAAAGTAGATCCAAGTTTTCCTAGAGTAGTCATCAACAAATATTACGTAATACAAGCATCCTCCTAGAGAGGGAGCGGACATGGGTCCACATACATAAGAATGAACTAATTCTAATACTTTGCTTGTTTTCCTAGTACTATTATGGAAGGTACCCGTGATATTTTTACCTAGGGCACATCCCTTGCATGCCTCTAAATGATATTGCTGCAACTTAGGTAAATCTGTGACAAGGTTTCCCATAGATGACAAAGCTCTATAATTCAGGTGGCCTAGTCTTCTATGCCAGACCTCATTTGCATTTGTTGCTTCGTGAATTAGGGCTAGGTTGGGTTTTGTGCACAGCTCATACAAATAGCCTCATCTATGACCAATGACTTTAGCTTTCTTAATGGAAGAATTTCTCGGCCAAGCCAACACCTTGTTCTCCATGAAGGTTACTCTGTATCCGTTATCTTCTAGGGCTGATATGGAGACTAGATTTCTCTTGATGCCGGGGACATACAGTACTCCTTCGAGTTTCAATGATATGCCTGTCTTCAGTTTGATGGTGCAGGAACCAATTCCTCTAACTGGATGTGAGGAATCATCTCTGATGGTTACTTCCTCTTCGTTATCCTCTGTCATGGAGTCTAGCACTTCTCTAAACCTTGTAATGTGTCTGGATGAACCACTGTCGATCACCCAGGAGTTAGACTTATTTGATGCATGGCTTGTAAGTGCTAAGTAGGACATAGTTCTGGGAGTCATCTTCTCTTTTAGATTTTCTTGCTCTGGCAAATGTGGCTTGTTTGGCTCTCTCTGGACATTTTGCAACAAAGTGTTCGAACTTATCGCACCTATAGCATTGAATATGTGATAGGTCTCTCTTTGAAGTGTTCTTGCCTTGATGACCCTTCCTCTTCCTAAATTGCTTTTTCTTGGTTGTCTTATTTGTGTTAGTATTTAGGACTTGAAGGTCTTCGTCTATGTTCTTTTGTTTTATTCCCATCTTGTTCAATCTTGATTCTTCTTGGAGACAATTGTCCCTTAATCTTTCAAACTTAGGATATTTGGACCTTGCACTGATGCCTTGGACGAATGTACTCCATCCACTAGGCAACCCATCTAGAGCAATGAGTGTTAACTCTTTGCTTTGGATCTCGTAATCCAGAGTTGCTAGTTCATCTCTTAGAGTTGATATCCGCATAAAGTAGGCGTTGATTGTCTCCCCCTTGTTCATGGTGATATGATTTATTTCTCATTTTAATGCCAGAGTTCGACTTGCATTCGATATCTCAAATGTGCTTTCAAGTGCTTTGAACATTTTATAGGCTGTCTGATGTTTTCTTATGATGGGCATTATGTTGTTTCTCACCCCATCAACTATTATTTTGATGGCTTTTTCATTTCCTTCAATCCATGCGGTTTTGTCAGGTTCATTTTCAGGTTGATCATTTTTAGTTTGAACAAATGAATCCACTTTGTTCTCCTTTAAGATCATCTAGATTCTGAACTTCCAGGCTAAAAAATCATCGCCACCTCCAAGTCTGTCTTCGAATCTGATAGCACTGGCCATTGGAGAAATGTGATGTAGTATATAACCTTGTTCTTAAATTATTCACAAAATTGAATAGCCTCAAGTTCGATCAACCTGGCTCTGATACCATGTAAATGTTATTGCAATTTCCAATTTAATGAACAAGTTATATGTTAGATAGTGTATTTTCAATTTTTGTATTATTACTATGACAATAATAATATCGTCTTTCTTTTTTGCAGGTTTGAAGGATGAACATGTATCGATTTCAATGTCATCCTTTTCTTCTGAATGATGTATATATAGCAAGGCAGCCACAATCAAGTGGCACCTTGATCAGACATGTCTTTTAGACATGTCCGACCAAGATGTCACTTGGTCGTGACTATCTACAGATTCGCTTGGTGTTTATAATAACTAATCGGTGTCAAAGCAAATGATAACAGATCGATATAAACACACCCGATAATGAATCGGTGTCAAGGCAAATGATAACAGATCGATATAAACACACCCGATAATGAATCGGTGTTAAAGCAAACAAGCCCAATAACAAATAGCATTAATATGCCATCGGGTTAATACCTCGATAGTATATTAATGCCGATTCATAAATGAATCGACATTAATATGCTATCGGGTTACTAGCGCGATAGCATTTAGATCGACGCTTAACTATGTTAAGCAGGTCGGTGATCTAATCCATCTTTATCCAATATCAATATCATAATCAAGATCAATGTTACAGTCTGATAAACATATTCAGTTCGGAAAGCATAAATCAGATAATCTAATAGCATAGATGAGTAAACCAAAACAGAATAGAGGAGATTAGGAAGGTCTTATCTTGCAGAAGCTACTAATGCATTAACAATTTCATGGATAACTGAATTGTATTTGCATTTGCAATTTAACCTTTATTTATATGAGTCCTTAGCCTTTATTAAATCCAAGTCGGCCTCCCTCTTTTGGCGCCAATTTATTTATTGTGGCGTGGAGTATTTAGGGTGGCGTGGAGGTATAGGGCTGGGCTCAACTTGGGGGCACGTTACCCCTTTAGGATAGGACCCAGTCCTATATGGGTTCGGATGTTGCCTTAAGGCAATCCGAACCCATTTTTACCTAGTTACAAACAACACTAACAACAAAAAATTAACGTTCCAAATAAATTGACGAATTTCTATTTTTTCCTCATGGCTTTCAGCGGCCCGTTGTTCTAGTAAGCCTTGAGCTCGAACCTTGGCTCTATCTTCATCTCTGTCTCTGCACTCTTATTCCCCTTCTTGCGCTCATGATCCTTTTCATGGATGAAGAATTTCAAGGATTCCCACTCGATATAGGCTTCTGCGCTCCACTCATACTGTTTCATCCCTTTTGGCCACTGAACGAAGGGCATCAATTGTTGTGGTGTTTCCTCCTTTAAACCATGCTCCTCCTCCACAAGGAGAAAGCTAACGCCCACCATAGCCCGCCCAAGCACCGATTGTAACCCATACAACCACTCCTCCTCTATACAACCTTTCACCACCCACTCCACTTTGTCCTCCTTCCCTATTTCGAGTCCCCACGCCACCAACGTTGATACAATGTCGATGTTGATTCTATACTTGTGCTCTATATTCAGGAGCTCCACACCGAAAAGAACCTCCAATATCTGCAGAAAATTATCTTCACCAAATTTAAACAGTCCCCTCAACCTCTTCTTTGAAATTCGGCCCATAAAAGCAAGCTGTTGTCTCGGGGTGAAGAGAGAGAAAGTCGCTTCCATAGTTTAAGTAGTTTGCCACCCTTTGCATTAACTGTTCTCCACCACCTATAGCTTCAACTGGACACCACCTTGCAACCCTTAGGAATTAAATCTTTCACATTTTAACCCCTGTCACATCTGAATGCCACCTTGCCATTTCATAAATGCTCTCTAAAAACGGTGGCGTACAGCTAGAATGAGAATTAATTCCTTCACTCGTACGGGAACTCACTGAATCTAGAATGAGATCATTGAAGACCTCAATAGTACTCGTTTCTTCATCGTTTAATGATAATGCCCAATTTGAAAACTTGTCCACCAACTCATTCCCTAAACAAACCACGTGAATTCATAATCTTCAAATGTTTCCAATATGGATTTGGCAATGGATACAATTTTATTGAGTTTCCACGCATGAATTCCTCCTTTATTAATTGTAATGTCCCCAATTTTTAAGTGACAACAATTAAATCAATTTTTTTATTAAGTTATCAAAAAAAAAAAAAAATATTAAATGATAACTTAATATTAATTAATTTAATTAAATAAAAGAAAATAATAAAATATTAACTAAGTCACTGAATAAATTATTGGTAAGGGACTTGAAATGGGCCCCACTTAATAAGCTATTGCATTCCCTCCTTAGGCTACGTAGGCACTGAAGTGTGCCCCATCTTCTATTGAACTAAATTATTTAATATTTACTCAAGACTTTAGCGGTAGAAAGAGAAAATAAAAAAAGAAACTTCAAACACCAAATGAAGCTAATTTAATTCCCTTCCAGCGGCTATAGTTGTGGGTTTAATATTCTTTATTTCTCCATGCCATGATTGGCTGTGGCAATAAGGAGGTTTTTCGGCTTCATGTGATAATATTACGGCAGTTGTGTTTGGAGCGGAAGACTAATAGTTCATCTCCATCATGGAAGCCGATGGAATATTTGATCAGCCACTAAGGTGTAGTCTGCATTGTTTGTGCTGGAGTAGTCAAGCGGCATGGTTGGAGTCGGATATTGTGAACAGAATCTCAGCGCCAACACTCATTGTTTATCGCCAAATTAAGAGTCCGTTACTGGCGCGAGTTTTGGTGCTGATAATGGATCGCATGGGGTTTGAAGGCTTTAATTGAAGGAAGCGATTCATTTTTGGGATCCGTCTTGAAATCATTATTTTTTATTTTCTGATAAAAAGTCTGCAGCAGCAGCACGGGACTGAGACAGCATTGGGGACACCAACCCCCAAGCTATAGGTGATAGGACGCTGAACCCTAGTCATCCCATTACAGATTGCAGCACTGAAATTGCTCCAATCAGGTCGTAAGGGCCAAATTCAAGAGCTCTGAGATTGGAATCAGCGAATCAGGAATTGAAATATTGTCTAGGTTGAATTTGTGCATTCTACAGTACTACGGCAGCATTGAATGATCAATATCAGACCATTAAGGGGTGTAACCAGCAGAAATACACCTCTCTCAGCTACGTCAGGTCTGCTACAGTAGTTCTGAGCAGTATACAGAGGATTACCAGCAAGTTTAGCCGCTTAATTTGCAGATCGTACCCTTCCAGGCAGGGCCATACCATCATTTCTTGCCTCGGAATCATAAGAAATAACTACAAGGGTTTTGATTCATCTATTTGGTTCAGATTTCATTGTCAGGGTATAATAACAGCATTCAGACCATCATTTCAGAAGTTCATTTCAGAAGTTTGCACACATGTGAGAGTAAAACGAATGTTCATTTGGGGGAAAGGAGCCCTAATTTGGATGAATTGCACCTGGCACCATACAAATTCGCATTTGTCTTGCACTCTCTTCTTCAGATTTATTCTAGTTATTCATTCTTTGCATAATAAAGATGATTGGAACTGCTTAAGCATAGTGGAGGTTCATCCATATGCATTCATTCAATTTCAATCAAATACAGAGGCTCAGCTGGACAAGCCTTACTTGCCTGGTATGCCATCTCTGGCTTTGAATGTCAAAGATTGCGATTTAATAAGATTTGCAAGTAGCTGTTAATAAAATCAGGGATCTGAAAATTCATTTCAGAATATTATTCTTTCATATACTGCATTTGTGTTCTATTCATTATTGGTTGGCAAACTCTCAAGCAAAAAACCATAACAACTTCAAAACCGCAAAGTACCAAAAACTTGAAGCAATTCACATTGGTCAACGATTAATCAGTCAAACCAAACCTATCAGATTGGGCAAAGATTCAGTTGGGATCTTTCATTAATAGCATTTATAATTATTTGAGAATCACCCTCAAGGTGAATCTTTTGCAAACCCACTGCTTTGGCCATTTTTAGAGCTTCAATCGTGGCCTCAACTTTGGCATCATTATTTGTTCCTTCTGATAACTTGGTCGCCCAATCGCAATGATATTTCCTTCCCAGTCCCACGCTACAACCCAACCCCCGAAGGGCCCAAATTGCTTTGGAGGCCCCATCAAAATTAATCTTAAACCACCCAGTCTTCGGCTTGACCTACTCCACCTTCACGGGATGACATGAAATCGAATTAGCCTGATTATGCCCATTAAAAGGCCGAAACTTGATCGAAGGCCAATTGGTCTGAATGCGTCTGTCTTCATTGGAAATGGGAATTTTATGTTGATTAACCTGTGAGCTGGCCATACTTACCAATTCACCTATTGAAGCTTCCATCCATCCACACAATCTGGCCATTGACTCACGCTTATCACGCTTATCTTGGAAAACCCGTCTATTCCTCTCCTTCCATATTTTCCATGTTACCACTGAGGGACAGACCTCCTAGATACTAGAAAGAGTCGATGTTCATTGCTCTCTGAACCACCCTTGGAACAACTGAGCTTAAGTTGTAGGAAAGGGACAACTCCATCCCTATTTGTTAATAACCATCCTCTAGCACGGTTGGGCCACCTCATAGTGAAGGAACAAATGATCAATGTTTTCATCTTCCTTTTCACACATAACACATCGGAAAGGACCATTAAAGCCAATTTTCTTCAATCGATCCCTAGTAAGGATCCTACCTCTAATTGCCAAACATGCAAATGCACCAGCCTTGGGTAGGTAGTGCTTCCCCCAACAAAGCGAAGTTGGCCAGTCATGCAACCTTACTGCTTGATCCAACAATTTATAACCTATTTTGATTAAGTAATCTCCATTCTTCACCCCACACCAAACAACTCTGTCCTCCTTCCCTGTCAACAAGACTTTCCTTTCCTTGAAAATATTTAGAAGCAATCTTGTTTGGTTCTTATCTAAATCGATGTTTTCAACTTGCTTCCAAGTCCATTCCCATCTCTCATTAACTAAAACCCTCTCCATATGATCAATCACTTTCGACCCCCATCTTTGCTTCATTGCAGACTTGAGATTGTCAAGACTAGGATCATCCCCTAACACCTGGAAAACTTTCCGAGAGTCCTCCCAAAACTTCGCTGATTGACCATTCCCTAGTTGTCACATGACATGATTTGAAATCATTGTTCTACATGACACAATGAAATTCCAAATTGCCAACCCGCTTGGGGGATTTTGGATTGTTAGAATTCTCTCCCTTACCTGATTATCCAGGTATTTGGCTTTTAGAATCTTAACCCATAAATGGTTTTGGTTTGAATAAATACTCCATACCAATTTGGCGCCCATTGCTTCATTCATTATCTGCCAATTCCTCAATCTTGCCCCACCCACAATTTTTCAAGTACAAATTTTTTCCCAAGCTAACAATAGAATTTTATCCTATTCATTTGCCCCATTCTAGAAAAAACTTTCTCATTTTTTGCTCTATATTGATAATCTTTTGGGGAATTTCAAACACATCATTTAAAAAATGGGGATTGATGATATCATTGATTTCAGCATCATAATGTGACTCGCTAAAGTAAGCCATTTGCTCTTTCATCCATCCATTTTGTTCAAGCAACACTCAACTAGTTGTTTCCACAACCCTGTGCATCAGGGCCCCCCAAAGAGCAGAGTTCCAAGAGATCTACCTAGAAGAGATCCCAGTTTCATTTCCAAAATACGAGAAATCTCTCTCTGTTTATTAGGAGTATTGAAGAAAAAAAATTCTGATTTTCTTCAGTTTACACATTGGCCTGAGATTCTGCTATATCTATCAACAGTTGCCTTCATCTCCTTTGCCTCCCTAAAGGAGGCCTCTCCCAACAAAAGAGTATCATCAACAATTTCCAGATGAGATAAAGGATCCACCCCCTAAGCAACTCTAATTCCTCTCCACCTACCATCCATCCTTTTCCTCGAAATCAACCTTCCCAGGACCTTTGCCATAGTGATGAAGAGAAAAGGAGAAAGCGGATCCCCTTGATGCAACCCTTTTGAGGATTCAAAAAATCCTTGTGGACTAACGTTCACCAAAACTGAAATTTTGGGGCTGCAAACACAATTTTTGATCCAGTTTACCCACTTAGGGCAATAACCAAACTTCTCAAACACCTTCAATAGAAAATCTCTATTGACTTGATCATAAGCTTTTTTGATGTCAAGCTTGACCAACATCCTCTCCGTCATAGTCATGCACATAGAATGGATTTCCTCATTAGCAATAATAATCCCCTCCACATTGATCTTCTCGGTGAGAAACCACTTTGCTCTTCAAAAATAACTGAGTCAAGAGTGTTCTTCAATCTATTCGCAATGACTTTAGAGACAATCTTGTATAACACTTTACACAACGATATTGATCTAAAATCCTCAAAAGTCTCCATTGATTTTTTCTTTGGAATGAGAGCAATAAAGGTTTTATTCAAGTCCTTTAAGACAAACCCACCACTTCTCGACACTTCCACCACACTCTAAATATCTTTACCCATGATGTCCCAAAATTTCTGGTAAAAACTTGCTGGAAAACCCATTAGGCCCTGGGGCGTTATCCCCTCCAAGAGAGAACAAAGCCCGTTTAACCTCTTCAATTTTTATAGGTTCTATAAGCATTCTATTTTGATCCGCAGTGATGCACTTTGAGATAACATCCCAAATATCATCATCTTGTGTGTAATATCCCCTTTTTTGCTCTAGTTTGTTTTGGGGTCTGTTGGCCAATCCCGAGACCCATTGGTCAGTCAAAGGTAGAATTAGGGTTTCCTATTTTCTAGGAGGATGTTTTGGCAATCTTGGTGGCTTGCATGTCGGAGTTTTACAACTTTGATTCTGGATTCCTTCTGGGTTTTCAGAAAGCTTCGCAATGATGGTACATGCATAGCAATCAGTGGAGTTTGGTATACTTACTATTTTTAGTAAGTGGGGGCAAGGACAACTCATTTTTCTGGGATTTTTTGGGTTTTCAGAGAACTTTGCCATGGTGTGACATGCAAATGAATGTGAAGGCTTTTTCGGACTTAGTATTTTTAGTGGTGACAACTGCTCAAAATGTGGTTAAAATGCATTTGGACACATTTACTATTTTTAGTAGTATGCTAATTTTAGCAAGTGCTATTTTTGGCAAGTTTCTGTGTTCCAATTCGGAGGTTATTTCTGGCAGTGCAGTTTTCAGTACTTAGGCATTCAGTTCACTATGGTAGTTGTTCAACACATGGGAAAAGTATTTTTAATATTTTTTAATGCTCCCCTTGGCCTAGGTGTATGACTTATGCATTTCTGGTTACGACTTAAGGGGACAACTTGGGGTGATAAAGTATTATTTAATGTCATAAGGTTGGGCAATTTATTGTTCAGGAAAAATATTTAATGAAGTGAAATATTAATAAGGCAAGATGGATGTCTTATGGGAAATAAGTTAATTTTATAATATATTTCACTTATCTACCTTGGACGCCACATTATTATTTTATTGCCATTTTTCATAAAGTATATTTGCTTCTATGTGAAGGTCGACTTGGAAAGGAGGGGAAATGAAATGCAAATTTTAAATTAAGGTGAAATTAGTGTGCATTTGGGATTGGCATCCGTTTGGAGGGAATGTGAATTTGAATAAGGTTATAAATAAGAGTGTTGGGCTCTTGTTTTGGTATCCATGAATATTTTGTACCGAAGTGTTGCTGAATTTGTGCCAAACTTGTGCTTCGAAGTTGAGGGCTTCCTAGTTTGTGTCAGTTTCGTGCTTGAGAGATAGTACCTAGCTGATTAGAGAGACTATTTCTCATACAGAGGAATAGATTGAGCTATATTGAGATGGATTTTGGTGATGCATTTTCATTTTTCTGATATTTTGGGGTGTTTTGTGAGCTTCCAGGTTGCTGGTTTATTGTGGAGCTGAAAGTGAAATTCAATTATAAGTCTTCGAGAGGGTTTTTGTTGCTTTTAGGTATTTTCTTTATGTTTTCCTTTGGCCTAGGCGATCCTTTTTGCAAATTTTTAGAGCTTTTAATGTAGATTTGAATTTTATAGTGAAGTTCACCCTCTCTCTCAGGCCGTACCATGCCTGTGGTTGCATTGGGAAGCGTGCAATATTATGTTAGGTGAGATTTGCTGCTTGCTAGGGGTTGGGTTTTTGACATCTCCTCTCTAGCCTTCTTCAACATTTGATTTCAAGCCTATCCATCGAGTTTTGGAGGAGTTATGAGCATTTTAGTGAGTTTTTATGTTGCTGGTTTGTATTTTCAGTTTGCCGCTTAAGTATATCAGATTTAGTGTTTGGAGTTTGGGGGGTTGTTTCTTTGGTGGAGAGTCTCTTGAAACTTGAGAATAACATTGGACATCATTTGCAGCTGTTGGATAGCAATACCTCTTGAATTTGCAATTCATGTTACTCATTGTAATGCTGATTAGTAGTACTAACAACAACTTCATTATGAATTTTTTCTTAAATGCCCACCGAATAAGTGGAAGAGGCTGGCTTTGCCGCCTATCTCTATTTCATATTGTACTCTGGTCCTCTTGCTGAATAAGTGGTTGAGTGATAGTTTGGTTATAGAGGTTGGCTACGCCGCATATCTCTATTTTATATTTTACTCCTGTCCTCCCGTTGAATAAGTGGTTGAGTGAGAGATTGTTAGTCCTAGTCCTCCCGCTGAAAAGTGGTTGAGTGATTGTCATTTGTTTAATTCAGTCCTTCGTTGAACAAGTGGTTGAGTGATTGCTCTACTTTCAGAATGTCTTTTTAGTGCAAGTTTTTGATTATCCTAACCTTAACGGGTGAATCTTGTTGTGTTAAAAATAAAATAAAAAACTAAGGGGGACATTTTATTGTGCCATCCCTAATCATTCATTGGTCAAAAGATTGCTAAAGTATCTAACCGCGTCATCATTAATATCTTTCTGCTCTCTAAGCATTAGGCAATTAGCATTTTTAAATGAGAAAATTTTACTACTACATCTTCTAGCTTTGATTGAATTGTGGAAAATTTTTGTATTACAGTCACCTTCTTTCAACCACGTTTGTCTGGATTTTTGTCACCAATAAATTTCTAATCTCAAAATAATTTACTTTTAACCTTTTTTCCTCAAAGTCTATCTCTTCCATGCCATTTTGAATGATCTTTGAATTGAGCCTTTCTAAATCTTCTTCTTGTTAATGTGATAGCGTTGGTCGATATCCTTCAGGGGTCGACATAGACAACTAAATTGTCTAATTGGCCTATCGGCCTTAGACAATTTAGTTATATCAATTTGCTACTAATTATTAATATGCCAATTATGTGTAATCCGTGTTGGTTGAAAATTTTGTACACTTGGGGAAATATACAAAATTGTGGCTTCAACCACAGTGTGTGAGTAAAACTCTCCTAATTAAGGGAAGGCTCCCCTTATCTATATCTAATACTAAAACTAAAATAGGATGGACTTTCTTCTTTTTTCAAGAAAGCCAATATTCTTTTCTCTCTAAAGAAAAATGATAGCAATTTAATGTAAAACAGCAGTAACAACTTTTGAAATAAAATGAGAGAAAGGAAATGAAGTTTTCTGAAAGCTCAAAGACTTCTGTCACTTCCTTCGGGAAAGGACAGCAATATATTCGCACAGCAGTGGCTTCATAGACAACGAGTGAATTGCACTTCACATATACTGCAGATCGTCTATATTACTCATAGTTTGTAGATTGAACAGTGCAATAAATTGCTTAATGCTAGCTTCAAGGAGTGGAGCAAATTCATTGTAAAGACATGTTGTATATCAATAAATATAATAAGGAACTTCATTGCTGGGTTTTTTACCTTCAAGAGGAAGGTTTTCCCAGGGTAAATTCTGTGCATTTGTGTTTGAATTATCTCTATTTAATCTGATCACTAAAATTTAACACTTCTAGTTTCAGTTTTTCAGCAAAAATGTTTTTAAACTGTTCCCTATTCCACTTTTTCAAACATTCCTCGAGAAATTGTAACTTTTTGAAAAAAATAAAAGCCAAACTCCCAGATCTCTCCGGAGCATTATGCCACCAATCTGAAATAAGGTCCCCAAAATCTTCTGCTCTAAACCACATCTTTTCAAACTTGAATGGACATCGAGCAGGGGCCTCATCATCATGAATTACCAGCCTAATGGGAAAGTGACCAGAGCCAATAAGAGGAAGGATTTCAGGCTCGTACAACCATGGAGTCCCAGCCCAATTTCCAGCCACCATGAAGCGGTCAAAGTTTTTCAGCCTTGTTCAAGAATCCTTATCTGCGGTTAGTCCAAGTGAACTCCCCCACTTTGAAATTTATTTCCATAATACCATTATCATTCTCAAAATTATTAAAGTCCTTCTGGACTTGGCCAAACCATCCTTTGCCATCTTTCTTGTTTGAGGGTTTCAGTGTGGCATTGAATCACCACCAAAAATAATAACATCATTACCATACTCTTGAACCACCCCATAAATTGTCCTCCACAATTCTCTTTTACCATTTGTGCTAGTAGGACTGTAAATATTGAGGAGAAAAAAGTTTTTATGGAGAGCTTTAGAGTGGCAATTAACCAGCTGCCATTGCTTGTCTTGCTTCACCAATTGGGCCACTACTGTTGAAGCATTCCACAACACTCCAATTCCCCCAGAAGCACCATCCACATTTACAAAAAAGGCTTCCCAAAAAAAAACTTCTTTACAAAGATGTTAATTTTTCACCCTTCAATTTGGTTTCCTGAAACAGAATCACATTTGGTCGGGCTTGATCAAGACCTCTCTTGATCAACCACCTTTTGTTAGGGGCATTGCAACCCCTAACATTCCACGATAAGATCTTCATGGTTCTCAAGAAAAGGCATAGCCTTTTTCCGATCTAAGTTTACTTTGCCCCTTTGCATTCCCTGGCAACTCCAACTTCATTTTAATCGATTTGGGACCTCTTTGTTTTTTTTTTCCCCGGTCGTCACTTTGTCCTTGATTTTGTTCGACACAAAGTGTGCTTTTCCAAAATCCCTTCTTCAGCTTGAAGGCCCAAAATATCTTCCTCCTTCTTGACCTCCAACTCCATCACTTTGTTGGACATCTCTCTTGGACAAACTTGTGAATCTCTGCTTTCTTCCAAGGCCATGTCCAGATTTTTGGTAGGAGAGATTTGAATGTCTTTGAAAGGAGTATCCTCCACATAACCATCTTGTTGTCCATGTGCAAAGTCGGACACCATCATCCATCTATCACAACCCACTTCTTCCTCCCAACGTCTAAGTTCACTATCAATCAGAGCTCAATTTTTGGAATTGGCCCCTTTTTCAAGGGTCGGTGCAGGAGTAACTTCCCCTACCAAGCCATTACTAGCCCCCTTTTGTTGGGTCTCAATCCTCTCAATATTCTTGGCAGACAACTTCATTTGGTCATTCCCCTCCCGGATTGGAGAAGCCATCAAAGAGTTTTCCCCTATCTCACTCCTTTTTTTGCATCAAAGTGCTATCTATAGTTTTCTCCACATTCACTTCACCCACAATGTTTTTTAGGCATTTTTGCTCTCATTGGAGTATTATGTTCTATTGCCGGCTGATCTAGAACCCTAGCTCCATCATTTTGGTCAACTTGGGCTATATTGTCTTCTAGGCCACTATTAATCTTTACTAGTCTATCTGTTAGACTATCCTTTTGTTGGAATATTTGTCATTGATATCAAAGGCTTGTTGAGTGTGCTAAGTTGCTATTTGTGAATTTTGGTTGAGCTGCCTGTGTGCCTGGTTGTTTGAGCTCCTTGTGTGCCTGGTTGAGCAGCTTGAGTTGCTTAGTTACTTGCTTAGGTGCTTGTGTGCTTGCTAGAGCTGGTTGCTTGAGTGTCTACTTGCCTACTTGTCAGTTGCCTACCTCTTTGCCATATCAGATTTTATGCCATGTAATGAGTTGAATATTCTACATTCCATGTCAGCTTTGAATAGTCAAAAGGATCAAGTTTTTAGTGGAATTGATGAATTTCTTTTTGGCATATCATGGGTAAGCTCATTTATTTTAAGGCTGCCATTTTTTTGGAATACTATGTGGTGGTCTTAAGTCATGGTGTTCAGATTTTCTTAAGTCATGGTGGTCTTAAGTCATGGTGTTCAGATTTTTGGTGGCATTGACTTTACGAAGTCAGAGGTATGGCTTGAATTTATTATCGCAGCCACAATCTTTGAATAGCATAGTGG
The DNA here is from genome assembly GCF_030272615.1 of Cryptomeria japonica. NCBI lineage: Eukaryota > Viridiplantae > Streptophyta > Pinopsida > Cupressales > Cupressaceae > Cryptomeria > Cryptomeria japonica. The sequence goes on along the minus strand of NC_081412.1, from coordinate 352,931,574 downwards.
TTCAATTTTTTTTTTAATAATTGACAGCAAGTTGGGTGCTTTGGGTGACTATTTTTCGCCTCCATTAATTCTGTGAGTGTGACGGCATCTTTAAAATGACAATTGCAAATTTTGCGGAAATAATTTTTTAGACCCATGTTTGTGGTAAATGTTCGAATTTTTGGTTGTGATTTTTATTTGGCTGAATTCATAATTTTACGAACTTTTTGGAAGGTAGTGTTGACTTGTAAAAGCAAGCGATTTTCATGAAATACGTTTTTTTGGGGGGATTTTTTTTTTCATAGATGGAAGCCACCTTTTTGTGAACATACCGTCGTGGAGACTATGAAGAGAGGTGAAGGTAGTTATCGGATTTTCATTGAAGGATGTTTTTTTAAAAAATTTTTAAACTCCTTTTGGGGGGAGATAAGGCTTATTTTTGTTGGATATATTTGTGCAATTTTTGGTGGTTTCCGGAATTTTTGAAGAAGCGGCGGAGTTTTTAAAATCATTCTAACAACATGTTCTTTTTTTTGGAAGGAGTGGTATTGAATTGAGAAAAGTGTATCAATTTGTTTTTGATATATTGTATGGAGGTGTTTGTATTTTTTGTAGACATGGTCTGTCAAAGGTTGCTCTCTGCAACTTATAATCTTGGTGAGATTGATATCGTGGCCATTTTTGGATTTTGAAGTTGATACATGAAGGATATACGAGCTGATGTGTATAGTTCAAATTTTTTTAAAGGATGCGTGTGTGAGAAAGAAGTCACTTTACGTGTTCTATGTTCAAACTGGTGCAACTGGGATTCAATGAGATGTTTTCCGTGAAAGAGCTTTTGGTTAGTTTGGAAGGGAATCATTGCTTTTGAAATGTGGAAGAGTTATTTTCTATGGTGTCTTTATCCCAATATTGCCTTGTAATTTTGAGATTGGAAGTTGTGTCCAAGCAATCTGGAGTTGGTACTTCTATTGAGGTTGGTGACTAGTTATTTCAAAGTTGGTGTTCTTACAGAGGTTGGTACTTCTGCCATGCAAAGTTGGTAATCTTGGAAGGTTGATGTTTTTAGTGAGTTGTAGCTCACTTATGTAACTTGGGTTGCAGCCCATTATTTCAAGTGAATAGAACTCTTTGGTGCCGTGGTTTTTTACCCGAAAGGGTTTTCCACGGGAAAAATAGTGTTCTTGTTTCATGTTTTGATTACTTTGTTATGTCTCCGTTAGGTGGTTTCTTGAGTTTTTAAAAGTTATTGAAAAGTTTCAAATACTGACTCACACCCCCCCCCCCTCTCAGTATTTGCTGTGTGCTTCTCACCTTCAAGGTTCCTTTGCCTTTCTTGTTCTTTACACACTCATCCGTTGAGTAACCCAACTCTTTGCATTTTGCACAAGTCTCCACAATATCTTCCACTTCTATATCTTGCCACCAAAATCCTTCTACAGATCTTATCTCTATTGCTTTTGATAAAGGAGGAAAGGGCTTCCAGAGTATGTAGATTTTGGCATACATGCTATGTTCTTTCTTATCCAGAGCTTCATCCGCCTTTAAAAAATTTCCCAATCCTATTTCCAATACACCTAAGGGTCTCCAAGTCCCAATATTCATGAGGAAGATTGTATAGTCTTATCCATATTTGGAGCTCCTCAATAGAAGCAAAATTTGCAGTCTAGTCCTGAGTGTAAAAGCAAATTCCCCCCATCATAAATGGACTGCTTTCCAAAATCCAAACCTTCTCTCAAACACTGGTGCATATAACTAAGTAGAATCCGTTGGGGAGGGTTTTAAGCTCAAAATCTTTACCCCAATGTTCATCACACCACTTTCTCACCCTTGAGAAAGTCGGCCAGTCCCCAGCCCATTTCATGAAGAAAGCTTTTTCTTTCAAAAATTTGACCGAATCCCTCCATTCAGTGTTATCTACATTCAATGAAATCACTCTATTATTCTCCATTCCAATACATACTTGTTTGTTTGGTGGTTTGACTTCTTGGTGCTTTGGCCTCCAAAACTTTCTTTCAATGCTTTTGAAATCTGCCTTTGCCCCATTGTGGATCTTTGTATGACCCCATATGTTGTGAATAGTGCCATTTCTGTCGTCACCATTGTTGTAGTATTGAGAAAAACCCGAAGCCCCATTTGTTAGATCCTTCCATGCCCTACCCAGCGGTCTCCACACAATGTTTTGATTTCGAAAGCCTCGCATCCTACGCCCCCAGTTCAAACCTCCATTCCTACCCCCAACACCTTTGCGAAACCCTAGGGCTCACCCTGGTCTTTGCTCCATGTTAAGAACAAGTAGATTTTTGATAAAAGCAAAATTCAAGTTATGGTTCTAATTGGTGTGTTCTTAACAAAAAATGTTCATTTGGAAAAAAACCGATTAGCGTTGGATGCTTTTTACTTTGGGCTGAGATACAGTTGCTGTTGTGATTGCTTGCTGCTGCCACCTTTCCCCTTTGAGGTGCTTGGTTTAGCCATGGCTCCTCGTTATAGGTACTAAGTCCTCCATTCCTGATCTATTGAAGACAAAAACTGGTTGCTAAATAATTTTTGACATTGCTGCTACTAGTAAACCTATCAAGGATTGAGTGGATCTTCGGTTCATCAAAAGATGGGGTGAAGTAAGTCCCCACTATAGACATTTGGCGTAGCTATATGGATAAATGGATGTTTGATCTGTTAGAGCTAGTGCTTGTGGGAATTTTTTTTGGAGCTTAGTATTCTTCCAAAAAACTAAAGCAATGGTTTGATAGAGAATAGAGGTCAAAAATCATTGATAACATCGGAATATCCCTTTGTGGTACAAGTTTGTATAGCTTCCTTCTCAAATAAAGAGGATAAAGATATGATTTTTGGGAATGGTCCTTGGTTCTTGGGTCCATGTGGTCTATTGGAACCTAAATTTTGAGACTCCCTATAAGGTCCCTGTTTTGGTGCAGTTCCCTTTCCTCCCCCTGTGCTTGTGACACGAGGATATGCTTTCAAGGCTATTGGGAACATTATTGGGATCTATAAAATGTGGGTTGAACTTACAAAAATGAACTACTTAGAGGATTGCAATTCGTATCTTGAGCTAACCATGTAGCATGTTAGGCTATGAGCTCAATTGGAGTATATTTGAGCACATACACTCTAAGAAGCGTAATAAGTTGTCAATACAAAGGTTGAATGATCTTGTTTATGTTCATTACAACCTTTCACTCTATCACAGACAAATCTTGGGCAAACTTATCTCTCATCACTCTAAAGGAGCTTGATCCACAATCAAATTGGATCACTGAGGTTGATGATCCCATTTTTAGTGAGGACCTTGCATGGTTTGATTAGGGGGATCTAGAGTAGTCATGGTAGAGGAGGATAGAGCATGGGTAAACCCCTGTAGATGTTGGTATCATTGATACACAAGAAATATCATGGCCACATCATTGTTGAGGACCTTTCTCAGATGTTTGCATAGGACTTGCCCTACAATTATGGATGTTGGGATGAGTGTTGTAGGCCCCCCTGAGCCAGACTTATACTTTTATTTTTTATATTTATTTTTATGCCATGGATTTCATTATACTTGAATTTTGTATATAAATGTTATTTCCTTCAAACTAAAACCAGCTTTTATATGCATTTGATTGATGTATACTTGTGTATGTGTTCGAAGTAGCTTCTGTTTGATTAGTTTATCGTGTCTTTAAAGTTTATATATTGAAGGGTGCATGATACAAGTTTTAAATCCTCTTTATATTTTGTTGTTTTTTCCATTTGGTGAGTTTGAGTTTGGGTCAAAAATCAGCTTGCCAAGTTTGATCCTAGTACAAGTCTTGTAACTATGATTAAAATAGTCTATAGCTTTCCCATTGCTGTTAGGAGCTGGTACTGCAATGTTTGTCTTGGCAGGATTCCTAGGCTGGTTCCTCACAATTGGCTGGGTCTTTGGATCATGCAGTAAATCTCTAATGGAAAGCATATTTTATTTTCTAGGCTGAATAGGAGGCTCATTAGTTTTGATTGTTCAATAAAGTAAAATATGGCAGTGAATGTGACTTGATGTATAGACTTAACAAATGACCAATTTACGTATAATTATCTTTTTAACAGATGACCAAATTGTGTACTTTGTTTTTCATTTTCAAACAAAGATGTATTCATATACTGGTCAATGCTAATTCCTAAGTATTGGCACATTGAAAATGTTGGACCCTAGCAAATTTTGTGTAATAGTGATTTCTTTTGTTATTATGTACAAATGGAATCCAACTACCGGTTAGGTAATTAATCCAAGATTCTGTCACCCATGTGCCTTTTGACCATTCAACATATTTCTAATCAGTGCATTTTTTTTTGCTATGCCTTTTGACCATTCAATAATTATTTATTTCATAAACAACCACTTTGTGTATTGTGTTTTATTTCAATCAGGATGTGTACCTTGGTCAATTTGAATTCCCATGTAAAGTTTTGGCCCATTGAAAAACGAAAACCTTGGACCCTAGGATAATTTTGTATAATAGTGACTAGCATTTGTTATTATGCATAAGAAGAAACCAGTTGCCGGTTAAATAATTAATGGAGGATTTTATCACCTATGGACCTCATCAATTGCTCTAGTATCATTTATAGATTGTTGCCAGTTGTGGTTTCAGCCATAGTTGAAAAATTCAGACTCGGCAAGGCCTGAAAATGCAACTCAGAAAATTTTTGGCAAAAACTGGGCAAAAAACTGGGCAACTAAAAAAATTGCTTAAATTTCATTAGAAACACAATTTTTTGCAAAATTCAATGAGGAGATGCAGAAACACAATGAATGAGATTCAAGGTAGTTTCTCTACATTCCTTTCCATTTACTTGGATTATATAGAATAGTTGTTGAAGTCTAACATGCATATGTTGTTTTTGTGATAATAGGACTGCAATTGTGAAATCACTGGAGCATTTGCATGCCCTTGGAGCTTTGACAGATGAAGGCAAATTATCAGATCCCGTTGGTTTGCAAATGGCTCGGTTGCCTCTCGAGCCTCTTTATGCAAAAGCTATTCTTGTTTCTTGTACATTTAAATGTTCAGAAGAAATGTTAACAGCTGTTGCCTTGCTTTCAGTTGAGTCTATATTTTATACACCCCGTGAAAAGATGAAAGAGGTGAGAATCATAACTAAGTGATATTCTATATTCCTTTTGTAAGAGTTCCATGTGGATTTATGGATCTTATGCAGATTATTGGTAAGAAAACACATAAAATTCGATTACATGATAGTTTGAGGGGGAATAACTTCTTTTTATCTGTAGGCAAAGGCAGCTCGACAACGCTTCTGCAGTCCAGATGGAGATCATATCACTTTAGTGAATATATATAAGGCTTGTTTGGAGGAGGTTCAGAAAACCAAGGATACAAATCATGATGATTACAAAGTCAGTACCCTCAACAAAAATATCCAAAAGTGGTGCAGGTCAAACTTTGTGAATGGTCGTTCTTTCAGTCATGCCATGAATATCCACAGGTAGAATATATAGCTTTACTTTTCTAGCATTGTTTACAATTATAAGCATTGCGGTTATAGTGGAAGTTATTGGCCCATTTTCAAACCTGATATCTAATATCCATGATAATTCTAGGCAATTAAAAGGATATGTGCAAAAAATGGGATTGCCTATAATTTCATGTGAAGAAGATTGGATGCAATTTCGTAGATGCCTTTGTGCTTCTTTTTTCCTTAATGCAGCTTGTAAGCAGCCCGATGGAACATATAGGTATGGCACTAAAATGAGGGTATCTCTTGTCTATCTTCAACAAAGTCAAATTCACTTTTCGTTGTTCACAATCGTTTATTTGACAGGAGTTTATATTCTTGCAGAGCTATGGCAAATGGCCAAATTGTTTCAATTCATCCCTCTTCTGTTTTGTCTGGGACAAAGCCAGACTGTCTTATTTTCAATGAATTAGTTCGCACTAATCGGAATTATATTCGCAATATTACACGAATTGATGCACCTTGGTTGCCAGAACTTGCTCCTCAGTTCTATGCATCTAGAGATGGATGCTGACTGCTGCATCAACCAGAGTAGAGGGCTGCACATTCGGAGTTAAAAGTCTGAATCTTCCAAGTTGTCAAGGACTTAAACTGCACCCATTGTAAAGCAGATTCTATCAATTTCCAGTTTTGGTAGCTGTTATAGTCTTTAATTTGATAACAAAAAAATTCAAATATCTTGGATGCACAGCATCCATCATTCCATCATTTGCCATGCAGGAATGCAAGCATTTTGATACAAATATGAGGGAGCATAAATTGAAGGAGAAAATCTTAGTTTCTTGCAACTTTGAAACTCTTTCATACCACTTATGACAGCACATCCAGTGAGATTTGAGTAATTTTTGGCAAAGATGCAGTGCTGATTGGCACATTTATGTTCATGGGTGGAATTTCAAGGGTATAGTGGATTCTTTGCGGCTTCTATTTATTATATTCTACACAAGTTATATATAAATGTATATTAAATGGAAACCTAAAGAAAGTGAAGATGGGCATGAATTGATCAAGGAGAAACCCAGGTTCAACAAAGGGTTCAAGAGCAAGGGAATTGGCACCCATTCGCACATACCAGACCCTTGTTTGTATGGGCCTTTTGAAGACCCTTTAATGCTTAATAATGCACGTGGATCTAAATATTTGTGGTCATTACAAGTTGACTAGTCAGAGAAAATGTTTTGGTCATAAGGGTATGCATTATATTACTTTTTCATGACTCCAACAGTCTATATGTTATATTATTGAATATACATGATTTCATTGAGTTAAACAACCAATTCCTGTTAGCAAAGCATTTTATTGTTGAAGATGGAGTATGGAGCTGATGGATGGTACGAGTTTGATATTGACATTAGAGCAGAATGGATACATAGAGTGACATTTAGGGTAAAAAACAAAGGAGCTGCATGAACAATAGAGTAGCTGTGTCAAAAAGAGTTATAGAAGTGATAAATATTTATATACAGCATGGGCTGAAAGCTCTACCTCAAGTGGCAGGACTTTACTCTCTTTATGTGCAATATTTATTAAGCTCAAATTGTAGCATATGCCTAACTTAAACCAAAAGAATTACCAACCATACATATAAACTTGGTTTTGACTTGTAAGTTGTTTTCTACACAACCTCCTCACAAATTTCATGGTACTTGGGCTTTGAGATCCAACTTTGTAAATACTTAGCATTCTGAAATTGGTCCAACCATACAACATTTATAATACTGAAATTTGTAAATACTTAGCATTTTGAAAGCTATACCCCAAGCCATTGGAGTGAATATCTTATCGTTGTGATTTTGTTCAAGGCTCTGTGATCTATGCACGTTCTCCAAGAGCCATCTTTCTTTTGCATCATGACAGGGGGTGTCTTGGTGAGTGCTTGGGTATGGCCTCTTGCTCCAATAACTATTAGGATTGTTTCTTCACCAATTCTTCACCTCGTTACTCTCGAAAAGAGTTTTTCTTATGCAATCCAATGCTTAGTGAAGGACATTTGAGTATTAGATGAATCTCATGCTCCATGTATCTTTGGTGGCAACTCTTTGGTAACTTGAAACACTTTCTTAAAAATGTACAATTGCTCATTCTAATCTTTCAACCCCCCAATAGCACCCTTAATCTTTAAATTTTCTAGCACATCCTATTTCTTATTCTTGAAAATGAGTAAACAAAATCTGCTATTGCTTGAATGGGTCTTTTATTGTGTGCATAGCACTTGCTATGACAATACTTGATTTAGTTTGTTAATATTATATAGTTGATCTCATCCTTAATCCACTAGCATTTGTTTTCCACTTCATGACAACACCATTAATGAAATGCATATGAATATTTCCGAACACATCAATGGCATTGAGATAAATCAAATCTAGTTCAAACTTATCAAAGCATTTTGATCTAGTGATAAACTTCACTTTATATTTCTTGGTCACTTTGATCATCACACCTTTATTCACCCAACCAAATGGATTTAGGTGTGGATGCTCATAAGTTTACAACCCATCATACAAAGTCACTGTGGATGCTCATAAGTTTACAACTCATCATACAAAGTCAAATTGGATTGTGAACTAGAATTGATATATACAATTGCCATATCCTTCTTGAGTTGGATTTTAATATGAAGGCTTGGTGGATATGTTCTCGAAACTAAAGTAGATGGATCATTATTCCTCAATAATATTTTACCTCCTTTTTGTTTTAGGCCTAAAATAAGTCTTCATAATGTGATGTTCCTTTGAATAAGAAAAAGGTAGAAGATCATTCTATATCCAACACAATTCAAGAGAATTAGGCCATAAAATGTCTAAGGCTATATCAAAGAGCTGTAATTTGTAAGATGTTGACTTTAGATGCAAAAAGAAAAAAGAAATGGAACAAAAACACCACATTAGTAATAAACTATAATATATATTTAAATTATGTTCAAATGAATGATAACTGATTACAAAGGATTTAAATCCATTTACTTTCTATTGAGAAACTACCCACCCTATGAATACCTACCAATTAAACTCATATTATTCAATTTAAACAAATATTAGATTGTTAACCTAAATAAATAAGAACACAACACATTACATATAACGTACATTTTTGGATCATATTGTTATAAACACCAACAAAGCTTATTTTGGTATGTGGCAGTTGTTCATGGCATCGAGCTTAAATATTGGCGATTTTGACAATTATGTTTTCCCTCCAAATCAATTAATGGAGGAGCGTAGGGTGGTGGAGGCTCTTCTGTGAGACATGAGAGGACAATCTTCTCGATGGGGGCTTGAGGGCAAAGCCCAAAATAAGGGTTTGGGAGCAACACCCCTAGCTAAGGGCTCTGAGGCAACACTCCCAAAGTGAAAATTGTCCATTATTTAATAAAGGAGTATTGCCAATTTGCTATGTAAATTGACCTTTGTAATTTGCCAAAATGCTTGATAAATAAGTGGCCATGAAATGTAAAAAGTCATGAGATTGTAATTTGTTTTTTTCGTTGGAAAATAGAACGTGGATGATTATTTCTTTGTAGTTGTAGCCCACATTAGGTGAATCATGTTAAATATGTGTGTTATGAATTATTATTGTCTTTTATTTTATTTTTTCTATATTATAATTAATATTGTTTATTGCTCTAGTTTGCATGAACCCTAACACCTACCTTGATTGAAAAGAGGGTAAATTTGGAGGAGCTAGAATATTTGCGAATCTAGTCACCAACCCAACTCTAACTTTTTGCAACTTGGCCTTCTAAGCTCTTAGTACTAATTAACTTATGTTGGCATGTGTTACATCCTCTAGATGTTTGACTCTTTGTGGTAATTCAATCCTATCAATCCTCTACATCCAAAGTCTCCTTGACATGATCATACTAAGGTCATTTTGACCATTCTATAACTTAAGCAAGATATATCATTATTCAACTAGATGATCAACATCCTTGATGGATTATCCTTATCACAATATAAAGCTAATAAATAAATTTTAAAGAACACTACTCAAATTTATCTTGAAGACCTACCAAACAAAATGGCCTTCCAACTTGTTAGAATCATGCTCTATATCAACACTAAAAATTTGAAAAATCAAAATTAAACAAACATTGCACTAAAACATCAAATTGGAAAACAAACCTAAACCTAAAAGCTAACACTTTAACAAATGACAAATTGAAACTAGAAATAACTCATTACTCCTACCAAAAGAAATTCTCATTGTTTCAACAAATCTTCAAACGAATCTCCAATTCGAGATGTGAATAATCCTCCATCCTTTAATGGGTCCTCCAACCTCTTTTTTGATCTTCTAAAATTCTATCAACTAAATACAACATAAAAAATTATCAAAATATCTTTAATAAGTTTGAAAGCACAAACACACATGCTAAATACAATTATTAAATTTTAAAAATATATTGATTTTGACTAATAATACCCTCATTTACACAAAATATAATAACTTAAAATACTAGATTCTAAGCTGAAAAGATAATTACTTACATGAATCCAAACTAATCTGAAACCTACATGCTTAATGTTAGTGTTATAAAGCTTATACTTCAAATCGTACAAATATGAAAGCACCCTTGGACCAGCTCACTGATGCACCGGGTATTAAAATCACCCTTCCAATATTGTTGTCTTTAATTGACTATTAAAAGTAGAGATCTATCTGAAAAATAAATGTAATGCAAAGGGCAACTACCACGCCTTCCTTAATGAATATGATAGGGATCTCTCTCATTTCATGTGAGCAATATGTGTCTATGTGCAACTTAAAATATGGTAAGAGAAAACCTGTCCTGCTATTCAGATTCTCAAATCTTTTACTCCAAACCATAGAGAAATATGTGACTTGCACTGTTGAAATTAGATCCAAGAAAAAATGGAGCAAAACCAAAACACATGCAATAAACTATAGGATGTCTATTCAAAATATGCTTTCATGAAAAGTGAAGGCTTTATAAAGTCATTTATATTTTGGTGAGGGACCACTACCAACTAAACATCTACTATATTACAATAATGCATTTATATTGTGTGGGAAACCATTCATTTGATAACCACCTATTAACTAAATATTTATTATTAGGTCTAATTTATTATAAAAAAAATAACACTAATACATATATTAGGTTGGTAATCTAAATTTTTTGGAAAATATCACAACACATAATATGAACTTTTAGATTATATCGACCATAAAAACTTACATAAGAAGGGGTGTCATTAGATTGTAGCAAATGATATGGAGATTAAAATGTCATTAAGTGATAAGGTTTATAAATGATAATTTAGATTATAAAAATAAAGTAGTGATCAATAATATGTTATCTAATAATAAAGAATATTACAATCACATTATAGATAAAAATAAAAAGAGAAATAGGGATATTTAATTTTAGACTTTACAATGTTTAATCTTTCCATTTAATCACAATACTCTATGAAAGATGGTTGTAGGTGAATGCAATATACTTAGAAGAGATCTATTTAGATCACAATTTTGGATTCCAAAGACTAGGTAAATCTTATTGGCACAATTCTTATTATTAAAAATAAATGAAAAAGGGGATCTAAAAGCATATCAAGAATCAATTATAATGCAAAGCCTAACTTCTTCCCATATATCTTGAGCCAACTCGAAATTTGAAGACCTTTATATTGACTCATCTTTGTAATGCAAGCTTGTCTAACACTAAATCACCTTCTTCTTAAAGTAGATACATTTATACATGTAAAACAAATGATATATACTCTTTATATATTTAAAAAAAATAAAAACACAAAATCCTATGTATATAAACCTAGACCCTAAATCCAAACCATGATTTTATCCACTATCATCCACTTTCCTAATGACACTGCCTAAAACAAAACTGCTACAAAATGTCATTGGGTAAATTGATGACATCAACTACAAGCAAAGCTCAAGGATGATATGATGAGCAAAAATAATGATATATCATTCACTAAGTACCAAAACGTAGCCTAGTCAAATCTTGCCATATGGTTAGGGAGAATAGTACACAGACAAGTCCAAGAACAAAAAGTTCGAATAAAGAATAAGGTGTGTATATTTTTTTATGATCCTATGAAAGGTCACAATGTAGAATAAATAATTTATGATGCAAGAGTATTTGGACAAGTGAGCAATTCATATCGTCAAAATGTTTGAGTTTTTTTTTTTAAAGCCAATGTTGAGTTTAATGTACATTGTAGTAAGGTTGATAGAGAAAATAAGGAGGTGTTGAAAAATAAGAAAATATTCTTATGTTTATTGTAGTCTTTGTTCACTTTACTCATAAAAGCATGGAAGCAATTAACCGATAATGCATTAATTTGGAAGGATAATGAACTTTCATTCCTTTGACAAATAAATTGATTAAAAACAAGATATCAAGGAGTGTATGACAGATTGAATATGGAAAGAAAAATACAGATTCTTAAAGAAACTAAAAAAACAAAAGATAGTGCCATCTATGGGTAGGTGTATAGAAGTTGAAAGGGTGTCCCATAGAGTATAATAATATAGATTTTTTTGGGGAAGATTTTTCATCTACAAAATCATGAAGCATAAATCTTAGATAAAAATATATATTATTTTTAAAGAAGAAGAGTTGCTGAAAGAAGATAAAGGGCCACTCATGAAGGTATGAATATGAAGAGAAAAAGACAATGCATAATTTAGAGAATTGATGACCAAAAGAGCTTTAGAAGTGGGCACATAGAATATCAGAGAAGAGAGAAAGGTGCAAAGACAAAGAGGAGAGCCTTCATGAAATTGTATATTTATATTGGCTAAGAGGAGGCTGAAAAGTTGAGGAAGAGAGGGTGAAGAAAAAAAAGAGGTTCCGTAGAAGTTGAATTGCAAACTTAAGAGAAGGACGCAAGAATTGGGTCTTCTAAATCAATTGAATTGAGAGAATGAATAAGAATGGTTTTGATATTTGTAAAAAAAACCCACCATAACTAGCAGTGAAAATGAGGAAGTTAGAGGAGTTAATATGCTAAAAGTTGAGAAAGAGCTCAATTTTAAAAAAACAAAACAAAGGAAGCAAGTTAAAGAGTGCAAAGTGCATAGAGCTTAACCAAGTTTGTTCTCCAATTGAACGAGGTAAATGATGCAAAGATCTTTGATCAACATTACAACATAGTCTATCAGATCAACATTGTAATAGTATTATTTTACATTTGAAATGTTGAATTATATTTTCAAATAGCTTTGAATATATTACTTCATGAGAAACCTTTGGTATTCTCCCATGCAAATTGAGCCTTTGAATCAAGAATCGGGTGTGGCATTAAATTTAATTATTAAATTATATTGCCAATTCCTGTTTATACTTTTTGGCATCTTGTTCCTTACTCAAAATGCTTATTTCATTCTCATATTTAGTAATTACATTTATAGATGTAAGTCTACAGTTATATATGCACCTCATTTATCCATGTACATAAAAAAGCTTCCATAAATCACGTCAAATTCAAAATAATCATGATTGCTCATTTAAAATATGTGGAAATTATAAAATATTATTTTTTACCTATAAATCTCTTGTCATTATTACAGTTGCGTTTTTATTACTTTCGCCACGTATGAAAGGAGGAGAAACAACCCTTGTCATTAATAAAAACTAGCATATATATCTTATTTAATCTATATAAAGTATGTCGAGATATTTTGAGGCATTTAATTTTGAAAAAAAATAAAAAATTAAATGCTTCAATATATGTCGGTGTACTTTATATAAATTAAATAAGATATATATGCTAGTATATAAAGAATTATAGATGATAATAGTTGATTTATAAGAAGGATACATATATTCGACTCTTGAAAAGAGAGTTTTTAAGTATTATAATCAATTTTCATGATTGTAGTAACTATATCTACTTAAAATTTTATCCTTTTCTATAAGGTGCCATCAATAAATCACAGGGACTCTTTCAAACTCGATATGTTATGTATCTTTGTTTCCCATAAGAATTATATACTTATTTAATAATATCTAAGGAGGTATTATTTTCCATTGTTTTGGCTTTTCCTTGTATTTCATTGACATTATTTTATATTTTCTTGAGTTTATTTTAGGAATTAGCTAGTTCATTGAGATATATATTTCTTTACATTCATTGAATAAATCAATCAATTTATTAGTCTAATCCCATAGTATTCGCCTAATCAATCTTAAGATTCTATGTTCTTTTTCAATATATTTTTTGGCATTCTAAAGCACTTTTCCACTTTACTCATAATTTTTTCTTCGATATTTTCCTTAGGCTTATCATCTCTAATTTTGAAAAAGTTAGATGAAGTGGTAATTCATGAAGTTCATGTGAGTTACAATACATTCTAGATATTGAGGATTATAATATGGACCATGTGATTTTTTTTCCCCCTTGGATTATACTAGATAAATAAATAACTCTTCTTTCTTTAGTGCTAATTTGTAACTCTTTTCCTTATATTATTCTTAGACTTTATCATGAATTTCTAAGAACCCATGCTTTATGTCTAATGGTTGGGCCATGGATTACCCACTAGACATTAGAAGAGATTAATTTAGATAATTCTTATGAAATGGAGGAAGAAATGAGGTGATGTGAATGATAATTTTTGACTAAGCATATTATTTAGCTAAAACTTTTGTGGTTCTATGATGGTTAGTCTTTTCAATCCTATTGTTTTTATCGTTAAATTTTATTAGAGTATTATTATCTATTGCTTTGAGTTTATTTATAGTGTTTAAGAGTGTCTTTCTTATCTTCTTAAATATTAATCTCTTTGTTCCTAAGGTTACATAACAATTGATTTGTACAGTGTAATATAGGAGTGGTGACTTTTTTTAAGGCATTTCAATAGTGTTTTCTAAGGAGACTTTAATTTTCAAGATTCATGTGGATATATTACACAGTTTTATTGTTTTTTAAGAGTAATTGGAGTCTCACATAATGAAGATTTGGTCCAAATTTTACCTTTCTATTATTATTTTTATCACTTTATTAGTTTTTTATTTTTCAATAAATTATCTTCGCATATTGTAATCTTTGAAAAAAATTCAATTTTTTCACATTTTAAAAAAATTAAGAAAATTCATTTAAAATATAGATATAAACTTTTATATTTGAAATTGAACACATTCTAAAATTATCAAATCAAAAATTGATCAAATGAATTATCTACATACTCCATCTCAATTTATCTAATATTACAAATAACATCACTAAAGATTTGAAATCCAAGAAACAAATCATTTAAAAGTACATTATTAACCATGCAATGCCATCTAAATAAATTACTATGGAATAAGTGCTTTTTTCAAATTTCTAAAATGGATGTCTATTTTAAAATAGAAAAGTTTTTATGAAAATCATGGCAAGGCATTCTAGATAAATGGTTCCATCAATTATCATTCTTGTCATACGAAACAAGCTTAAATAATGCTACAGTGAATAGACCAATCCTATTGTCCTCTAGACTAAATGCAAAAGTGTTTAAAAGTATCTTTCTCAATTTAACTACATTAGTTTCAATATATAAGATTTTATAGAGAAATATAAGACACATTTACTGTATATAAGTATTCTAAAAAATAGAGTTTATAGAGAAAGATAAGACACATTTATTATATATAAGTATTCTAAAAAATATTTCTTGATTTTAAGATCTTGTGTGTAACTTTCATTTATGTTAGATTTTCATTGACAAACTAAATGATATCATCAAACATTTTTTTTCAAACTTTTCCCTAATTTAAAGTGTCTATAGAATTTTGGCAAACTAATTTCTAAAAATCAATCACATGTCATTAATGTAATCAAAGATGAAAAATATAAATGTTATAAGATACTTCTTGATAGGGGAAGAAAAATTTGGCTTGCCTTAATTTGATTTTCATGGAATAGTTGGCCATAAGAATATTAAGTGTTTTTAGATCCACGATCACAAAGAACGTGCTTAGAAAATAGAAGATAGATTCATTTTTTCTCAACAAAGTTGTCATAGGAAATATACATGCACATATACATATATAATAATGCAAAAAAGTTATCATAGGAAATATACATGCACCTATACATATATAATAATACAATATGAGAAGAACACTCTTTGAAATAAAAACGAGAAAATTGTGCAAAAAATATAACTCAACATAAATATGAAAGAATAATGCAACATGCTAAGCATTATGTGGATAACATGAATATGGTGAGAAAAGATGTGATTGATTTCACTTTTATTTTCTAAGGAAGTAGTTATCTATTTCAATCAAGTGATGAGATGATGAAATCGTAAAATTAAACATTTTATATAGCATTTCAATTATAAATTGTTGTAGACCATAATTTATTTATTTTTATATCATGAGATAACCCGACGACCCGACGACACCTTGCCTCGGTCTTACTTTTTTTCTTATCAAGTTTTGGGGTATGGAGGGGGTGAGTTGAGGCAAGAATAACTCGATGGATGACGAGCGGGCTCAAACAACCCAACTGCCAGGTATACCTAGCCAGTGAGATTTGAACCTTAGACCTACATAGGAAGAACTCAAAGCCTTGGTACAACCTTACCAACTATTATAGACCATCGATCGCACAAGTGTAGATCAAATTCTTGATCTGTCCTGGTAGGGTTGGGGCTGCTTGCTGGTCTTTAGTTTTTGCATCTCGTTGATTCTTGTTGGGGGTCCTTCTTATGCTGTCCCCCATCTTTTGTATGGTTTTGCCGTGTCTTATTTGTATTCTGTTTCATTGGGTGGACTTTCAGACTTATCTTACGGTTCGGGTTTCAGGTCCTTCCAAAACCTGTTTTGTATAAGGTTTCAGGTCCCTTCAAAACTTGTTTTCCCTTAATCAAAAACTATTGTAGACCATAATTATATTTTATTCAATAATATATTTTAATTTTTTTAATTGAGAATAATTCTTAAAAAATATTTATTTATTAATAATAAAAGAGTCCTAATTGATATGTCCTAATGTATCAATCTTGGTGCTCGAAAAACATTCAATTGTGAAAGAGTCATCACCAATAAACAAAGAGCTATAATAAATAAAAATAATAATAATGACATGACATACCTCTCCATCCAAACTAACAAGTTGCACAAACATCCAACTGAAAATACAGAATTGTGTAATGGATAAGCTCTAATAATAGTATAACTTAAAAGAACAAAACAAACATGTACATTTATTGTTTTGCTCAAATTCTCCCTCATTATGTAAAGAGGTATTTCTTGTTTAATAGAGGGGGTTCACATGTATATTTGGTAAGCATTTAAAATAAAATGTTTCAAGAAAATCCCTCACGGGAAGATGTATTATGTACGCCAAAGCTTTAAAATTTGTCAAAAATGTTGACTAAAAAATAGATCTTATTAATTTCTCCCTCCACACTTTGATAATTCATTATGTACTTGGGAAAAAACATTATATTGTAAAAAATTTAGTGGATCTATTTAAATGTGTTATTTTTATAGTTGAAACATTGGACTAGAGAAAGTGAAATTTTATTTGATATTTTAAAATTTTGTGGAAATTGTTAAGATATTTGAGAAAAGTATTTTTTCTTGTAGTTGAACATGAAAATGAATTATAAGAATTTATTTAACATATTTATCTCGCGTCTATACAAGTGTATATTCAAGGCTCAAGTTGTGATGATAGCTTTATAGACAATCTAGGTATATTTATTTTTATATAAATTTAAAAAATAAGATATTAGATTAGAATATTATACAAGTTATGTAAAGAATTCATTTAAATTTCTAAGCATATGAAATAGAAGAGTAATTTATTTTGACAATCTACGTATATTTATTTTTATATAAATTTAAAAAATAAGATATTAGATTAGAATATTATACAAGCTATGTAAAGAATTCATTTAAATTTCTAAGCATATGAAATAGAAGAGTATTTTTTTGTAAAAGCATTGTGTAATCTCAATCATTAAGAATCAAAGTAAGACTTGAAATTTCACTTTACTCCTTGAATTGTCTCCATTATCTTCTACATATTATCCATAAATATGTCAAATTTTTAGTTACATAATTATTCACTTGTGTTATGTCTTGGTTGGGAGGATATTCAAAGAATTTTCCATGACTCCTTAAAGTATAACATGACAATTGTCCTGTGAAGGAATAGATTACCAAGGAGAATTTAAAGTGTTTGTAGCAACCAAAGCATTATGAGATATCCAAGCTCCATTAGAGATAGGTGAGTAGATCTCTTTTGGAATGGCTTCCTTTATTGATCAAAAGGCATTACATAACATAAACATGTATGTACAATATAACGATTCTCAAAAAAATCCCATTCAAAGCATTTGATAGTTGATTAATTAGTATGTCCTCTATTTACAATGAGATTCCCATTTTATAAAATGTTAGGAGATCCCCTTTTGACAACCAAAATGAAACTGCATGGCTCCAAGAGGAGGAGATCGCCTTGGATTTTAATGAAAAATGCAACCTCATGTTAGAATTAAGGGTTTGTACTAGCATGTAACTTGTGATTTGTTTTTTTATAATTTACTAGAGATTCTCACAATTGATCTTATTGAGAATGAATGAATGTTTTTAATAACGTCCACAAGGGAAAACATCTTATGAGACCCACAAGGGTTACTGCTGTCTCCTCTCTTGTAGTCTTGGATTCCTACGGAGGAGCTGGTGAGGCTAGTCAACTGTCCCCACTTCTTCCTGTTGATTCCTTGGAAGGTGCTCTCCCGCCAGGTGGTGTTGAAGCTGCTATTTCTGGTTTTATTCATGCTGTTGCTTTGCTTGGTGGGACCTTCTATGCTCCTGAGAAGGTGGATGCCATTGGTTCTTTTTCTCAGAGTTTCGTTGTTTCAGGTTTAGGTTCGTCTGATTGGATTGATGCGACTGCCAAGGTTGAGGAGCGTCGGATTACTATTAAGGGAAAGAAATCTAAAACGTCCACTCCCTCTTTTGACATGACTCTTCGATCTCACAAGGGTACCACTAAAGGTAAATCTTAAGGGACTCTCTGTGGATGTTTGGATTGTCACCCGATTGGGTTTTTGTTGGTTCTTTGGCTGCTATTTGTAATGTTCTATCTTTTGCAGTCTGTCTCTTCTTGGTTTTTTGTATTGATTCTAAACCTTTTAGAATCTTCTTTGTAAAGGGTTTCGGGGCCCCTTCAAAACCTATTTTTGCCTTAATCCAAAACCTACGAGCCCCATGGGTAGCCAACAAATAGAAAAGCATGCAAAGCCCAAAGCAACATGCCTAAATCTCCTTTTTCTTTTGCATTTTGGATATTCTACTGTATATGTTGAACTAATATTTCCCCATGCAAGTATATATATATATATATATATATATATATATATATATATATATATATATATATATATATATATATATATATATATATAACATGTTGAATGATCCAAAACTAAATATCCCCTTCGACGGTGCAAAAATTGCATGAAAAATGACATACTCTAGATCAAAAACACGTCTTCTAGAGCCTACTAGTGGAGTATTGGGCTCAGGTATATCATCATGCCAGAAGAAAAAAATAAATTTGTCCTACACAAAGAGCCTAACAAGCCTTCGACCTACTAGTGGAGTATTGGGCTCAGGTATATTACATGCTAGAAGAAAAAATTGTCTAGCA
This sequence comes from Cryptomeria japonica, assembly GCF_030272615.1. NCBI lineage: Eukaryota > Viridiplantae > Streptophyta > Pinopsida > Cupressales > Cupressaceae > Cryptomeria > Cryptomeria japonica. The sequence goes on along the minus strand of NC_081412.1, from coordinate 352,912,426 downwards.
TGACCCTGAAGAGCCTAACAAACCTTAGGCCTACTAGTGGAGTATTGGGCTCGGGTATATCATCATGCAGAAGAAAAGGTTAAATCTACCATGACCTTGAAGAGCCTAACAAGCCTTGGTCCTACCACATGCTAGGACTATCGAACCAAGAAGAACACACCTATTTGCAATGAGACAACCTTGGTTGTGAATCGGGCATAAAACATTTATCATAATACCTGAAAAACAAAGAAAGGGGGGATGAGGAATGCCAACAATTCAATATTTGATGACGACATCAACATGACATTATCAAGGGGAGAAAGCATGGTGATATCAGAAAATGACAAATGATATCAACATGAGATCAACAAAGGATTAAATTAAGGATCAAGGATCAAGAAGAACTATTAATGTATGACAAAGGAGAAATAAGGCAAGGAGAAAGTTTGAAAGAAAAATCCCAATGGAGAATACTTAGAAGAATTTTTTGAAAGGACTTTGATTATTGAACCTTGGGAGAATGTTTATCTCATATTGAAGATGGAATGGAAAGGACATCGGGGAAGTTTGATGAAAAAGACAGGTGATTTAAAGCAAATAGTTGGGAGTTGAGGTTCAAGAATGTGAAAGGAGGTATGCCAAAGAAGGAATAGAAATATGGAGAATATTGATGACCTAAAGCCCAACAATTTTGACACTTAGATGATTTTTCAGAGTTAGAGGGATCAAGGAAACTTCATGCAAGAAAATTGAATACAACAAAGGAGTAAGGAGAAGAACAAAAGACCAAAGCTTGATAGGATCAACACTTTTTTGGATTCATACTTCGAGGATCGAGGAAACTTCATGCAAGAAACTAAAAGTGACAAAGGAGTAAGGATAATAGTGAAAGTTAAAAGCCCAATCAGATAAAAAAATAAGTATTTTGTACTCAAACTTCAAGGATTGGAGAAGCTACGTGTGGGAATTTGAAAGAAAAAGAGGAGTAAGGAGAAGAATGAAAGTCTGAAGTCTAACAAGGGGACTTGCCTTAGCCATGTTTTGGATTTTACAACTTATTATTAATGGCTCATGCATGGACAAAGGGGGAAATAGCAAGGAAGAAAATAACAACTCATGCAAGGTGGTCCATTTAGGATATCTCAGATTAATTATAGTTGATGGACCATAAAGGGGCATACAATTCCAATAGTTTAAAATCTCTATTATTCTCTATAATTGCCCCTTATGTGTGTGGTGTCATTTCTAGGCTTATAATTAATGCCTATGATTATGTAAGCATGATCTTGTTAGACAGTTCAAATAACCAGAAGACAACTGAGAGAGGGGGGGGGGGGTGAATCAGTTGTCACAGATTACCAGAACCATTAGCAATTGAAACTTTAATACCAGAACCCAAAACATTAATACCAGAATAGAAGATAAACCAATTAAGTGTAAACAATAATCACAGAATAAATACCATCCACATGACACCGAGATTTATACGTGGAGAACCTGGCCACTAGTACATTTGGCCTCAAATTTCGACGGTAGTTTGACGAGATTCCGACTACAATTCGTCAGACTACCAACGAGCAACGCCATCAAAAACTTGTAGTTGGACATTCCGACGGTGCTCAACACCATCAGAATTTCGATGGAGTCGAAGAATCTTCTGACGACGGCCATGACTACGCTTAGCCATCGGTAAAACTCGATAAGTCATTGGAATTCCAACGCCTTGCAGGTAATGTTCCGACGGCTAAGGCGTTGGAATAAATTGGAATTCCGATGGCTCCCTCACTTTTTAGCAGTCGGTAAAACTCTACAAGTCATCAAAATTCCAACGACAACTAGGGCATCCACACCAACGAGGATGTTGTATGTGCGACGGTTCGGGCGTATGAATTCAGACGGCCCCGTCACTGTGTAGCCATCAAAATTTTGACAACAACGAGGGCATCCACACCGACGAGGATGTTGTATGTGCGACGGTTCGGGCATCTGAATTCAGACGACCCTATCACGGTTTAGCTATCAGACGTTCGACGGCTACGAGGCCATCCACACCGACGAGGATCTTGTATGTGTGAGGATCCGGGCGTCGACAAAACAAGATAAGTCATCGAAATAAACTGGGTGGGCGTTAGAATTTCAACACCCCCTCACTGCTTGGCCGTCGACAAAACTCGATAGTCGTCAAAATAAATTGGGTGGGCGTCAGAACTCCAACGCCCCCTCATTGCTTAACCGTTGAATAAACTTGATAGTCATCAGAATAAATTGGGTGGGCGTCAAAATTACCCTCACTGCTTAGCTGTCAGCAAAACTTGATAGTCGTTGGAATAAATTGGGTGGGCGCCGGAATTTCGATGCCCTCTCACTACTTATTCGATGAGGATGCTGTCAGACATACAACATCCTCATCAGATGCTTGGTGGATGGAAATTTTTGCACTTATTGACCAATACGATAATACTAAAGATTCATTATTCTATATCAACCAACCAAATGACAATAAAAACAATTTGACAATCTATTCATGTGACGGTTCGAGCGTCGAATGCTTGGTGGATGGAAAGATTTGAACTGATTGACCAATACGATAATACTAAAGATTCATTATTTTGTATCAACCAACCAAATGACAATAGAAACAATTTGACAATCTAATCTTTCCACTCAAAGATCAGTCTCAAAAAACCATGTATTATTGAAGAATTGTGTCCCACATTAAGTTCTTCAATCCCATCAATAGCCACCCATAGGTGGCATACCATAAGCTGGCATGGGAGGCATTCCCATTCCACTCATACCTGGCTGAAAGCAACCTCCCATGCCCACTCCCATGCCAGGCATTGGAGGTGCTGGTAAAGAAAAGGGGAAGAAGCTGAGCATACATATTTTGTAAACAAAATAGGCACATATTTATTTTTGCAGAAGATTTAAAATGTTTATTAAAGAGAAACTTAAAATATTCACAGAATCATCAGAGTATATCAAGAACCTGAAGTAGGTATGGAAACACAAATTCAATCATATTATTCATCCAAGCAAGTTCCAAAGCCACATCTAGTCTGATCAAGTCATAGCATATGAACAAGCATGAAGCAAAGCATTCTTTCTTGCCCTACAGTTCCAAATGTAAAAGTAAGCCCCATTTCAATGCCCCAATCCAAAATGAAAATGAAAAATATACTTTAGCCTGTGAGAGAGAACAACCAACTATATGTTTTACCAATTGTATACCTGTTCCACAAAATACACCAGCAATTCCTCTGCAAGTTCACGATCACCTGATTGAGAACTAGTTTCCATTGCATCCTTGTAAAGATTATCCTTTTTAGATAGTGCAATATGTTAGCACATAATTTTTCTATAATTTCTCTAAAAATCCTATTTGTCTATAATTTCCTTAATTATGCTCTTAAAAATGCACATGCTATTTTCTATAATTTCCTTAACTATGCTCTTAAAATGCTATATTCTGTAAACAAAATAGGCGCATAATTATTTGAATTTTTAAAAACCGTCAATAGAGTAGAACAAGTTCTCCTTGAGGCTCAATTAAGCAAAATGCATACCTGTTGAGCAACAAGATCTTTCTCTTCTTTCTCCTTGGATTTCTCTTCTTGGACAACCTCTAACTCGTTCCACAAAATACCCGTTCCACAAAATACACTAGCAATTCCTCTGCAAGTTCACGATCACCCGATTGAGAACTAGTTTCCATTGCATCTTTGTAAAGATTATCCTTTTTAGACAATGCAATATGTTAGCACATAATTTTTCTATAATTTCCTTAAAAATTCTATTTTTCTATAATTTCCTTAATTATGCTCTTAAAATGCTATATTCTGTAAACAAAATAGGCACATATTTATTTGAATTTCTAAAAACCATCAGTAGAGTAGAACAAGTGCTCCTTGAGGCTCAATTAAGCAAAATGCATACCTGTTGAGCAACAAGATCTTTCTCTTCTTTCTCCTTGGATTTCTCTTCTTGGACAACCTCTAACTTGTCCTTAATAAGCTCATCAACTTTTGTCATGTATTCTCGAATGAACTTTGAAAAAGAAATTCTTTGACTATCAGCTATTTAATTGTGCAAAAGATTTAAAATGTTTATTAAAGAGAAACTTTAAATATTCACAGAATCATCAGAGTATATCAAGAACCTGAAGTAGGAATGGAAACACAAAGTCAATCATATTATTCATTCAGGCAAGTTCCAAAGCCACATCTGGTCTAATCAAGTCATAGCATATGAACAAGCATGAAGCAAAACATTCTTTCTTGCCCTGCAGTTCCAAATTGCAAAAGTAAGCCCCATTTCAATGCCCCAATCGAAAATGAAAATTCAAAATATACTTTACCTTGTGAGAGAGAACAACCAACTATATGTTTTACCAATCGTATACCTATTCCACAAAATACACCACCAATTCCTTTGCAAGTTCACAATCACCCGATTGAGGTGAGGAGGCATCGAGATACCATATACCGATGAGAGAGCGTAGCAAGCCGAAGTTGTACTCATCAGAATAAGTTATACCGATCAAGGAGAAAAGTTGAGGAGAATTGACGCATCGGCAAAAACTATACCAATTTGACCCATCAACATAGTAAACACTAGTGGCAGTAGTGGAGAATTGGCGTGCCGATAGCTGATGAGGGTATCAATAAGACTTATACCGATAAGAGTGGTGAAAAAGAAGAGTCCATCGGTATAGCCAAAGCGATCGGTATGTGTTACTTTGAGCCACTCGATGCTCGAAGAAATCATTGGTGAAACATATACCGATGGAAAATACTCTATTGGGAAGAATTTGCTTATCGGTATGTTTCATTTCAGATAACCCCGATACCCGATGGAGTAGACTGATTGAGCGGAGAGAAGACACTATCGGGAAGACTCATGGCGATGGAGCCGGTTGCATCGGTATAGCCAAAGCGATCGGTATGTGTTACTTTGAGCCACCCCAACGCTTGAAGAAATCATCGGTGAAACATATACCGATGGAACATACTCTATTGAGAAGACTTTGCTTATGGGTATGTTTCATTTCGGATTACCCCGATACCCGATGAAGGAGCGGACTAATTGAGTGGAGTGAAGACACTATCGAGAAGACTCATGGCGATGAAGCCGGTTGCATCGATATAGCCAAAGCGATTGGTATGTGTTACTTTGAGCCACCCCAACGCTCGAAGAAATCATCGGTGAAACATATACTGATGGAACATACTCTATCAGGAAGACTTTGCTTATCGGTATGTTTCATTTCGGATTACCCTGATACCCGATGAAGGAGAGAACTGATTGAGCGGAGCGAAGACACTATCGGGAAGACTTATGGCGATGAAGCCAGTTACATCAGGAAGATCTATGCCGATGGTGAAGCCCATCGGGGAAACAATGCCTATTGCGATAACGCTAAATGATCTCACTCGATGCCCAATGAGAATATTGATTTGAGATATACTGATGAGGAGGAAAAGGAGTCATCACTTAGGGTATCTCGATAAGAGAAAGTAAGATGTCAAAGCAGATAAAGGGCTATTCAGAGAGCGCCAAAAGGGAAATATTCATCAGGAAGACATATGCTGACGAGCCGTTGTCATATCAGAATTTAAAACCGAAATTTTTAAAAGTCTTCTATTTAATACTTGCAGTAGATATGCATATATGGTTCACATGAGGCAAATTTTATGAGAAGTTCATTATTGCAAAAGAATACAACGGAACTAGAAATTGCCCTGTCTAAATACTACGTTGGTGAAAGAAGAATACATAGATAGAACACATTGCACCTTTGAAAAATAGAGCAAAGGATTGTAATTGCAGAAATGGAAGCTTCGAGTTCAACAGGAAAGAAGAGGGCAACTAAGAGCCCTGACTCTAAGGCAAAGAAAGGAAAAACTGAAGAGGTGCCTCCAGTTAGGAAGTTAAACCAAGACATGATAGACCAAATGCAGGCACCCGACCCAAAATACAGAAGGTCGAAGAAACACTTGCCAGGGAGAGACCAATTAGAAGACAAGTACAGAGAGGTCGGAGAAAACAAGGAATTCAAATTGGATATAGAAGGTGTAAATGATGTATTTATTGGTTCAAGATTTGAACAGGATGAGGAATATTTGAGGTTATGGGCTCTATACCCTCCCCACAAGAGAACAAAGATCATTGATGTTGACAAAGCCTTTGGCCATATGATGAAACTAAAAGTTGGTGAAATTGATCCAATTGTTTGTGCTCATATCAGAGTGGATATTTCAAAATTCAATAAAGCACAGATGGTTAGAGTACTGAGGGAGAGGAACCAGTACAAGGCGTTGTATGAAGACATGCTAAGGAGAAGTGGGCAACAAGTGCCAATGGTTATTAATCCAGATAGCTCTCAATGGAAGAAAAAATGCAAGGAGTTGCAGCAAGAAAATAAAAAGGATATTAAAACAGATGCAAAGTGTGAGGGCAGATACTGCTGGTGTATTACTAACTAAAAGATTTGAGGTTTTACAAGGCTTTCTGAAAGAATTCTGGACAGTGTTTCAAAAGAACATGGACAACGCAGTTTCACACAATAGAATTTCAAATAGATTGGGAACAAGGTTGCATGATATATAGAGGCCAAAGCGGAAATAGAAGAAATTGAAAAAATAAAGAGGTTGCTGGCTAAACACAATAAATTTGATGAACAATTACAATTTGAATATGATGAATGCAAAGACATTGTTCAGCATGGTTTCCCACAGTTAACTGATCAGAAGGGTGAGATAAAGGATAAAGATGTATGGATCTCAGAATATCACTGTCTTCTCAATGTCGCCCCTGATATTGCCAAAATTGATGAAATTAAATTGAAAGAGACAGTGAAACAGATGGAAAACTTTGTCACGCTGGAAATCATTGTCAGGGATATCATCCATGATGCAGACACACATAAGTCAAAGAAGTACTTGGAGCATATCCAGAACTGGGACAAGATGTTGGGAGACCAGACCTGATGTCTAAGTTGGAGCCCAGAGTCATGTTTTTCTAAGTTTTTATAGTATGTTTATATTGTAAAGACAATTTTAGGAAGTTAGTTTTTAGTTAGTTTGTTCTAATGAAAGGGTATGCCCTTTCACTTTCAAATTTCATCATCATCATCATCATCATCATCATCATGGTCATGGTCATCATCATCATCATCATCATCATCATCATCATCATCATCATCATCATCATCATCATCATCATCATCATCATCATCATCATCATCATCTACACCATCTTCTACTTCTTCGGTATCTTCTTCTTCCATCTCATTATACTTTATCGTCCTTCCTCTTGGATCATGTCTAACAACAAATGACCAACCCGGTTTATGTGGAACCTCTGAGTAAAATACCTGCTCACATTGGCTTGGAAGAACATAGGGCTCATCCCCAACTGGCTCAAAGGGCCTTGTATTAACAATTGTAAATCCATTATCATGTTCAATAACAGTTCTATCAGGATCATTTTTATTCAGTCGTAGCCTATACCATTTGACGACGAACAAAACTAATTTGAAGGAATTAGAGTCACACTCAAGTATATCATCCAGAATGCCATTGTATCAATTTTGAGACTCTTGAGGATGTATGTCGTTTCTAGTTGAAATATTGGTCACCTCAAAGATTGCAGTTATCCCAAAATCACAAGTTTTCTTTGTGTCATCCAACTTTTTCATGCGAAATTTATGACCATTGCAGCACATAGCCTTGTGGTGTTTGACCTACAATATGTCTAACATGTTAAAATTATTGCATCGTGAGTTGATAAACATACGGGTGATTAATAAAATTATACGTACCTGTTTATCTCTTAAACCATATGCTAAATCAATTTCCCTTTGCATAACATTGGAATCTCCATTATGATGAGCTTCTTTAACCAATGAAGCCACAACTTCCCATGTTAATGTGCGACTAGAATGTTGACATCGTTCAATCCACACCGTCATCCAATCAAGATTGTTTGCAATATACAAATATAGCGCATCCCACTCTCGACCAACTGTACAAATAATTAATAGATGATTTAGAACCGATTTATTTAGAAGATTAAGAATTAATTAACTACAATAACATCTTATAATTACCTCCCACTTTCCTCAATCTACCTTTCCCCATCAAGTACTCCCCTTCAAATTTGTTAATGGGGTTGGGATCCCAAATGCGATCTACGTGGATGTCTGCTGCAAACTTATGAAGATATTCAACAATGTACACCATAGTCTGGTATACCATATATCCCTCCACCATAGAACCCTCAGGATGTGCTCTTTGTCTAACCAAAGCCTTCAAAAATTTCAAGTGCCTCTCAACCATCCACATTGACCTAGTGTGTACAAGTCCACACAATTCAATCTCCTCAACTTGGTGTATGAGGTAGTGTTCTTGTGCATTGAAAAAGTTGAAGGTAGACACTTTTTCATTTCACACATTAAATGAGGAATTTTTCTCTTCCAATATTTAATATCTTCTTTATGGATTTCTTTAGATGACAATCACCTAGAAGAGATTCAAGATGCAAAAATATATAAACGAGGCTTTACAAAATAATATACAATATATTACATAACAAGTAAAATAAAATCGCAAATATATTATCTATACAACAAATTGAACAAAGGTCACAACTTACCTCATGTATTTTCCAAGATCATATATGGCTTGCTTGACATTATTGTCAAAGTTTTCTGGGAGAGATAGAGGTAGAACGTACTACAACAATTATCAAATGATCTTTTCATTGTTTTCTAACATAATACAATGAAAAGTACGTGTAGCATAAAAATAATTAGTAAATACACAAGAACATGAATTACCTTAATGAAGGTATGCCAATCATGTGTTTTCATCCTTGACCCAAATTCACTTTTGTTTGATATGAGATTGTTTATGTTCGCTGCAAATCCTATGGAAAATCAAATTTTTTGTATGACTTCTTTTATAGAATTGCTTTATTGGTCCGTTAATAACCAAGGAAGGGCACTTATATTAATCTGGTCTCCATTTCTATTTGATTGAATGACATTTTTCATTGCATGACTGGATTCATGAATGTCACTACAAATTTGGACAAATTTTTCTTTGTCACGTCTTCCCTCTAATATTTTCCATAATGTCTCTATTATATTCCTTCCAATATGCATAGTATCAAACAAATGCACAATTTGTAGCTTCTTGTAGTAGGGAAACCATCTAAATTGTCTCAAATAAATTTTTAGTCCCTTTGGAAGGTGGTCATTAATGCCTTGACGGTCTTCATGATCATCAATTACATCATCAGTAAACAAAACACAGTAGAAAAATACAAATTCCAAACATAAACCATTAGATGGAATGACATTACCTTGACGATTAATTCTATTATATTCCAACTTCCATAGGCAAGGTGTCATTCTTTGTGGCTTTGATGTAGTCTCTTCTTTCCCATTGAAAAGACGTTTCTCAGTATTTTGATACTTATGATTTCTGTGGAGGAAGTGCCTATACTCATGAAACACCTGCTTTCCTAAACTTTTTGAATGATGGGATTTCATCTTTGGACCACAAACTGGACATGCAAATTTTCCTTTTGTTTGAAGACCTACAAGATAATGTATAATTGGATTAAATATGTTAATTTTTATAATTATAATTATAATGTGCAACTTGAAGACTGTACCATACCACAAAAATGTGTTAGCCCTGGGGCATCATGTATTGTCCATACAAGCATTGCATTGAATTGAAATTGTCTTTGTCCTAGTGGTCTAGAGACGTCATACATAGTGACACCATTCCATAACTCCAACAACTCGTCGATAAGAGGCTCAATATACACATTCATATCTTTAACTTGGTACTTACCTAGTTGAATGAACAAAAACATTACATAATTATTATGACCATTTTACTGCAATATTTATAATTAAATATAGATGACTATTAAATGATAAAATACCTGGAACAATCATCACCAACATTACGTGCTCTCTCTTTATTGACATCCATGGAGGAATGTTATTGTTGATAACAAAACCTGGCCACACTGAGTAAACAGATCTCATCTCTCCAAATGAATTGAGACCGTCCACTACCAATTAAAGCTTGAGATTACGAGGTTCCTCTTTAAAGTGTGGCCATTTTTCCTCTATGTCCATAAATGTTGAGCCATCCATAGGCATTCAAATAATGTCATCTCGACTTCTATTGCATGCATGGTAATCCATAAATTGTGCCAAGCTAGTGCACTTGAATAATCGTTGCATATGTAGAACAATGGGAATATAATGAAGAACCTTGTGAGGCACCTTTTTTTTTATTTGATTTGTTCGATATCTACTGATATGACATTCAGGGCATTCTGTTGCAAATTCATGTTGTTTATGATATATAATATGATCATTGGGACAAGCATCTATTGCTTGATACTCCATTCCAATATCTTTCAGAATGGAAGATAATTCTCGATATGAGCGAGGTAGAATATTTGATGGTGGTAACAAAAACTCACCTATCAATCTACAAAATATTAATTTGTTAATATAAAGAATATTATGGTATATGATTCACCCTTTATTAACTATAATGACATATACGACATACCTTAACATACGTGAGATTGTTATGTTGGATAAACCATTCATAACCTTGAAGTTCACCAACAACAATACAACGGAGAGAAGAGTTGTTTGGGAGCCTTCATAAAGGGGCTCGTATGCCTTCTCAAGTACAGGTAAATCATGAACAACATCAAAGTCATCTTGATCATCATGATCAGCTGTGCCAGTACTAAATGTGTCATGGATCAATGTATTTGTACATCTTCAATTGTGTTTTCTGGTGCATGATCGTCATCTTCCATGGGATCATTATCTTCAGCTTCGATATTCACACCTCCATGTTCCTCCACTTCGAAAAATATATTCTTCGGGTTGTGTTGGTCCATATCATGTGCCCTGGGGAGCTCGACCTATATAAAAAATGATCAATATAAATAAACCATGATCATGATCTCATCATGAAGTGATTTCTTATGTATATAAATTGTTAAAACGATATAATGAACAACTTACCAATGGATGACAATCATGTCCCCCTTCAATGTGACCATGCTACCTACAATGTTTCTTAGTTGTTTTGATTAGAAGTCTTCTAGTATTTAAGCCCTTACAAATTTTGTAGGGACAATAACATTTTCCATCACCTTTTATTTTCAAGTTAGACCACAATCTAGCAATCGTCTCCTTATTTTTTTATTCGCTGATATTTTCTGACATGGTGTTTCTTCACACGCAAAAAAGTCGGGCTATCGAAACTTCGGTGCGTAACCTTCACAAACTACACAAAAGGATATCGCAAGTACGAAAGTCTTCTTAGAACTAGTTATATAGATGTTGAAATGTTACTTAAACTTAGACTCTCTTCAATTATGAAGACTATTTCATTTAGATAGTTTTCTTGGCTAAAAAAGAAGCTTGATTTTGGCAAGTTGATGAAAAATATTTGAGTTTTAAAAAAAGAGAAACCTTTTTATTGTGTCATCTAATAGAATCAACTTAGGAATGATGAATTTACAAAGAAGTCAACATGAAACCAACTTCATATGAAACAAAATTGAATTGACTATTAGAATCCAAAATATGAAGAAACTTGAGCGGTTACATTAAGAGTTATAATCAATTCTTTTGTTGCAACCCTGTCAACAAGGGTTTTATGATAGTTTTGACAAAAACCATTAGAACTTTCTTTATAATCCATGGATGACCTTCAAACCTATCTTGAATCAAAGATAACTCTTCATTCTACAACCTCAAATAGGTTATTAGGGGCCGAATTCAATCCAAATCTTATTAGGAAAAACATCTAAAGCAACAAATAATCATGACTGTAAAAAACAACAGTTAAAAGTATTGAACAAAATATCAATTTTCTCATTGAATCTTCATCAAAAAATATTTCCAATACATACTTTATAGAAATACACTTCCTTCCTATTTATCCAACAAACAATTACATGGAAGTTTACTTTCAAACTGATATACAACCCTGTAACTGTCACAACCCTGCAGAATTAAGTGACAGTTAGAGGCTTTATTTGATTTGGCCTTACAAGATTTTCCTCCAAATCTGTCCCACACACTTAATCCAAATAAATGATGGATTTTATAGCCTCTCATGGTTATAGAACTATTCCAACTACCCCTAAGACCGAAATGTACAATTTGACAATATTTTATGCATTGTTGCATTACAAGTTTTTAGTGAGACCTTGACAACTTTTGCCTTTTGACATGAATGACCACTAAACATTACTTAGATAATTTGAACACCTTAAAATGGACTCAAAACAACATATTAAACCTTTATTACCCTTCCATGGGTACATTTACATTATTTGAACAACCAGGACCTGAATAGGACTATTTGACAACTTTTGACAAAATGGCACAGTTAGCCTTACACATTGATTTCAAGCTTGACAAGATTGTTTATTTCTCATTACTCATGATGAGTATGTAGCCTCTCAATATTAGTACCATTTAGTTCTCCATTTTCCTTAAGAAACAAGAGAGTATGGATGTCTAGAAGTGGAAGAGAATTGGAAGAAGTCCATTAGAACTCCACAAGTTTGCAAATCAAACCATCGATGTAGCCTACCTCGAAGAAAGCACCCTATAAAAGCCAAAGGTCATCAAGAAGTGATTAAATATCGCTAAAAGGGGATAGGAGTTATCCTGATACCCGATAGACACATCGGGAGGATAAACACTAACCGAGTCATTACTAAAGTATCATTGGCTTGACTTTCGCTATCGGAACATGCGAATTGTTGTCTTGCTGATAGCCGATAAGGCTATCGGTAAGATTTACACTGATAGGGAGAGAAGCCTTAGTCATCGGTACAACTTAAAGAGATCGGGGTGTAACATTTCAAGCTATCCCGACGCCCGATGGAAACAATAGAGTAGGAGATTCATCAGGGAAAAAGTAACTATCGACAGAGATTGTTCAAGGTTATGCCGATACCCGATGGAGGGCTCGGGAAGACACACATCGATAAAAAACAAAGGGACTTAAGGAATGAAATATTGTCGATGGCGCCAAGGGAGTAATTCGTGTGGAATGCATATACCGATGAGCTATTACAGATACAATTCAAAATTAAAACCAAATCAACCTTTATTTAATGCATGCATTTTTGGAGGAGAATTCAAATTTGAATTTTGAATGCATGGTCAAATGTAACCCCCACTATGACAACAATCATTTTTGCATGAAATTAATTTATAAATTGTTTATTTTCTCACTATGCTATTTAGCACATGTTGTAGGAGGAAATGAGAAGGTTCTAGAAGAGAATTTCAAATTCAATTTTTTTGCATGTAACCCCCACTATGACAATTAATCATTTTGCATGAAATTATGTTGGGAAAAGAATATGTAAATCAATTAATTTCTTTTGTAGTGGGAAAATGACTCTCTTTTCTATATATTGAGTTCTAAATTTTTGAAAAAGGAGAGTTCATTGTTTTTTGGATGATAAAGTAGTCTTGAAATTCTTATGAATTTATTTTCAATACCATGTTAGTTGTAGGAGAAATTTTGTAGATGTGTTGCAGGATTTTGGAGAAGATAATTACCAAGCTTCAAGGAGGAATTGAAGGAGGTCAGCAAGGTTCTTCATTCAAATCCAGGTTCCCCTCTTGCACATTCATTGCTTGCTTTTTCTTTTCAAAGAAAATCTTCTTCTCGTCTCTTTCAAAATTTTGCACATAAAAAAACTTATATTTTAATTTTATTTTTTGAAAGAAATCTCTTTTATCCATTTCAGATTTTTGCAAGGAAATCTTTTTTAGTTTTTGTTCTGCATGTAGGAAATAAATTGAATAATAGATTTCTTTAAAAATATGCATATACAAATTCAAATATTGTTTAATCTGAAATCTTTTCCTCAATCAACTTTCTTTATTTTACAAAAAAAATAGATTTTTTTTAGAATGGAATATATATATTAGAATAACTTGAACAAAAATAAATCTATTGCCAAAGTAATATAAAATCAGAATAAAGAAAACAAAAATAGAAATATATTCATCTCTGTGTATGTTAGATAAATACCTATCTCTGTGGATTTTAGGAAAATATTCATGTGTGGATTTTAAGAAAACATTCATCTTTGTGCATTACAAAAAAAAAAAAGTTCATCTCTTTACTTTTAAGAAACATATTCATCTCTTTGGATTTTTAGTAAAAAAAATATTATTCCCTGTGCATGTATGAATTTAAAAAAAAGTAAATCTTGCCTTGATTAATAAATTAGTAAATTTCCCTTCAAATATATATTATATAAACATATATATCAAATTTATTTAAAATCATATTAAATTTATGTTCTAAATTTGTTTGTAGATTTAAGTTTATTATTATATTATTAAAAGAATTTGAGTCAATTTTTTTTTTATTTTTATATATATATATATATATATATATATATATATATATATATATATATATATATATATATATATATAGTTAGGAATTGTTTTATTAAAATTGAAAATTAAAAATGTTTTAGAATATTGAAAGTTATTTTGAATGATTAAAATTAATAAGCTTATAGTTCTTTGAAATTTAATTATGCACTTGGTGATTAAAAAATCATTTAGAATTAGTTTATAATTATAAATTTTAATAATTGAAAATTAATCAAATTTAGTGATGGATTTATTTATTGAGGTCTATTTAATGAAAAATGGTTTTATTTATTGATATATCTATTTAAAAAGGATTAATGAGACCTATTTATAATCTAACCTTATTAAAATTAATGGAAATGTGTTTAAAATATCATCTCTAGTTTTAAGAATTAGATTATTAATTTATTAAAGGAAAATTTAAGCGAAAAGGGTCTAACCCATATTAATGAATACCTTATTGGAGTTTTAATTATGGAAAATTAAGTTGCAAATTTGAACTCTTTTTAAATTCTAACGAGTTAGTATCTCCTCAATGATGGGAAAAGAGTCCCTTGGGTTTTGAAAAGATTAATATTGCATAAGGAAAAAGGGTCAATTAACACTTGAGAATTTCAATAGATAATCGAGCATTAAGAGATCTATCATCTTGAATTAATCCTTCTCAGGATGTAGATATAATAGTTAAATCTCCTTATTAAATAAATTAGTTTGACTTAGGAAAAACAAAGCAAAGGAAAATGTTATTGCGCCAATGATACACTTATTCCATAGTTTTGGATCTTTTCATCAAATAAATAAATCCTAACAGTAAGTGGGTTCCCTCAAGACATTCAATACATTTCAAATATTTAAGTTCTTTAATTATTTGATTTCAAAACTAACTTTTGTATATTTCAATTTGTACAAGTATCAAATGTTAAAGGAATTTACCTAACAAGTAGATGCATTTAGATTCATAGTAACCCTTTTAGGTATTTCAGCAATATGAGTTAATGTTAGACAAAGTTTTGCCTCAATTTGAAAGGTTGATTATTTGATTTGTTTCTTTATTAGATTCCAAGATATGAGTATATAAGGCATTGTGAATAGTCACTTCTTTTAATAGTTAAAATCATTTACCTTCTAGCTAAAAGAAACATAAGACTAGTAAAAAGGAAAAGTTACACTTAATAATACAAGTAATTAGTAAGGATAAATTTAATTAACATTAAAATTAGAGGTAAATTGCATAGTTAAATATTCATATGGTAATAGAATTAATTAGGATGCAAAAAGAGTTTATTCAAAACCGAAATTGTTTTAGCAAATGAGTTTCAAGAAACCTATTCCGTGATCACTTAGAAAATTTAATAACAATTCTAATTGAGGGTAATTTAAAGAGCAAACATTAGCTCCCTTTGAAGTATTTGAAATTGATAAAGTTATTATTTTTAGAATGTATCCAACGATAAAGTTAACATTACTTCAAGTGGAAGGAGTAATTAGTTATCACTTTATAATCTTGCAAAGGTATTAGTTCAAAAGCAACTAGAAGTTTATTAATTAGAATTGTTTTATTAGGAGACTTAGTATTATTTACTTGGTTAACTAGAAAGTGTTTACACACTTGTCTAATCTCTTTTTCAAACAGTTAGTAACTAAGAATAATGTGGTTAGTTTGAAGCTTATTGTTGAATAGTTGTTTCCTTTTCCCTTCAACAAGTGAGTATTAAATTAATTTCCAAAGTATAATTATTTGATAATTTAAATTCTATTTCAAGATATTTAGTACCTTTCAAGTATTAGGATTCACATTTAAAGTAGTGTTATCATTTGTAGATGAAATTCGTATTACTTCATATGGAAGAATTAGTTGGGATTATTATTAAGTACTTTTCACTTCAAACAAGTAGGTGTTAAAATTCATTTCCAAATTCTTTCTATTCAATCATTTAATTTTCTTTCAAGCAAATTAGTACTAGGATTCATACTTATAGTGTAATGGTTTGTCCCAAAAAAATTATATCTTGCAAGTAATTCAAATCATTTTCATAAGTTATCTTTGAAAGTATCATGGTTTCCAAGCAATTAGTAATTTCATGTATTTAGTTCAAGTTTTTGAATTTTTAATTATCATAACTTTCCTTAGGAGAAAATACTATTCCAAGTAGTCGATTGGTTTATGTTCCTTTCAATTACGTAAAATTCATACTATAGTTTTTAAATTCAAGCGATAATTCCTTGTATATAATAGTTTCTTTTTCATAATTGTATTGGTATATTGCTTCATTTAAGATTCATGAATTCAAAGTTAAATTCCTAGTTAGATAACTAAACAAGAGGAGTTGAAACCAAAAATTGGCGGCGTTCGTTATCTATGGTGCCTCTGGGTCACACTTACGGGTAATGCCATCGTGTTGAACTACTGCACTTAACGCCTAAGAAAGATGCAATAACGGCGTCTGTGGCATCATCCCTCTAAATCGCCAGGAAGAAATAAGGGTCATTTGGAAATTAAAATCCAAGGTGCGGGTAATCCCCCTTGGATCGAAAATCTAAAAAGATTAATTTTTAAATGAATTTACATCTGACCAGTTGAACTTTAGATAACCCCATTAGGGTTTGGATGTGTGTGAAGATCTTGAAAATTTATTTTATCTTGATTATTTCAGCGGATGATAATGGATTAAGGGTGACGTATTTAATAGGAAATAGGACTTAGTTGTTTAGGCCACAAGAAAAAGGCCATCTTGAGCCTTTTTTTTATAGAGCTACCATCGTGGGTAGCAACCACAGAGAAACTATCTGGGACATTGACCCTAGAAAGGGTTGCGTACCCACCAAACAATTTACATTAAACCATAGTTAGAAACTAGAACTACATACTTTATGCCTTGATCCCATGCTGAAACGAGTATGTAGGCAGTCTAGGGACAAAGTTGTCCCTTGTACTCGGGCATTCAGGGATGGGGGTTAGGATTTGGTTACGGGTGAGTAGTTGGTTCTTGAAGCTCCTTGATCCTTTAATCAAATGGTGTAAATAATAATTGAAATGTTAAAATTAATTCAATGCATACTCAGAAGGAATCCCGTATGGATTCGCTTGACTTCCCGAGGCTTTAGGCCGAATTTCGAGGTGAAACTCAAGATTGTTAATGTAATTATTTTTATACTCCTAAGGACGGCGACCTCGGTGCACTCCTAGTAGGGGAGTGTAGTCTTTAGAGAGTGGCTCAGGACCCGGATGGTCCCGACGAGTCTAAAGTCTCTGGCCAGAGGATATCCTATTCTTATGAATAGATGCCTACCCCGTTTGGGTAGATGCATATCCCAGATTGGATAGATGAAACCTCTTGTCTCGTATGGATAGATGCCTAACCCATATGGTTAGATGCCTAGTCCCATATGGATAGATGTCTAACCCATATGGTTAGATGCCCATCCTAGTTGGATGGATGCCTATCTCGTTTGGATAGATGTACCTGAGTATGTGATTGAATTAAAAAAAAGTAAATAAGAATAAGTAAGAATAAGAAATCAATATTTTTATATATTAAAAAAAAAAATCAGTTGAGTTTTTGGATATGTAAGTGGGTTATTACAAGGTAAACTAGTTGTTCCAAATGTTTTCGTAAATATCAGATTGATGAAAGTCTTGGTCAAAAATTACAATTCTATGAAGAGATGCATTCAGTTTCCAAATGGCAAAGTGTTTACCAGATTTAGCTGTGGCACCATAGATGAAGTTTTTAGATTAGACCCTAACCTTGATATACCCTTGTCGTTTGAAGAACTAGAGGAGGAATTTGTTAGAATGGATACTACTTATAAAGGGTGGAACTTAGCTTTCCACAGGGTTCAGAAGAGAATTCTAACTGAAGAGGATGGTCCCCCATTCAACATGGACATTTTCAAACACTACTTACAATACACCTATATGTCATACAGACAGGTTGGAGGTATAGAGGTCCTTGATGTAGCTAATATTGGGTCGCTGGTGTTAGCAACAAATGTACATATGTATGAGCCAAGACCCTTTGATTATGCTACTTATGTTGTATAAAAATTACATGAAGGTTTCTTGAACCTCAGAGATAATAGGGAGCCCACTTTCAAGTTTTACTCATTGTTAATGCATTTGATTTTATTTTATGGAAGATTTTAGGGTATGTGGCCAATGAATTTAAAATTGAACATAGTGGACAGAGAAGGTAAAGAACAACCAGTACATATGTGGACATCAATTTGGGATTCATGATATGTGAAATCAAAATACATCAAGTTTGAAGAGCTAAAAGTAAAGCCATTATACTATATGTATGGTGTCCTGTGTGAAGGATCTATTTCCATTGAAGTTAAAAGATTTCTTAGACCTGTTGTTTTTGATGAAAGAGGTATTGTTAATCACAACTGGGGCAATTAGTTTGTTCACAAGGATTTTACTTGCTTTAGGATTTATGGTTTCGAAGGAACCCCATATCTGTTGCCAAAACTTGTACCAGACAAAATTGCTTATCTGGAGATTGTGAGACAGTTAAGTGTTTTGAATCCCAAACATTTTGGAGGTATGCATAAGCAGACTTTCCTGCTTGGGACTCTTAGTTTTGGGGATTTTACATTGCATCAACAAAGGCTTATGAAGCCATTGATAGGAAACTGATTGAAGAATACAATTTGTTCAAATATGCTGCCAGGGTCAATTATGACCCTGCAGGATATATTCACAATTGCAAGAAAAGTCAAAATATGGGAGATTATATTCATGTTTACTTGGAAGCAGAGGACGTGTTTAGAAATATAGAGGAGGAAGAGGCCCAACCGACCATTGATTAATTAAACAAGAAATTGGAAGAAAAGAAAAAGAGATTGCAAGAAATGGAAACTAAAGAAGAAGAGAGTGAAGGCAAGTCTGAAGAAGTTGAGGTGGTATCTAGGCATCAAGCACCAGACACAGCAGAAGAGCCAGACTTGCAAGAGTAAATCGTTGCCAGGATGAACATCCATAGTGATGCAAGATACGATGAGTATTCTGCCTTTGTGTCTGATGATTTTTTTATTAAGTCAAAAGAATTTAAATCCTTTTTATATAATTTCAAAGGGAAAAAACCGAGAGACTCTATCCCAAATGTAACCCCTGAAAAAGAATCAGAATTGTTGGGGAAACTAAAGGAAGAAATTAGTTTACAATTGACCACTATAACCCCTCAAAGGGGAAGACAACTTCTTAG
This sequence comes from Cryptomeria japonica, assembly GCF_030272615.1. NCBI lineage: Eukaryota > Viridiplantae > Streptophyta > Pinopsida > Cupressales > Cupressaceae > Cryptomeria > Cryptomeria japonica. Next base: position 352,892,758 of record NC_081412.1, on the reverse strand, counting down.
TGAAGTAGGCATCATCATCTTTCTAGGATGGGACATGAGTGCATCATTTATTTTTGATAGCATGTTACATTCTGAGAATAAGGATTTTATATTGGATATTTAGGGGGTAAATGATGTGTATGTCGGCTCTAGATTTGACCATATTGAAGAGGCTTTTCTTTTATGGGCTCTTTACCCTCCAAATAAGAGGCCAAAAATCGTTGATGTGGATAAAGCCTTTGGTCACATGATGAAATTGAAAGTTGGTGAATTAGATCCCATTGTTATTGCTGATATGGGTATTGATATTTCAAAATTTAATAAAGCACAATTGGTCAAAGTGATCAAAGAAAGAGATCAGTACAAGGGATTATATGAAGAATTGCTAAAAAGAGGAGGACAACCTGTGCCACAAATCCATGATGGGTCTCAATGGAAAAAGAAATGTGAGGAAGTGCAACTGGAAAATAAAAAGTTGAAAAGGCAAATGCAGAGTGTGAGGGATGACACAACCTCTATTTTATTGACTAAGAGATTTGAAAAATTGCAAGGTTTCCTTGAAGATTTCTGGGTTGTTTATCAAAAGAATATGGATAATGCAATATCTCACAACCGGATTTATAACAAACTAGGAACTTTGTTGCATGATAAGACAATGGCCAATATAGATGCTGAAGTCATTAAAGGAATCCAAAAGCTATTGAAAAAGAATGATGAGTTTGACACAGAATTGCAAAAAGAATTTAATGAATGTAAGGAAATAGTACAACATGGTTTTCAAAAAATTGAAGATCAGAATGGATAGTTTAAGGATAAGGATAAATTGATTGTGGAGTGCCAAAGTCTTCATATACCTACAAATAAGAGGGATATTTGAAGCACATTCAGAAGTGCTATCAGATGCTTGGAGACCAGCCATAGATATCAAAAGATGTTTAAAGATGTGACTTTGTATTTTATAGTTTTAGTTTGTTAGGGCAGTTTTTAGGTAGTTAGTTTCTAGTTAGCTTTTTGTTAATTTTAGTTTAATGAAAGGGTTTTCAAATTGAATCCTCATCTATATGTGGAGGATTTTTTAGGAGAGACATATATCACAAATTTATAGTTTTTTTTATCAAGACAGTCTCTATGCATTTTCTTATGAACTCATTGTCTGGAAGTACCAAGTTGATGGAGGATATGCACTGAAATCAACTGGTTTAAGTATTTTATTTTCAATATAAAGATTCAAGTGTTTCTCATTCATGATGGTATCTATCTTTTCAATGGATTGATCAGTTCCTTGGATAAATCTATTTACATAGATTGTTTCATTGTGCAATCTTATGTTGTTGTAATTCAGATTGATTTTCAATTTGAATATCAGTTTGAAGGATTGGTTGGCAAACTTCAAATTGTTTTATTGGTCTTTCAAAGTAAAGTTAAATTTAGTAAGACTAACTGGATGTCACGTTTTAATTGCAATTCATATGGAAGCCTTTGAGATGATGGTCTTGTTACATTAACAAGTTATTAAAACCGTCTCTAAGGTTAAACATAGGATTTTTCATTTGAAATGATACGAAACTAGTAAGGAATCAAGGCAATGTTCTTTTATTGATTTTATATATTTGAATCAAGTATTTCCAAAGAAAGTTTCATTAAGGAATCATATTTCTAATTCATACAATCACTACTTTATAAAAATTCATTTACAAGCAAGCAAATGGAAAACATTCATTTACAAGGAAGCAAGTAGATTGATTCTGGTATAGTAAATAGGGTTTACTTATTTTTTAATTTTTATACAATACTTTTAGCCTTTATCTAACATAATCGATAATTGGAAGACTTTTCAATAACTAGGGATGGAAAACATTCATTTACAAGCAAGCAAGCAGATTGATTTTGGTATAGTAAATAGGGTTTACTTATTTGTTAATTTTATACAATACTTTTAGCCTTTATCTAACATAATCGATAATTGGAAGAATTTTCAATAACTAGGAACCACAGTATTAGGAAAGTAAAGAAAAATAGATAAATGAGAATATACCGGTAGGATGACAAGCTCAAATTTATGATACACAAACTCTGAAATGAACTTGTCTGCATCCAACTTTTCATGATTCAAACACACAACCTGCAACTCCATAGGAATTTAACGGCATGCGGAAATCTATAGGAATTTTGCCATCTCCAATAGTTAGATACCCTCCAAACAAGTTAATTCAATCCTTCGTTTTCACCTGCTAGACAACCCGATTTGCATAGGCAGAGGCAAAGGAAACGTCGAACCCGATTTGCAGAGGCAGAGGCAGAGGAAGAGGTAAAAGAAACAAAGGAATTGGCAGAGGCAGAGGAAGTTGAGAGTTAATTCAATCTGTCGCACGTGGTTTTCAAATGAACCCGTGCTTCATTTTTTTTTAATAATGCCTCTGGTCGTAGGAATTCTGACTAACACGGGCATCGTCGAAAAACGTCGTCGGCATTGTCATCAACATTTCGACATTATCGGGCATTTAAAAAAAATAATAATCACATTTGATCACAAAAAGTCTTGTCCGTCGGAAACCTTCGTCGACATTTGCAGCCAAATGTATTAGTGGGTAAAGGGAAAAACACGGTGGGAAGCCTACCCACAGTCAGATAATACTTATGCAGTAAGTATGTGAATTACAATTGAGGGGCCTGCACTTGAAGGCCAACAGCCTAGAGCACACTGCTCATCACAAAAGGAGCCTCATTGACTACATAGAAATCCAAACTACAATCCAGAGAAGTGTTGAACTACAAAAGATAGCATCTCCTATGCCTGAGTATAGTTCCGGTTAAGCTTAATACTGAAGGACTAAATCCTCTTACATAAACCCAATTCGATCTTCAATGATCGACCAACTCTTCTGCCTAAATGATATTACATTATTCGCACATTACATTCCTTGACCATGACCTCTAACATTAACCATGATAATCTACAATGAGATCTTACATCTATGTATGCAAACCCTCGACCATAAACAATCAGGTCGGCCACCAGATGATAAACCAATTACATAATTGCAAACCATGTCGGCCTAAGATCAAACAAATAATATCAACACATAAGACCAGAGAGTTTTTTAGTGGTGAATCTTCGCCAATTGGAGAATTCCGCGCGAATAGTCTTGGCACCATCATGGTCAAATCGCTCGAAATTTTGGGGTTAACGACACACTGTAGAATCTGGCTTCGCTATTGACCACACACCATCGACGTGCATGCCCATAATATTCACCTGGAATCACTCAGACGTGGGTATTAGATCACCTCCTTTATTCGCCAACAATAGTAAAATGACCACGTACCCAGGACCTAATTCGCCAATGGTAAATTAAATGTTCATTGCGCGTGTCGGCCAAATTCGCCAATATCAATTAAAACATTATAAGCATTCGAGGACCCATTTCACTCCGCTTAAATTAAATGTTCATTGACGCTCGCACAATTTGCCAAAAATGCAATTAAATTAAATGTTTTTTGGCAGATGCGGCGCCTGGGCCCCACGTAATTCACCAAAAATGCAATCATGGATTGCTATAAATACACTCTTTCTTACACTTTCTTACAATTTGTTCGTGTCTGATTAGTAAATTGGGAGTTGTTGAGTCTCGATTCGCATTCTGCAAATTGAGTTGGAAATTCAAAGTTCATTCACATTGTAGGGCGGGGCGGAGGGCCAGAGTTACAATCCTGCAACACAGGCCCAAACATTCCTGATTCTTGATTCAGAGAATTGAGAAGGCATAAAGGTGAGTAATCATTTCTTCATACTTGATAGTATTAGTTTTAACTTTTAATTCATAGTGAGAGGTCAAGACTCAAGATGTCACAGTCAGACATGGGTGAGACTCCTCAGGGTGGTGAAGGGATTGAGATGTCGCACAAGGGTGAGACCGAGACTCCTCAGGGTGGTGAAGGGATTGGGATGCTAGACAAGGGTAAGACTCCTTAGGGCGGTGAAACTGAAGGGATTGAGAGGCCATCAAAATGCCCAAAACCTAAACTTAAAGATACTACCATAAAGTCTTTCTTTGGAATTGGCAAAGTTTCTGGTCCATCAACTCCTGCAGTTGTAGAAGCCATTCATAGTAGCTCACCACCACCACAAGGTGGGATTGTCATTGAGTTAAATGCATCAAATGAGGATGACAATACCGACACAACAGAAGATGTTGTAAGGGATACACACAATGAGATAATTCACTCGGATGCAAATGCTAGTACTGAAGATGATGTTGGTAGGAAGAAAAGAAAAAGGAAAGTAAAACTGGGGCGAGAGTGGGAGATGACAAGGAGTTTTAAGATTTATTGGGTAGAAAAGTACCTATTCATTGAACCGGTCCCAAACAATGATGAACAACCAACAGAATGCAGGTGTAAGATTTGTAGCTCGAAAACTAAAAGAGAGAAGAAGATGCAACTAAAGCTTGACACCATAGAAAAGCATATTGGTAAGGTTTATGAAAAACAGATCATAGACGGAAAGGAAACATGAGTAGTAAGATGGAAATCAAAGGAAGAATGTCTTCATGTTAAGTATGCCGCATAATATGAAGAGCATAACCACAAAATGATAGTGATTGGTAATAGTGGATTTGGAAATACAATCAAGGCTGGGCTTGAACATGTAGCGAAAGATGCAAACCTGGCAAAGACTATTCAGATGAGTGTTGTTTTTCATATTATGTCGAGAGAGCATCCTATGGAAGATTTCCCAGAATTTATTAATTTATTATCTTTTTTGAATGTTCCTCACTATCCTATGTCACATTGGTCAATAAACGCTGGATGGGAAATGGCAAACTGTCTCGCTGAGGTGGAAAAGCAAAATTTACAAGAGAGTGTAAAAGAGTCAAATTTCATTTCATTATCCATAGATGAAGTTACCGCGGTAGATAACACTGCTTGGGTTTGTATGCATGTGTATACTGTAAAAGAACACGTCCGTCAAGCTCATCTACTCTGTGTTCGTAAAATGAGGGGCAATTCAACAACAGAAAAATTATATTTGGAAGTTAAGAAAGCTTTGAATGAAATTGTTGGTATGTATGACTTGAAAATTGCCAAGAAGTTGGTGTGTGTTGGAGCTGCAGTAATGCAAGGTCAAAGGACCGGTCTTTACGCAAGATTACAAACTAGTATTGCACCATACATGGTTGGCATTCACTACATGGCCCATCAAATGAATTTAGCATATAGAATTGTAAGCAATTTTCCTACAGTGTCAAAAGTTAAAGATTTGGTCCACGAGCTCGACTCATACTTCTGTCGAAGTCCTAAACGTTTTGCAGAATTTCAGATTTTTGCTGAGGGAGTAACAGGAGGAAACAAGCTGCTCAGGGATGTTGAGACTAGATGGATCTCCTTGCATGGACCAGCGGAATGATTTCTAACAGACTAATGTATGAGCAACGCCTCACAGTAGACAAAGCTCTTGATCTCTTACATAAGTTAAGTGATATAGAGACTCTGTTAAATTTAGCTAGTCTTCTCCCCATGCTGGATTCAATGAACAAACTTGTTAAGAAAGCCCAAGACAAAACTATGTATATCAATGAGTATAGCACTCTACATAAAATGACATGCTTGAGCCTGGATGGTCTATATTCAGATCTAACAAGGCAAAGCCCAAATTTTTTTAGGTGGCAGATAATTACAGATTTGAATCATGCTGAAATTTTTTTACATTTCAATACAAAAAATGAGTTATATGTCTTTGTAAAAGGATTTCAGATACCAATGCACCAATATAAGACGGGCAAGCGAGACAGAGCACTACTAGTTAAAAAGGAAGATTTTGACAGGATTGTTAAATCTGTTAGTGATAATTTGAAGTCTATTGCATATGAACTTTCAACTGAGATTCATGAAAGATTCCCTCAAGAAGAAATACTTGAAGCCATGGGTTGTGTGTATCCTCAATTTTGGCATTCAATTGGAGATAATCCAAATGACGCAAAGATGTATCATAAAAAACTAGAGGAATTGATATTGACATTTTTAAAAGATGCATATTGCAATGGACAACCAATAGAAGGAATTTTAAATTCAGATCATCTTAGAAAATAATGTAAACAATTTGCATTGGTTATGGAACAATAGTTGGTTAACTTGGAAAATCCATTTGAACCTAGATCAATCACAAGGCTTTGGAAAAAGGATAGATGAAAGTGAAGCATTGCGTATTGCAATACCAGAATATTTGAAACTTGTTGATTTATGTCAAACAATGATATTGGGGTCGGTGGAAGATGAGAGAGTTTTCAGTGCATTAGGGATTTTTAAATCAAAGATCAGAAACAAATTAGACAAGAAATTGGAAACTTGCTTGAGGTTGTTTGTAACCCAGTATAATGTTAGAGATTTTCCATATGATAGGGCCCTGGCAATCTGGAATTCCATGCATGAAAGATGAGGGGTGTGCAACACTTTAAAAGCTGGTGGTGTTACTGCTAGTGCTAGTGCTGAGACAAATGAATATGATGGATCACAGACTCAGAGTCAACATGAAGACAAAGACATTTTTGAATACCCGACTCAGAATGAAGATGAACCTGTTAGTACTAGTCAGTTTCCGGATCTTGACTCCATTTGGAATATGGAAGCCTCGGAGTGAGTCACTGAAGTGAATTAGCAGTCAGTTTATAGGTATTTATAATTATACTACAGTTCTTTAGTCATATTACAATTTCAATTTGTAAAATTGCAATACTATAGTTGTCATTGATGACTTTTGATATTGTATTCCTTGAATTTGTCAATCAGAATGGATACTTATTTCATATTTTTAATTGTGAATTTGAATTATTAGTAAATAATTCAATTATTAGTAAATTGGTATTTGGTTCCACATTATGTTGAACATGAAATGCAACAATTTGTGTCACAAGATCCATAAAACTATTCATATTGCAGAACTGTTACTGCTAGAACCTCTCTACTATTCTATATTAAATGCTTACATGATGTTCATGCCGATTAGGGTTTTGTGCTTGTTTTTTTGTCTTAGTTGGCTAGTAAACCGAAGTTGTCGTGCGTTGAAAATCTGAGTTTTCCTCTCTTTATTTGTCCATGTCAATGTCAAGTGTGGTCAAACGGTTGGTCAGACATGTTTAATGTTTCATCTCTAACTCGCAGATAAATTTCATGTTTAACAATTTAAGTGGCGACTTAGCGAGTGTTGGTTTGGGTTTAAATCACGAGGTCTCTAGGTTTTTGAGTGTTAGAATTTTATGTTAGCGAGTTGGAGATTGTTAATGAAATTGCTTTGGTCGTGAGGTCTCGAATTGGTTTGATGCCATACATTGTAGCCGCGAGAGTTAGTGAGTAAGTACTAAGTCATTAATGGTCTGTGTGCCACTATTCATGCCTATTTATGACGGTAAATTAACATAAAACATCGATTTTTGTTGGTACTCACTAGGTCGCTGCAGTCAAAAGATAAAAAGTTTTGAGATTTTATGGCTATTGCTAGCTCGCAGGTCCTTTATCATCAAGTCAGTTTAAGTCGCAAGCTTGCGAGTACTGGGAGATTTTAGTTGTCGCTACCTCGCAAGATGTTTTGCACTTGACCATTTTATGTTGTGAGGTTGCGACTGGGTGTGATTTTATGTTATCGCAAGGTCGCGAGGTGTTCGCGGTTAAGTCATTTAATTTACGATCATGTGATGTGGTTGGTATCGCAACTTAGTTGGTTTCGTCGCTTGCTCGCAGGTTTTGAAGTTGTTTAGCATTTTATGTTGTGATTTGGCAACAGGTAAGTTTTGGTTTGATTTTGTGGTCATCGCATGCTCACGGGTTTGTAAGTCTTAAGTCAAAAAGTGTTGCGAGCATGCGATGGTGGTTAAGTGTCTTGTTGTCGTGGGATCACAAGGGTTTAAGTCAAGTTAAGTTTCGAGTTGCGAGCTTGCGATGAAATAAGTTGTTTTGTTAGATTTGCAGTGGTCACCAGCTCGCACGTAAAGAAAGAACATTACAAATGTTGTTGCGAGGTTGCGACTGAAGGGCTTGATTAAGATCAACGGCTGTAGCTCACTCGCGATATTTTTTGAGGATTCGTAAAAGGGGTTGCGAGCTTGCGATTAAGAGGATTTGGTAGCATTGTCGCTAACTCGCTGGTTCCTTTCCAAATTGTTATAACCGGTTGCGAGTGTGCGATTAAAGATGGGGATTGACACATGGACTTGTTTGTTGGGTTCTGTAAAAGTTTTGAATGACAATCACCAATCAAATGCCACAGTACCTACTACTAGTTCATGCAAGTGTGGCAATTAATATTAATGAGACTTGAGAGAAGTGACGGCACCCAAATACCATAAATTGCATGATCGAGCCGAGATTTTGACATTTGTATAATTGCATTAATGCCACACTAGCTAGTTCATGCAAGTGTGGCAAATCGCAAATGGCAATTAATGAGACTTTAGAGAAGTGACGGTGCCCAAATACCATTTTATGTTGGGAGGTTGCGACTGGGTGTGATTTTATGTTATCGCAAGGTTGCGAGGTGTTCGCGGTTAAGTCATTTTAATTTGCGATCATGCAATGTGGTTGGTATCAGAGCTTAGTTGGTTTCGTCACTTTCTCACAAGTTTTGAAGTTGTTTAGAATTTTAAGTTGCGATCTAGCGACAAGTAAGTTTTGGTCTGATTTTGTGGTCATCGCATGCTCGCAAGTTTGTAAGTCTTAAGTCAAAAAGTGTTGCGAGCATGCGATGGTGGTTAAGTGTCTTGTTGTCGTGGGATCGCAAGGGTTTAAGTCAAGTTAAGTTTCTAGTTGCGAGCTTGCGATGAAATAAGTTATTTTGTTAGATTTGCAGTGGTCGCCAGCTCGTAGGTAAAGAAAGACCATTAGAACTGTTGTTGCGAGGTTGCAACTAAAGGGCTTGATGAAGATCAACGACTATCGCTCACTCGCGAGATTCTTTGAGGATTTGTAAAAGGGGTTGTGAGCTTGCGATTAAGAGGATTTGGTAGCATTGTCGCTAACTCACTAACATGTGGACTTGTTTGTCGGGTTCTGTAAAAGTTTTGAATTGCAATTGCAATCAAATAGAAGGGCATGAATTCAAATTTCGCTCAAGTACTTCAGCTTTGAAGTTTGAAATTTGAATTAATGCCACAGTAGCTAGTTCATGCAAGTGTGGCAATTAATGAGACTTGAGACTGGAGAGAAGTGACACTGACGACGGCCAAATACCATAAATTGCATGGTCGAGCCAAGATTTTGTATAATTGCATTAATTCATTTTATCTTCGAGGTAATCCAATGAATTGAGCTCTGCAAGAACGTTGGAGAATTCCGAGTGTTGGGTGTGGGAAAATTTTAGAAAATTGGTTAAGTTTTTTTCCTGCAGTTAAAATGAGCCAAGCGACGAGTGGAACTGGAGCTTCCAAGCCCAAGCCCAAGCCCAAGGCCACGACAAGTGGAGCAGGAGGACCTGGAGGTTCCAAGGCCAGTGCCATTGAGGAAAAGATGGTTAAGAAATACAAAGAAGAATTTGTAGATTTGATGCCAGGGACTTCCATTGCTTTGAATACAGATGATTTGGCATGGAAAGATTTATGGAGCCAATGCAGAAACCCTACCATGATTAATATGACTGGTTCTGCTCTGTTTAATTATTTCTAGAATAATAGGGTTAAGGGTATCCCGATGTCAAACCCTTGGGATTTAAATATGGCAAAGTTAATTGTGCCAGATGTGTATGTTGATGTGGATTTGATCAAAGAGTTGGCCAAACGCTATTGCCCAGTATCTAGGGTAATCAGAAGAAAGAACTAGTCTGCCCTAGTTTCAATTAACAGAGCTAGCTTTGTTGAAGCTTTCCAGCTTACTGGTGCTGCATGTACAGATATAGATTTGGAGCGGATTGTAGAGGATTATGACAAATACAAAGGTGTTATCAAGAAGCATGCAATCCCTAGATACATGCCTAGGGTGAATAGGAAGCCAGTTATAATTCCAGAGAGTATCGAACCACCATTTGACATCACACCTTTCCACCATTATATGCATTGTTCAATCTATGGATTATGCAGAGTGTTGGGTTTTGATGGAGATTCAATAGTGTTAGTTGAATTACTGATGATGGCTATGGACATTCAACACCCAGATGTTAACAAAGATTATGATTATGTGGGCTATGTGGTTGAACACATTCATAATGCTCTAGTTGAAATTCAGAGTGGTGCACCTAGCCCTACATTCAAGCATTATTCATTGTTGATGCATTTAATCTTGTTCTATATTGTTGAGTTCGTGGATAAAGAATTGGAGCTTTTCAAAGAAGAATTTGGTGTCTTAATGCCAATACAAAGATGGACCCAGGTTTGGGATAGTAGTTCTCCCATTCTTCTTTCCTTTTCTTTGAAAATTGGATTGTTTCGCCAATTATGGAAATGCTAGGAATAAATAGGGAACGATTGTCAATTAATGTTAGGAGAGTTTTGAGACCTTACCAGTTTGTTCCAAACTGGTCTATTTCACATAACTGGGGGGACTATTTTTTTGATAACTTTACTGTGATCAGAGTCTATGGGTGTCCTCAGCCTCCCCATATTTTACCAAAAATTGTTCCAATTAGGATTGCTTTTATGGAGTTTATCTGGCAATTGACCCTAGTTGAAAAAGAATACCTTGATAAACATACGAAAGGTTCTCTTCTTCCTAGGCTTTGGGTTGTGTTTGATTTTACCATTGGTAGGAGTTCCTTTGATGAAGTAAACAATTTCCTTAAAAAATATAGGTTGGTTAATGTTGTGTCTAGATTTTGTGATCCGGAACAATTTCTTAAAGTTGCAATGCCAAAAATGACACCTTGGGCCACAATAAAGGACCATGAACCATTGGATGATGAAGATGTGGTTAGAAATTTGCTGAGAAAAGATGAAGTACAAGAAAGGAGAAGAAAATGAAAAAAATTGATGAGTTGAAGCAGAATTGAAGGCTGCTGACCCTAGTTTCTCAGGTTTTTACCCTGATAGCCCGTACCTGGAGAGGATTAACAAAATGTTGAGTTTATATGAAACTCTGATGGAACAAATGCCTCAAATTCCAGATTTAGAAGTGGCTGCTCAGCAGCAAGACCCCCAAGATGGACATTCTTCACATGGCAAGAGGCCACTTAGTGTGTCTGCTGATGATGTAGAGAGTGGGGATGAAGTTCAATCTACCCCAGCTGCAAAGAAATAGAAAACCAATGAGGTCGATACAATTGTGAGGAGAGACCCTGCTAGAGAAATTGTTACAGAACAAGGACAATACTTTCATCAAATAAGGATACATCTCAGAGAAGCAAGGCAGAATGAAGAATGGGGAGAAACAAACGAAGCCCTTACTCAAGGCTTTGATGAGCGTGTGATGTTATCAAATAATTTCATGAAAGATGATGAATTTATTAAGTCAGATGAATGTAAATTTTTTTTGACAAGATTGAAACAAAAATAATTAAGACAAAATCTGATCATAGAGGAAGCAAATGAAGAAAAGAAACAGGAGATCATCAAGGCACTGCAGGAATATGATCCTGACAGGAAGCAAATATCTGTGGAATAGGCAAGACAATTGATTAAGAGTACTGGTATGATTATGATGCCTGACTGGGATATCCAGTCTACTTTTATTATTGATCAGATTAGGAAGCAAGAGAACCCAATGTTTAAAACTAAATTTGAAATTGGAGATGTAATAAGAGGATCAAGATTTAATCCTAAGTCAAAGACACTTGCTGCTTGGTCTTTGGCCCCTTCCACTCAAAAGCCCCACCTTCTAAATATCCAAGTAGAAAAGAAAGCTGACAGAATGATCTGGGACTTGCAAAACACCACTGACACGAAGATTGCCTCATTTTTTACTCAAGTTTCTTTCATGAATTTATCAAAAACAGAGGATTTGTCAAGAAGATACACAGAACCATATACCCAATTGATTGCATTGTCTAAAAAATATGAAGAGACACTGATGAAGAAGGGTGCTCTAGAGGAAGAGTTAGTGGAGTTGAAAGAAAAAATTGCAAATGAGCCCCTCCAATATAGATTACAGAACAAGTACAAGAAATACCAGCTGATGTGATAGCAAAAATGGAGGAATACACAGGGAAAATTGAAAAGCTTGAAAAGGAACAAAATGTCAAGGCTATCTCTATTGTGTCAGGAATTCTGAAACACAGGATTAATGTATTGAAAGGAAAATTGATGGTAGTGCATGATTTGCACATTGCTTTGAAAGAGGCAAGTAAAACATCCTCTGAGGCTGTCGCTTTTCTTGGACCTTTGTTCAATGTTTAGTCAGGAAGAAGCAAATTAATGGATAAGCTAGATATTGCAATGATGTATAGTGACGAGTTCCCTCCCAAGATCAGTGGCACTAAAGACATGGTGGAGGTAAGGAATGCAACTTAGGCATTTTTCACAGGGAAGGATGTGCTTATAAATGATAAATTATAGACATTTGGGGAAGGTTATAGTAAATCAGTGCCTTCAATTTATGGTTGTAATGGAGATTTGAAATCAGTTTCTGATTGGACCAGCGAATTTGATTTGATTCTGGAGCAAGAAGAAATAATCAAGCATGGAAATGAACAGGTTGATGCTGATTTCCTTAACGATATGCTTGATTCACTGTTCAAGGTTGAGGTTGACCATGCAAAGTTTATTGTTGAGTCTAGGGCAGTTATAGATGCCAGATGGACAGATTCAGTTGCAAAGTTGGAAGAGGTAAAGACATTCAGTTGGCCAACAGACAAAGAGGTGGACAGGTGGCAAGCCATGCTAAAGCCAAAGAAGAAATCTCAGGTTGAGGTTGCTACCCAAGATTCCTCACAGTAATCCTAAGCTTGTTGAATCCTCATCTTATAAAAGGATTCCAAGATTAATTTGAGAGGGATGGCCACTTTTTCTTTTTGACCGGTAGAGAGGGATGGCCAATTGGCCACTTTTATTGATGTTGAACTTGAAAACTCTTATATAGTTATAGTAGCTCAACTATTCAAGAATTTGATAAGTGCATAGACTATAGTTGAATCGCATTGTGAATTTACTTTTTGATATCATTATGAATATAATATCAATATCATTTGCAGTTTGAGATCTTCACATAATTGTCTTTGTGTTGAATTTATGTTTTCACTGTGAATTGAATGGTCAAGGGTTTTTCAGTTTACATATGAATCTGGGTTGTGTATGTAATGGCATTTTTCATAATTTCATTCCTATTTATCTATAAATGAATCTTATTGAAGTTTATTATCAGGTTGTCTTGAATTGTAAGTGACTCTATGCCCTAGGATAAGGCACTGGTCTGTTGTCTTGATGTTTTACTAATTATGTTGTATTCCTATCTATTGTGGTGTTTAATACTTTCATTCTTAATACTCTTATGATTTTACATGCTATGGATGTTTATGTAATATATATGGAGGTTTTCTATGACTGTCTATAATCTGCCCACTAATTACAATGAGGTGAATCCTTAATATGATTCCAGACTAACAAAATTTTTGCATTCCTGGGCATAATAGGATTAGGAAGCATTAAATGAAAAATTACATACACCATAACAATGTAACAAATGAAAAAAGTTAAATCTCATGACTCTGATCATTTGAAAGAGATAGAATTATACAAAAAATAAATTTATATATAACTACTTCAAGAACCTACACAAAGCTTGACACTAAATGCTTTTCATTTGCTCTGTAAATGACTATACAGTATACAACTTGCTCCCTTCACCTAGAGTCTAGAATCACTACTGGAACCAAAAAAGGAACCCCAATGACTATACAACTTGCAAAACTGCTTGAGCCATGCCATTATCACCTTGATGCCTTCTGATGGAATGTGAGATGTTACATTCTATCCAATAGATCATTTCCAAATAGAGGAGGAAGCCCACATGCCCAGGAATAGAGACAATGGAAAGAGGAGCCCGAGCCTTCATGCCCACGATCAGGGAAAGTGGAAATAGGAGCTTTAGGGTAAATGTAATATGTTGGGGAGGGGTTGCAGCTTCCATGTCATCACAAAGATGACTGGCTGCCACTCCCCACCTAAACAAATCCTTCTTTCATTCCTCTACGGGTTCCTTCTTCAAACCCCTTGCCATCCTATGGTAGAGTAGAAGTAGAGGATGTGCCACACTTGGCCTTTCTTGACAAGAAAAGGCTTTCACACCCCCTCTGAAAATAAACAAACTCACACAGAAGAAAACAAAAAAACACCCATCCGGTATCACAAAGCACACAACAACTCTATGCACGATCCTGCTCAAACATCATCTTCCTTTTTGAGGAAAAAACCACTCTCAGAAAATGAAAAAGGTTTCTTTTCTGAGTTTCTCTTCTACCAATTAAGTCACCACTCCATTGTATTTATAACATTTTCACACTTCATTTGGTGATGCTCATTCACGTGAAAAATCATCATTTTGGTGTTTTTCAACATGACTGTAGACTCTAGAAGTCATGCCTATCAAATCCACTGCATCCGGCTCAAGCTCATCTATTGTGAATGATTTTTATCTGATTTTATTCCTCCTTGATTGGACAAATTCTGCTTCAAAATCCCTGACAACAAGCAACCTGAGCTCTTATTTCTCAGAGAAATCTGTGATCTCCCATCTCTAACTCATAAGCTATCAAATCCTTTTATGCCTCTGAAACCGTCGTCCTCGCTTGTCTAATCAACCTCGACTCAAGAGAAACCTTCAAACTAGTCCCTCAGGAACGAGTCAACATCCAAGCCTTAAAAAAATTTAGGTTGCGAGCTAGCGACCAGATAGTTTGTGGTTAAGTTTTATGGTTATCGCCAACTCGCGAGGTAAAATGTCTGAAGACGTGATCAAGCCGTGAGTTGGCAACAAGTTGGTTTGGGTTTACATAGTGAGGTCTCTAGCTTTTTGGGTGTTAGCATTTTATGTTACCGAGCTGGAGATTGTTAGTTAAATTGCTTTGGTCGCGAGGTCTCGAGTTGGTTTGATGTCATACATTATATCCACGAGAGTTAGCAAGTAACTCATTTCATACAGTTGTCGCTAGCTCTCATGTTTGTTTAATGTTAGCATTTTTAGGTCATGAGCTAGGGACTAGATAGTTTGTGGTTAGGTTTAATGGTTATCGCCAGCTCGCGAAGTTAAATGTCTGAAGACCTGATCAAGCCGTGAGCTTGCGATTGAAGTTAAATGTCTGAAGACCTGATCAAGCCGCGAGTGAAGTGCTAGCAGTTAAGAGATTAACGACTTTATGTTGGTGAGTACGTGACAAGGGTTAAAGTTACCACTATCTCCAAGTCGCTGTGGTGACGAGGACTTAACATTTGTGGTCAAGAATTGGCGAGTGCCAGTTCAGTTTCCCTCAGTTGCTAGATCTCGAGGTTAAGAAGGCTTAGCATTTTTAGCTTGCGATTTGGAGATAGAGAGAGTCGTAAGGGCTTGTCGCTAGGTCACGAGATTTTCTAATGGGCAGTCTTCTAGGCAGAGAGTTGACGACTGTGTGCCACGTGTTTTAATTACTTAAAGTTAATATCTTGAAATTGCTGATATTTTTTTTTTACGGTTTTAAAATAGCTTGAAATCGCCAATATTTTTTTTATGGTTTGAAAATAGTTTGAAATCGCCAATATTTTTTTTTATGGTTTGAAAAGAGCTTGAAATCACCAATATTTTATTTTCATTGTTTGAAAATAGGTTGAAATCGCCAATGCAAATATTTTTCTGGTTTTAAAAATATTACCATTCGACTATGCAATTATTTTTTGGGTTTTAAAAACAGTACAATTCGCCAGGATTTTTCACAAACTTTGAGCGATCATGGCTAATTCGCCAATGGAGATTATTATTTTTCTCCGTAAACCACAAAAATTCGCCAATAAAATTAAAATTTTTCTCGGAATTATACAACTTTCACCAGGTTTTTACACCTTGTCCAAGGGGGGGGGGTTCTTAAAGTTTTCCCTGCATAAGACATCCCGGAAATACATCAATAGGTCTTATCCACACGTTACATTAAATTCAGTCCACAACCTAGATCAATCGAGACCAAGTATAGGTCCATACGCCACAACAATGATCTCCATACTCCAAGTCTCCAACATGATCACCAACAACATCCTGAAACTCCATCAGAAGCTGCACCAACACCACTTATGCAATTCATCAAAGATCTCCACCAAAAGCTCTACTGGTGAAACCCTCGCCAGAACCCAAAACCAATCTTCTAAGCAAGCAGGATAGCACCCGATCACCAAACCAAAACCAACTAACCAAATATGAGCATGAGTATCATGAACAAGCCAATGCCATCACCAAACTATACCGAAGCCTACCGGATCATGTCGGATCCAAGTTAACCAAAAACCACTCAACCTATCGGGACCAGAAGGGTGTCGGTAAAGAATCCAAACATCTAGTGTTGGCATCAATGATAAAACATCAATGCAACACATAATCAATTCCACTAAATGGCCAACAATCTCCCCCTTTGGCATTGATGGCAACACTAGATGTGAAAAACATCTAAGTACCAAGAATGCCAAACAAGTTTCCCCCTATGGAAGACAACCAGCAAACTCCCACATATAGCTCTGAATATCAATATATCTCCCCCTATGAATAATATCTCTGTAAAGCTCTGAAGATCTTTTCCTTTTTCACAACAATATCACTCCCTCTTTCTTTTTCTTTTTCACATCAATATCACTCCCCCTTTGACATCAATGCCAGAAATCTGACAGTAATATCAAAGCAAAAACATAAACCACAAAAGCTGACTACTCCCCTTGAGCAGTAACATCCCACATTAGTGCCAGAGTGAATAGTATCTCTGATAGTGCACGTCGGACTGATGCCAAACCGCATCAATCAAGTCTCTACCGGATGGGCATAAACTCCCAATCTGTCTCTCAGGTACTCAAATGATTCTTTGGGCAAAGTTTTAGTGAAATATCTGCAATTTGCTTTTTAGTGTTCACATAAACTAGTCTAACTTCATTTGCTTCCACCTTTTCCTTCAAAAAGTTATACTTGATAGATATGTGCTTTGTTTTAGATTGAAATACCAAATTCTTCTATATATCAATAGCAGCAGAGTTATCACAGTGAATAACTACCAGTGCATCACAATCCACCTTTATATCCTTCAACATTTGCTTCATCCATAAAACTTGTGTATAGTTAGTAGCAGTAGCAACATACTCAGCTTCAACAGTAGATAAAGAAGTAAATGACTGTTTCTTGCTGATCCATGAAACCAACTTTTTTCCAAGAAAGAAAGCTCCACCGGAAGTACTTTTCCAATCATCAACATCTCTAGCCCAATCTGCATCTATGTACATAAAGTAAAGTTATCATCCTTAGGGTACCACAAGCCATATTCTAATGTACCTTGCAAGTATCTAAAAATCCTTTTCACCGCCATCTCATGATTTTCTCTAGGATCACTCTGAAATATTGAAACAATACAAACAACATTCATAATGTCAAGCCTAGTCTGAGTCAAATAAAGTAGACTTCCAATCATAGATTTGTATCTTGTAGGATTTACCGGTGCAGAAACATCTTTTCTTGTCAATTACTCATTTGTAACCATAAGATTACTTACCGGTTTAGAATCTCCCATACCAAATTTCTTCAACAATTCTTTAGCATATTTAGTTTGACAGATGAAAATATCTTTGTCAGTCTGAGTAATTTGCAAACCTAAGAAAAATTTCATCTCACCAATCATAGACATCTCAAATTCTTTCTCCATATTCTTAAAAAATTCTATGCATAACTTATCTTCACCTCCAAAAATAATGTCATCAAAAAATACTTCAATAATCAATATATCATCCTTAGTGATTTTATAATATAAATTACTGTCAGCACTGCCCTTAGTAAAACCAAGCTTCAAAAGATATTTATCCAACCTTGCATACCAAGCTCTAGGTGCTTGTTTCAATCCGTATAAAGGCTTTCCTTAACCTACAAACCATATTTGTATCATCTGATAGTGAAAAACCATCGAGTTTCTCAATATAAACTTCCTCATCAAGATCCTCATTCAAAAATGCACATTTAACATCCATCTGATAAACCTTGTAGTTTCTATAAGCAACATAGGCAAGAAATAATCTTACAGCTTCAATCCTAGCTACAGGTGCAAAAGTCTCTCCATAATCAATTCCTTCTTTCTAAGAATATCCTTTACAAACCAATCTAGCCTTATTCCTTATAACTTGACCATCCTCATTCAATTTATTCCTAAAAACCCATTTAGTTCCAATAACATTTTTATTTTTAGGTCAGGGAACCAAGGTCCATGTGTTATTTTTCTCAATCTGATATTATTCTTCTTCCATAGCTTTCAACCAATGTTCATCTTTACATGCCTCATTTACTGATACCGTTTCAACTTGTGAAATTAAACATACCTCATTAGTTGCCAGTCTTCTTCTTGTCATCTCTCCATTGCTCTTATCCCCAATGGTCTGATCTTCTGAATGATTCAATCTCACATACCTAGGAGTCTTCTGACTTTCTATTCCTCTTCCCTATTCTTCAGTTATTGTAGAGTTCTCTGGTACTGTCGGAGTAACTGGTTCAACTCTCTATTCCGGTAAAGATGCTACTTGTTCAGATATAATCATTTCCACTGTCGGTTCCTTTTCATAAACTCTGATTTGACTTATGTTCAGCTCATCTACTTTGGCATTAGTACTCTCCACAATTCTTTGTAATATCTTGTTATAACATCTATATGTTTTGCTTTCATTAGAACAACCAAGAAATATGCCTTCATCACATCTAGGATCAAATTTCCCAATGATATCATCTCTCCTGATATAACATTTACTACCAAATTTTTTGAAATACTTAACTGTAGGTGTATTTCCAAACCATAATTCATAAGGTGTCTTATCGGTTTCTCCTTTGATATGTACTCTGTTGAATGTATAAACCGTTGTACTCACTACTTCTCTCCAGTAGATATGAGGTAGACTAGCTTCCATCATCATTGTTCTAGCAGCATCCAAGATAGTTATGTTCTTTCTTTCCACAACTCACTACTTCTCTAGATTAGATATGAGGTAGACTAGCTTCCATCATCATTGTTCTAGCAACATCCAAGATAGTTATGTTCTTTCTTTCCACAACTCCATTTTGTTGAGGTGTCCAGGGAGCAAAAAATTGTCTTCTTATACCATGCTTGTCACAAAATTTATTAAACTCACCGGATGTGAATTCTCCACTATGATTTGATCTCAAACATTTAATCTTCAATCTTGTCCCAGTTTCCACTTTAGCCTTAAAGATTTTAAACTTTTCAAATGCTTCTGATTTTTCTTTCAGAAAAGTAACCCACATCATTCTAGAATAATCATCAATGATTAGCATTAAATATCTATCACCTTGAAATTTTTTAACTCTAGCACAACCACACAAATCATTATGAATAAGATCAAGAACATCATTTGATTTATCTTGTATACTCCTAAAAGAGGTTCTGACCTGTTTACCCATTTGACATTCTTTACATACCGGATTATAGGGCTTCATAATCTTAGGTATATCCCTAACTGCCTTAGTTGAATTGATATTCACAATGCAATCAAAATTCACATGACATAGCCTTTTATGCCATAGCCAACTTTCATCAATCTGTGTAATCAAACATGTCTTCTCACCGGAGTTCAAATGAAATATATTACCTTTTGTCTATGTACCAGTTGCAATCTCCAAGCTAGATCTGTTAATTATTTTGCATTTTCCATCCTTGAACTGTAATTGAAATCCCTTATCTACCAATTGTCTTACCCTCAAAAGATTATGCCTTAAAACCTTCAACATAATAAACATTGTCAGTATTGTTCTTACCATCTATTGATATAGTTCCTTTTCATTTGATCATACATGCTTTGTCATCTCCAAAACTAACTAGACCACCATCAAATTCTTGCAAAGATAGAAACTTCCCTTTATCTCCAGTCATATGATGTGAACAACCACTGTCAATTACCCATTCATCCTTGTCTTCAATTTTAGCAGCAAGTGCCTTCTCTTCAGATACATTCTCTTCCAGTGCCTAATCATCTTACTTGATAGCTAGAAACACTCATTCCTTCCCATTGCCGGATCCACTAGTAGAGTCTTATGTTGGTTCATCATTAGAACCAATAATGCCTTCCTCATCCGCTATGTAGAATGATTTGTCTTTGTTTTTCTTGTATATATACTTGCTCTGATATAGAGGGTTAGGCTTAAATGATCTTTTGACTCTTTCTTCAAATCTTGAATTTCTTTTAGGACATCTAAATGCAAAATGACCAATCTTATTACATGCAAAAGATTTAAAAGATGCTTTTCCTTTCATATTTACTTCCTATCGGTCCTTTTGGTACTCTTCTAGAAAATAGTGCTTCAAGTTGATCAAACTCATCATCTTCTCTTTTTATATCTTCTAATTCCTTTGCATACAAAGCTTTCCAGTCTTGCTTACCGGTTGTAGATGTAGATGCATGAAAAGAAAGTTCAACTTCACAGCTCTAGAAGGTCCAAATTCTTCAAGCTCAAAAGAAGATAGTTTTCCAACCAAAGTATCTTCGTTGACAGATGTATTAGCCATTGTTATCAACTCATTAATAACAATAGCCTTCATTTTGTAAGCCGATGGTAGGGCTCTCAGGACTTTAGAAACAATTTCATCTTCGCTCAGAGTTCCACCACAACATTGAATTTCCATAACAATCTCATTTACCCTTTCCATAAATGCAGTAATCCTTTCATCTTCTTCCATCTTCAGGTTTTCATATCTCATCCGGTAACCATCAAGTTTAGAAATCTTCACTGTAGGGTCACCTTCTTTAAGAGTCTCCAACTTATCCCATATAGCCTTTTCAGATGATTTATCGGTTAATCCCATTATTTGCTGATAAAAAAGTGCACACAAGAGGGATTCTCTTGCTCTACAATCATTCTCAAGCTCCTTGTCTACATTTTCCGGAGGAGGATTGTTAGATCCCGGATTATAGGGTGTGACACCATTCTATGTGATCTCCCAAATCTCCTGGCCAAGACATCTAAGACGAGTCTCCATCTGAATCTTCCATACTGTGTAATTTGTTCCATCAAGCCTCAGAATATCCCTTTGAAAGATAGCTCCAAAAGAACTGGATGAACTTGAACTGTTAGTCGCCATAGGATCTTCCTCAAGCAGTTAAGCTTTCTGCAGAGAGGACCAATGCTTTGATACCAATTATTAGACAGTTCAAATAACCAGAAGACAACTAAGAGTGGGGGGGTGAATCAGTTGTCACAAATTACCATAACCATTAGCAATTTAAACTTTAATACCAAAACCCAAAACATTAATACTGGAATAGAAAATAAACCAATTAAGCATAAACAATAATCACAAAATAAATACAATCCACATGACACAAAGATTTATATGTGGAAAACCCGGTAAAGGGAAAAACCATGATAAGAAGCCTACCCATAGTCAGATAATACTTATGCAGTAAGTATGTGAATTGCAATTGAGGGGCCTGCACTTGCAGGAAGGCCAACAGCCTAGAGCGCACTGCTCATCACAAAAGGAGCCTCACCAACTACATACAAATCCAGACTACAATCTGGAGAAGTGTTGAACTGCAAAAGATAGCATCTCCTATGCCTGAGTACCATTCCAGTTAAGCTCAATACCGAAGAACTAAATCCTCTTACACAAACCCAATTCGATCTCCAATGATAGACCAACTCTTCTGCCTGAATGATATAACATTATTCACACATTACATTCCTTGACCATGACCTCTAACATTAACCATGATAATCTACAATGAGATCTTACATCTATATATACAAACCCTCGACGATAAACAATCAGGTCAGCCACCAGATGATAAACCAATTACATAATTACAAACCATGTCGACCTAAGATCAAACAAATAATATCAACACATAAGACATCCCAGAAATACATCAATAGTTCATATCCACACGTTACATTAAAGTTGGTCCATAACCTAGATCAACTGGGACGAAGTATAGGTCCATATGCCACAACAATGATCTCCATCCGCCAAGTCTCGAACATGATCACCAATATCATCCTAAAACTCCATCAAAAGCTGCACCAACACCACTTATGAAACTCATCAAAGATCTCCACCAAAAGCTCTATCGGTGAAACTCTCGCCAGAACCAAAAACCAATATTCTAAGCAAGCAGGATAACATCCAATCACTAGACCAAAACCAACTAACCAAATATGAGCATGAGTATCATGAACAAGCCAATGCCATCACCAAACTATACCGGAGCCTACCGGATCATGTCGGATCCAAGTTAACCAGAAACCACTCAACCTACTGGGATGAGAAGGGTGTCGGTAAAGCATCCAAACAGCTAGTGTTGGCATCAATGACAAAACATCAATGCAACACATAATCAATTCCACCAAATGGCCAATAGATCTATGTTTTGTTTGTATCTCTATCCTCTTCTTGATCTTCTATGGTTATAAAGGTGGTGAGGTGGCCCTATTCTACTATGGTGTGCAATATTTATTTATTAGGTACTTAGGCGTGCCACACCATGTTATGGACTTTCTATATAATATGCTAATGTGATATTAGGTGATTTATCTATTGATGTTGTGGTATGTTTGCCCCTTGTTTGGTGGAGTTCTTACTCGAGTCTAATTTTGTGTAGTAGTAGTAATTCTAGTTCACTTTGCAAAGGAGTATTTATATTTTTATATTATGTGTCGTTTCATGGTGGTGTTTATACGTCTTTGAAGTATATCACTCTTCTAGAGGTGGCCATGGGTGTGAGATGTTGATTGGGGATTTTATTCTAGTGATTTTATCTTGTGTTATGCTTAATTTCTTCCCTAGTGGCCACATTTTCTTTGCATAGGCCATGTGTGTTCTTGTGGTATCTCCTCTCACTATTATGGTGGTGATATATCATCTTGTGAAAGCATATCCTACATGTGGTAAAAATATGGTAGACGTAGTGATCAAAATTAAACCTAGTTTCTTCCATGGTAGTCATAGGTGTTGGTTTGGTCAGATGTACTTTTGTGATGATGTGTTGGTGGCATTTTTCACAATGCTTTAAAATTGTATTTGTTTATGGACTTTTCATCATTCATTCTTATGTGTGTAATATATCATTTACACATCATTCAATATATTATCTACTTTTCTTCCACATGGAAGACACAAATTCAAATAAATTTTATATGATTTTATCTAATTGCCAAAAAATTTCATCTCACCTATTAGATCATATCCCATGCTTCTTAAGTCGCATTTAAAAATATGGGTTGTATGGCTAGCTTTGTGGGTTTTTAGCAATCTTCTCAATAGTGATGTTTCTCAAAGAGACTATCCTAGAGATTTATAACAATAGTACATTTGATATTATTTTTAATCTTCAAGCCTTGTGCATACTTGTGATATTTTTGTAGACACTTAAAAATAATTATTTTAATTATTTTTAATTCTTCACATAATTAATTAATTAATTATGTTAATTAAAATTCTTCTCAATATTAATTAAATATAATTAATATTGTCACTATAGCATATGATTTATTTAATGAATCAATCCCTTTCTTTATTCTTCTAAAAAATCAAATCCTCACAAATCTTCCTCTTAGCTAATTAATTTCAATTAATTAGTTAACCTACATGATTCCTACAAATCATCTTCTTAATTAATCATTAACCTAATAAATTCTTCTAGAAACTCCCTAAACTCACTTAGCATTATTCTTCTAATTTTTTTTTCCCTCCACTCATTCTCTCTCCTAGTCAAATTCTCCTACAAATATAAATCCCACCTAACATTTCCTCTAATCCCCCTCCTAATGAGTCGTTAATGGCTAATCATCATGATTAGCCACAAAGTCAACTCTTTGTCCTTTCATCCAGCCACTAGCTTTAAATGCTCTTTTTCTAGATGAATGTAAGATTTTCGAAATCTCACATTCCTCTAGGCATTTCCCTCTCTCAAGGAATTTTTAATTCCTTTTTATTCTTCTAATCCCCATAATATCTGTTTTTGGAGAATTTTTAATTCCTCCAATGCATCTTGTAGAGTGTGGAGATACGAAATGCCTTTAAGGCATATTTCTTGGTCTCAACACCCTCTCTTGGAGCTTGTGTGAGCTCACAAGTAAATCTTAGCCCTTCATCTTGAATTCATCCTAGCCATTCGTTTTCCTCTTCTCTTCCTATAAAATAGGGTTCCATCCCTTCATTCAGGACATCTTGAAATCCAGTAAGCTTATGCTGCCCTTTTGAGCCCAGGAAATCATCTTGGCAACTTGATCATCTCATCCTTATCATTCATCCTAATCATTTGTGCACAATATTGGAGAGTCATCCACATCCAACAATCAAAGGAGCACATCAAGTGGAGCATTATCAAGGGGTGCCTTCACTTCATCAAGCTCAATCCAAAGGAGAAGGTAAAATAGCAAGGTGAAATGGTCTTTTAATGATATTTTAGCATTCTGCATGTTTATTTCGTTATGTTTTGATCAGTTTACCTTTCAAATCTGTTTTCCCCTCTTCATTTTGGCACGCTCGGTGGGACTCACGTCCCTGAGAACTAATGTTTTTTTTTTTTTTTTAGGTTTTTGTGAGTTGTGAGACGCAGGTTCCAGAATAGCGCGATTGCAGAAATATATATATATATCTTTTTCGCAGGTTCCAGAATCGTGGCTCTGCATTTATGCGTGACAGCTCCTCCTTATTCTGTTCTGTTTCTTTTTTTTTTTATGTTTCTATTTCTATTGCAGCACGATAGCTCTGTTATCTGATTTTTTATTTGATTTGTTGTCTGTTCTGTTTTAGTATAATCTGTGTGAAAGTAGGAGAGTATGCTCTTGTCTATATAGACAATCAGAAATCCAGACCTTTCACTTTTCTATTCTGTTTAGTACGACTGTATGCTCTGACCATAGGAAAGTGTGAAAATAGGAGAGTATGCTCTTGTCTATCTAGACAATCAGAAATCCAGACCTTTGACACTTTTCTATCTGTGTAGTGCTATTGTCTGCTCTGTTAATCTGTCTGAAAATTTTAGGCGCTAACTGTAGTTTGCATCTAATTTATTTATTTCCTGTTATCTGCTCTGTTTAAATAAAATCTGTCCGCTCGCAGGAAAGTGTGAAAGTAGGAGAGTATGCTCTTGTTTATCTAGACAATCAGAAATCCAGACCTTTGACATTTTTATTTTATTCTATTTAATGCGACAATTTGCTCTGTTAAATCTAGGGTTTCTGTCTGTTCTGTTAAATCTAGGGTTTCTATTTTGTTAAATTTAGGGTTTTTGTTCTGTAAAATTTAGGGTTTCTATTATGTTAAATTTAGGGTTTCTGTTCCGTTAAATCTAGGGTTTAAAAAAAAAAATTCTGTTTTTTCACCATATCTTCTTTATCTTGACTCCATTTCCCTTCAAACTTCACCAGATTCTCCACATTGCCATTTTCCACATTTTCTTCCTTGGAGGCCTTATCTCAAAAATCCACTTTTTGAAGCCCAAAATCCCATATTTCTCTATTTTTAGGGTTTGCCATAACTTCTTCCCTTTTCATCCAATCACCTCCAAATTTTTCTCATATTATCCATCTTCAACTTTTGCTTCTTTGTCCCTCTTGGACAAATTTTCCCATTCCTTCATCTCTCCTCCAAAATCCCCATTTTTCGCTTGCCTATCCCTTGGGAAGTGGTAAAAACCTAGTCAAATCCCATTTACCCATCAAAGCTTTCTTCAAATCCACATTTGTCATTAGTAAAAAAGTTTTTATTCATGTTTTTCTATTCATTCCCAAAAAATTAAAAAAATTAATATTTTTGTCATTTTGTTGATTTTTGCAGGACGCTTGTTGAAGACTCTATTTTTCAAACTACTAATCAAATTGTTTTGTAGGACGCTTTTTGAAGACTCTATTTTTCAAACTACTAATCAAGTTGTTTTGTAGGACGTGTTTTTTTTTAAGACTCTATTTTTCAAACTACTAATCAAGTGGTTTTGCAGGTTGCCTAGCTGATTCAACCAAATATTGTGCATTTATTTAAATTAGGCACCTAGATATTAATTAAAATGGAATGAATCATTGTCTTATGTATCTTTAAGAAAAGCGTAAAGGTAGGAAAGTATGCTCTCGTCTTACTAGACGATCAGAAATCCAGACCCTTCAACCTTTTCTTGTTTGATTGTGTGTTTACCTCTAGCGGGCCTGCCCTCCCAACTTGCTCTTTTAGAAGGTAAGAGGGGAACGACCCAAGTGAGTACACCCGGACCTGGGGTTCCCAACTCACTATAATAAATAGGCCATTGACTACGAAAGGGTTAATGGTTGGGGCTATATGAGAGTTCACTCTCACATTGGGTGCTTAGTAGGATCCTAGAGATCTCAATCATGCTTGCGTGACTACTAAGTTCTTGGTGCTTTATTGGGCTATAGGCCTCAATTGCGCTTGTGCAACTTCGAAGGGTAGCTCCTAATGGGAAGACTTACTAAACACCTTGTTCATAGTGGCCAAAAATCTTCTAGTCATTGGTGTAGGAGGTCGGACCTCTGAAGCGGCCCACATTCTTACGGCCCTTAGTAGAGACACAAAGTTTGCCATGAGGAGTTTTCATGGGAATTGATGCTTGGCTACCCCGAGAAGTGAGTGCCGTGGAGGGGAGCCAGTGGGGTCAAGCATCTAAGTGTCCGCTTTGGGTAAGCGTAGATGGGAAACCAATTGGGATTCAATGACTATTGTCCTTGCCAGCCTTAAGAATGTTGTATATGAGCATGAGTGTCTTTGAGATAATATGCATTTAATCATTGTGTTTGCTTTGTTTGATACATACTTGCCAAGAGTAGACTAAAAACACATCACTATCCCCAAACACTTTGCAAAAATATTTGTCAAGACACAAACAAATTGTCCAAGTCATTACCCACGCTAAGTCCAAAATTGTGTCAAAACTCTGTCTGTCCCATTTTTCATAAGCCTAAGAGAGAAGCTAAGAGTTTATCCTCTACGTCAACATTCAAGTTTGTCCTTTGAAACACCTACTATCGTCCAAATCAGGGTGGTCATATCCCTTCATACAACTTGCCATTTAAATAGATCCTTCATGTTCATGCCAAAGACAACCTAGTCATCAAGTTTTCTTCTAAACCATCACTACCATACCTTCTTCATCAATCATCCTCAAATTTCCTAAGTCCTTTCATCCTCAAATTTCTTAAGTTCTTTCATCACAAATTTCTTAAGTCCTTTCATCCTCAAATTTCTTAAATCCTTTCATCACAAAGTTTTTAAATCCTTTCTTTCATCACAAATTCCTTAAATCCTTTCATCCTCAAATTTCTGAAGTCCTTTCATCACAAATTTCTTAAGTCCTTTCATCCTCAAATTTCTTAAGTCTTTTCATCACAAATTTCTTAAGTCCTTTCATCCTCAAATTTCTTAAATCCTTTCATCACAAAGTTCTTAAATCCTTTCTTTCATCACAAATTCCTTAAGTCCTTTCATCCTCAAATTTCTTAAGTCCTTTCATCCTCAAATTTCTTAAATCCTTTCATCACACAAATTTCTTAATTCCTTTCATCCACAAATTTCTTAAGTCCTTTCATCCTCAAATTTCTTAAGTCCTTTTATCACAAATTTCTAAAATCCGTCCATCACAAATTTTCTAAGTCATTTCATCACAATTTTCCTAAGTCTTTTCATCACAAATATCGTGTATGGTCGCAACTCGATCCCAAAAGAAAAAGATGGCTGATCAACAATATGGCATGCCAGACATTGGTGTCCTATATGAATATCCCACGCAAGATCATACACAAAGTGGGCGACCAAGCGATCAAGATCAAAGCCAAAATCTTGACATGGTTAACCAAGATGAACTTTCTCCGGAAGTGCAAACTTCCTAGCGGATTCTTATAACCAAGAGATGATAGAAAAGTTTATTAAACACAATCCTACTGCACTTCTGAAAACTCTTCTTGAACATAGAGCTCAACTTCCACCTAAATTTAATAGATCCACTCTCGTCCAACAACCACAAGGAGACCTCGCTCCCACACAAAGTGTTGCACCTACTATTCAAACTCAATCAATTGCAACCCCATCAATCATCCAAGCCCAATCAATGCCACCCGCGACACCTCCCACCACGGTCTCCATCCCACCTTCTTCCTCCTTACCATCCATACCACTATCAAATCCAATCTCATCCATTCTCCAACAAACTTCTATACCACCTCCTTCTATTCAAGCACATATTTCTATTCCACAAACTTCCCTTTCTCCCAACAACGTCGCAAATTTTATCCAGACCACATTCAATCCTGTCACAACAGTTGGCGGACCACAACCAACTATCACACGAACCCCAGCGACATCGGTCATCACATCCCACGTTCCCACCTCCTCATCATATCAATATATTGGTGGTGGTGCACCTTCTTTAGTTCATCCAATTCTTGGGGCAAATACAATCCATCAATATCAAAGTCCACAACAAGACCTCATCAAGGAAATTCAAGACATGAAGAATATCATCAAAAACATGAAAGAAAAGACTAATAAAAGGAAAGCTTACTCATTCGAAGAGTTTTGCCCTTGTCCTTACGACCCATCTATATCAGTTGCACGATATCCCCCGGGATTTGAGATCCCTAAATTCACCAAGTATGAAGGCAAAGGAGACCCCGCGACCATGTCCGAGAATTCCACATCTTATGCCAAGAAGTCTCCTATAGTGACCTTTATCTTCGTAGACTCTTTCCCAAGAGTCTCACGGGAGACGCCCTGACATGGTTCTCATCTTTACCATGAGGTTCTATTGTCTCTTTTCCAGACTTGGCATAAAAATTTGTGGCCCACTATGCATACAACATGGGTAATGATGTTTCTATGATGGACCTATGTAATACAAAACAAAGACCTAGAGAAAACTTCGCCAATTTCCTACAAAGATGGTGACATCTTATCAAAAAATTCCAGTGGGACATGCCAGAACAACATCAAATTGAACTATTTCAAAAGAACTTGGTGCCTGAACTTTCAAGACCTTTAATATCTCAATGTATCAAATCCTTCCAAAAATTGACCGATAAGGGCCTCGCCCTCGAACTTGTCTTGTTGGAGGAAGGAACCTTGAAACATTACCAGAAGTCATCACAAAGTTCTTCCTCTTATCATAATGACAAGCCAAAATTCTTGGCTAAAAATAAAAACGTGGTCAATGATGGTGTAACTGATGCAAAGCGGGTCCAAACAGTGGCCGCTCCCCCAAAATCCACCACCAATATTCATCAATTCAACAATCAAAACAATTCAAATCAATCTCTAAAACCTCACAACAATGTCTCAATCCAGGGATGACCACCCCGATCGAATAACAAGATTCCAAGAGATTTCACTCCTCTTGCTGAGCCTATTGAAGTGGTGTTTCAAAAACTTGTCCAAGCAGGTATAGTGGTTTTTCCAATCACTCGCCTGCTTGATCCCAATCAACCTAAACCAAGATGGTATAATGAAAATGAGTATTGTGAATACCATCATATCAAGGGACATGATACACGAAAGTGTATGAAACTGAAGATCTACATACAAGATCTCATTGATAGAGGTGAGATTGAGGTAGCAAATGCAAAACCTGGTAATAACAATGACAAACTCAAAATGTACCAGGAACCCTTCCCAAAGCATGATAAAGGAAAAGGCTCATCATCTAACGCAATGGGTTATGACTACGCTAATCACGTAACCGGTTTTGATTTTTTAGTAAGTCGCATTGAACCTGTAGACAATCATGTCAATGTCATAACCATCCAAGGAGTTAATCCTCCTTCTTCCCAAAGCAGACCAAATCCAGCTAGCTTAGTCATTCAAGGTGCCATGCCTTCCACCTCCCATTTCCAGAATGACTGCAATGCAACTACATGCCGAGGAAGAGTCACCATCCAAGGAGTTCCTCCCCCACCAAACCCCCCACCCATGTCTTCCACCCACCGATATGACCTCCTTGATCAACTTGGGAAGACACCCGCGAAGATCTCCATTTTGGAACTTCTCAAGACTTCTCCGGTCCATAAAGAAATTTTGGAACAAGCCCTTCTCCAATCACACGTTCCTAATAACATCAACGCCACCCAATTTCAAACCCTCATTGGAAACCTTGCTGCCCAACAACATATTGTATTTAACTCCCAAGATGCTCCCGCAGAGGAGGACCATAACAAACCTTTGCACATCGAAGCTCTCATCCACAAGCATAAGGTCAAACGTATCCTGATAGATGGTGGATCCGGGCTTAATCAGTGTACATACAAATTAATAAAACAATTGGGACTTTTTGAGGATCTGATAGACACATCAGAAAGGATCACAATAAAGGTATATGATGATACAGAAAGAATTTCAAAGGGCGTGATCACCTTACCTCTTTAAGTGGGCCCCATTACAATTGAAACCCCTTGCCAAGTACTCGATCTTGATCTCCCCTACAACATTCTCCTCGGGAGGCCATGGATTCATTCCTTGCAGGCTGTACCCTCCACCTATCACCAATGCATCAAATTCCCCTATAATGGAAAAGTGATCACTGTCAAAGGTGATCCCCAACCTTTTCAATATTGCAAACTATTAGAAATGAAGCATCCGTATCATTGCCCACTAAATAGACCTTCGCCAACGCCTCCATCTGACACGTCAAATGTTGCCTCCACATCATCCCAACCAAATAATCAAATCAAGATCTTGGACAATGGCTATGGAGAATACAAATTGGAGGACGTCTTATTAATAGGCAACCTCCCTCTCTCTCCTAAGTCATTTGGCAAACCAAAAGAGCTAAAAAAGGACCCGAAACCAGTCATGCAATGCCAAAACACCACCTTCCAGCAATGGGGCCCACTTGATAATGAGAACCTCGAAGCTGATATCTCTTCATGGCTGTACCAGGAAGAGGATGATGATCCAACAAGAATATCCAAAGAAATGTACCCAAAAGCATTTGCCATAGTTGAAAAAATGGGTTACAAAGGACACAGTCTGAGACCAGAGGAGAAAGGAAGAAAAGCACCCATAAATCCTATCTCCTACAGATACAACAGAGGTTTGGGGTACACCCCGGTGCCTAAGATTACTATCGCCGGTGCCCCTTCTAGTCCTTCTTCAGATATCGAAAGTGCTGACGAAGAGGAATTCCACAAAATGCCTTATGAATACGAGAAAGATACCTTCTTCAATGCTTACATCAATACCATCACCCCCGTAACCCCTCCCACTTCACATGAGCTACATCTTGTCCATCCTAAACTCATTGACTGGGGCCAACGAGACAAACCCACTTTAGATATCTGCGCTGACGATAATGTTCTCATTGCTCTCCTAACAGCGCAAAATATGGAAGATTGTAATAGAATTGAGGGTATTCAACTACACGAAAAGGGATACTTTGGTAGTCAAGTCAATGCCCTTATCCACAAAAAAGATAATAAAAGAAAAAGATATGATTTCCTAGGTAAAAACCTCCCCGAGGCACCTTTGGATGAACAAGAAATAAAAATAAAGGACGTATCTGAAAGTGAAAACCTGGAAAAGGCACTTGACGATGAGGGATTTGACCTCCCTACCATTGGTTACCTTCCATAGGACAAATCAAATTTGTTAATAGAAGAAACAAACAGCATCAACATGGGCACCGAAGTCATTCCGAAAAATGTGCTCATTGCCAAATCCCTCACCAAAATCGAGAAACAAGACTTCATCAACTTCCTTACAGAGGTTAAAATCAATTTTGCATGGTCCTGTTCCGATATGCCAGGGTTGGATCCTGCCTTGGTGGTTCCCAATCTCGCCATCCACCCAGATGCAAAACCTATAAAACAAAAACTCTGCAAAATGCACCCGCATATTGCTCTCTTGGTCAAGGCAGAACTTCAAAAGTTGTTAGACGCAGAATTTATCAAACCCATAGACTACGCTGAATGGGTCTCCAACATTGTACCTGTTGGCAAACCTGCTGGGGGCATCCACATTTGCACAGATTTCCGAGATCTAAATATAGCTTGTCCTAAAGAAGATTTCTTGCTCCCAAACATAGATATGATTGTGGATCTTATAGCAGGACATGAAATGCTATCGCTAATGGATGGGTTTTCTGGATACAACCAAATCAGGATAGCAGATGAGGATCAACATAAAACTGCATTCACAACACCATGGGGTACTTTCTGTTACCGGGTCATGCCTTTTGGCCTTAAAAATGCTGAAGCTACATATCAATGGGCAATGACAACAATTTTTCATGACCTCTTGCACAAAATTATGGAGGACTACGTGGATGATCTGCTAGGCAAATCCAAGACAAGACTAGAGCACATCCCTATTCTAAAACAGATCTTCGAAAGATTGGAAAAATACAAGTTGCGTCTAAATCCCAAAAAGTGTGTGTTTGGCGTCACATCGAGAAAACTACTAGGATTCATTGTTTCCTGTAGAGGCATCGAGGTTGATCCCGCAAAGGTAAAAGCTATTATGGAAATGCCTCCGCCAAAAACTCTCAGACAACTATGCAGTCTCTAGGGAAAACTTCAGTCTGTCAGGCGTTTCATTTCACAGCTAGCCGACAAGTGCCATCCATTTGCACACCTGTTACATAAAGACACAAAATTCAAATGGGATTGCCTCTGTCAAAAGGCCTTTGAAAAATTAAAAGAATATCTAGCATCACCTCCAGTTTTGATGCCACCTGCCCCTGGAAAACCCCTCATTTTGTACATATGTGCTACTACAGTAGCATTGGGGGCATTACTGGCGCAAACAGATGATCAAGGGAAGGAACACGCCATATACTACATCAGTCGGACGTTGGTAAGATATGAACTCAACTACACCCCCATTGAAAGAACATGTTTGGCATTAGTGTTCAACAAACAGAAACTACGACACTATATGCTAAACAACAAGACAAAATTAATTGCTAAAATTGATCCACTTAAATATCTCCTGTCAAAAGCTGCTCTCACTGGCAGAACGACTAAATGGGTCATGCTCCTAAGTGAGTTTGACATTGAATATGTGGACAGAAAGGCAATCAAGGGACAAGTCATTGCAGATCAGTTGGCTGAAGCTCCACTTCCAGGCGATTATCCTCTTCTCACAGAATTACCAGATGAGTTCATTATGACTGTTACCACATCCTCCACATGGAAATTGTATTTTGATGGCTCCTACACTCAAAATGGATCGGGGGCAAGAATATTATTGGTCACACCTCAAGGAGATGGCATCCCCAAATCATACAAGATAGCCTTTGCATGTACCAACAACATAGCAGAATATGAGGCCCTCATCACAGGTTTACGCTTGGCTATCCACTGGAAAATAAAGGAATTACAAGTCTATGGTGATTCCCAGCTCGTCATAAAACAAGTCAATGATGAATACCAGACAAAAGATGATAAACTCCTTCCCTACTGTACCATGGTTGAAGATCTTAAGCAACATTTCACGACAATCAAGTTTGATCAAATCCCACGAACAAACAACAGGGCTATAGATGCAATGGCCACCATTGGCTCCCTCCTTCAAATGCCAGTACACAGTTAGAAGTGCGAGTTCTTGGTTGAGCAATTGTTTATACTAGCATACGACCTACCAGAGTCTGAAATGGTGTGTGTTCTCGTTGGTCCCGAGTCCGCTTGGTACCAAGAAACCTTCACTTTCCTCAAAGACAACACCATTCCCCCACACCTCACCAAAACCCAATAGCAAACCTTCATCTGCCGATGTGCCCTTTACACCATCCTTGCAGAAGGCATTTTGATGGTTCCCTCATAAGGTGTTTAGATAAACAAGAAGCAGAATGGGCATTACGCGAAGTACACGAGGGTATCTGTGGGGCACACTCAAGTGGACTCACATTGGCTAAAAAAATTTTGAGAATAGGATACTGTTGGCCTAAAATGGAAGAAGATGCATACAACTATGTGAAGAAATGCATCCCTTGCCAGCAACATGGCGACAAGATTCATGCACCGTCACAAGAATTGCAACCATTCATTACACCATGGCCCTTCTCGCAGTGGGGGCTCGATCTCATTGGGAAAATCCACCCTTCATCCTCCAACGGACATAAATTCATTATCACCGCCACCGAATACTTCACCAAGTGGGTAGAGGCTATCCCTCTTACTTTCACCACCGACAAGCAAATATCCAAATTCATCCTGAACTACCTAATCTGTCGATATGGCATCCCAAAAGTTATCATCACAGATAATGGTAAACAATTTAAAAACCAGGATGTCAAAGAACTCTGCCAAAAATTCAACATCCAACACCGCTTCTCCACTCCATATTATCCCCAAGGCAATGGCCAAGCTAAGGCTTCTAACAAAACCCTCGTAAAAATCCTCAAAAAGACAGTCAATGAAGCGAGCCATGATTGGCACCTCCAAATCCATCCTGCATTGTGGGCCTACCGCACCTCCATCCGCACCCCCACAAGTGCCACTCCTTATTCCCTAGTATTTGGTTCCGAAGCTATCCTTCCCCTTGAGATCGAGATCCCCTCTCTAAGGGTATCGCTGCAAAACATCCTACCAGAGGAAGAATACATAATTGCCCGCTTACAAGAGCTAGAATTGTTAGATGAAAGGCACCTCAAGGCCTTGAATCATCTCTGGGTATATCAAAACCGTTTGCGCATGAGTTATCATAAAAAAGTCAGAACCTGAGAATTCGAAGCTGGTGATCTTGTCCTCATGGAGAATCAGAAAAATCTACAAGAAAGAGAAAAGAAAGGCAAGTTCGAGCCTAATTGGCTTGGACCATATGTAATCACAGCGAAATATGGATCAGGAGCTTATCAGTTGGCTACTCCTGAAAGCGATCCTTTGGATGATCCAATGAATATCATGCACCTCAAAAGGTTTTATGCTTAGTCCTCAGAAAGTCTTCAATTGTCAAAAAAAGAAAAAAAAAAAGATCTTGAAAAAATCGTCACTTTGGTGCAAACCTGGCAAACAGGCACCTTATGATACAAAAATATTAAGAAAAAAAAAAAATCAGAAAAAGAAAGAAAAACAATTCATGGTGCTATGGGCAAGTATCTTGGTGAAAACCTCTGTGCAGGAGCCAAGGTAAATAACCGGATCCACTGTCTATCATGTCGATACTACAAATCATCTGCCATCCAGCCCACCCATGCACAACATTCCTTCTTTTCCGCCTCCCAATAAAACATGCGTATGATGATGAGTCTTCACCTAAGTCATGAACAAGAAATGTCCCAGTGAAACTGAGCTTTTATGCCTCTGTATAAGCTTCAAGAAGTCTTGAGAAACAATCCCAAGTCCATCCTAGTTCTACTCTTGGCAAGAGGTATCATTTGGTCGCAAGGAAGAGACTTGTTAGATTTTGTTAGATCTTTTCATATAGGCTTGCATCTTTTGCCCTACGACTACCACTATTTACAACTGCCTGGGTTCTTCCATATCCAGGTATGTTATAATAGGTGCATACTGGGGCATATTTCATAGTATGGCATGTTTTGGATCCTTCTTGTATAAACCGGTGACCTGGTACTAGTGTTTATCAACACTTACCTTCTCGTGTACAAGAGGTATCAGTGTGTTTGAGGGTTTCCTTGCACAAACCCACAACTTTGTATTAGTGTTTCTTAACACTTGCATTGTTGTGTACAAGAAATTCCCGTTTGTCTGCAGAGTCAGTCCATGCCCTGGGTTTCTCATGGCATCCTGATTTCTATAATCAATGGTGCAAGTCACTCAGGGCAACATCAAACTCGGTTGGCTCTCCACATTTATTGTGCACAAAATCTCACCGTCATTCCATCAAATCCTAAACTCAATAATCCCATGGAGTTCTCAATTGCCCCCATTTTCCTCCACGGTCTCGCATCTCTTATTCTTCTTTCCAAATACCTCACGACTACTTCATATATCTTCCTCATTTTCCACCCTAATTTTTCTTCTTCTATTTTTCTTTTTTTTCCTCACATAATCAATTCTGATTCTGATTCATGTCTTATACAGGACGTATCCCTCCTGAAACCAGACGTTGTGATCGATCATGTCTTATACAGGATGTATCCTTCTTGAAACCAGACGTTGTGATCTGATCATGTCTTATATAGAATGAATCCTTCCTGAAACCAGATGTTGTGATCTGATCATGTCTTATATAGGATGAATCCTTCTTGAAACCAGATGCTCTTATCATGTCTTATACAGGATGAATCCTTCCTGAAACCAGATGTTGTGATCGATCATGTCTTATACAGGATGTATCCTTCCTAAAACCAGACATTGTGATCTAATCATGTCTTATACAAGATGAATCCTTCTTGAAACCAGACGTTGTGATCTGATCATGTCTTATATAGGATGAATCCTTCCTGAAACCAGACGCTCTTATCATGTCTTATACAGGATGAATCCTTTCTGAAACCAAACGTTGTGATCAATCATGTCTTATATAGGATGAATCTTTCTTGAAACCAGACACTTTGATCATCTTTGTCTTATACAGGATGAATTCTTCTTGAAACCAGACTGAATCTAGATCTTATCAATCGAATCAAATCAAATCTATCAGGATATGAATTTCGCAAAACTCCAAAGATCAAATACCTCAATTGATCTCCCGAGGGGGCATCACCATACCGTAATCTATAAATCAAGAGCTAGGGCATCCTATCAAACCAATATCAGCATCAAAACAAGATTATTCTTTGAATCAATGTGTCATCACACCTCGCTTCAAAGAGGGGCAAAATGTAGACACTTAAAAATAATTATTTTAATTATTTTTAATTCTCACATAATTAATTAATTAATTATGTTAATTAAAATTCTTCTCAATATTAATTAAATATAATTAATATTGTCACTATAGCATATGATTTATTTAATAAATCAATCCCTTTCTTTATTCTTCTAAAAAATCAAATCCTCACAAATCTTCCTCTTAGCTAATTAATTTCAATTAATTAGTTAACCTACATGATTCCTACAAATCATCTTCTTAATTCAACATTAACCTAATAAATTCTTCTAGAAACTCCCTAAACTCACTTAACATTATTCTTCTAATTTTTTATTCCCTCCGCTCATTCTCTCTCCTAGTCAAATTCTCCTACAAATATAAATCCCACCTAACATTTCCTCTAATCCCCCTCCTAATGAGTCGTTAATGGCTAATCATCATGATTAGCCACAAAGTCAACTCTTTGTCCTTTCATCCAGCCACTAGCTTTAAATGCTCTTTTTCTACATGAATGTAAGATTTTCGAAATCTCACATTCCTCTAGGCATTTCCCTCTCTCAAGGAATTTTTAATTCCTTTTTATTCTTCTAATCCCCATAATATCCGTTTTTGGAGAATTTTTAATTCCTCCAATGCATCTTGTAGAGTGTGGAGATACGAAATGCCTTTAAGGCATATTTCTTGGTCTCCACACCCTCTCTTGGAGCTTGTGTGAGCTCACAAGTAAATCTTAGCCCTTCATCTTGAATTCATCCTAGCCATCTGTTTTCCTCTCCTCTTCCCATAAAATAGGGTTCCATCCCTTCATTCAGGACATCTTGAAATCCAGTAAGCTTATGCTGCCCTTTTGAGCCCAGGAAATCATCTTGGCAACTTGATCATCTCATCCTTATCATTCATCCTAATCATTTGTGCACAATATTGGAGAGTCATCCACATCCAGCAATCAAAGGAGCACATCAAGTGGAGCATTATCAAGGGGCGCCTTCACTTCATCAAGCTCAATCCGAAGGAGAAGGTAAAATAGCAAGGTGAAATGGTCTTTTAATGATAATTTAGCATTCTGCATGTTTATTTCGTTATGTTTTGATCAGTTTACCTTTCAAATCTGTTTTCCCCTCTTCAATTTTATTTCAAGCCTTGTTCATACTTGTGATATGAGTTCTTTACTCATTTTATTCTATCTCAACCTAGTGCCACGTTTATTGATAAATTTGATCAATGGTTGTGTTCATACTTATTTTTCATGTAGTTTAATTGTTTCTATATGCTATTGAGTATCATTTCTCTCATAATAATGAGGTTCCCATGAGTTAACTAATACTGATGGGATTCTTTTTTAAATTTCCCTATAATATCCCTGATATTGAAGGATATATGTGCACACCTTGTTGTATTGCAGGCTAGTCATTTAGCCAATTCTTTCATTGTATTATGTCTTAGACCTTATTTTATGGCATAAAGTGATACATGTTTAACCTTATAAGTGATGAGGGACATTTTTAATTTTATAGGAGTAGTCTAGTAGGGTTTTGGTCTACAAGTTTTAACGTTGTAAATTACACCTTGTGCAATTCCATGTAAAATTGTGCCATCACTTTAAGTTGAATCAAAGATGATGACCAAGATTCCACCACATTTGCTTGTTTGGCTTGTTTTGTCCCACTTTTTGTCTTACTTCCCGACTATGTGGACTATTTATTCTGGGACACTTGTGTCACAAAGACATTTGTGTGCCACACATTCATCCAACGGATTTTCAAACCACTTTGCCGCCTATTTTGAATATTGTAATATTGTCCTCCTACTGCATAAACAGTAGAGTTGATTGTAATTTCATTTCTAGTCCTCCCGCTAAACAAGTGGTTGAGTGATTGCATTATTCAGTTCTTTAGCTTGTCCTTGGCTGGTTTACCGCCAAGTGACTATTGAGATGTTACACCTGCTAAATTTAGCAATGTAATGTCTCCTTTTGCATGCACCAAAGTGAGAACACTTCTCCAGTCCCTTTATCTTGTCATTTTTTCTCATTTTTGTCTCTCTAATCACTCTTCTAGCTCTCTTCTAGATCTCTCTCACTATCTCTCATGATCTTAAACTCTCTGGTTTGATTCTTGGGGTTTCTATCATTGTATTTGTTGCATCTCATCAGCCAATGTTTCACTCACTCATTGCACAATTACCATTGTCAAAGCTTCATGTATTTGAGGGATTTGTAATTGTCTTCACTCCTGCAAGCTCCAAATTTCTTGGTGGTGAAGGGGAATTTCTCTCTCTTTTTTTCTATTGTCCATTTATCTATTTTTGTTTAGCATATCATCTTTTATTATTTCTTTCATTATCATTTATCAATCCATCTATATTGGTTGTTCGTGGAGGTGGGAACACCAAAGTGGGAGTCTAATTATGGAATACCTCTCAATCACAGCCCCAACATTGTCATTCTTGCTTGTTCTGTGTGAAGGTTTGGTGAAGAATGGAGTAGTGTTGGATGGAGACTTCACTTGCTAAACCTCTTTTGGACTTCTTTTTCCCTTGTCTTTTTGTTGTTTCATTTTACTCGGTATTAGCTTCCTATTTTTATTTATATCGCATTTAGTACTTTATTTTTGTGTTTAGTTATCTCTATACTTTCTAGTATGAATTCTATGTCTCATTTGTATGGGACACTAGCATGTCACGCTGTTGTCTTCAACCCACATGTGCATCTTGGGTAGAGAGTTTGTAGAGTTCACCAGATGGTCTCGGTAACCTAGAATTTTGGTTCCTATAGTTAGAATAGTTTTATTTGCTAGTATCAAAGAGTTTTAAA
This sequence comes from Cryptomeria japonica, assembly GCF_030272615.1. Taxonomy (NCBI): domain Eukaryota; kingdom Viridiplantae; phylum Streptophyta; class Pinopsida; order Cupressales; family Cupressaceae; genus Cryptomeria; species Cryptomeria japonica. Next base: position 352,853,141 of record NC_081412.1, on the reverse strand, counting down.
CACTTTATTACCCTAGTGAGTAGACTTGGAGGTCATAGGACTTCAAATGTTTATTATGAGTGGAGAGGAGGTTAGTGAGCCCTTGAAGGGTTAAACCACCTTTCTCAACGGTTCGCTTTTCCTACTTTACATTTTGGTGAGCTTGATGTAAAATCACCTCTTGTGTGGATTTTATTTAAAAATCTTGCTTCACCTACCCCCCCCCCCCACAAAAAAAAAAAAAGAAATTCCATGGGGTTTCTTGCCCTAGAATTCTATGGACTGGTCCCCAACAATTCCATGGGGGGAGGGCCCCCACCCAGTTCTATGGGGTGTCATTTATTTATTGACTAATTAATTATTCTAGCAAGGGGATTAAGTCAGGGGAGAATTAATGGGCAAAATTTGGGCCATAATTTTTTATCTAACTTAAATGATCAATTCTTGTGTTAGGCTTCTCTCTTGCACACTCTTGATGTTGTTAGAGAATTGTAGAGCTTGTCTATGAACTTTATGGCCTAGATTGCTTTTGGGGTTGTAGTGAGGAGGACTTATAGACCTAGCATCCTACAGAATCCTACTTTGTAGTGAGGGGGACTTATAGACCTAGCATCTTGATGTTATAAGTCCGACTTACACTAAAATAGGTGAATCATAGTGTAAGGTGGCTTTATAAACTCGCCATATACTCGAGAAAGGAAGAACTCAAAACAAGGTATAAGGTAGGTTTATAAACCCACCATACACTTGGAAGATAAAACACAAATCTAGTGTAGGGCGGGTTTATAAAACCACCATACACTAAAGGCTTGAAAGCTAGTGTAAGGCGGGTTTATAAACCCTTCATACACTAGAGTGATGGCAACAAGGAAACATAGTGCTTCGCAGGGTCGCAAACCTGCCATGCACCAAGCAAAAGCTTCGGTGCATGGCGGACCTATAGCTCCGCCAAGCACCACTTTATGTAAGTAATGACAATTAATGGTGCGAAGGGATGGTGGAGTGCGGGTTAATGAACGAAACTCCACCAAAGCTTGGTGTAGTTCGGGTTCACAAACCCACATTGCACCAAGATTTGATGGGATAATGCAAAGGTAACATGGTGCAAGGCGAGGTCGGAGACCCGCCATGCACCATTGCAACATACGGTGCATGACAGGCTTGTGAACCCGCCTTGATCCATGTAACAACAAGGTAAGACAAAGGATGTGAAGTGTGGGTGGGTGAAACCCGAACTCCACCAAACCTTGGTGTAGTTCGGGTTCACAAACCCACATTCCACCAATGACAATAAAGGGGAAGAACTTAACAATATTAAAAACAAAACATAGCAAGGTGATTGCTAGGATTTGTAGGCTTGAATCACCAGCAAAATTTGATGGGGTTCAAGTTTACAAACCCAAACACTCATTGAATTTACAAGACTATGAAAGAAAGGGTTTCAAAAACCCTTCTAACAACAAAGGAAAAAATATAAAATAAAAACATACTCGATAGAAATCCATGAAATTCGAATCGAGCTCTCTTCTTCCCACGAACTCAGGTTCACTAGGAAAGTAAAATCAAAACCAAAAGCACAAGGAAAATTAATTTAAAATAAAAAGAAAGACTCCTAATCAATTTATAAAAGAGAACAATTAATAACTCCAAGTGCCATAAATACACGCAAATCGGGTTTGTAAACCCGATTTGCACCTTAGGGTAAAAAAGTGACAAAGAGGTGTAAATCAGGTTTCTAAACCTGATTTGCACCTAGGAAGCACACTTGGTGTTAATCAGGTTTACAAACCCGATTGACACGTATGAATCACACTTAGTGAGAAAATGATAAAACCAAAGAACAATCACGCTTGTGATGATGAAAATGTCTCGAAAAGCATGCAAAGAGCTTAAAATCCATAAATTGGACAAAAAATTGTGGGGTTATCTCAATTTTACCCAATGTTAAAATTGAGGATAACACAATGATACATTGTATTCTTTCTCTAGTAGTCATGCTCCATCTCTAAGTTTACATGCAACTGTAAGATGATCTCATTATAAAACAAAGAGATATTGAAAGTTGAGTCTATGATGTTTCCTTGTATGAATGAAATTTATCATCAAAAACCTAGCAATAACCCTAAACTAACATCAATATGACATAATATATAAAAGGATAGGGCAAAAGTAAAAAATTATAAGAGAAAAAGGAAAAGAATCTAAACATTTCTTCCATCCTTCCATATATCATTCTATGAATTGACAAATCCAATGAGAATTTGATATTCACCAATCTATCAAACACAATCCAACCATAAGATAGTGTGATTTTTGAAAGAGCAACAACTATGTACATGATTAATTTTGAATCTTAGCCCATACAATTATTGTTCAAATTGACTACACATGATGCTTCACCATTAGCTAGGGGTCACTAGCCTAAACATATATTAAACCCATTGAGCATTCGATAAATTGAATGCATTGAATTATAAAAATTAAATAGATCAAGAGTTTGAAAACACCTTTAAAGGATGAAAATGGGGGGAAAAAGGAGCAAAATATGATGTAGTGTAATCAATTTGAGTTACCATGTGTTCCCAAAACTTCACAATGAGTTTTAAACGAGTATATATAAGCACATTCAATGTGGAAAGCAAACAACCATTCCCTCCAAAACTCATAAAAGGCAAATTAAATTGAAATGCAAAGGATGACTTTGTCTTATCCTTCACATTTGATTTTTCTTCAATGTATTGTAGTCAAATTTTGACTTGTAGACACATATTGCAAAACTATTGCACTTTTTTTGAGACCATGGCTTATAAAATAGGTATTAAAACTTTCATCTTATACCATCTTGACAGATACCATAATAGATTTATCTTCTCATTCAACACCATAGCATTGACTTATTCAAAGAACAAGTAACTTGGGTCCTAGATACATTATTTTAATGATGTGTGTTCCTTATTCACAATATTTATCCAATATCAAATTTCACCATACTTTTTCAAACGATTTCATTGTTTGTAGTATATTTTTAATGATCGATAGTATGATATCTTGCATCATCAATTATGAAACATAAAATTTATTTTAAACAAAAATTTACAATTAATTAAATGTTTTTAATTTTTTTAGAATAAATGCTTGCAAAACTTTTTAACGTGACCGTTGACGTTGGCATGGAATTTCCTCAAATGGGGGAACTCATCCCCACACTTCACTTGTTCAAACCCACGAGCATAACAACCCAACGAAGACACAAGGACTGCAAGCACAATGACCCAACATGGGTTTGAACCTTGGTGGTCGCTTCACCAACAAAGTGTTTTAACCACAACACTACATGTCTAAAGACAGTTAATTAAAACCAATGAAATTAATCAACTTGATTAATTTTTTCACGCAAATTATTTATTATCATAATACATGATTTTAAGATTTTTCACATAACCAATGCCCTTAAATGCATTTCAAACTTAATTTATTTTTTCATGTTTATGATTTTTCATCTTGTTGACCTAGGTGAGCTATTTTGCTTTGATGTCATCTTCAATATCTAAACATTTCTAGGCTAGACTAGATGTTTTGAAGTCACTCTCCTTAATGTTACCATTCTTTGGGTTTTTTTAACTTTAACATTGACTCTTAGGAAGGTTCTAGCATTCTTCCTTACCTCATAATTGTTATCACTAAGGTCTACAGCCTAGCTAAGCTTAGACTCAGCTAACCTGTGACACATGGGACTACCTCCAGGTTGTGGGTACCCTATAACGGAATTAGACCTCTAGATAAAGGGTTGGTTCCCTCTAGATATCATCTAAACTACTTGCTCTGCCATGAAAAGGGATAAAAGGATACATATAAAATGAAAGCTTCAACTACTTGAGGTGATGCACCAGAATACTTGGAAAAATTACAACAAGACTAATCAAGATCACCTTGTTCACAACTTTTTCAAACTTAAAGGACCATGAACATTTCATATGTAGGCTATCTATCTCAGATTTGCATAGATGATGTATTTCATACAATAACAAAGTCTGAAACAAGATTTTGCACAACATATAACCTGGTCAACTTAAAGAAAACTTTCTTTAAACATAGTAAAGATGCATAGAAATTAAAGGATTCATGCTAAACCACAATGAATTTCATGATTACATACTGTGTGAGGGGAAAATGTGTGTGCTAAACTAAACGATTGAAATAACGAAGAAAACAACCAAACAAGCCATTAAACTCAACACTTCGAGATGAGAATTTTAAAACCAAAATGAAGAACACAAATGACAAGCAATGCAAACCAATATCCTCACTTTGATTCGATCATTACGTCAACGAATGTTGGATTATGCTCCATGATTGTTGATGAAAATGATAATGGAAGTGATAATGCAAATATGGGAGTAAGTAATGATTCCAACAGAGTGACGGTATGATTGTATGAAGGTGGATACTTTGTAAAGGAAATGGAAGGTTTAAATAGAAGATGAGAGGAAGGAGAGAGGGTGTGAAGAGGAGACACTTGTCCTCAAAGGGGACAAGTGGCTCAACTATAGGGAAAGAGGTGACATGTGTCCTTACTATTTTGGGCAAAGCCACCCAAAATAGGATAATTTCCCCCAAAAGAGGATAGGATGTGCACATATGGAGGTTTGGATGAATAGGATAGGGCTGGTTGGGAGGTTTGGAGGGTGACTAGGTTGGTGGAGGTTTGGATGGATAGGGTTGGTTGGAACCCTGGGGTTAGGACAAGGGTTAGATTAGATGGGGGTTTAAGGTTAGGAGCCATGTGCTCAAATAGGATTTGAGTCTAATTAATTAATTCATGGGGGTTCTAGATAAAGGGACATTTAATTAATTAAAGGTAATTAATCAAAAGGGATGGGAAAAAAGGGATTAATTAACTAGGTTAATTAATGAGGAGGAAATGGATTGGGGGATAATTAATTAATTAGAAGGATAGGATCGAGGATTAATTAATTAAGAATTAATTAATTAGAGGAATAGGATTGGGGGATTAATTAATTAATTGAAATAATAGGGATTTAAATTTGATTAAATTAACTAACAAAATTTAGGTGTCTACACATACAATACTTATAAAATTGATATGAAATTGATAAAAGAGAACATGAAGGAACAACAACTTTTATTGATCTTGAAGAATATGATTACAATATATAGAAAAAACTCTGATTTTCATGTATGAAAGGTTACAGGAAATAACACAACTGAATACATAGAAAAATCAAAGAAGAACTCAAGAAATTTGATTTACAAGGCCCAATTCTTTGTTGTACATATAGGGAAAAAATAAGAACTAACTAAGAATGAGCTGGAGTTTTTCTTTTTATTGAAATTTGCTCCAACATTTTGAAATTTGAATTATCGGCTCCCTTTGCTTGCTAACTGAGTTGATTTGTAGAGTTGCTGGCTGCTCCTTGTCCTTAAAATCAGGTCCAACTGTTTGTGAATTTGAAATTTCAGCTGTTGGGCAGATGGCCTTGAAAATTCCACAATATCAGGGTCAAAACTAGAGTTTGCTTGCTGCTAACTGCCTTAAAACTCCCCTTGGTTGATGAGTCACCCTTGGGGGCCTCCAAATCAGGGGCAGGACTGTTGTTATGGCCTCAAAATCCCCCCCAAAATGTGGGATTTTGTTTTGGCCGAGCCCCTTGACTGGAATTTGAATTTGAATTTAGTTGCATTAATCGCAAATTTGTATTTGAAATTGAAAAATTCTTCTTATCATGCTATAGTATAGGTATTTGATGGATCAACTACTTTGAAAACTACAATAGGGGTAGAGCTTACAGGTATACAACCTCTTGGCCTACACCCATTGTTATTGGTTTTTGATCTTGGATATCTTCACTCTCTGTCAAAATGATATTGACTCTCCCTTTTCTTTTAGTCTTATGGACTGTCCCTAATGACTATACTTGAAGTCACTGCTCTGTGTTACTTATTCAGGCTGTGACTGCTTAGTTGTCTCTATGAAATAAGCTCTCCTTACTGTCCTGTGACAGTGATAGGACCTGTTCTCACTGTATTCTGACTGAACTGTTGTTCTTGTGTGTCTGTCCTTGATAAGATTGTGGTAGCCCTGTCATTGAGTATTAGGTGAATGTTCTAGCATCAGCATTTGCCACTCTTAATCATAATGATTGCCAAGTCACTCCTCGTGATTGTTCTTTGTAGGTGACCGTGTAGTAGTGCTTTGACTGCTATCCTTAGACTCTAATTTGGTTGAGATCACCGTCATTAGGTCTGCAACATTGTTATTGCTCTGAGATTTACTTTTACTATTATAATCATTGTTTTGACTGTCAAAAATCTCCTTAACTGTGGAAATACCCTTAAGGTTGGTCTTTGATGCTCATAATAGTTACTTTGTCATATGTAAATGATATAGGGTCTCATGGCTTTATCTCTGCGATTGATCTCTCTATGATGACCAAGAGACCTCTATCCCAGTTGTGAAGTAATGGTGGTAAACCTGAGGTCTATAGCTACTCATTGCTTTGATTTTGACAAAGAACGTTGTTATCCTTACTTTACTGCCCTTTTCTTGATTTTGTAAGAACTGCTACTATCTTGAAAAGCCTCTGAAATGACTGCTAATATAGACTGATATCAAGGTGATTGATATAGTCTTCAAATGACTTACTTCCTTTTTGTCCAAATAATGTGCTACAAGGTTTATAATCATTCATCTAGTATGGAATTCTCTATATCACTGTGACTGCCTCATTTCTCTTTTGTTCTCCTTTGACAACCACTTTACAAATTCGGTCCCTAAGGAGACCTCAACATGTTGTTGATATCTTGATACCTTGCTCTTTGATGGACTGCAAATGCTCTGGGACTGCATTTCTTTGCCTTTATGTTACTATGACTCTTGTTCTTTTTCCTTTCATATAAAAACCTTGTGATTCCATCTATCCAATGCTATGACAGCTGGTGATGTCATAGTCTCTACACTTGGCGTTGACTTTTCTCCTTGGGCCCGTATGCTGATTGCTCACAATACTTTGTGCATTGCTTGATTTGTCACAAACTTCAACAGTCTCTCTTTTGTTGTTGATAATCTGCTATGCTACAATAGCCTTTACCACTAGGATTCTTTGATGATGCATTGATTCATAATAACCCTGACCTTCATGATGATTGTGTCTTGGGTTTGTGAATGTAGCTTTGCTTTTGTATGTGAGCTTTTTACTGCCTATAACCCCTGGCCATTATTGTGCCATCTAGACTGATGTCATTGTCACTGTCTCTCTGCTTGTGTATGCTTCTTATGCACTGGGCTTTTACTGCTTTGATAGTGGTTTTTATACTATTGGATTGTGCATCGGTGTATTAGCTGGGAATTGTGTTCTTGAAATGCTGCTAATACTTCATTTGATTGTCTTTTGACTATCACAGTCTTCCTTTTGTTGTTGAAAATCTGCTATCGGCCTTTCGGCTGCATCAAGACTTCAAAGGACATATGTTAGGTCTTTGTGTTTGCACAGTGCCCACTTGTGGAGTTAGGCATTCAAGTAGAAAGAATATTTGTTATTGTTCCTGACTAAAGTAGTAATCTAGGAGTTGCCATTCCCACAGAATGGGGTTGGGCATGCCCCTTTGTCCCCCCTATAAGTAGTGTTCAATATTATGGCCTTTCTCACAGAATGGGGTTGGGCATTACTGTATAAAGAATATTGGTCCCGTCCCATAGAGTTGATAGGGCCATCCGAACCAACTAGCTTATGCCAGATCCCCACATGTGGAGTTAGTAGATGCATTTACAATGATTACCCATTGCCCTTACTACTATGGGAGACTGCCCTTACTACTGTGGAATCTCTGTGAATACTCACCTCATCAGCTGCTCACTGATTTATGCTTCCAATGGCAGTAACTGTCATTACTCAGCTCCTTCATGCCATAGATAAGTCTCTTTGAAGATAATGTAGTTGAAGACCTCATGATGACTGTTGACTTTGTCATCCATTTGTACTATCTTTCATCTTTTTATAGTGCTCTCAATGATTTCCATAGGACTCTGCATTTCTTTCACAATACTATCACCAACAGGGCCAAAAGTATGATGGGCTGATTTCCAAAAGACTATCACTATTATTAGGACATATTGTGTTGGCATTCCATGTCTTTGTATCCCAGTAGCACTGTCTTTCATCTTTTTACAGTGCTTTAATCCTACTTTTGTCCTTTGATTGTCATCTTTTTTTATGAATATCTGCTAACCTCAAGATTATCTATCTTCACTTTAGTTTGCGACCCTCTCATCTTTGAGTGATATTGCTTCAACCTTCCTTGAAACCATCGTTCTTGCTGCATCTAATCTGCATCTAGGCTCTATAATAGTGCCCCACGCATACCAAAAGGTATTTCTATATCTTCAACATGAGGGTTTCTTTGGTGTGATTGTATGAATAAACATTATAAACTTCTCCATGAACAAATCTATGAACAAATAGACAAACCCTCCAATGAATCTGCTCTTCTTCTAGTCATACACATGTATATGAGAACACATGCAAGAGATAGAGTTTGTTATATGACCTGGTGTTCTTGTGTGTGGCCTAGGATTTTCCTCTTGAAACTTTGCCAGTCTTTGCATTACACATCGAACAACTACTTAACTGCCTCTTTCAATGCTCGATGGCCATTGTATTTATGAAACTAGGGCATCTCTCGTTGAATGTCTAGTATTCTTTTATTAAACCCGAGGTATTCTTTTATTTATGAAACTAGGGCATCTCTCGTTGAATGTCCAGTATTCTTTTCTGAATTGTTTTTGCTGCCTTTTCTATCTCTTTCCTGGCAATGGAAAAACAAACTCCTCCAATTTCAGAGAGTATTCTTGAACTTCAAGAACTTTTTGAAACAAATCACTTGGGGCAAGTGAAAATTGCCTCAACTACTAAAACTGGTAAATGGATCTGGGTTAATGCCAAACAGTTTAGGGGTATCTTGAAACGTAGACGTGCTCGGTTAAGATATGCACAGGAGAGAAAAAAACAATATCATAAGAACAGTAATCAGAGTCTCAGTTGCAAAGGTCACACCAAGAAATCCCCTTGGTTAGGTAGAGGGAATTACATGCCCTTTCGCAGCAGCGACCTTGGCGACTCTGACGTTTATAGCCCTATTTCCACTCCTCTGACTTGGTCATCTGAATTATATGTGCAAGAACTATTAAATGCCAAAAGGAGATTGGACGCTTTGGAGGCTAAAGAACAACAAAAAGAGATGAAAATACAGGTGTTGACAACAGCTTATAAGTCCCTAGCAGACAACAATAAAGCATTAAAAGAACAAATATCATTTTTGCAGGATGCGCTTGCTATTGGGAAATCTGAGTGGCAAAACATGAAGGATGGATGGCAAAATGTGAAAGATGAATGGCGAATTTTAAAGGTTTCAGTAGCAACACATAGTGAGGGGCTTAATGCCAAGGCATTCCATGGTGGGATGGAGGAATCTTTGGATCAAACAGGCCTAAATAAGAAGGCAGAAATCATAGAAGGTAAAAGCAGTTTCTCAGAAGTTACCAAAACTTGGGCCAACATCAGCAAAGAGACTACAAACATGGGCAAGGAAAAAAAATTTCGGGTAGACGAAACACAAGATAAAGAGCTCAAAGAAAGGCAAAGAAGAGCAACAAATGTAATCATCAAGGGAGTGAGGGATTATGGGAAAAATGAACACACTCTTGACCTTGCAAGAGACTTCTTAAGAGATATGCTACTTTGGCAAGGGCAAATCACTAAATCTTGGAGAGTTGGCAAATTATGTGATGGGAAAAATAGGCCTATAAAGGTTATCTTACCAAGTGTTCGTGACAAGCAAAATTTGTTAAGTAAGAAGCAACTTCTAAAGAGTACTCATTTTTTCTTGGATGAAGATCTAACTATGAGACAACTAGAAGAAAGAAGGGCTGAAATGGCAAAGATTAGGGCAGCTAGAGATGAAGGAAAAAGAGCGTGGTTGTTCAATGGCAAAGTAGTAATTGCATATTTTGGTCCCCAAAATAGGACAGAGCAACAAGAGAGCAGCAAAACAACAACAACAAATGGAGTTGGGTACATTGCAACAAAAACCTTTCAGCCACATAGAGATGAAGACTTAGCACCGAGTCTTGCATCCCAAGGCAAATATCAATCAAGATCTACCCAGGCCTCTTTGAGTCTAGTTTGTTGGAACTGTAGAGGCTACCCTTGGAGACGTGGGCCTGGGTTAGGGCCTATTGCAGAAGGTAGAGACATTATTTGTCTTGTTGAGACTCATGAACACGAAGGTTGTAAAACTCCCACGTTCGAAGGTTATTCAAAAATGACAGTGTGGAACAAAGCAGCTAGCAATGGCAAGGGTCATGGTGGGATATTGGTGTTAGTGAAAGAAAAAGAAGGGCGTCTCATTCAGCTTGAAAAAGAGGACTCCAATAAACAGTTTTTATGGTTTAAGATCTCAAAAAATTACAATTTTATTAGGATTGCAGCATGTTATTTTGCTCTGCAGATCTCCAAAACTTACAAGAAATGTGGTCTTGACAGCAAAGACCCCTTTGCTGCCCTAAAAAAAGATATTGATGTGTTCTCTCAGCTTGGCGAGGTCCTCCTTGTGGGGGATTTCAATGCTAGAACTGCAAGTGAACAGGCTTGCATCTTTAGCTGTAAAGATGATTGTAATCCTATTTGGCTCCTAGAAGAAGAAAATCATCAATGGGAGAGAGTGTCAGAAGACACCAATGATTGCAACCAATTTGGGGAAGAGTTGCTTACTCTCTGTGGCATGTTTGACTAAATTATCTGTAATGGTCTGATTAGATGGACAAATTCCAGCAATTTCACTTGAAACACTTACAATGGGGTGAGTGTGGTTGACTACGTTGTTTGTTTGCATAGCCTATGTGAAAAAATCGAAGATATGGTGATTGGTGAACATTTATGGGACCTCAAATCAGATCACAAACCGATCTATTTAAGTATTGTTTGGGCAGAAAAGAGGTATTATGTGGAAAAAAATCAACCTTCCCTACAACAACATTCAAAGGGCAAAATTCTTTTGACACAAGAAAATGCTTGTATCTTCCAGGTTGCTTTGGAGAGGCTTCTTAAATGGGAGAAAAAGACATTTCATGATCTCAACAGTCATAAGTTAACAAATCTGATCCATGTGGCCCTCTCAAAATGCAAAAGAACAAAAAACAAAAAATCTGAGACAAATTGTTTCCCAATGAATGCTTGGTTTGATGAGGAATGCAAAATGGCTAGAAGAGGTTTAAGAAAGCCAAATAATAAAGAGACACACATCAAAGCTTACAAAGAGATTTTAAAGAAAAAGAAAGCTGATTTTATGTGTACTAGGAGGGAAGAGTTAATTTTTCTTAGCAAATATAATCCCAAACTTTTTTGGAAAGAGCTGCAATCAAAAAAGAAACAGATTGACAATAGTATCACAACCACTCAATGGTTTGATTATGCTAGGCAACTTTATGAACATGATTTGGAGGTGGCTCCCCCACCCTTGGTCAACATTTCTACTAATCTTTTCACCGTGCAAGAAATTGAATTGGGTATTAAGAAATTGGGTGTTGGTAAAGCTAAAGACTTAGGTGAACTTCAAGCAGAGTTTCTCAAGTGGGTCATGAAAGTCCTTGCCCCTCATATTGCAAAAATATTCAATAACATCATTCCTCATGGGTTTCCTAAAGATTGGACTACAAGTCTTGCTATACCTCTTTTCAAAAGTGGAGATTTCAATAACCCCTCCAACTATAGGACTATAATGATCAATCCTTTGTTTGCTAAGTTATTTGGCAGCATGATAGAAAATAGAATCAACAAATGGGCAGAAGAAAATCATAAACGTGCAAAAGGTCAAGCTGGTTTCAGACCTAAACATTCCACAGTTGATCATGGTATTACTTTGAGACACATCATCGAAAAAACCTGGGAGAAAAAGGAAGATGTCTTCTGTTGCTTTGTTGATTTCAAAAAAGCTTTTGACACAGTCCCACATGACAAACTATGGCACAGATTGGAAGAGCTTGGTATCCCAGCTCACCTTAGGGCTGCTGTTCATAGGCTTTATGAGGAGGTTAAAGTGAAAATCAGAACTCCTGATGGCATTTCAACTAGTTTTAGGAGTGATATTGGTGTCAAACAAGGCTGTCCTCTTTCCCCTACCTTGTTTGGCTTATACATTGACAAACTTGAAGAATGGTTAAACATGCAGAATGGTGATGGTATTCAATTGGGTGAATTTGTGATAAGGCTGCCCCTTTATGCTGATGACCTCATTTTGCTTGCTAATTCTGCCCTTGGTTTGCAATAGCACTTATTTGCCCTTGAGCGCTTTTGCAATATTGTGGGAATGCAAGTTAATATCAACAAGACGAAAATCATGGTTTTCTCAAGTAGAAGGAAACAAGAGCAACATAAGTTTTACTTTGAAGGTAGCATTCTTGAAGAAGTTGCAGATTACAAATACCTTGGAATTGATTTCAACAAGAGTCTTAGTTGGGAAGGTTGCAGGAAGAAGAGAACTCTAGGCGGCTGGAAGGCACTCTATGCACTTCAAAACAGATGCAGAGAGGCTGAGCTTTGGGATTGGAAAACCATCCAAACACTTTTTAGGCTTTTGGTGTTGCCGGTTATTCTATATGGTTGTGAAGTTTGGGCCAGCAGTACCTTAGATTCTCAATGGAAGCAAATTGAGAGAATTCAAAAACGTTTGATCACAAGCAAGTTCAAAATTAAAAGCACGGTCTCATATGATATCATGTTAAGTGAAACGGGTGCTGCCCCTATTGAGGCAGCTGCTATGGTGCGTCTCATTAGCTATTTAAAAAGAACCGAGCAAATGGGAGAAGATAGATGGGCTAAGGTTGTTGTCAACGACACTTTGTGCAAAAGGAAGAAGATGTGGATGAAACAAAACATCAAATGGTTGAAAAAATGGGATATTTATTTGAACTCATGCCCCACAAATAGCAAGGAGATAAAGGTCTTCGTTATGGAAAAGTTTTACAAGAAAAATTGGAGGATTGGGTTAGGAAGGAAGAAACAATACTATATTAATGAGTTCAACCCCAATTATGATCATCTTCAAAAAGTATATATAGGGGCTAATATATCATGGAAGGCTAAAATTCTAATCGCACAGCTTAGAACCAACTCTCACCAACTTCGATGTGAGACCGGGCGACGGAAAAGGCCAAAAGAGATTTGGGAAGAAAGAGTTTGCCCGTTTTGCGTCAGCGGGAGTGTGGAAACTGAAAAACATTTTATCTTGGAGTGTGAAGCACTTAAAGTCAGCCGGGAGAAGTTTGCCAATTTCCTAACTACCAGCACATGGTATAACCTGTTCAGCGAGGAGCAAATCGTGAAGATGGGTGCTCTCATCATCAGCCTGAATAAACAGAGATCAGACCTTAAAAAATTGATTCAGCTTGATCAGATTGTCCCATAGGCTATTCTTAGCCTCGTGGACGTTAGAATTCTTTCTTCTTCTTCTTCTTCTTTACAACTAGTTAGTCTTGAGTTTTAACTTTTCTTGCGTTGAATGATCTTGTCAACATTCCCTCCAAAATGCAAAAAATGACTTTAAAATTATTAACTCAAGATCACATGACCCTTTATAATAAAAGACATTTGAAGAACTTTACAAAGGATTCAAACAAAATGTTTATGGAAATAAAACCCACCCTTTGCACTCTAAATAAGATCTAGGACTAACAAGCTCTATTTAAATTTGGAAACATTCCCTTAAACTTGAGACCTTTTGACACAAATAAAACCTTGGTTATATTTCCATTGACAAACCAGAACATGAAATGAGACCGAAAGCTCCCTGAGTGCAATTAAGGTACACGCTTAAATTGGACAAAAATAATTAAACCTCAAATCCATATGCTTGGTAGAACTTCCAACAATTTTGGCTAAAACTCCAAACAACTTGCTCATGTAGGCCATCACTTGGAGAACAAGAGAGTTGAACGAATAGAGGCACTCCAATGCACTCAATCACTACATATGTTTTCTCTAATATTGCAATATAATATTTGTTTCCTTGCACATTTCTAAAGCTTATCCACAATCCATTTTTTTGCATATCCAACAATCATGACATTCTATGAAGTCAAATTTCTTCAAACATTTCATCAAACAATACATTTCATTTTTTTGTGAGTTTGAACTATAATGCTAAGATGATGGATGAAACTCCTACTCAGTCTACAATATGTTATTCAACCCTCTATCCACGAGCCTCTTCTTGCATCAATGTTGATACTATGGAGAATAAGCAATCGACACCTCAGTCAGAACAAGAAACACCTACGAATCGTATTCAACCTTTTGTAGACAACATTGGAGGTAAGACCTCAGAATTCTTTCTTCTTGATGAGGTTTTAGATGTGATAAATGACTGTAGAAAAGATCTGTAATTTTATTTCTCCTATGGGAGTTCCTTCTGAACAAGAATTTTATAAATGAGCAAAAACTCATTGGGAGAACAGGGGTTGGATGATAGAATATATCAAAGGGCAAGGCAAGGGTTACATTTCTTGCATATTTTATTCAATTGAACATGCGCAAGCAACTTTGCATTATGGCTCTTGTACAATCTATGAACAAATCTATTTCTTATAGGCTTTGGACATAGATTTTCATCTTGAGGGTGCCTATAAGTCTCATTTCCCAATTTGAGTAGAATTCTCCTTTCTAAATCTAGCTTTCCATCTATTTCTCAAAGACATAGCATCACAACTAGGAAGAGTTCTTTGGTGTAAAAATAATATAGACAAGTACTCAAGTCTTCGTGTTCACCCCAGGGCCTACATACAAGTTGACCTGAATGAAACTCTCCCTAATACACTCCAACTTATTGGTCTAGGCTTTAGTTGTTTGCAACCCATCTCCTATCTTAACAAACATAATGCTTGTTTTTATTGTCTCAAAGAAGGACATTTGATTAGGGATTGCCATGTTCACAAACCCAAAGCCAATATCACCCCTTCTTTACTCACCTCTTTCAACTCCCTTTGTTGATCATGCCAATCGCTCACATGAGGAGCCTCCTCATGGCATTGTCCCCCCCTTATCCCCCCTCTATGCAACCATCTTTAGTCATTTCCCCCTCTTAAGGCATTATATTAATGTTCCTACTTCACATCCCTCTCCTATAGCTTAGTTGGTTCTTGACTCTCCTCTCTCCTCCACTTAAATCTGTCTTGTTGATAAATCTTCTTCTTACAAGGAGGCCATCCTCAAGGAAGGATGAAGGATGATTAAGAAAAGAAAGGAAATTCCAAACCTGCAGGTGAATGTACAAAGCAATGAGATCAAATCTGCTGCTTGTAGAGCTAGACCTCCCTCACCAAGGACTCTTAGACAATGGTCTATATCCCTATTGAGGACCTCTCTAGGGTAATAATCTCACTTCAACAGTGAGACTCCTTTTGTGAGAATCAATTTAAAGTGCTAGACTTGGAAGACATGGATTCCCTTCCCAAAACTCAATGAAGTTTTATGTTGTGTCATGGAATGTTAGGGGTCTTTTTATCCCCTCAAGAAGAGTTCGTGTTAAGAAGGCTCTACAAATTCACAAACCAAATATTTTTTTGCAAGTCAAAATAGGGGAAACTCGTCTCCAACTTTCTCTTCAATCATTATGGTAACATAGTCGATTTAAAACCACTCTTCATAGTGAGGGAAATGGGGGTGCAGTGCTTAGATTGCTCCTTAATTACTTAAATTTGTTCTCTTTTCAGGAGTAGATCCTTGTGTGTGGTGCTTAATGTTGTTACAAGGGAGATCCATTGGTCTTTTCTTTATTTATGCTCCCAATGATGCCACATCTCAAATCAAATAACGAGAATGCATGGGTGATAATCTCCCTATAGCTGAATGGATACGGGGATGAGACTTTTGTAAAGACCACCATAATTTCAAAATAACATAATTCACAAAATACACATAATTAAGAATAATTCATTGCCACATGTCAAGATATACAATATTAGAGACAAGAAATCACATTTCAACATATAAAGTTAAATTACATAAATTGACAGCAAGATAGACATGAGGAAACATATACCTTTACAATAGACCACAGGGTCAAATTCAATGAATACATAATGTACAAACATGAAGACCACCCTGATAGGAACTCCCAACACATCTCTCCATCGAGAACATCATGGGCGAGAACATTGTCAGAGCGCGTTTCCACCCTACTACAAAGTAGTTACACTTCCCCATAATCTTTCATGACACGAAAGATACCCAGCCCATCACGAGGCAGGCTAGCAATGTGATACTAATAAGTAATGGAATATTGTGTAGTGTGACATGCATACATCTAATGCTGAAGCATGAACCCAATACATACAAGATGCATATAAAATATAGGAAGATAGAAGCAACACTCCTTGCTTGACTATTTAAAAATCATACAAAAGCAAAGTCTTATCTCAATCACAATTGATCCATGAGGTACACATAACATGATTTTATCACAACATTAAGAAAGCACCAGAAGGTATATAAAAGCATATAAAAAATGTACATGAGTGTTCATATAAACACAAGAGCTCATAAGTGCATATAAGAGCATACAAGAGCATACAAGAGCAACAATCCTTGCACTTGATACCTTAATAAGAATATCATTATCAAGTAGATCTCAACTAGTCTAAAGTCATTTCAACTTCACGGTTGCATCTCAATCACATTTATTCTAAGGAATAACATCATATGTATTTATCCCAACATAGAGAAATACAAAAATGCATAAAGCATACATAAGCATATAGAAACTACATAGGCATTAATAGCATACAAGTACACATGCAGCATGCAAATACACACAAAGCTTACAAGTGTATACAAGAACATATAAGCGCCTCAACTTATACTTGACTTTTTATCAAGAATTGAAAAGAACATCTGTCACCACTAATCTAAATGATATCCATGTCATCAATTCAAGAGTTTTTAATGGATATTTATAGCACCAATTGTTTACAAAAGTCAATCATAATCCAAAATAATATTGTCTAAGAAGAAATATGTTATTATAGTGGAAACTTATATACTAAGATAAATTTGCTAGTCTATGTTAATGAATATATACATAAAAATTATTCATTTACCCGTTTCCTCCTAGGGCCAAAATATGCTTACTTAAGCCAGTTCGAAAGGCTAAATGCACACTTAATTCTTCAAAGTGAATGCTAAATGGTAATATTCATATGAATCAAAATAGGATTTAGGGTCCTAGTCAACAATTTAATTACTCTGCCTACGTTATTCTCTCCTCGTAGCCTATGGCTTAACACAAGGATAAATAAACATGAATAAAATACAAATACCCTTGATCCTTTTTTAAAAACAAAATGACTAACTTTTTATTAATCCAACCTCCATATATAGGTTTGAAAGTTGCTAAGTTGTTTTGTTTATCTCCCATGCACTCCTATAGTATAAAGGTATTTCAATTTGAGTTTTCAAAATTTAAAGGTGCCTAAAGGTGCTACCTAGAATTAGAATAAAGTGAGTCATACTTTGGAAGACTAAGCCATTTATGGCGAGGCAATAGACAAGCCCATCCGAGTGCAAGCAAAATAAAATAAGACATGTAAAATTGAGCAAGTGCATGGTGCCAAGGATCACTAGGATTGCAAGATATGCATAGAATGACCAGTAAAACTTCATCAAAATTTTATCCTAAATAATGTTAGTCAAAACTTCGAGGTAGAGATTAGTAGGTTACATAAAATATTTGAAAGAGAATTTAGATATCGTCATGTAATAGCATCTACAAAAGGTAATAAGGAATATCTCTCTATTCTCATATCATGCAAATCAATAGGTTTATCAATAAGTTGTGTTTCAAGATATAAGTTTGGGCTAATCATACAATTAAATTAAGAAGAGCGAAAGAGATCAAAAACTCACAATCGTAGGATATTGTGTCTTTATTCTATTGAAATTTTACCTAAACATATGAAAATAGAAACAACCTTGCTTAACTAACGTTTCAAGATCCCAGTGCCATCTTAACCACAATCATCTCAAGGGTTAGACATAACATGAATTCATAAGGAAAACACAAAATAGTCTCATGATACATGTAATCATACTAATTGAAACTTAATTGACTCCCCACCAAATCATTCCTTTATTATATATATAGAGAGAGAATATTTTCATAGAATTTAGATATGACGCATATGTAAGTATTTGTATGTGTATATTTAGATGTATTCTCATACATGTATATATGTAGCCATACATTTACTCCACCCATTAAGTTGGATTTAAAATCAAATTTTCAGATTTAAAATAAACTACCTATTTTCCTTAATAAGAATAATAAAATTGTAAATGACTTAGCAAATTAACATATATAGGAATAATGAATTCACACACATATATACATTCATATATATATGTGTATCCATATTCCACAAAATAAATATGCAAAATTCAGATTTGGTTAAATAAAGAATACCACTACAAGAAAATCAGAAAAATAGATCTACATACAATATTTCTTGGACTTGACAATGCTTCAAATCAAATCCCTTGACAAAAATTCATTCCTATCGCTGCTCCAAATCAGCCAATTTCTCTCCTCCTATGTATGTCATCTCTCTGTTGTATGTCAATACCCTGTGTTTTCTTCAAGAATGTTTAATTCACCAATTTATAAAGGTAGCTGCTATTATTTTACTCGTTTTAGTAGCTATAATTGGCTCAATAATTTCATGCATTAAAATCTATTTAATAAACCTATAGTTTCATATATTTAATTGGCTGCTAAAGCCATATAAAAATTCTATAGCTTTCTTCGCCATAGCTAATAATAGTTCTCAAAAAGAAAATCTAGTATTAAAATCATTCTCATTGATCTCCATGCAATAAATAAAAACATTAAAAAAAATTCGTCAAACACTTATGATTAATAATATTCACATTCCACTAAGTTTTAAATAGCCTCCACAAAATTTTCATATTCTTAAAAAAAACATTAAATCTTTATAAAAGAAACTTATATCCTCTACTTTAGTTTTTTTTTTTTTTAAAAACTAAGCATCCATTGATTATTATAAGAGAACTATACTTTCCAAAAACTCACGTGGTGAATTTAGTTTAAGAAATTTACTTTAAAGAAAATTGATTTTTTTTTTAATAATTTCTTTCTGTTAAAAAAAACATTCTCTTATTTCAATATTATTAAATTTTGGTTTTGTTTTATTTAAAACATGCATACAATTAATAAAGCTACTTTTTCTTTTATTAAAAGAAACATGCTTTCTATATATATATATATATATATATATATATATAAGTTTATTTATTTATTTAAATTTTGTTCTATTTAAAATATACAATTATTAAAATAAAATCATATATATATTATTTAGTTTAAAATACATATATTAAAACAATATATAATTTTATTTCATTTTTATTTTTTTCAAGGAAAATAATTACATTACAAATAAATAAAATTTATTTTCTAAATTGATTTATTTACATAATTATGAGAAATTAATAAAAGAAATGTTTTTATTTTTTTATTTTTTTCCAACATCTTATTTTTAAACATGCACATTATAAACAAGTACTTAATATACTCATTTTATTTTCCTAACAAGTCATAGTAAATTTATTTATTTATTTTTAAAGAAAAATCATATAACAAAATATATATACTTATATTTTCAATTTATTTAAATATAACAAAATAAGGAAAAAATAAGGGTTGTGACAACTTTAATATGATGGAAATGCATCATGATAGAAGTTGGTTCAATCCTCATAAATTATCCCAAAAAGAATTTGATGCTTGGATCTATACAAGGAATTCCTTAGGAATTTTTGTTCCTATTGTAGAGAAAAGAGACTCTCATATTCATCACTGGTTTATGTGGTCTAACTCAAGAGAAGGTTATTTAAGGAAACTTAGCCATCTAGATAGATTTTGCTTAATTGATTCTCTTTGCATTGTTCCCTCTTCTTATAACACACTTATTAAAGTTGATGTTGTAGCCTCTCTTTCAGATCAACTCCTAATTGTGTTGACTTGTCAACTCTCCTTGTGCCCATTCCAATCTACTAGCCTTCCCTTCAAGTTGAACACTTCTCACTTCAATCATCTCGAGTGCCTTGGATCTCTTATCTCCCTTTGGAATGATGCCTCAGACCTCTACATAATGATGTATGGATACAATGGCAAAACGATGCTATTATCTATTGCACCACTTTCCGTCGAGGTTATGGGAAAAGAATGGACAAACAAAGATATATAATGGAAAAAACTTTAAGATACCAATTGGAAAAAAGCGGAGTCCTTCTAAATTCAGCTCCAACTAACACCTCTCTTCAACATGTTATTGTTGATGCTGAAATAAAACTAAGAAGATATGAATTGTATTGAGGTCATGGTGCTCAACTATGGGATAGGCTTCATTGGATGAAAGAAAGAGATAAAGGAACATAGTTTATCTTTATTTATCTCAAGCACAAACATGCTCAAGAAATAATTTTATCCATATATGATCAAGGAGGGCAAATTCATGACAATTTAGAGGCCATTAAATGTATCTTTTTCTGACATTATCAGTTTCTGTTTATTGATCTCGTTGGAGGTGACCAACTTCAAGATATTATTGAAGATATGGTTTGTAACTTCATTCCTACTAAAATTAATTCTGAACATTTAGATCGCTTGCTCACTCTTGAAGAGTTTGATTCTTCTCTGAAGGATATGGTTAACTTAGAAAGTCTGGGAACGGATGATCTACCTATAGAATTTTACAAAGCAATGTGAACTTTCATTAGGGAGGATTTTTATGGGTTGTATAAAGAAACCTTGGCACAAGGCTCCCTAGGTTCCTTAATCAATCAAGGGCTGATTAAACTAATTCCTAAAGGGAAAAATGGGAACAACATTTCAGGGTGGAGACCAATTGCTCTTCTCAATACTTCCTACAAGATTATAGCTAAAGCTATTGCCAAAAAAAAAACTTACTATGTAAGAGATTGTTAGACCTGAACAAATAGGATTTATAGGAGGAAGATTCATTCTTGACAACTTGGTGTTTTCTTGGGAAACTATGGAATGGTTTCAACAAACTAATCAAAATTGCATCGTCATCAAATTGGATTTTGACAAAGCATATGACAAAATTAGGTGCCAATTCATTTTGAAAATGCTTGAATGGTTAGGTTTCGGTCCCAGTTTCCTTTCCCACATAAAACTCCTTTTTGTAGATGCTAATGCTTGCTTATCTATCAATGGTTCAATCACTCAAACTTTTCCCCTTCAAAGATCGATAAAATAAGGTTGCTCCTTTGATCCCTTTCTTTGTGTGCTCACGGTTGATGCTCTTGGTTACGTTATACATCATGCAAAGAAACGAAAACTTATCCACAAAATTTCTCTACTTGGTGGAGACTGTGAATAAATGAAATTGGGGGTTTTAGTTTATTTTTATTTTATTTTATGGGGTCATTGATTAAATTTAAAATCAAATTGATTAAATTCAAAATCAAAATTTATTTGGGGGTTAGGGTTTGGTGGGCGGAGGAGCCGAGGCTCAACTCGGGTCGCCTCCCTTCCCCTCCTCCCTATGGGTTCCGCAGTGTCCGCGACCACATAGTGGTCGGTGGCTTCCATCACTCCTGTGATGGGAGGTGGGCCCCGCAGTGTTTCCCCATTTTTTATTAAGTTTTTTTTCTTTGAAATAAAAACTTATTTTATTTAAAGTTTGTTTTAATAGTTTTAATTATTATTAATATATATTTTATTAATAAAGATTAATAAATATATATTAATTAATATTTAATTTGAAATCTGTGTATTATTAAATTATTATTAATATATTTTTTATTAATGAAGATATATATATATATATATATATATATATATAAATTTATATTTAATTTGAAATTGTGTATTAAATTAAATTATTAATTGTGTATATTTTATTATCCAGGGATTAATAAATATATAATTATTAATATTTAATTTGGGTATCTCTCTTAATGAGGAAGTATCCTTTAGAAATAGATAGAATATTATTTTAATTGGAAAATTTTGAAATAAAATATATTTATTATTTGGTAATTTTTAAATAATATTATCCAGGAATATATCATCTTTTGATTTGAATGTTATAGGTCATCTGGAAATTCTAGAAATGGAATACTAAAGTATATGAGTAATTGAAAAATGAAATATTTATCATTGGATATTTTGAAAACTTAAATGATATGCTATTAGAATTATTGGAAATTTAATAATGTATCGATTGGAAAATTGGTAAGTTAATGATATTTTTCATCTAGTAAAATAAATGGTTTAGTTATATTTTTCCTTTGTATTGAGAATGAACAAATGGTAATATTGCAATTGTGGTATTGTATTCACCTTGTAATGGTGATTTTTCTGTTAATGTATTTTTGAAAACTTAGATCATTTAGAAAACCTGATCTACTTTTATTGTTTAAACCAATAGGAAAGAAGATTGTCTTTCCCGGTTATTGCCTATGCAAGTTTAATTTCTGTATTCGCTTTTGTTTAAGCAATGGCTAGACCTTGATTTTTTTGATTGGACCTTGTCATATGGATTGAATTGGGTTACCTATTTTTGTCCTTGGACTTGAGTTTGACTGTTGCTTGTGATGGTGTTATAATTGGCCATGTCCTTTATGTGGGTGTCAAGTGTTGGTTTGTGGTTGACCATAGCTGGTCAGGTCTCTAGTTAGAGTACCGTCAGGCAATGGACCTTTGTATTTGCTTTTATTATGTTCAGTTGGATCCTTTCCTATTCAGGGTTCATTTATGTATTTATTGACCGATGTGGTCGTTTGTATATTGGTTATGTTTGTCTTGATGGCATGATTGTAAATATTGTGAACCTTATGTAGTCTTAACTTATTTAAATGATCAAAGGGGTCTTACAGTTGAGCAAGCCTGGAGATGTAGCCCTTTAGGGGTGAACTCCAATATCAATTTGGTGTTATGTGATGCTTATGTTCTTATATTTCTTCTTTTAGTTTTAGCATGCATGGATGGTATTTTGATAGAATGTATAAAGTGGGTTAGATGAAAATTAATCGTAAATGCATGTATGCAGTCGTCTATTAAATGTCGTAAGTTGGAACATGAAAGAATGTAGTTGAATAACATAATGTATTCAGTTAATGTTAATGAAATTAAGTATGCTTGGAAAGATCTAACTAGTTTATGATGAAATTAAAGTACGTTTTGGAACTAGATGCATGGCATGTGTTTGATGTAAAATTGAACGTAATGAATGGTTAAAAATTATTGGGTGAAATCGTCATGTTATCCAAATTGTAACTCTAATGGATGAACTTCATTTTTTTATCTACATTTAAACCTTAATAAATGAACTTCATCATATTAGCTATATTTTAACTATAATGGATGAACTCATCAAGTTATCTACATTTTAACCTTAATAAATGAACTTCATCATATTAGCTATATTTTAACTAAAATGGATGAACTCATCAAGTTAACTATATTTTAACCTTAATGAATGAATTCATATGTTATCTATGTTTTAACTTTAATGGGTAAATTTCCTCATGTTAGACTCATCTTCAACCATAATGGATGAACGCGTCCTATTATCTATAATGTTGATTTACTGAACCAATTATATCCTTGTTTGAAGTAATAACATGAAATTAAGTTAACTTGTTTTATTGGGTCAGATGTTGTGAGTTGAGTTAGATGTTAAGTTATGTAATCACGTTGGGAAAACTCCTTAGGTTTTGTTTAGTCTTCCGTTGTGTTATCTAAGCTTTTGATAACTCATTGAATCATTATGTTGTGTCTTATTTAATATATATATATATATATATATATATATATATATATATATATATATATATATATATATATATATATATATATATATATATATATATATATATATATATATATATATATATATTTGCACTCCTTTCGTGTGTTTTAGCTTTATCCCTTTGGGGTTTCCTGGTGGGGCATTACACTTGGCCAGAAGTTTAAGCCCACTCCATGGCTTCCCAGCTCATAATGAGGTTTTCAAGGATGTATCTGCCCTTGATAAAACTGGTTTGGGTAGAATAGATGAATTTTAGGAGGATTCTCTCAAGGCGAAAGGCTAGAGTCTTGGCAAGAATTTTGTTGGAGACATTTAGGAGGGTTATTGGCCTCCAATTTTTGATCAGGGCTTTATCTCCATCCTTGGGAATAAGCTTAATGTACCTTTGTTGATGTCACCTCCTAAGGTACCATTATCAAGAGCTTCAGAGTAAACATCATGAAAATCCTTAGCGATCCAATCCAAATTGGCCTTGTAGAACTCAATAGGGAGTCCATCCAGCCCCGGGGTTTTGTCGATCTTAAGAGTATTGATAGCATTCGTAATCTCCTCAACAGTAACCCTTTGTTTAAGAAGGAGGGAGTCTTGCTCAGAGATTCTAGCGGGGATGATGGAGCTGCATCTCTGCCTAATGTCTTTAGCATTGACATTGTCTTCAGAAGTGAAGAGGTTTTTAGTTTAAAATACATATATATTATTTAGTTTAAAATACACATATATATAATTTTATTTTATATATATTTTTTAAGGAAAATAATTACATTACTGTTAGTGAACAGATTTTGTCTTTCTTTAAATTGAATTGATTCTAAGCTCTGTTACCCCTTTGAAAGACAAAAGTTCAACTTAACAATTGGGCAAGTGGACATACATCACTTCCCTCTGAATTTTAGATAGGTATAGCTCCCTCCATTAGTTATTCAGGGAATAATCTAACTAAATAAACTGATATGCTTTTAACCTGAAAGCACATAAGGCTGCCTACTTCATTCTTAGATGAGAGGCCAGGTAATATGTAAAATAATTCAGAACAAAAAAAAATAAAAATTTCTACAAGATGCTTTATCGCGAATATCAGAAGAAATCAAAGCAAAGTTTAATAACACTGATTTCAGCGCTTCTTAAAAATAGACAAGAGAAGCAAAGTCTCTCTTCAACTAAAAATCTTTCTAAACAACACAGAAAGAAGCTCCATACTAATATCAACATCCACCATCGGAAAGGTAATCACAAACATTTTGATTAGACTAATATTTGTAAAGAAATACCACTCCACAGATTCAAACCCAAAGATTTTCCACCTCAAAATGCATATGATCTTATATATATATTTCATGCAACAAAGACATAACTATACACACATAAGTTCTTTCCAAGTTCAGATTTTGAAAGACTTGATCACTTCTTTCCAACAAAACCAAAACTTCTAAAATCTAAGCTTACTATTCTAACCCTTTCTCTATCTCCTTCATCTAATTTATAGTAGCTTTTTAAAGAACAGAGGAGGTCTCCCTGAAAACTCGACCTCCTCTGAGACAGTTATAAAAACCAATAGAGTATTTAGGGAACAGATGTCCTGAAGTCATTGCAAGATTATGACAAACATATAAAATAAAAACAAAGCATTAGCATCATGCTATGCCTCTTCTCCATCATCATCCTCTCCTCTGCTTTTCTGGGCATCATGGGCGGTTGTAAGCTCTTGAATTATAGAGTGACTCAGTTTTTTCATGGCATTGATCTTTGCTTTTGCGGCTTCTTTCTCCCATCTACGTTTCACCATTTTCTCGGCATGCTTAGGTAACTGATCGTTACCAATGAACGTCATGGACTCAATTCGGGCAATTCGCGTTATATCTTTGGGAGTGAAGTTGCCTTTGGCCTTAACTTTCTCCATGTGTAGCCTAAATGCCTTTATCGCATCCTGCGTGTTTAGCCCACAAAGTCCCAGTTGCCAATCATGGTCTGGGTTAACCACTTTATTGTCATTGACCAAACTACTCTGAAGTTCCTAAAGCTCGTAAACAGAAGCTCTGGCATCAGAATCACAGACTTGAATGTAATTACCTGCCATGCTATAGTTTTATTTAATATGAAAAGTTGGCACTCATCAGTTACCAATTTGATTGAATTTTCTGCTAAAAACTTTGTAGCTTCGTATTCCTCTATCTTGGTGAGCATGGGTAATACATTTTCCCATTTATGCTCTTCTTTTTCCCATGGCACAATCTAATTTTGAATCTCCGCAGTGAGGTTTTGCTTCTTGGAGCTTGTAATATATTTTTCACCATCTCTAATCACTCCTTCAATCCATTTCTCTATGGCCCCTGCGATGCTCTTGGCTCGCTGAACTTGATTCATCAGTTTCTTGTTCTCTGGTGAAGTGGGGTCAAAATTTTTTGAACCATGTGATATGTGAAGTGCTCCAAAACAACCTATGCTATCAATGAGCTGAGCTAGAATCTTGATATGTCGTTTCAGTTCTCTTTTCTCCTGTCCGTCTTTTTCTGACCTGGTGAGCATCTTCTTAGCTGATGCTTGGAAAAGGTGGTTATCAGAATCCCTGCTCATGTTCCCGAGATCCACTTTGGTGACCTCAAAATCCTCTGCATTTACTTCCTTATTCTCATCTTTGGGCTTATAAGAAGCAATTTCGGCAATCCATCTCCCAGTCTTTTCATCAGCATCCAATCTGGCAGTTGTTTTGAACTTCTTCTATTTGGGACCCTTCTCCGTGTATTTGACCACCATATCTTGAATTGGGATGCACACTGGAATGAAACTCTGTTTCTTTCTTACTGAAGTGGTTAGCCATTTAGGAGTTGCACTTGAACTAGCTGTTCCTTCGGTCACTTTAGGTGGCGGCGTCATGGCTACAGTGATTGCATGAGAATCCATGGTGTTGACAATGTCACTGTCAAGGTCCTCGACTTCGAAAATTTGAGTATCAAGGATCTTGTCTTTTACCTCTGTGTCTTTGACCTGGTCCATTTTCTTATGCGCAGCACTCTGTGACCTTGTATATCGAGGAGCAAAAAAGTCCAGAACCGGATTAGGCTTATGCTTGGTGTGAGATGACTTCTTATTTTTACCTGCATGAACAGGCATATAAGTGGGGTTAGAAAAACATTTTGGGGATCGTAGAGCAACCTCACTATCTCTTGCAGGATCAATCTTGATGCCTATTTTCATTGCTCTTTTCCTATTAACCCAATCTGCGGTCCTTTCCACGACTCTCTTTGTTCTAAGCTATATATCATCCTCTTCTTCCACATCCCAATTAATGCAGGACATTTCGGGTTCAGCTTGATCTAGATATCCAGGTTCAAAAGGCTCTAGATAATCCTCTTTGATCCCACTTATATCAAGTTTCACCTGCAGTGAAACTACCTGTTCTAGAACCATTCTCATATTTGCTCTTTTGAACACTTCAAGCTCATCACTACAATCTTCTCAAAAGTCCTCCATGTGTGGGATTGGAAGATGCGGCATCAAACCAAGACTCCGTGAGAAACCTTTATTATCAAAACCCTTCCTTTCATGATACAGTGGAAAATTGAAATTCTTCAAGTCAGCTCCTATGCTCAACGCATTTGACATTGAACTGGAAGATAAAATTCCCAATTGAATAGGAAAATGATCCTCCCATTTATCTTTGGGTTGAGCTTTCTTAATTACGGTAGACAACTGCCTACAGATCTCAGCAAGGACAAAACAATTTGAACAAAAACGAGGAAGTCTGAAAGGCTCTTCTTCAAAACCACCTACCCTTATATAACAGAAACGAGAAAACTGAACAAAGAAACTACCATATCTTTTCACTAATGCCTGGGCATCTTCAGACATCCTCTTAGTTTCCATGTTCTTTAACTCATAACACAAATCTCCCAGGAAAGCATTATGTACTCTCCTAAAATCTTGCAATGCATTATCTTTTTGCAACATGGGGTAAATGTCATACATAGAAACATCTCCCTCAGCAAGTTGCCGAGGTATCCCCATTATTTCTTTAACACATGCCAGGAAATATATCAAATATGAGGACATAAAGAAATTTTGCTTGAAATTCTTCGCCATGCTCAGGTGCTCCCTCATGGAGTCGGCAATAAGCTCTACCCAGTCAACATACTGCTTTCCTTCCAACACCAGTTGCACATAACAGTAAATCCAATCATCAAAGTTGTAGGCCTCAGCTGAACCTCTAACTCGGTGTAATAGTAACATAACATCATGGATGTGGGGAAGCATGTGATTCTTGTTGGGATACTTAGGTAACCTGGAGCCACCCCTTTGAGGAACTTTCAACCAATGCTTCGCTATATTATTCCGGTGTCCAGTTTTATCTCATTGAACTCAGTGATTGATTGGGCGGGAGAAAAATTTGAGAACTGATAATCAGGCAATTTGAAAACAGAGGAAATAACTTCCCTGTTAATCGCGAGGAGGGTTTCACCATTATCTCTCTTGATAGTTTTGGAAATAGGATCATACCTCGCAATGCACTCCCTAACTAATTCTGGGCAAGGGATAGCAGGAGGAAAGGTTGCCACTTCTACGAGACCACCACTTAGAATTTCTAAACCAAATGAACCGTCAATTCCTTTAAACACCCTTTCCTTCAAAACTTCCAAATTTTCTCCTTTTAGGTCTGTATCACTGACAATGGGTTCTGTGCAAGCAAGACTAAAAATATTTCTGAAAAGGTGCAGAGTGGACTTCATAATTCATAAACAACAACCCTTATTCTTCCCAACAAATTTTATTACGAGAGAGAAAAGAAGCTAAAAATCACTGGAGAAAATAGGAAACAAAACTCACCTTCACAGTTGAGACCAATCAAACGATTACCAGCAAACAAACCTTCTATCAAACACTCCGCAACAATGAAGAACAAGTTTCATAAATTAATCACTTCATTCCTTATAGCAAATAAAGTGATAAAAGCTCATTTAGTGCATTAATTTCGGTCTTCAACTCAAATGTGCCGAGCATTGGGATTTGACATCACATGCGTGCATTGCATGCATGGCGGCGTTTTGGAGTAACCGCCAATTCCCAAAAATGATTACTTGCCTTCAAAAATTGGCCAGTTGACGTCACCCGAGATATGGTTCAATCTTCATCATACTTAGCAATAAATGCAACATCATGTCTTATAGTCCATGGGACCCACCTGATTTGAACACGCATGAACAATTTGAATTGACTTCATGAGGGTTTGGGTAGTTCAAACCGTACGCTGCGCCAAGAAAATTCTCTTTGAAAAGATTAAATCTGTTAAGTATTGTCGGTCTTTTGAACTTCATTGAACATGTCGAACACCACTGAACTGTTTGAACTAGGTTCAAAGGGTTCACAGCCTGGAGGAAAAGAAAATGAAACGTCACCCGCGACCGTGAAGTAGAACTGCTGCAAAAAACTTGAGTGAACATTAGCCTGAAAAAATATTAGACACAACTTAGAACCTGGGGTACCTAAATGAACATTATGAACTCTTTTCAAAATGGTTCAAGGGGTTCATGAGGTTCAAACCGACCATTGAAACTTGACACTACGGATTAAGAGACAATTTACCAGCTAATTAAGGATTGAATCGAGGAATTTCTGAAAAGATAAAGACTCAAATAAAATTTTGGTAAGGCGACTTACTCTTGTTATGAGGGATGAATGATAGGATAACAATTACAAATAAATAAAATTTATTTTTTAAAATGATCTATTTACATAATTATGAGAAATTAATAAAAGAAACGTTTTTTTTTTTTTTTTTCCAACATCTTATTTTTAAACATGCACGTTATAAACAAGTACTTGATATACTCATTTTATTTTCCTAACAAGTCATAGTAAATTTATTTATTTATTTTAAAGAAAAATCATATAACAAAATATATATACTTATATTTTCAATTTATTTAAATATAACAAAATAAGGGAAAAATAAGGGTTGTGACAACTTTAATATGGTGGAAATGCATCATGATAGAAGTTGGTTCAATCCTCATAAACTATCCCAAAAAGAATTTGATGCTTAGATCTATACAAGGAATTCCTTAGGAATTTTTGATCCTATTGTAGACAAAAGAGACTCTCATATTCATCATTGGTTTATGTGGTCTAACTCAAGAGAAAATTATTTAAGGAAACTTAGCCATCTAGATAGATTCTGCTTAGCTAATTCTCTTTGCATTGTTCCCTCTTCTTACAACACCCTTATTAAAGTTGATGTTGCAGCCTCTCTTTCAGATCACCTCCCAATTGTGTTGACTTGTCAACTCTCCTTGTGCCCATTCCAATCTACTAGCCTTCCCTTCAAGTTGAACACTTCTCACTTCAATCATCCTGAGTGCCTTGGATCTCTTATCTCCCTTTGGAATGATGCCACTAGACCTCTACATAATGATGTATGGATATAATGGAAAAACAATGCTATTATCTATTGCACCACTTTCCGTCGAGGTTATGGGAAAAGAATGGACAAACAAAGATCTAGAATGGAAAAAAATTTAAGATACCAATTGGAAAAAAGCGGAGTTCTTCTAAATTCAGCTCCAACTAACACCTCTCTTCAACATGCTATTGTTGATGCTGAAATAAAACTAAAAAGATATGAATTGTATTGAGGTCGTGGTGCTCAACTATGGGATAGGCTTCATTGGATGAAAGAAAGAGATAAAGGAAGAAAGTTCATCTTTAGTTATCTCAAGCACAAACAGGCTCAAGAAATAATTTTGTCCATATATGACCAAGGAGGGCAAATTCATGACAATTTAGAGGCCATTAAATGTATCTTTTTCCGACATTATCAGTTTCTGTTTATTGATCCCGTTGGAAGTGACCAACTTCAAGATATTATTGAAGATATGGGTTGTAACTTCATTCCTACTAAAATTAATTCTGAACATTTAGATCGCTTGCTCACTCTTGAAGAGTATGATTCTTCTTTGAAGGATATGGTTAACTCATAAAGTTTGGGAACGAATGATCTACCTATAGAATTTTACAAAGCAATGTGAACTTTCATTAGGGAGGATTTTTATAGGTTGTATAAAGAAGCCTTGGCACAAGGTTCCCTAGGTTCCTTAATCAATCAAGGGTTGATTAAACTAATTCCTAAAGGGAAAAATGAGAACAACATTTCAGAGTGGAGACCAATTTCTCTTCTCAATACTTCTTACAAGATTATAGCTAAAGCTATTGCCAAAAAAAAAAACTTACAATGTAAGAGATTGTTAGACTTGAGCAAATAGGATTTATAGGAGGAAGATTCATTCTTGACAACTTGGTGTTAGCTTGGGAAACTATGGAATGGTATCAGCAAACTAATCAAAATTGCATCCTCATCAAATTGGATTTTGACAAAGCATATGCCAAAATTAGGTGGTAATTCACTCTGAAAATGCTTAAATGGTTAGGTTTCGGTCCCAATTTCCTTTCCCACATAAAACTCCTTTTTGTAGATGCTAATTCTTTCTTATCTATCAGTGGTTCAATCACTCAAACTTTTACCCTTCAAAGATCGATAAAATAAGGTTGCTCCTTAGATCCCTTTCTTTGTGTGCTCATTGTTGATGCTCTTGGTTACCTTATACATCATGCAAAGAAACAAAAACTTATCCACAAAATTTCTCTACTTGGTGGTGAGGTTGCTTTGAATTCCCATTTTGTTGAATGATGACCTACTATTCATTCCAAATTTGCAAGAGGAGCTCAATAAGACACTTGAAATATTGCTCTTGTTTTGTTCAGCTTCGGGATCTGAAATCTCTCTTATTAAAATTGAATTTTGGATGCTTTAGTTGGTCAGCCACCAATTTGGATACCATCTCAATGGAAATATAACAATCATGGTGTAATTTCAAGGTACCTTGGCATCCCTTTTAGGATAAGAGTTTTATTATCTAAATGTGGAAATGATTCATACACAAATTAAAAAGAAAGCTTGATTTATAGTCAAACAAATTTCTTTCCATGGTTGGATGCATTCAAATTGCTAATAAAGTCCTTATAGCTAGCCAAGTATATATTTTATCATGTTGGATTCCTTCAAAAAGCAATTGTAGTCAACTAACAAAACTAATTAGAGGGTTCTTGTGGGGAAAATGGAATAAGAAAAAAGGTCATTCGATTGCCTCATGGCTATATTGTATTCAACCAAAAAATAGAGGGGGTTTAGGAGTGATTGACCCCTTTACTCAAGAAGTTTGTCTTATAACTAAATGGATTATTAGAATTCTTGATGGAGCAGCTCCATGGAAGTCACTTATTAGACATATTATTGCCACCACTAAAGCCAATAATTCTTGGAAAGAAGTGGGGTGGAAAGATAAGATCCTTATGGAGAAATACTTTAAACCTCGAGCTTATAGGCAACTTGTGAGCATATGGAAAGTGTGGCAGCAAGTGTCTTTGTTGCTTTAATGGAATGGTCAAGACCTTATCCATGGGATGCGTTTTTCATCTTCATCTATTTGGTGGAATCGATTGATATGCTTGCAAGAGCAGCTTCTTGCTCTTAATTCACATTTGCATGGTAAGGTTTTATTCAAAAAAGGTATTGCAAAATTCAGGGACATTTGGGAGTTCTCCTCTTCAAGTAGGAAAAGTGACTTGCAACTTAAACATGATTTTAATCTATCCAACACTCTGATAAATGACATTCATAAAGTCCATGAAATTGTTCCTCTATCTCTTCAATTAAATCTTTCTACTCCCATTTCATGACGCAACCTTTTCAAAGATTGGAGGTGGCTGCCAGGTTATAGTATAAAAAATTTCCCTCTTAAGCGGATATATCATAAACTTCTCCCTCCCATCCAAATACAACCAAGGTTAAATTTGAAATGGCAAGTGAATTGGTCTGAGTCCAAGTGGTTCAAGTTAAGCCTTGCTATTTGGAAATCCAAGGCTGAAGCTAAATCACAATTTCTTGCATGGAAAACTATCCATTTTAAAGTTGTCATTGGAGAATGTCTTTCCTTTCTCTCTATACACTCTAGAAAATGTTTGTTTTGTCACAAGATGGAAACCATTAAACATGATTTTTGGACATGTACACATGCTTAGCTAATTTGGCAAATAGTTCTAACATGTGTACCCATTTTATTTAACATAAATTTAAGTTGGAAATCAGCAGTGTTAGGACTACTATGCTCGTAGAATGTAATATCAGTTTCCCATTGTCAATCTATTTTGTTATATATCTGGATGCTAAGATTTAAATTTGTTTTCTCTAATGCATTCCCTCCTACAAAAGTAATTATGCATGAGTTATTTTCTTGTATTATTTTACAACAACCCTTTTTAGGTAAAGCCTCGAAAGAGAAAACCAGCTTCAATGTTGAGCTCAAGACACAAATGTGTCAAGTTCACTCCCAATGGGAGCAATTGCTAAATATCACAATCAATCCTTACTCAAACCTAAAAGATCATTGCAAAAGACTTTGTGCTTGATTCTCTTGGAGAAAGATAACAACTTTATTTTTGTAATTTGCAAGTTTCACTTGTATTGTTCCTCTTGAGGGTTTTGTTCCACTTTATATGGTCTTGTTGCACTTGTAGTCAAACTTTTTATGTCCTTTCAAGGTGTTGCATCTTATTGTAATTCTTTTTTTATTAATATAAATGTTTTTTTTCAAAAACAAAACAAAACTATTAGATAAATATGTACAAATTTGACGTTTAAATTATATAAATCTTTTTGTTCAATATTTCAGATCACACTTTGATTTATTATGAGAAGGAAAATGTAAAATGGGAGTGCAGAATTAACTTTAAAAAGAAGGAAGAGAGATGAGATGAGGAAGAGGAACATGTGAAAATGAAGTGTACAAGTAACCGTAAAAGAAGGGAGGAATGATGGGATGAGGAAGTTATCTTGAAGGAGGGAGGAGAGATAGGATGAGAGAAAAGATTAAAATCCAATAAGGTTAGGGATGAGAATCAGAAGCTTGCACAAATCTGTCTTTTTTTGGGTTTCCATATTACTTCGAGGCATTTTGTCAAACACTTTACTACTCTGGTCATGGGTTTAGATTTCTTCGTGGCATTTTGTCAAACAGTTCACTGCTCTGTCCACGAGTTTAGAATTTTTTAAGGCAATGAGATAACATTTCTTTGAGTAATTCCATCAACAGTTCAAGTGCCATCTCTGTGCTTGCACATTTCTTAGAAGCATTCTGACATCTTAATCATGTTCTTAGCTTTTTTAATCTTTTCCCTTTTTTCAGATCTCATCAAGATATTTTTATGACTTTCTAATTTATTTTTTATTGTTTTCAGTTCCCATTAAGGCGTTTTGGTAGATATATCACGTTTTTTTTTGGGCTGAAATACCATTTCTTGGAGGCATTTTAATGATTTTTTTGCACATTTTTGTTTGTTCGTCAAGTTCCTCCGAGGCATTTGAACAAATACTTGATGTTTTTGCTTGTTTCTAGATTGATTCGAGGTCTTTTGGAGATCGAATCATGCATGATCTTCTTGTTTCTCGTTTCGCATACATGATCATAAAGCATTTCAAATAAATTCTGCCCTCCATTGCATTTAGGGTTTCGAGGGCCGAGAAGCTCTTTGCACGAAGTTGCAGTTCGAAAGTTGCAGGGATTGCATTTTGCAATTCGGGGCCAAACTCCTGATTGCAATTTTGGGGTTCGGATTTTTTATTTTAACTTGCAGGTTGAATCCGATGCCAAACTCAGCTCTATACCTAGTCTCGTCCCGCCATTCACGAAAATGTCTCTTCTTTCAAATTTGGCGAACATTGATTGGACTGCAAAATAACAAAAAAAACAAATGTCAATGGAAACATTAAAAATGTTCTTACTTTAAATCATGGACATCAATTGGAGAACATTAATTGGACATAAAAAAAAGATTTTCCAACATAAAAACAAATGAAATGTTGAAAATGTTGTTTCATTTCAAATCACTTGAATAATTGTTTATTAAACAATATTGATTGGAAAAGAAAAAGATTTTCCAATCTAAAAATAAAGGATGTTGTTTCACTTCAAATCATGGTGAATGATTGAAGAATATTGATTGGACACAAAAAAAATCTTGTAATATAAAAATAAATGAAATAAAAATGTTGTTTTGTCAATGGATAATCTAATGGTCGTTTTGTCAATGAGTCCTTGATCTATTGGTGAAGTTGAATGGTTCTAAATGAGTTCACTAAAGAACAAGTCTTGTGTGGAAGGCCCAAACATCATAAGGGATGAGGTCAAGCTTGTGTCTTGAGTGAATGTGGCAAAATGGATACCCCTTAGTCCATGGCTCTCAACTGAAGAAGTTTTAGCCTGAACATTTGTGCTTCGTGTCAAATAGTTAAAAGTTCTTTGCAAGTGATATAAAATCCTCCATAAAAAAAAAATGTTTTTTCACTTCAAATCATGGTGAATAAGGAGAATATTGATAGAACGCAACAAAAACTTATAATATTAAAATAAGTGAAATGTTGAAATGTTTTATGTTTATATTTCAATCATAATTTTTTTTTTTAATTATCAATTTAAAAAAAAAAAAAAATTAAATAGATGATTGAAAATTGATACTTAACAATTCAAAATGTATATTTAAAATTTTCAAAATTAGGATGTGTATAGATATTTCAACTAGAATATATGTTTTAGGTTCTTGAAATTAAATATATGTTTTAAATAAAAAATATTTTGTTTCCGAAGTTAAAATTAAAGTATAGGTGATTTGTCAATTGCAAGATAATATTTGATTTACATTTAAACAATCTCTTCAAGATGTGCATAAAATATTGAACCAATAAGAATACTTGCCACTTTGTATATCAAATTGAAATGCTATTTCAAACAAATCACACTAGTTGGAAAATAAAATAAAATATTATATTTTTCAATTAGCACACAAGCACATAGTTCAAAAAGCTTCCATAAATCAAGTATGCAAACCTATAAAACTAAATGAGACAAACTCCTTTGAATGCATTGTGAAATAATGATATCTTCAACAAACACTAGTTAGGGTAGATATTCCATAACCAAAATTGATTTCTATAAGAGGGTTTTTGTCCTCCAAATGCTTTAGATGAACCACGCTTGATTTCTGAAACATGCAGGGTTTCTTCTTCTCATTTAGAGAGAAACAAAAAATATTCAACTTTAGCGTGTTGAAATAAGCTCAAACAACGTCTTTAAATAAGCTCCTCAAGCCCAATGCCCTAATTGGGGTTTGCACTTTTTAATTTGAAATTGAATAAACCATATATGTCTCCCTAGGCATCAATAATATGTTACTTTAAATAAAGTCACTTTATTAGATTAAACCTAAAATTGAATATTTAATTTAACTTTAATGCTTAAACATTATCTAAAATAATATCCTTAAACACCTTCAGTCGCTAAGAAATTATCAATTTATGTAGTCACTAAATATCCAGAAAAAGTAGTATTGTTAATTGACCTAACTGATGACCTCACCGATGGTTACTATAAATAGTAAATATGGATGTTATTTGAAATCACTTAAGAAAGTGATATTCATCATCATTAATCCATCCGAACTCACTAGTGACATCAAAATACTCCTCAGAACAAGCTGACACAAACTCAAAATGCTAGTGATAATTACACTACTAAATAACCTGGGACATTACAGTCTACCCTTCCCAAAAATCGCTTGTCATCAAGAAATGCTAGTACAATCCCACAATCATCAAGATGGTCCAAATTGAAACCAAGAATGATCCTAGGGTCCCAAGTCAACCTAGGAGACTTGTAGCACCACTTCCCAGAAACATAATCCTACAAAGTAACATCACAAGAGGTCCCTTAAAAAACTCTTGTAAGAAGAGCAATCAAATATTGCATAAACTCGGTCAAATCCTTGAAGCACCACTCTTTGAAGAAATCAAACTGAGACACCATAGGAATTAGCTCAAGAAAGTCAACACCAACTATCTCATTCCCAATACTTGTTGTACTATGAACCAAAGTAATCATAGAGTACCAAGTCAATCTCAAAAAGGAACCACTATGTTGACAATGTGCCACTTTGATCAAAACTATAAAACCATCATGCCACAACTACACTCTCCTCTCTTGGAGCTCCCAAAAGTAATCATTATCAAAACTCAAACTTAAATACCTGTGAAGGCTGAAATCCATACAATAAGAAGGAAAGTTTGCTCAACCCCCCAAAAAAATACTCAACACCTCTCCTCAAAGTGTCATGCAAAATGGTATCTGCAAATTCAAACTCCTCCATTCTTCTTGCTAAGAGGAAAGCAATCATTTGCAAGAGTTTAAAAAACTCACCAACATAACGTTGCATGGAACTAACATGTCTCCTATCTGCTAATCTAATACAACCATGAAGACTTGCAAAGATGCTTACGATTCCAACTCCAAGGATCTTTGAATGATGAACCCAAGCATGCAAAAGCTCATTGTCTTGAACAAATACTAAGAGTAAACTACCAAAATTTACGTTGCATAGCTTCATAAGATGAACTCTCTAAGTCAAGTAAGTCTAAAGTAAACAATATTCATTATTATTGAAGACTAAAACCAGTGTAGTACAACCTGATTTGAGTGCTTTACATAAGGGAAAACACCACCATCAATGAAATATCCAAGTATTAACATGTTTTATAAGAATTGTGTTGCATCAAAAAAACTTGAAAGTGACTGGAGAACGTTTCCAGGAAATCTCCAACTAAAAATATTCACTACCTAGATAAAGAATAATGTGCCAACTCCCTGAATGAGAGAAAATAAAAATTAAGGTGGCCGAATTGCAACCAAACAATAAGCTCAAGTCTTAAAATCTAATCCGTTCTTTGCCAAGGAACACACCCAAGAGTAACCATTCATTCATTGCTCCAATCCCTACTTAAGATCTCTCTCCAATCCGTTATTTGGCTAGTAAGAAAAAGAGCAACATTATTAATTCTAAAATTTTGATCCTTATCACTCCAAAGATCACTCCTACCATCCTCAATAAACTCCATCAATTCTTAAGTTGAAGATCCCAAGCATTGATGCCTAGCCAAGAATGGTCTCCAACATAACTAGACATTTACACATCATCTCCAAGTGTCATCTAAATCTTCATGTTTAATATGGAAGTTCATGACCTTTTTCATAGTCTCATGTAACCCTTCCAAGAAAACATCAATAGCTAAGGAGAAATGAGCAATTATCATCTTCAAAACCAACCCAAAAGAGAGATTAGTAGAAGATATAACATGGATTGTCAAAGATGTAGATGTTACATTTAAGTCCTTTTTTAGAGCTACATAAATATCAAACTTGTAACCACCTTCCTTCTTGTTGCTCTAAGAAATTCAGCAAGCTCTAAAACATAGATTGGAAACCTTTCAAAATTCGAAATGTAGAATTTTCCATTAATCAATTTATCCCATTAAAAATATATGTGACCAAATACAATTGAACCGTATGCATTACAACTCATCAACTCAATTAATTTTTGAGAAATCCCACTTGTTGGCCAACTCAAAAACTTAAGACCAAACTTCATGCAAGAATGACGCAACTCTGTCTTTTTCTGAGTTTGTCTTATTCTCAATAGCATAGAAAACTCTTTGTCTTTTTTTAGATTTTGTCTTATTCTCAATAGCTTATGAAACTCCCAACACATCCAAATAGAAGCTTTCCTTTTTGTATTATAAACACTTTAAAGCCTTGTTGGCTCTCAACCTGTAAATTGTGTAGACACCTAAAAATGTCTCATCGCTAACACACTAATTGGTCATCTTAATTAATTAAATAATTCTTTAATTATTTAATTAAGCTAATTTATATTCTTTTGAACTAATTTAATCATCACTTTTCATCAATTCTAATTACTCAATTTCTCTTTATCATTTAATCATTTAACTTCTTTTTTATATTAATTAAATAATCTTTTATTTAATTAATTACGATTTTATAACCTTTAATTAAATAATATTTATTATTTAATTACATTCAATTTATAATAATTAAAGAATTTCTTTAAATTATTATTTTTATCTAACTCATTCTTTTGAAAATTCAAAATTCAAAAATCCCCAAATTCTAATTTCATCCAATTTTAATAAATTTGCATTTCATTTCATATTATCGAAAATTTAAATTTAAATAAAATGAAAATCGAATGTAATTTCAAATCAATTTCCTACAACACATGTCAAAATCCTAACTAGCATTGACCTTTTGTCTTATTGTCAATCACCTTTTTCTGACTAGGCAGTCAATTTAGTCATCTCCCCAATCAATTCAATCAACTAGCCAATTAATTCAATTAACTCATCAATCATCTTTTTGGAAAAAAACTCATCAATTTAGTTCACTGGTCAATCTATCTAGTTCACTGATCAATCAATTCAATCAACTCATCAAATCAAATGAGTTCAACTCCCAATCAATTTTGTCTTAACTAATATCAACCGTTGATCGATTATGTTCTCAAATGCATCTTGATTGTCCAAATTCTCCATTTAAAATCTATAAATTGAGCTTTAATATTTCATTCTCAGGAACCGCTATATTAGAACCACTATCTTCGAAAACATTATGCCAATATTATGTAGGAATCCTAGTGCAACATTGAGAGCCACACAACCACGATAATGTAGAAGAGAAATAGAAGCAAATTGGATCAAAAAAGGGGGTTTTAATACTTAATGTCTATGTTTTGTTGATTTAATTGAATTTCATTGTCATTTATGGATTTAGCTAATTAGATTTGAGTTTTAGTGGTTAGCTCATTTAGTCTAGTTATTTATGCCTAAATTTCCCATAAAAACATTGGTGAACCTGACGTGAAGTAACAACAACCTAATTTTTTATTTGTTTTCTATGTTTTTGCAAATACATGGTACGACATTTCACATTCATTCCAGGGATGTCGCATTCATAGCCATAAAATTTCGCATACATTTAGATACAACTTCACATACGTTGAGCTCATGTTTCGCATGCGTACATCGGGTGTATCACATCCATGGAAGGTAAGACAACGGTAAGGTAATTTTACGCATTCTTTTTCTTTTCTTGTTGCCTATCAATTTCCAATTCAAATCTTTTACCTAATTTAGGAAAAAAATTGGTAATAAGGATATGCACTAGATTTGCAATGTCTTTAACAAAATGGCTTGCAAGGTAAAAATTAAGATTGCAGGGTCATGACAATGAGCTAAACAACAAACCCTACATGCAGAGAAACAACTTACTCAACCAGAATTGCAGATCACATACTTTTAGAATCAAAGACATTTCCTTGCCTACATTCAAAAATACAAAATGATACATGAGATGCAATTAAGATTTTTGAAAATTAACTCTCTATTTTGTAGGATCTGATTTGCAATGTTTACACAAGAATTGGTTTCGCATGCATTCAGTGCCTATTTTGCATTTGTTTAATCAGTATTTTGCAAGCGTTCAAGTAGCATTTCATATTTGTTCACTTATTGTTTTGCATTCATTCTGTTACTGCATCGCATTCGATTGGTAATTCTGATTTCATTATGTCTTTGCTTTTATCTTTGTTGCTGTTTTTTCTTCTATGCTACTAATTCTTTGTCTACAATGTGTGGCGAGGATAACAGAGATGTCTCGATCAGCCCAAGACTTAAATAAACAATCAAACTACTGACATTTTGTTTGTAGGGGTAAATTTGGAGAGTGTTTTTCATTTTTCTAGACTAAATAATCTTTCCTTTCGGCTTAAAATGAATAAGTGTTTTTAATGTTTGGTACACTTGTGCTCGTGAATGGAGCTATTGCTAACACACATTATCCTCTCCCCTAGCTTTCATGATCCTAGGTGCAAGAGAAAAGTGTTAGCGATGCTCAATTTTAATTTTTTAGATAGAGGTCCTGCCTCCCGAGTAGCCAATAAGGTTGGGTGAGAGGGAACGACCCAAGCAATACTTCTTCAGCTTGCTATATAAATTAATAAGTCAGGTGAAAGCCATGAATTCTTGGTGACGTTTATCTACACCGGCAATTTTTCGTGGGATGAGAATAGCTCAAGGCAATTACATATGCACTATACTTCAATCAACCTTAGATGATCAAAAGGATATGAAGTTGGCAATATCCCCAAGAAATTTGTAGTGATGGTCAATGGTAGTTAGCAAGTGAGTGAACACAAAGAGACATACAATCAAAGGGATACAAGAAAATAATGAGATGCAAATGAAAACATTTAGGGAGGTAACCTAGTACACAAATAATTGTATTGATCACATTAAAATCCCTAGGAAGATGATAATTATATATGAAAAAATATTTTTAATGAACTTTTAAGGACCCTATACAAAATGAGACATCCATTATAGTGGAAATAAGGTCACATGAAGATGATTCTTCTTTGAAAATGCAACACACATGACATAGAGATACACCACATCCTAATCAAACTCTCAAGATATTGATCAACATACTAGTGAATATGACACCATGCAAGAAACCATGATAATAGTACAAAGTATAGAATCAAAAATGCAAAAACCAAGGCAAAGTTAAAATAAAAATTGATAAGGTCAAAAGGGGGAATTGTAAAATATGTGAATTCCTTATTTAGATGAACCAAGATTATTAGAACACCTTTTGAAACCTAAGTATGGTTAGGAGTCACTCTGGAGCATGAAAACTCAATTTAAACCAAATGATAGAAAGGTTTGTGATGTTGCCCTGAATGTGATGGGTAAGTTGGTAAAATGTGACAATTGAACTCAAAATTTAAGATATCATTTTATAACAACAAATGCATAAACACCAAGGTTATTAGACTAAATTACATTGAAATAAACTAGCCAAGGAATTAAATGACCAAACATATGACCAATGATGCTACTAATGGTCAAACATAAAGGGTGACCAGGTGTTAGGAGATATTTTACATATTAAATTGATAAACAAGTGGTCCAAATAGGAGGATTCCCTCTATCTTGTCTGTGTTTCATATAATAATGAGCATTAAATTTCATTAACCATGGAACCACTTTAGGGCTTGTATAAGTAACCATGCATGAATTCCTTGAGTTGGGGTAGGATAAAAGTTATCTTCACCATTGTTATCAATATGCTTTAGGATATGAAGTACCAAGTCGGTGTATTTTTTAATTTTTACTTGAGGTGCAAGATTTCCAAAAGAAGCATGTTGATGCCAAGAGATAATATTACACTTCTCTATAGGTGAAATGTTTTCAAGAGAGTGTGTTTGCATAAGAATCATATCTATTATAAAAATATTTCTAATATTACACCTCATTTTTTAGACCATTTAATATGTTAGAATAGATATAACCTATTGTTGATTGACTAGCTTTTCCACTAAGCTTATCACACATCCACAATGTTTTTCATATTTATATTTTGAGATAACATGTATTAGATATTATTTATGTACTTGATTAGTAGTCTTTGTAGGTAAAGGAGGTTAATAACCTAGATATAGATTCTTATGCAATACACAAATTAACTCCCAAATTGATAGTAAAATCAAGACGCGTAAGTGGATTCACAATTATATATATAGTTTCAAAGATATAATATTTGGGTTGAGTGTTTGATTAGGTTAGGATCTAGTTGGAAAAATATAATGAGGTTGTAGTGTCATGGGATGATACTAAATAGTTGAGGGTGATTTTTAAGTACCTCTTTGATAAATTCCAAGAGTGAGCTCATTCTAAGGGGAGATGACGTAATGTCCACCTTTATTAATTTCCTCTTTTGTGTTAGGATTCTGTGATATTTAATTATAATCCTCTATGTTATTTTTTATGTATCTCCAACAATATTTAAATGAAAACTTGGACACCCATTTTGTTAAGAGATGTTATCATTTTATAATTATTGTCATTGTTCTAGGGGACATGAGAGATAAATATTTAATACTTATTTTCTATGACAAATATTAATAGCATTCCATAAATGTGGGCACATGTTGGTGGTGGATAAAAATCACAATGGAGGAACACTCTTCTTGGGAATCTATTTTGGAATGGAAACCTCTTTGACTTGCATGTTAGTGGATGTTGGGGTACCATATCTTTCATATTGTTGCATGTCAATTTTTGTAGCTATCAGTGTCATTAGGGAGTTATGGTGGAATGGGGAATTACAATTGTAATTGGCTATGAGTTAGACACCCATGTGAGATCCCTGGAAAGCTAATCATTATTTTACTATGTTTTTTGGTTTCTCATTATGCTAGGCACATTTTTTTGCAGGTAGTTTTTCCTCCTATTTCGAGTTACCATAGTAGTCCTCCCCAACCCCTCACAAATTTCTATAAATAACAACCACAAGATAATTGTTTTTGTAGACACCTAAAAATGTCTCATTGATCGTATACTAACTATTCGTCTAATTAATTAAGTAATTCTTTAATTATTTGATTAACCTAACTATTTCTTCTAATCATCACCCTTCAACACTTCTAATTATTCTAATTCTATTCTCAAAAAATTTTAATCAGTTAACCCTATTTTAAATATTAATTAACTATTAATTATTTAATTAATTACAATTTATTCCTTAGTTAAATAATCTTTATTATTTAATTAAGCTCATTTCTAATGTTTAGATAATTTTATTTAAATTAATTAAATTATTCTTCCAAATCCCCAAATTCTAATTCCAATTAATTCCAGTTAATTTCATTTATCTCAAATTCACATTTTCCCAAATTCTAATTTCATCACATTTCATCTAATTTCACTAAATTTGAGTTTCAACAAATTTCAATTAATTTCATGTGCATTTCAGCATTTGAAAGTCCAAATTCAAATTCAAATTGAAAACGAAAATCAAATTCAATTTCAAAATCCTACAACACATGTTGAAATCATAACTGATTGATCAAATCGGTTGACTAATTAGTTAACTAATCAATCTCCCTTTTTAACTCTCAATCAACTTTTTCTGAATAATCAATCAATTCAGTCTTCTAGTCCATCTAATCAGTCATCTCTCAATCAATTCAGTCAATTGACTAATCTATTCAATTCACTATCCAATCAATCTAGTTGACTCCCCAATCAAATGAGTTAACAGATCAATCTATTGAGTTCACTGATCAATCAATTTTGGTCATCTATCAATCAACTCTTGAGTTCAAATCCCTCCCCATCTCTCTTGAAAATCTATAAATTGAACCTCTTTTCTCAATTCAATCTAGAATCACGGTCTTCGAAATAGTTGCTAATCTATGCAGGAAATCAGTGCAATGCTTGAGAGCCAATTCGACAACAACTAAGGAGAAGAGCAATGGAAGCCTTGTTACATAAATTGAGGGAGTTTAAATTAGTTTATTTCATTATTCAATTGATTTAGCATTATTTCATTGTCATTTAGGAGTAATTTAATTAGATTAGAGTTGGTGATTTGCTTTGATAATCTAATTATGTTATTTACGCTTAATTTACCCTTGAATACGGTTTCATAATTGAGTAGAAAGTATTCACATATTGTTAGATTATTCAAAGAAGGATAATGAAGTGTATTATT
Organism: Cryptomeria japonica; assembly: GCF_030272615.1. Lineage (NCBI taxonomy): Eukaryota > Viridiplantae > Streptophyta > Pinopsida > Cupressales > Cupressaceae > Cryptomeria > Cryptomeria japonica. Next base: position 352,808,735 of record NC_081412.1, on the reverse strand, counting down.
GTATAGTCTTTGTTAAAGATTAATAATGTACTTGTCTTTTTTGGAGGATTTTTCTTTGAAAGATTTTCTCCATGAAAATTTAGTTTTACTTATGGTATTGTTGATTTTATTCTGTTGTTTATTGTGCAATCACATATCATTTTATTGATTAATCTTATTTTTATTAATTTTAATCATGTTCTAAATTTAATATTACAATTTAGTTCACCTTATTTATCAATAATTGGTATCAGATCTAATGATTTTGTAGAGAGGGGGACACCTTCTCTTTAATGTTGAGTATTTTGACTACAATGGGAGCTTTTGCATTGTGGGTTTTTCACTTTTGTGGAGAAGATTGTATACCATGACGACTTACTCTTGTTAGTGTTAGCAGTAGTCAAGAAGGAAGACTGAGAAGAAGGGCGGGGGGGGGGGGGTGAATTCGTCTTCACCGGAAACAAATAATTATCCCAAACATAAACGGATAAACTGCAACAACAAATAGATAAGAAAATTAATAACACAACACACAACACCATGATTTTTGTCATGGAAAATTCGGTCAAGGAAAAAAACCACGGTGGGAACCTACCCATAGTGGTTGTATCAAGCATTGACATGTCGATCTTTTGGTGAAACAACAACCCTAGCTTGTAACTGTTAGGCTATTAAGAAGTTCAATGATACTAGTTATGAGATGTGGAAGTTGAAGCTGGAAGATATACTTGAAGAGAGAGATTAGTGGTTGCTAGTTTCACAAGATACAAAGCTATCTACAATGACACATGAAGATTAGAAGAAGCTGGACAATAAGGTATGGGGAACCATCTGATTGTTTCTTGTAGATTATATCCTTATGAAGAATGTATCTATTAAAGATACTACATGCAATTTGTGGAAGAGGTTTATTGAATCTATTAAACTATAAGTGTGTCTAACAATTTATATCTCAAAAGACATTGTATTATTTAAATATGAATGCTAGTGGTTCTATTGCAGATCATTTAAATTATTTTTATTTGATTACATGTCAATTTAAATTAGTAGATGTTAAGATAGAAGATGAATATAAGTTCATTTTGTTGCTTTATTCTTTTCTAAGATCTTTGGGAAAATTTAATCTTTTTCATAAGTGGTGGTAGTACAAAGTCAAAGATGGACTGTCTCATTATTACACTTATAACAAAAGAAATGAGAAGAAAGACCATGAATGTTGGCTCCCAAGATGAATTGCATGTACAATATAGGTCCAAAGAGAAATGAACTAAAGTGGATAAAAAGAAGGATAAGTCTAAAGGATCTTCTAAGATCCAAAAAGAGCAAAGTGTTGGAATTATGAAAAAAGAGGACACATGAAGGAGTGTAAGAATAATAAAAAGAGTGCAGATTCGTCCCTAAAAAAGTCCTTGGATGATGGTGATTTTGATGCTTTGTTATTTTAGCTAATGCTATTAGTAATGGTTGTTGGATTATTGATTTAGGTTGCTCCTACCATATGACTCCTCACAAGGAGTGGTTTTCTACATATTTAGCTAATGATAGGGGAGATATTTTCCTTGGTAATAATAGTACAAAGAATATTGTTAATAAGGGAAATTTTTGTAAGAGAAAGTTTGGATATTTCTATAAGGATATTGGATAGGAACTTTATTTAGGATTAATGCATAATATTTTTGTAACTCTACCAATGTTATTGGCACTAAAAATGATTGTATGTTGTGGCACCATGGATTGGATCACATTACTTAAAAATGTCTTAAGACCATTCTTAATAAAACTTTGGTTGATAACAATTTTTATTATTGTGTTGGTTAAAAAAGATTTTTATGAGAAGTGTATGTCTGGTAAAAAAAAATAGACCATCATTTCGTAATGGGATTAATAAGGCTAAGAGATTATTAGGAATCATTCATAAGTTTTGTTTTGACTAGTGGATGTTGACTCTTTTGGCAAATCTTGGTGTTATGTTACAGTCATTGATAATGTCTCAAAATACACTTGTATTTATTTTGTGTATTCAAAATTTGAGGTTTTCACTAAGTTTAATTTAATTTAAATCCTTAGTTGAGAAACAAAAAGATCATAATATAAGAGTGTTGATATTTAAAAATGGAAGTGAATATTGTTCCAAGGAATTTGATGAGTTCTATAAGCATGTAGGTAATATTCAATAGAAGACTACTCCTTGTCCTCCCCAACAAAATGTGGTAGCACAAAGAATGAATTGAACCTTGATGAAATGATCTAGGAGCATGTTGAGGGGTGTTAAGCTTGATAGATGATTTTGGGTAGAAGCCATAAGTACTACTTGTTATTTGACTAATAGATCTCCTTGTTTAGTTGTTGTTGATAACACTCCTTATGAAGTGTAGGTCTAGATTTAAATATTCGTGCTTTGTACTTAAAGGTCTTTGGTTATAATGATTTTGTTCACTTTCCTTAAGTGAAGTGATCTAAACTCAATCCAAAAGTTCATAAATGCATTTTTTTGGTTAATGTGGGAATCTAAAAGGTTATAATATTTGGAATACTCTAACATGAAAAAATGATCTTTTCTAGAGATGTGATAATTAGAGTTTAGAGCTTACTCGAGTGAAGAATAACCAAAGAAAAAACATAAGACAAAAATATTGCACTTTGAGATAAAGATAGAAAAGCATGAAGATATATATGTGAAATAACAATTAGATGGATCTAAGGATGGAGAAGGAGAAGAGGTTTTAGAGAGTTTAGATCATTTCCAAGGTGAGCACATAGGATAAGAAGAACATGTAGAGCCCATTAATCCTTCATTGAGAAGGTTCACAAGACAACAAAATCTAGTCCGCAAGTATATCCCACCAAGTTTTTATTGTGTATTTTATTTATTAAGTACTCACAATAAACCTAGATCTTTCAAGGAGGCTCTCTCTTCAAAGGAAAGTTAGTCTAGGATGTAGGCCATGCAAGAGGAGATGATGGATTTGGATAGTTTTCACACCTATGATGTTATTAGTTTTCCCAAAGGAATAAATCCTATTTGTTTGAAGTGAGTATTTAACAAAAAATTAGTATAGATGGATTTTTAGAGCATGCATGTAATGCCTCACCATAAACCCCAAAGGAAAACCCACAACAAGGGTGAAGCAATTATTTTAAAAAAAAAGTATAAACATAATAAGTGCATTAAGCACAACATGCACGATAACACAAGCAGAAGACTTACACCAGAATTATTTAAGGGTTACCAACGAAGAATTAAAACCAAAAGATAAATTCCACAATTAAGGTTATGTTGGGTCTCAAATCAACAAATTGGATAGGTTCTAAGGAAATGCCAACTCCTATGATCAAACCCTCCAATTGACTTGGCCAACTTATAGAGTGAACCTATTTGGTTACTAACTCTCTCACTTTAGGCTCTGCAGGACCTAGGCGGGTATACCTACTCACTAGTTGTTCCTTCAACTAATGCTTTTTATAGCAGATTTAGTGTCTTAATCTGATATCTCCTAGTCTCAGAATGGCATAAGTTTCTTAAACAGACTGATTTCAGATGTGTGTATTGATCTATGTATCTTACAAAAGTATATATGTTACACTTTGGCTAAATTACCTACTATACCTACTCTACTAATCCTAATGCTAAAAGGTAAAGGGTAACTAGTATGGTTAAAGGGTTTGTTTACAAATGATCAGTGCCTTTCCTCCTATTTGGGCCAGAGAGTCTTATATTTCTTCAGGACTTATTATGTAAACTTATGAGACAGTTTTTAATCCCACCACCTCTCGATGAGTTTGTCAGTTACTATTTCTTATGAGCTCTACTTCAATGTCTATACTGTAAACTGCTTGAATGAATTTAACCCTAACTTTTAAGAGACCATCCAAGGAAGAAATACAAGGAACAATTACAATTCGCGAGTAAATCTTTTTGATCCAAATCTACAATATAAAACACAAAATTTTACTGGAAGAACACGAATAACCTTATCCACTTTTAGATAATATCTTAAGCAACTGCCTTCTAAAAATATGTTAACTCTCAACACATGAGAAAGAAAATGCAACTGGTTATTTTTGATAAAAAGTTTAAAAGTACAAAATTGCCTCCACCTCTTCTATCTCTATTCTCTTTTTTTTTTACATTTTACATCACACATATATATGTGTTTGAATGGTTTTCATATTGTGCAACAAATATAAAATATATTACTTGTACCTATTCAATATATATATATATATATATATATATATATATATATATATATATATATATATATATATATATATATATATATATATATATATATATATATATATATATGTATGTATGTATATATCTATTTAGAATTTTTCTTGCTCCTTGTCTTGGAATTTGGAATTCTAAAAATTGCAAATTTTAGGGTTCCAACAGTGGCTCTGTCTGGGGATGGATGCCCCTTGTGGGCATAGCAAGAATTCAGATCTCTGGTAGAGCAGACCATGTGCCTATTTCATTGACCTGTTTTGGTGGCCTCCATCCCAAAAACTGAACACCAATTCTTTCCTCTATCAAACATCTGATTCTCATCATGAAGTAGTATAAAAACTTTGAAATTAGTGATATCACCTAATTGGCAATTCCTGTCATAAGATGCATTATCCATCCTTATTTTATAAGGATTATTTATTTCACCTCGATTACCATTATCCCCTATTCCATAGGAAATGATATTTATACTTTTACAAAAGTTTGCTTCTTGTGGCATCCACATATTCTTCATCTCTATTTTATTGGAATGCTACATATTATCTAACTGGTACTTCTTTTCACCTTTTATTTTATCTCTATGTGATGTACCTTCCTTTTGTAACTCTCTTATTTTTGTGGTCCTTTTATCACGTGACTTAGTCATATTATTACCCATGTTGTCTTCACACATGTTTGTATTGTCCATACTGTCTGAAATTTTTTCTTCTTCATCATATAAAGGATTTGAGAATACATGAAAATCCTTTTCACACATACTATGGTAGTAGGGAATATGATTTTCCTCTATCACTTCATCACATAAAGGGTTTGAAAATATTTGAAAGCCATTTTCAAATTCGCATACCTCCTCTTTATCAATTGTATCATCAAGGTACTTAGGTATGGATTCACTCTCCTCATGACTGGTACAATATTCTTCATCAATGTTAGCAACAATTTCTTCAGGTTCTGACTTGTACTCACAAACATCGTCAATTGCTTCTTCATCAAATGGGACTTCCAAAGGGATAACTAATTCTTCTATATAATCATCTTCATTTGCATCTCTTATGTTGATGTTACTCGTCTCACGCAAATCATGTATTTTTTTATTCAATTCTTCAAGAATTGAACATGCTAATTCCAAACTGTCAGACCCACATTCTCTCACGATCAATTCCTCCAGTATAGCTGAATTAAGTTGTGTATTATCAAGCATTTGGAAATAAGTCACCATTATTCTACCAATCAATTTTTCTATAGATTCACCTTCCTTTCTTCTTATGTTGTAGATTGCATTGCTACAATCATAATCCGATTGAATCTGATTTTGGCATGGATAACCAATTGAAGGGCTAGTGACTGAAGTGTTGTCCTCGATTACACCGTAGAATTCTTCCATGAACCACCACTCAAGTTCTTCCCATGATGAGATACTTTGTGGGGGTAACAAGCTGAATGACTGCTCTGCAACATCCTCCAATGTTAGCACAAACCATTTCATGATCGTTTCTTCTGAGTAGATTCTGAAGGTCTCAATAAACCAATAAAATGATTTTAGATGCCCAATTGGTGATTATCTTTCATCTCCATGGAACCTCGGCATATAGATCTTCAACTCACAGGGAAATGCATTTGGATACTCAGGGATGTTACTGAAATCCAATGGCTTAAATCTTCTTGGAATATTCCTATCTCTTTGTGGCAGTGGTTGCCACTGCGCATTATTTTCTGAAGATGCTTCTCCATTAAAATATGGATATTGAAACATACTGAATGCTACTGATCTTTTTCATTTAATTTTCCTTTTTACAGAGTCGCCACCTCTTTCCTAGAGGACATAAGTTATTTATTTCTTCTGAGTTCTCTCCCACAACAGAGTCTTAATAATTCTTCCCCAGTAGAGTCGCCAATCTGTTGGGTCTCAAATCAACAGATTGGATAGGTTCTAAGGAAATGCCAACTCCTATGATCAAACCCTCCAATTGACTTGGCCAACTTATAGAGTGAACCTATTTGGTTACTAACTCTCTCACTTTAGGCTCTGCAGGACCTAGGCGGGTATACCTACTCACTAGTTGTTCCTTCAACTAATGCTTTTTATAGCAGATTTAGTGTCTTAATCTGATATCTCCTAGTCTCAGAATGGCATAAGTTTCTTAAACAGACTGATTTCAGATGTGTGTATTGATCTATGTATCTTTCAAAAGTATATATGTTACACTTTGGCTAAATTACCTACTATACCTACTCTACTAATCCTAATGCTAAAAGGTAAAGGGTAACTAGTATGGTTAAAGGGTTTGTTTACAAATGATCAGTGCCTTTCCTCCTATTTGGGCCAGAGAGTCTTATATTTCTTCAGGACTTATTGTGTAAACTTATGAGATAGTTTTTAATCCCACCACCTCTCGATGAGTCTGTCAGTTACTATTTCTTATGAGCTCTACTTCAATGTCTATACTGTAAACTGCTTGAATGAATTTAACCCTAACTTTTAAGAGACCATCCAAGGAAGAAATACAAGGAACAATTACAATTCGCGAGTAAATCTTTTTGATCCAAATCTACAATATAAAACACAAAATTTTACTGGAAGAACACGAATAACCTTATCCACTTTTAGATAATATCTTAAGCAACTGCCTTCTAAAAATATGTTAACTCTCAACACATATGAGAAAGAAAATGCAACTGGTTATTTTTGATAAAAAGTTTAAAAGTACAAAATTGCCTCCACCTCTTCTATCTCTATTCTCTTTTTTTTTTACATTTTACATCACACATATATATGTGTTTGAATGGTTTTCATATTGTGCAACAAATATAAAATATATTACTTGTACCTATTCAATATATATATATATATATATACATACATATATATATGTATGTATGTATATATATATATATATATATATATATATATGTATGTATATATATATATATATATATATATATACATACATATATATATATATATATATATATATATATATATATATATATATATATATATATATATATATAATTTTTCTTGCTCCTTGTCTTGGAATTTGGAATTCTAAAAATTGCAAATTTTAGGGTTCCAACAGGTTAATCCAATAATCCATCATTAACTCAATGATCACATATATATATATATATATATATATATATATATATATATATATATATATATATATATATATATATATATATGTATATATATATTTAGAATTTTTCTTGCTCCTTGTCTTGGAATTTGGAATTCTAAAAATTGCAAATTTTAGGGTTCCAACAGGTTAATCCAATAATCCATCATTAACTCAATGATCACAAGAAACCATAAGTAATATAGATTACACCATAGAAATATTGAAAGGATACAATATAATTTCTCTTCAATAAGCATGTACACATAACATAAAGGGAGCTGATAAATAACATCCCAATCTTAGGATTACATTGCTCTTCCAATACATGGCTTCTCAATATACATATAAAGATACAACTTAACCAATTACAAGGTTACAAAATATCATGATACAATGACCACATAGGTCTCCAAATAACAATAATCTCCAACATGAGATAGAGCATGAGCCACGAACCGCAGAAACACCTGCGAAGCCAATCCTCACATGAAGGTATGAACAAGAACATCCAATGGGAAGTGGCACTACCATCCGACCATGTAATTCCCAAAATGGGATCACCTCACCATGCTAGGGGATAGTAGAGGACCCTCAAGCAAGCAAAAGCATGACATGGTCGACAAAACAATACGACTCCATGACAACAAAAAATGACTCCACAATAATCCAGGTGACTCAACATAAAAAATACACAAGTGAACCTAAAGAGAGAGTGTCATCGCATAGCTTATGATGGTTAGCATGGTCGGCCTCCATAGGTCCTGGCCCCCATCCTGAGTTACCCTAGTAACCTTTCCTGAACCTCTAGCTCCAACTAAGTCTCATGCGGACCCTTAGGATGATTGATCCTAGATGTAGAGACACACTAGAAAGTATGTTTTGTTGTGTTTAGCAATATCCTAAAAGAATTGAGGACAAAACCTTGGTGTGTTGAGAGAGGAATGGATTTGTGATGTGTTTGGAATGAGTGTGTGAATTTGAACAAGATGAAACTTGAAAAGCATTTATGGAAGATGAATGATTTATGAAAGATGGTGAATGTTGAAGTGTGATTATGGAAGGTATTTATGAAAGATGGTGAATGTTGAAATGTGATTATGGAAGGTATTTATGGAAAATAAATGATTTATGAAAGATATGTGAATTTGGAATGTGATTTTGGGAAATGTTGAAACATGGAAGATTTGAAAAAAGGATTTATGAAAGATGTGGGAATTTGAAAAATGATTTGGAAATATGAAATATGTTTTGGAAATTAATGGAGATATGTGTGGATTTGGATAAAGATATGGAAGATGAAATGTATGAACTTTGGAAATGATTTGAAATTTTGAGGACTTATGAAATATGGAAGAGGTGAAACCTTTGACTATCTAATAGGTGATTGTGGGTTATGGAATGTATGATGGATGAATGCATTGACCATGATTATGATGATATGACAAAGCTCGTCTTTGAAAGAAAGCTTGGGATGCAAGTGGTTCTAATTAAAAGTCGTCGGTGAAACCATGGCTAAAATCATGATATCGATGGATGAAGGTGTGGTGTTTTAGCAACAATTTTTTGATTTTTGTACAAGAAAATTCTTCTTTTGGATGTTCTTTGTATTTTGCTTCTTTTTGGTTTTTTGATAAATTGACTTCTTGGCGTATTTGAGAGATTTCCAAACACAGAGCATTGATGGTTTTTTCAAGAATTTTTCTTTTGGTATGTAACTTGTTTCAAATGGTGGATGATTTCTTTGACAAGAAGGAACGACAAGCACACAAGCACATAAAAACACTTCTTTTCTCTTGCTACTTGTTGATGTATGTTTAGGATCTTTTCAAATCCATTTAAGGTTATTTTAAAATCCTCTTTTGTTTTCACAGGTTGTTGAACAAACAAAAGACAAATCAGATAGACTCTACTATTGTCAAAAAGGTCATTCCTAATATCAATAGCCCACACTTGATACTTTGTCAGCTCAAACAACCCTATCACACCCTAAGGTGCACCCATTTTTTTGCCTTTCTCCAAAATGTGAGCCAAAGAGAATTTCTCTTTAATTGGATCCTTTTCTTGGGTGATATATGGTGAGTGTCTTGGGGGCAGATTCTTCCCCACCCTTGCACTATGATGATATTACAAATGTCTGGCTAACTGACTCGGCGAGGTTTCTACTTCTAAAGTTCGTAATCAAGATTTTGTTTGGTCTTCAGTGATAAACTCCCTTAGGAGGCTTCCCAGCCTTTAGAACAAAAGCTTTACGTATCTCAAGGATACTGGCGGAAGGATAATCATTGAGTGAAACCATTGGAGGGGATTTTTATCAGCCTCCACATTTGATTATAGTGGGTTGAAATACTTGGCAATAAAGTCGTTCCCCACTTAGGTCATTCCCCTCACACTGGCCTTATAGGCACCTTAGGAGGGCAGGCCTGCTAAAGGTTTTATCTTAATGCTAAATTGAAAGAAAGAAAGTAAAAGTGAATTTGGCTTTGTGATCACCCAATTAAGGGGAGAGCATATACTTATCCCTTAAGACAAAGAAAACAATGTTTGTTTTTAGCTCTTCATAGCAATGATTTTCTTTGTCCTATTTGGAGATGTTGCTCCAACAAGCATGATATTCTTTTTATCCAAAAATCAATTTGTTTGAACGTGTAATGAAATCGTGGTCAACTAAATAAATCGCTTTGGTCCACAAAAAGAAATCGCTTTGCAAAATTAAAAGTGGCATGTGCTTTTTACTTGCAAAAATATGGTTGATTGTTCTTTTTACCTTGCGAGAAAAGAAATTTTCTTTTGTTCTTTTTAAACCCAAATGATAATGATCCTAACTTGCAAAAAAAGAAAGTATAAATTTGTAGTTATTTTTAACCCTTTGCAAGGAAATAAAGTGTGATTCTTTTTAAGCACCAAAATACAATGAATTTTTTTTTTAAGCACCAAGGGAAGTATGGGGTTATTTTTAATTTTCCAAATAAAAGAAGCGAGTTCTTTTTAAACCAACTTTGAAAAAGAAAGTTAAAAAGAAAAACTACTCCTCTATAACCTGCAAACCATTGTTAGAAACTTGCAACTAAAACATGCAAAAGGGTTAGTTCATATGGTGGGCTCACAAGCCTAAAAATGTTCCCTAGGATTATAAAATTACACCTCTGTCTGTGACAATAGCGCTAAAATAGTGCAAGTTACAAAAGCACTAATAGAGAGAAAAAGCGCTAATGTAGACGAAAAGCACCACAAAAAATTGCAAAAGCACTAAAACAGTGCAAAAGCGCTATAAAATGGAACGAAAGTGCTAAAACTAAAAACATGCTAAGTAACAATAGGGCACTAAACCGTAGAACAAAAGCACTAAAACAAGCGTCGAAGGTGCTATTACGAGCGACGAAAGCGCTAAAATATCGCCTATGTGTGAAAATCTGCAAATTTGTCAAAAGTTAGGCAAAATTTTAAGATTTTAACTGTTGGATTCATGTCGGGTTCACCAAATGATGCTATGAGAAATGGGTACAAGAGTAAAAAACAAAGCTCAATGTTAGTATGTTAGTTCAAACATGAAACCAAGAACAAAGAACTAAAAACCATTTCAAAACATATTCAAAAGAGATTTAAAATCAAAAAATGAAGGAAGCACAAAGAAAGAAAGAAAGAAAGATGAGTTCTTCCTAAGATGCCTCCATGATGCTTTAATGGTTATTCCTCCCTTGTTTCTCTCCTCTCCAAGTACCAAAGTAATGAAGCTCTCAGCTTTAGCACAAGCCATGGATACCATATGGAGATTCAAGATTGTTTGAAAATGTTTAAACAAGATGCTATGCAAAACAAGATGGAGATGCTATGAGAAAGCTCTAAATGTCTATCCTAATATCAGTATAGTAAAAATGCTCTAATGCTTCCCTCCTTTTCTTGAGGGTGAGGGATCCTTTTATAAGGAAAACTGTTGATTGAATGGCTAAGATTGAGTGAGTTTGTGAAGAGCTAGGATTAATGGGTTTGTGATTCATGTGATGGTTTTCAATCCAATCCCATGATGACAAGTGTCAACATGTAATGACTTGAGAGGAGAAGAAGGAAGCATTAAATGCCCAAGGGGATATGAAGGTAACCTCATGTGGTTGAGGTTATTGGATAAAACTTTTATGCAAGGGTAGGATTAGCATATATCTGCTCCTTCTAAAAATAATTCTTACATCTGGCATTGAAATTTGCTTTCTTCTGCATTTTATGTGCTACTCATGATAAGGTATTTCCTTTTACACCTACTTGTGAAACAACCTCCATACTCAGTAAAAAAAAATCACCCTGATATTGCATATCATTATCATTGATAAGATGATTTTTCACTTGTTTTTTAGTGACTTGTGTGAAAAAATTCAGTCTTCATAAAAAAAGATCTTAATAGCATTGTTCTCCTTTAACTGGCAGAATTTTCCCTTAACTTGCCTTTTGTCCCCATTCCCAGGTGTTTACTTGCAAAACCCTAAGACTCTTTGGCTTTTGAAAATATCTCTTGTCACAATCCTTTCTATTGGCAATTCATATTGGGTCTGTTGTGAACAACTGAGAATGAGCCCTTCCTCAATTCACTAGTCACAAATCATTATATTGTTTGTATTGTTTCTCACAAGGTCTGAATGCTGCTTTGTATTTCCTTTTGAGTCCCCTTTCACATATTACATGACCTGGTAATGAATACTCAGCACATAGGCAAAGATATAGATCGCGTTGCACATTTATGCACCTTTTGACTTCCCTCCACCGCTACTTCTTCAATATCTTGCGGGATAGAATAGTTTATAAGACTTCTCCAAAGTCTTTTAATTTTCACTCCTCCACCATATTTTTGCGGGTCCCAACACAATTCCCGAAGCCAAATGGGTTTTGTTAGCATTACACATTGGATCATTATTAAAATGATTTAAATAAATTTAACTTGGCCTTCCATTAAAATATCTTTTTAAATGATCTATTTAAATCAAATGATTTTAATAATCAAATCTACCTCCATCATCCAAATAAATTTGGATTTAATATTATTTAAATTATTTGGATGTAATATTATTTAAATCTAAATAATTTAAATAATATATACTTATTAAAATAAGCATTATTTGATCTCGGGTCCCTGTGGGCCCGACTAATTTTTTTTCGTTTCTGGACAACTAACCCCTCAAAATGCTCTGACACCTGATTGGATATATTTTGGACCCAAAAGTTTGAGTGGATCATCATTTAATTTGACATTTGACACCTCGGAATTCTGACCATAACTACTCAAGTAGCCTCCAAAACCGGCTTTAAAAAATGACCAAATCACCTCCCCAAGTCCTAGAAATTGATACACATGCAAATGTCATGCAGAGAATCAAGAATGCCAAACAGATGCTCATGATGATTCCTGAGGTAAGATATTTTAATACTTGAAGTTGCCTACTTAGACATTTTTTGAAATTGCACCCTTCAAACCCTTTTGAAACTTGTTCAAACATTGATTTGAAAAAGTCCCCAAACTTTGGTTTCAACGGCCGCCAATGGGGGAATCACTTCATCTGGATACAATGAGTATGAATGCAAAGGGGTTTGGCTTGAACTAATCACATGTGCAAGATATTAACATCCAAACTTGCCTTCTCTGAATTTTCTAGAAATGCTGATTTTTATCCTCTACAAAGTCCATTTGGATTTGGCTTTGAAAAAATATCAAATGAGGTGTTGGGATGTTGCAAACTAACAAAGTGGTAGATGCATATACAAAGAATCATGAGGAACATTCACTTTGATATGCAGGTCATTGGCCATGAAATAAAAATCCAAATGCAGGGCTACTCAAGTAGATTTACGAGGCTTGCAATCTGATTAAATTGCATATGGATTTGACCTGGAAAGCATGTCAAATGGATTCATGGGGCTCTAAAAATTGACATGGGAGTTCATTAAGATGCAAATAATTACAAAAAATTATTGGTCTAACATGACACTCGACTAGAAATGAAATGAAACTCTCAAAAGATGGCTACTCAGAAAAGTTTGACAGTGTGAAATCAACAAACCTACCTCAGGACCCAAAACAGGGACTTCAAAAACTTATCAAATCTGATTCTGAGAGGCTGCAAATAGATATATGCCATCTCTGATAAGGGGTTAACAATATCCCCAAGTGGTTTCTCATGAAAATCAATGGGTGTGAATATATTGACCCCCAAAGTGAGCTACTTGGACTGATTTTGCAGGGGTGTTTTTGAGTGTCTCAAGCAAATTTTTTCATCTTGGGCCTTCAAAAAATTTGCAAATTTTGGAGGTCCCAACATGATGGATACCATAATAGGGAATAAGAGACTACCATAGAATGGATGTGTGGTATTGAGACACCTCTATAGAAGACAAATCTAGGTAAGAGCTAGTCATTGAGAAGAAGAAGAAGAAAATTAGAGGAAAGATGAAAGCCAATGTCTTGACTAGACAAGAAACAAATACTAAGAGACATAAGAAGAAACTAATGGTAGAAGAAGGATATGAAGAATACTACATTTTAGAAGAAGAAGAAGATGGGAGGATGAAATAAAACATTTTCATCCTAGTAAGAAACAACATGAGAAGGTGGTCAAATAGACAAAATAAACTATAATGTGTCAATTGTAGAAGGAAATAGTTTGTTTTACAGAAGAAGTACAAATATTTAAAGACCTAACTATAATAGGTAGATATAAATATTTGGTGGTTAAATTAAAATAGTGGGGAAAGTATTGGAATAAAAAGAAGTAGGTGAACTAGTTATCAAAGGACTTTAACTAGAAGAATGGGTTGTTGTTGATTAAGGTTCAATTTAATGATCATAAAGTGATGTATGTTATGTTGGACTTGGGTGTAGACCTAAATATCATTCCATCCACACATTAGAGAAGTTAGGGTGACCAAAGCTTGTAAAAACACCCATGAATATTAGCCTTGCTAATAGGTCCAGAATGGAGACATTGGGCATTTGGAAGAATGTTGAGGTGAATGTTAAAGGAATTAAATAATACATGGATTTTGAAGTGGTAGAAATGAAGAATTCTTTCATCACATTCAAGGATTTTCTTGGATTAAGATGGTTTTCCAACTCTAATGGTATGATAGATTCTAGGGTTAAAAAATTCTCCTTTGTTAATAATGAACAAATATTACACATCCACTCAACATTGATGATAGATCATATGTTGACCCATTGTAAAATGACCCCACCCAACCTCTATGCACTATATCTCATAACTCCACACCAATCCATTGGCTATTCATGATTAAGATTTACAACCCAACAACCTTAAATAATGAACTAGTATCAGAAACACAAAACATCAAATGAGGCATCTCCCATATCAAGATACCATGATTTTGTAGAGTTGGAGACACTATTGGATACATTTAAAAATGAACAAAATATTTAAAGAAGAAAAAGTGAGGATGATAGGATTACAAGACACATTGGTTTGGAGTGTTGCATGTTGGTGGAACACGCATAAAAATACTATTCTAGACTGATCTACATTCAAAATTTTAATCAAATATTGGTACTATTGGAATCTTTATTTCCTATCCAAACTCAAGTTCTCACCATGCAATAAAATGGTGGCATAATCTTAATATATTTTTATTCTTCTTCCAATGGAAGCTACCCACTTGTGTGATAACACCATTCCCCATGTTGGAGGGCATTCCACTATAATAACATCCATATTGAAGAATTTTTCATGGTAAGCATCTAGTAAAACAAAATCAACATCACTTACTAGTTCGATGACACTCACTTCTTTGAATTCAATAGCAAAGAACTTACTATTGGACTTTGATACTTGCAAACCAAGTTCATTCATTATCTCAAGTGGCATGACATTATTGGATGCACCCAAATCAAACATGCAATTATGGAGAATCCAACCATTGATACTTTATGTGGCACAAAAGGGATGAACAACTAGTTGGTTGTTCATAATTGATGCACTAGGATATATGTCCATAGTTTTCACCTTCTTTTCATGGTTCTCACACAACCTCCAAAATGAGACATAGCCCATTTTCTACGTCCAGGGTTTCTAAGAGCCTCAAAAAAGGCATAGAAATGCTTACTTGACTTAAAATAAATCCCATATCAATTACAATGTGTTATGGTAAAGGTGTAATTGGTGGTATTGTCACCGCATCTACACTTAGTATGCATGAAACCACTTGAATAGAAAGATAAATAGCTTGATTATCTCCTACATCCTTTCTATCTTGGGAACATGTAATAACTTGGTTTGTTGTTATCCCCTTGTCTTTCTTGGACTCCTTTATATTTGTAGCCTTGTCTCCATAAATAATAGTATGAATTTCTTGAATAGGTGGGCATTGAGCCTTAGGAATATACATTTTACTTTGTTTCTATCATAGAATAATTCTCTTAACATTAACCTTTTTAACTATATTATACTATTTTTCAGTAGCATTAAATTTTTTCTTTCCAACATCAACCTTTTGGTTCACTACATTTGACTTATCAACCTTCTGTGTTTGTACAAAAATAATCGTATTTCTCAATTGAATGTGAATTTGGGCCTACTCTACAACTATGTTTGTTAGATAAAAAATATTTTCAATTCAAGGTCGGGTTCTCTTATACCTATATTTCATAAGAGACTCATATGCTTGAAATCATGAATTGGTGATGCGTATGGATTACAACTAGGCTTGCCATAAAATTGGGAAACTTGGTCACTCATACTATAATTAGTGAAGGCATTGATATGACCAACCAAAGGTCTGGTCCTCTTATACTTCTACTACACAAGAGAACACATATGCTCAAAGTCGTGAGCTAGTAGCTAATCTGGCTAGAGACCAAGCTTTCCATCAACTTGAAAAACTTGGTCACTCATACTAGAACTTGTATCAATTGTATGGTCTTGAACTAATTCATCAAATTTGTCAATATTTTCCTCATAGTATTCAAGACCATATTCATTATTTATGAACTCCTCATTTCTACTCAAAGGGAGTGCAGCAAAATTGAGTGGATCATCCGGAAGAAAACAAGAATCACATGACATGTTATCATCTTGATAATTGACAGTCTTTGATATGGAGATCAAGCACATCTTTATCTCACCATTTGAAATTTGTATTTTTCTGAGTAGGCCTTCCATTATGTTGTTGTGGTATTTTCTACCAATAAGTTGTAGGTAGTTGTTGTCATTGATGATATTTAAAATGTTGTGTTGAGATTTTTAGATTGTTGTTATTGATGTTAGGTGTTGTCATTGATGTAGATTGTTGATGGATGATGGTTGAGGATGTTCTTTATTAGGGATGTCCACCTTCTTGGTATTTGATGTCTACACTAAGTATGTTGTAATGGTTCTTATGATAATAATGATATGGTGCTAAAGTTCATGTTAGATAGAAAAGTTATTATCACGATGATATCATATTAAGATGAGGATTAGAAGAATTGAGATGAGGATTAAAAGTATTAAGATGAGGTTTAGAATAACGATGATGAAGTGATGTGATGTTGATGGTATTTTGCATACTAAAATCTATTATAGTATATCTCTTCTTGATTTTGAGTGAGAAAATGATGTTAGAAGGATGTTCTGGTTGTTGTAGGTTGATAAAGTGTGAAGATGCAAGAAAGTGTGTTGAAGATTGTTTGTGTTGGAAAATGCACACTCCAATGAGAAATTGTAGGTGATTGAAGGTATTGTCATTGATGGCAACCCTACAATCATGTGATACCAGCAAGAAAACATAGGCACCAACACCAGCAAACTCTACACCGGCATACAGTTCACTGGCACCAAAAAGATTGATCATCGGCACCCTGGCCGACAAGAATTTTGTGTAAATGTATTTTGTAATTAATTGTAAAATCTTTTGTAAGCCGACATGGCGGATTGTAATATGACTCATATATGTATGAGATCATTATAGATCATTTAGGATAGGAAAGAATGCGAAGTATGAAAAGAAGGTAGCAGACCTAATATGCGAATTATTGGATAAGGGTTTATGTATATTGCAGAGCTTAAACCGATACTGAATCTAGCATAGCAGATGCTGATCTGAAGCAGTAATATTTTAATATTATTTTTTTCTTGTACAACATGAGACGGGTGGATCTGGACCACGTCCCAGGGACAAGAGACCATGGGATGTTATTGATGATAGCACTTAGATTTTACTATTTATTTGTCTTTGATATGTACTTTTTTATGGACTTTACACATTTGTTTACACATGCACATACTTTATATATATGGATAGTTGCATAATAGGATTAGATCATATATATTTTGTGCATACTTTATATATTTTGTGCACATTAGATATTATGTGGAGTGAACATCATGTTACCATCTAGATATATATATGGATTATGTGGACTTGAAATTTTATTGTTTATTTGGCTCTGATATGTACTATTTTATGGGCTTTACATATTTGTTTACACGTGCACACATACTTTATATATATGGATAGTTGCATAATAGGATTAGATCATATATATTATGTGCATACTTTATGTGTATTGTGCCCATTAGATATTATGTGGAGTTGAAATTTTGTGCATACTTTATATATTATGTGGACTTGAAATTTTATTTATGGAAGTTGTGCTTAAACAACTTTATAGGGATTATGTGGACTTGTAATTTTATTTTTGGAATTTCATTTAAATAGTTCTTGTGATTAGATAAACTAAAGGTACATACATCATGAACTAAGTATCGAAACATATCTTATAATTATAACATATTCTAAATTAAAAAGTATCAAAAAAAATATAATGAATAGAACTTGATTAAAACATAATTATCTCATTCATAAATTTGACCAATAGTCTCTCATTTATGTATATTGTACACAAAATGTAATCAAGAAGACATATCTAAAATAAAATAAACAGTCTATTTAAATTATAATAATAAGTATTTATATCTCTCAAAATACAACATAAAGTATGCACAAACAATAGTAGTCATTGAGGCCAAGTCTACTCTGAGAGACCTGGAAAAAATAAATACATATGATTAATTTTTATAATCAGGATGCATTGAATTTAAAATACAAAGGGATTTGCCTTAAGGGTACACAAATTTAACTTATAATTATTCAAAATGAAACATAAAGTATGCACAAATAACTTTATTTTCATTGATGCCTTCTACTTGTGGTAGACCTGAAACAAAATTTTACTAGATTAGATTTTATAATTATGATGCATGATATAAAATGCTATATATAATATGCATCATGACTTTTAAAAGGGAGGCGGATTAAGGGTTTAAATTATAACTTACTTGATATTCATTCTGTTATACCATCTGCATCCTCTCTCTTTTGCAAAGCATCTATAATTGTCTCGTGCTCTTCCATAGAGAGAGTCCATAATTGTTTATTAGCAGGCCTGCCACGATATCTATCCAATTTTATATTACTTGCCACTACCAAATGCGAGTAATGTATAATCTTCTTCTCTAATTCATAATCTTCAAATGCGGGCAATCCATTCTTTCTTGTTAGATATTTGCGTAGCCAAGTGCCAACAACAACCACAGATCCTATTGGATAGTCATAACCATCATCATCTACTCAAGGAGTGGTTAGCTTATGTTTTGGCTCTACACATCGAGCCAACCAATACTCTGTCCCCTCTTCATTGTCCTCTGGTGCAACAACAACATAGGCATGTCCTGTGCACAAAACAATTTTATTTTAATATTTAATGAGAAATAAAAACAAAAATATACACTGTAAGATTTCATAAATATGTACGATTTAATAAATCAAAACAAATTTCAAAAATAATTTTACCTTGTTGTATAAGATCTGAAATGCGATCATAGTCATTTGATGCAAACATTTGATCCATATCTTCATCAGTTCTTTCATGCGGATCATTTGCATCTATGGGTGTCAATGATCTTTGTTGCCATTCTTCAACCCATTCTTTATTCTCACAAAATTCCCAATCTCCGGAAACACAAAACTGACAAAAGCAAGCAAGTTGCCTTGTGAATATAGTCCATGTGTTTGAATTAGAACTCTTAAATGAATGCCATTTAGCTGATCTAATGATGGTATTACAATCATGCCAAATAGGAATACTATCTTCCTCTATCAACCAGAAGAAACGTCGAATTGCAGAGTTTTCAGTTGATCCTTTTGACAACTTTGAATTGCACCAATCTACAACTGCACGATCATCTCTGAATTTCATTGCATCCTCAAATTTCAATTGTTCTCTAGCAAGAGCTCTTTTTATACAGGCACTGGCTCCATCGTGTTCCCCCTTACCATGTCCCGCTTCAAAAAAACTCCATAAATGTTGGACATTGGTTATCTTGTGAACTTTGCATAGCCAATAAAACATTCTTGCATTTTTGAATTGTCCAGTGCAGTTATCTGACCATATCATATGTTGTTTCATGTCAATTTCTCTTTCCTTAAGATTATCATAAAATACCTCGAAGCAATGTTGAACAAACTCTGAAGAGTGTAATCGATTATCACTAACATAGAAATGATACTCCCTCAAAATTTTTTTGTTATCTTCTGTACTGTCATGGTCATGTCTATATATAATGTGCACAAATATGGCACTGAGTTGTAGTATTGTGATTGAGTTTCCTCTTGTGGTTTTAGAGTATAATTTTCTGCAAAATCCACAACTGATACTATTGTTCCAACTGGAAATGTGTTCTTGCATATGCGAAACTGTCCATCAAGCCATCAGGCATGTTGAGAATGTTACTTGCACTGAGTTGTAGTATTGTGATTGAGTTTCCTCTTGTGGTTTTAGAGTATAATTTTTTGCAAAATCCACAACTGATACTATTGTTCCAACTAGAAATGTGTTCTTGCATATGCGAAACTGTCCATCAAGCCATCGGGCATGTTGGGAATGTTTCACATATTTTGGAACAATATGAGTTTTAAACTCACTAATAAATGCATTCACACTATTATGTTCTGTAATCAATTCTAAACATTTCCCCATCTTTCCATCCTTTAGAGGGTATTCTATATTTTTAAATCTCCTAACATCAACCATTTTTTTTCCAAACTCAGACGAAACATTTTCATGCAAACATTCACCTATCGAAGAATAGTTCCCACATAAATTGCAAAGGACATAAATGCATGAACTGGAAAGAAATAATTGTTCATTAGGTGGTTTACAAAATAAACTTCCAATAAAATATTTTATAGTTTCAGGTGGAACATAAACACCACAGTCCTGCACAAGATCATTACCATGCAACATACAACGTATATATCGAAAAACATCATAATAGTAATGAAACCGAACATGAGTTTTACAACAACAAGATATTCTTTGTTTATTGATTTTAACATACCAGGGTTTGCATTTTTCAAATGATCTTTGACTAATTCGTAAATTTATTAACACAGATTCATCACTAAATTTTTTAAAGAATTCAGTTTGAGTCATGTCAAGAAGATGTTTTGGATGAGGATCACGAATTTTTGATCCCAACCTTAACTTTAAAACATCTCTAGAATTTGATGAAACTCTAGTGTTATCATGCCTAAATTTTGCAATTAATTGTTTAGTTTCATCATTTAATTTCATGTCTGACCTTTGAAGTCTACCACTAAAACTGCAACAATGGTTTAGTGGATCAATTTCAATTGTGTCTCTTCTTTTGGCCGCTCTTGACAAGGTTCTACGATGTAAGTTCAAATAGCCACTTATATCACTTAACATTCTTTTACTAACAATCATTTTGTCAACTATAGCAGTCGTTATAGTGCTGCATTCTTATCTTTAGATCGACTTGTTTTTCCTATAGAATCGATGGCACTGGCAACAGTAGATACAACTTTCTTATATGATTCATCTTTTCTTTTTGGTTTTGCATAAATACCTATTTTTTCATGACTTTATGCATTTTTAACATTTTTTTTAATTGTAGCATTAATTGACATTGGAATCCTAACTTTTTATTATAGAAAAATTGTTTATATAATCTGTTCGCATGTGTTTTGATTTGTCTCCAAGAAACTAACCCATTAAGATTATCTAGCACATTGCTATCAATAGTAAACAAATTACATTCATTTTCTTTCAGAGAGGGTGGTGTAATATTTTCAATTTTTATTTCTTTTCGTATTGGTGTATGAAATTTATATCCAGCTTCATTTAAATCAGCAATTTGATTGGCATCATAGTCATCGGGATTTAAAAACATACCAGGATTCGCATCCACATGAACATTTGCATCAACAGTCATACCCGTGTGGTTCTACATTTCTTGCATCCATCATGATGTCTTCAATGGTCTCATCTACAACGGGCACTGAACTAGATGCTTCAAAGTGTTATTCAATTGTCGTTGTTGTGATATTTGATCTCTTTGACGTTTTGCCTCCTCTCTTTGTGCTTGAATTTCATCCACTATCATTGTCCTCTTTTTTTTCTTTTGACGTTGCTTAGAACCCATTTTTACAAACTCATCTTCAAAAAATAATATCTTTTTACTGAGTTCTTCAAAAAATCGTGTAAAAAATATTAAAAAGTACTGCCAAATGATGTAAAAAATCTTTGTCAGTACGGATTTTAATGATAGTGTGGTAAATTGATGCAATCTATCTTTTTTTTTACAGTAACGGTTATTTAGAAACAGG
Source organism: Cryptomeria japonica (assembly GCF_030272615.1). Lineage (NCBI taxonomy): Eukaryota > Viridiplantae > Streptophyta > Pinopsida > Cupressales > Cupressaceae > Cryptomeria > Cryptomeria japonica. The sequence goes on along the minus strand of NC_081412.1, from coordinate 352,786,745 downwards.
GGCCCGTTATTAAATCCAACGGGCAAAAAATGGAACGAGCCCCCTTTTTAGAAACGGGCCCCTGTTTATAAAATGGGGGCCCGTTATGTAAAATTTGAATCCACAACCCGCCACTTGCCTCGGGATTAGGCCCGGGATAGACCTGGGATGGCCACACCTGAGACATGAACCTGCAAATTCAAAGCTCCATGAATGAAAGCACAAATATGAACTTCTGAAATAGTTTATGTGCCTCTAATCAGAGAATTTTTATACGAAATTAAAACCCATTTCAAATTATACTGTCTAGATTCTAAATATGTAAATTAATTTAAAAATTGATTATTTTAACTATTTTTCATTTAATTTATACTAAATCAAGTCCATAAATTTGAAATATTAACTAATTTTCTTAATTTAATAACTTTTTTATTTTAATGAATTTTGAAAAAAAAATTATATGTCATCAATCTACACAAAATTCTTTTCTATTCAAAAAAAAAAAAAATCAAAAAATGCTAAGTTTACGTCAAATTATGTGGGTCGTACACGTCAAATTTTTAAAAAGATAATTACGGCCATTAAAAAATTAATTAAAAAAAAAATATTTGAAAAAAAAATACAGAAAAATATGCTCATCAATCTTCAGTGTGTTACAAACCGTTTCCCAAAACAGTTTGGGAAAATAATTTTAATTGTGTCAAAAAGTGTGGGTCGTACACATGCATGGTATGGTCCTGAAACAAGCATTTTTAAAACATAGTTTTTAGAACTCCATTCAAAAAGTTATTTTTTATTATGTGGGTATTAAAATAAATTACATATTTGAAAAGTACACTCAGAGGGCTATCTTTTATATTACTGACTTTTTCCAAGATTAAATCTCTAAGTGTTTCAAAATTTAAGCTCAAATGAGACAAAATCTGAAAAACGGAGAAAACACTTCCACTTTTTGGCCAAAAAGTGGACTCATCTTCTTGCACTGACCCTGGAGAATGAACCAACTGCTGCAAATCAACACAAGGAGAAATTCAAGAAAAGTTCAGAAGAACTTGTTGACATGCTGAAGAATCAAAAATCTAATGGTGATACAAATGGCCTTGGCTTTGAAGTTGGTGAAAGCTCCGCTACTGCAAACAATCATGATCATAGCAAACCGGTAAGACAACCTAATGCTTACAAATTTAATGGGAAATGATTTAACTGTAACAAGTATGGTCATAGAGAAAATCCGTGTAGATCTAGAAATTTTCAAAACACTAATACACCCATCGATCAATGTTCTAAATGCAACAAAGTTGATCATAATTTAGGAAATTGCAGAATGAATGTAAGATGTTATGTTTGTGGAAGATTTGGACACCTATCTAATCAATGCAGAACACATATTGGCATAGGATATGGAAAAGCTATTCAGAAAAACAATGTGACTTGTTATGCTTGTAACAAGATTGGACATATTGCAAAATTTTGTAGAAGCACGACTCCACTGACAAATAACAAAGGTCCTAGTTTAAAAGGTAAAGAAAATGTTGAAGAGGTAAAGCAAGAATTCTCAAAACAATGGATCAGGAAGTCAGATCAGAATGTTGATGGGAGTACTCCTCCACTGGTAAAACATAGTAACACTCCACCAGCAGGAGACTCTTCATCTAACTGAAGGAAAATCCTTTGGGGGTTTAGCAACAAACTGAAAAATATGCTATTATACCCTCGGTTGATGGTGAGAAGTTGAATCACTTCTTTACCGGCAGATGAGTTAAGTTGTGACTTAATCGGCAAGCATTAAATGCTGTAGTTGGAGAAAATAACATTATAAAGCAAGTGTTTTGGCTCTTTTTTATTCACCGAGCATTCAAATCTTCGAGAGCGTGAAAATTCCCGAGCGAAGGCATCCTTAGCGAAGAAGTGAAGCAGTTCATCCAAGAACTCATCCCTAAGGTAGATTGAGGTATTTATAAACATGACATCCTCCTCTGTTCTTGAATTTATAGCAAACCCTACTGTAATTGAGGTTATCAAGTGCCCTAGACCCGTTTTCAAGCTTGTTCCCGAAATAGCTAAGAAAGATGATAACATAGGTGCATTCTCTCAAATTCCTAAAGGAGTAGTATATGCTGAAGATCCTAGAATATACACACTGTCATATAGAGGAATTAGGAGATGATGAAATTAAGAAAATGTATAGAACTGTGATTTGTGATGAAAATGGTAATATCGAACCGGAACACAAGATAGTAGAAACCCTAGGTTTTCTGGATATTCTTAGCATTCCTGATTTTCCTAAAGATGAGATAAGAATAGTCCTAAGCAGAGTCCATGGTGATTCTTTTGGTTGGATTCAATTCATAAGATCACAAAAGAAGTCATTAAAGTAGTAACATGGTTACCTTCCACCGATAGCCGACTTGACAGAACTAAAAGGGTCTCAAATGACACAGTGATGGATATAACCGGCACAACATTTGACAAAAGGTCTCTAAGGGTAAATGATGTGAAGGACATCAATGTCAGATTTATCAGTATGATCTTAGGCTACAAATCTACACATGCAAATAGGTTAAACTCAGTATCTAGCCTATGTATTAAAAGTGCATATGACATGGTCAATGAAAATGCTAGAATAGATGTGTGTGAATGGCTCAAAGATGAATTGATAGACAATCTGAAAAAGATCAAAGGAGATAAGAAAGAAACCTTTAGATTTGGAAATTTGCTTGTATGTTTAATGTTGTACATTACTAAGCAAGTACCTGGTATTGGTAGAAAAGATTTTGGCTTTGATATACCGATAGGAAAGCAACTATTGGATGTATTAAACAATATGGGAGAAAACAGAGAGAAAAACATAAATGGACATTTTCAAGCACTGAAGGCTTGAATGAAGACAATAATAAGACTATCACAGGAAATTGTAGATAAATATCAGAAGGAAATATGCTTTGTAATTAAAAAGGATGAAATATGGATGGACGCAGTTGTCCCTAGGACAATATGGGTAACTGAAATGGGATATGAAACAGATGATAACAATATTGAAACTTATGCAAAAGCCCTCCTTGAAGTACCAAAATAATCCTCTGAGAAAGTCTTTGGCAGTGCTAAAACAATAGAAAGTGGTATTTAGTCTAGGAAAAGAGTCAAGAAAGTTGAACAAACAGTAAGGAAATGCACTAGACAAGCAAAAGCACTTAAGGAAGATGTATTGAAGCAAACCGGTATCAAAGAAAGTGAGTTGGAAGGACTTCAACCGGAAACTTATCTTTCACCGGTTGCAACTTCCTTTGAGAGTGATATGCGAACGATATTCAAAAGGGTAGAAAGGAAAAGAAAACCCTCACCGGTACCCTCACCCACTCCTAGAAAAACAAGACAAAAGCAATAGGCAGTGAGGCCTCTAGTTAAGAAGTTAACTCCTGAGAAGAAGAAGAAGAAGGTAAAACAAGATATTGCTCCACTGGATAAACTCCTTAGTGAAATAATAGAAGATGGAAAGTTGAAAAACATTAGCAAATTGTACAACACACTTTCCGCTGATGACAAAGAAAGCATAGAAAATAGTATAATTTTACACTTGGATATATACAAGAAATTTTTGATGGAAATTATTGATGAAATACCAAATGATTTGTATAGAATACTTGAAGCTAGAAGGGTAGCCATTGTTGAGCTAGACAAGAAGATAAAAATTGAAAAATTACTTGCAGTGCATCCAGTAAACTCACCTGATGAGATAGACAAATTAATCAGTGAGGCTAACCGGACAGTATTTTCAACTGCTCACCGACATGTAGCACTGATGGTAGGAAGAGTGAATGAGATAACATAAGAAACTGCAAACCAATGGGACATATTCTTTGTTGAAAAAGAGAAACAAGAAGAGCTACTAAGACCTAAGACCATCAGGGTATACCAAAAGGACAAGGATAAGGGGAAAGGTAAGGTATGTGGACCTCCAAGCCTAAAGATAATTGATAACTTACCCCCACCTCCTTCAGATACTCCACTGGTAGAAACTACAGACAATCAACCGACTACTTAGGGTATGGAGACTCCACTAGAGGATACAAATCCGGAATCCGAAATTTTGTACACTATGAATATAGACACACAAGAAGTAAATGTTGTGGTTGACAGAGAAACCACTGAGGATAAAAGTAAAGATGTGGCTATTGAGCCAGCGGCTGCAGATGTTGAGGTTAAGGTAAATGATACTATAAACATAAGAACAGAAAAAACTACTCAAACAGAGCAACCGACAGAAGACATCACTAGTAAAACATAAGAAGAACCGGTAGATGAAACTGAAAAACAATCAGGAGAACCGAAAATGGATAGTGCAAAGGTACAAACTGAGAAAATGGAAGTGCATACTGAGACTACATCTGAGAAACCGACTGTTGAGAGATCAGAGAAACCTTCTGAGACACAAATGGAGAAACCTTCTAAAACACAGATGGAAAAACCGAAACAGAAATAGGTTCAGACCGAGACAGTGCCACCAACCAAAATTGAAAAGCCTAAACCTTTGCTAATAGAAATGCAAACACAAATTGACCTACCAGAGGTTGAAACAAGCAAGGTTATCACTACAACCGACAGCATGGATATTGTGAAAATAGTTGGGCAGACATCTGGTACTTCAATAGCAGAATTCTGGCCTACAAATGTGACAGAGGTCTTATTGGACTCAATAAAGAAAATCACAAAATGTAATGCACAAGCCTATAAGACTATCGATGACACAATACCTATTCTCAAATTGGTAGCACCCAAGTGCATTGTGGATAACAAAGATTCTTTAGGTCAACTAGACACATTTTCTAAATTCATCACCGACAACATTTTGACAGTTGATCAAATAAATGAAGACACATTCAAAGAAAGGATGATTAAGGAGAAAGAGAAATTCTTTGAAGAAATAGTGAAGAAAAATAAGGAACAAACAAAAACCTTATTACCGACATTAAGAGAAACAATTTTGTATTTTAAAAAAATGTACAGGGATATTTGCAAAATAGACATCTTGACACATGACATAGATTTGGAGATCAACAAAACATAAACTAAGATTAACAATATTGCTGACAACCTAATAGGCACATCAGATTCATTTTTGGAGATAGAAAAGAAAATTGCAGATCTTGAAGAGAAAATTGAGAAGTTAGAAAAAGATAAAGAGAGAATAAAGGATAAAGCAAAGAGCTTAAAATGTAAACTTGGTCCTAAACTAGATTACCTCATTTCTTTGAGAAAAGAAATTTC